>NC_134472.1:59877154-59965810 GCF_964194025.1 Convolutriloba macropyga
CTCAAACGCAACTCGCGAAAGCACAATTTGAGTTCATCAAAATTAGCATCAATTAACTAAAAAGATTATTGCATTCATTTATCCAAAATTTGAGCATCAGCGAGGCCTGCTTGTGATGGAACTCTTAGAAAAAATGAGTACAAGTAGCACAACATTGACGAGTAACAAAAACTTAGAAAACGTTTTGTGAAAACAGAGTCTTAAATCTATAAAAAATCATCAGTCAAAACAAACAAAAATTAAAGAGATTCTAATGTTTGCTTAACAAATCATTGATTTGATATATCTTGATTGGCCTAAAACACAAGTTAAGAAGAAAAGGAGAAATATAATCTCAAATTGCTCTCACAATTGCTCGCATTGGCGGTCAACTAAGGCGGGGGAGAGTTAAGTTCTGGAAGTGTGCGAAGTGGACGATTGCGAAGAGTTGGGAGTAACTACGTCATATTATGAGTTTATAGCTTCAAAACAGTTCGCTGAATCGTATAGTTAGTATCTAATTAAACCGAGCAGCTCTAAAACATCATAATGTCCTCCGTGTTTTTCTTATTTATCCTATTAATGAGGACCAAAAATCAAATTTGTCGGACCAAGAATGGTATGAAAAAGATTGCACGACTAATATAGGGTCTGTTTGTTCACAAATGTCATAAGGCAACAAAAAGTCCATCTTATGCAGTCAAAAAGTGGGTCTGTCCCATTATAGCCCCCCAGCTTAGTGGTCAGAAAACCTATAGCCCCCATTATGGTAAATATACCATAATGGGGTCTTTAATTTCATGGGGTGGCTACAATGGGAAAGACCCCAGAAATCAAACAATCAAAAAAAATGTGAGAGCTTAATGTTGAACCCATTAAAACCAAGTACTATTCTATGAAAACTTTTTGTTTATTTTGAAGTCTTTTCAATGCATATATGAACTGTCATTATTGTGATAATGCGAAAAAAACTTGAAAAGAGAACCCGAAACAAAAACATATTTACAAAAAATTACGAAAAACGGGACATTCAAAGTCAAAAAACCACATAAAAGTGGCTGAAAAAAATCAATTTCTGTGTCGCTGCGATTACTCAAGAATCATATCAAGCTACAAGTTAGCAGAAAAAATCAAAAGGAGGCAAAAGTTCTTTTCTAGGAAACAAAAATATTGAAAAGCAAGAGTCCTTATCTATCAACTTAAAACATGAGAAGTGGTCACCTATAACTAACGAGGAAGCTCGTTGGAAGTTTGATTAGCAGAACTAAATCTTCAGACAAGGAGAAACACAATTGCAGGCGAAACACAGACATTAATTAAAAAAGTTACTACTAAAATACAAAGACTCAGCCATAGAGCCGTGAGATACTCTCCAAAAACTTGTACTAAATGCAATAAGCTTAGTGCCAAGGTACCTAAGATCGTTAGTTTGTCAAACTTTGATCTTTAAATTGACTTGTTGGTCACTGGACAGGAAAAAAACGAAATTTTAACCAGGATAGAAGCAAAATAAAAGGCATAAAAGAATTTAAAGCCCAGAAAAATTTGAAGCCTTTCGAGCGTAAAGCTCCATGACGAACCAAAACTAGCACTGCTAATGCTGTCCTCCCATTAGAACCACATTATTAATCCAAAATTTAGCATAAAACGTGATTTCTCGAAAAATTTGCCCTTGAAATAACGCTAAAGTAAAAAATCATGTCGAATGTCGAATCGATTATTCATCGAAAAAACAAAACTCAGAAAAAAAAACTTTCGAAATTCAAGTTCCGCTTTTGCCGTGCTTTCTAATAATACCATTCAACTCATTTTACATCAATTGCTCAAATTAGATTGAACTAAGTAAACCCAGCTAAGCATATATTTCCTTCGCCACTATGGTTGGGTTGGAACAAATACTAAATTGGGGTGTGCTTTTAATTTCGTCTGAAAATCAATTAATTATTTCTGATCAATCAACTTTTGTTAGAAAATTTGTTGATTGTTTCTTGCAATAAATGATTGATTTGAAGACAAAATTGGACCAATAGGTTGGAGCTCAAAACGAATGATCTTTTAATGATCGTACAAGATAATCTTCAATGCATTTTTGTGAGAAAACAATTCAGCCCAGGATAACCCTTCTTAGACACCATTTCAAAGACCATATATGGTTCCATCCAAGTCAAGGCAAAATTTCTTCTATGATCTTGCTATGGTTTTTAAGAAGCCATATTTGATCATGGGTATGTTTTCTAAGATTTCACAAATAAACGATAATTTCAGCAGAGCAGCAAGTTTTAGATGATTTTCTCACAGTTCGGCTTTTTTAAGATATTGGATATGGTATCTGAGAAATTATTATGGTCTTCGATACGGCATCTAAGACACCATATATGATCTTGGGAATGATTTCTAACATTCAGCCAAAAATTTCAAAACCAACTTAATGAAAGCTTTTTACTTCATTATCACAAATGGTAAATTGTATGATCTTGGATATGGTATCTAAGAAACCATTATGGTCTTTGATTTTTGGGTGAACCAACAAGACAAAAATTTGAACTTTTTAAAAGGTTTGGCCTTGTTTAACTTTTTTACCTGCCTTATTCAGGAAAGCACTCAGAAGAGCAATGAAGAATCGTGTAGCACCAACGAAATGCAACTCTGGCAAACTAAATTGGTGAAGTACATTAAAAGATATTAATATTAGTGAATTGCTGATTTATACCTCAATTTCTGAATTATTTTCGAATCCAAAAATTGCCGAAAGATCTTCTTCACGGCGTTAAACGGCACCCCTGGCGTGTTTCTGTGAGGAATTCCAGTCCATCTCACCGTTCCTGATTGGGACAAAACTTGATGAAAAGGTGGAAAAAAACTGTCAGAAAACGGAAGCATACTTTTGTTTATGGTTTTTTTAGGCCACAGATTTCTTTGGTCTTGGATATGGAACCCAGGACACCTTCAATTTTTTTGTTATGTGAAACTGTTTTGAAAACGATCTTTTGTTTCTTTTTTGCTGTTTTCTGCCGTATTTCGAGCTCTTTTTACCAAAAAAAATTTATGTTTGTGATCTTCTATGATTCATAGATTTCTATGGTCTTGGATATGGAGTCTAAGTCCCCTGAAAAAGTTTTTTATTTGTTCAAATGAAAATCAAATTTTGTCACTTCGAGCTTAATTTGTGATCCAAAAAAGTTCATTTGAGACCTTGTTTGTTTTTTGTATGGTATTTGATATGGTTTCTAAGATACCATAAGGACAATACTTGACTTTGATATGGTATCTAAGATTGATTTATGGTGGTCAGCCCGGGAGTTGACAAATTTTTGTACTTCCTCAGTATGAACTTCTGTTATATTACCAGAATCGTGCAATATCTTACAAGGAAACCTTCCGAGAACTGGGCACCACAGTCACTAGCTCAAAAACTACCGTGTTGAGGATGGCAATGAATTTTTGTAAGAAATGCGGTGACTTACAGTGAAAAAAAAAGGAATTGTCACCGCGTATTTCTTGCATTTTTTGGAGTGAATGCGGTGAACCTTTGTGAAATTTTTATTTTCACCGCGTACTCAATACTCTTACAAAAAAAGCATCCGCTCTACACGGGTGCGAACCTCTCACCTCATGCATGCCTTCTACTGCTTTTTCCACTGCTCCAGCTGTCACTTGCTTCTTTTATATTTCTTCTGAAGTTAAATCAGATTGAGTAAATGTTGAAAAGCAAATGCGGTGAATTTTTGGAAGAAATGTGTAATCTTTTGTAAGAAATGCGGTGAAATGCGGTGAATTGTTTTTTTTTTCACCGCATTCCTCGCAATCACGGCATTTCTTACAAAAATTCACCGCATTCACCGCATTTCTTACAAAAATTTACCCAAAAACCTCGACACGGGTATTAAAGCACTTCGGCCATTCAAATCTGTTCTGTCGCCCAGTCTTTTTTATGCACACAATTACAAATTATGTGGATCTTTTCAGTTTGTACACCCCCAGTAGGTTATGCGCCCCCAGGCACAGAGCACGTGCCATTACATAGTAAATCATTATGTAAAAATATGGCACGTGCGTCTGGGGGGTGCAAATAAAATGCGCCCACTAAGCTGGGGGGGCATAAACGGAAAAGATCCAATTATGTATTTCGATATAGCCAGTTACTCTGCGAAAAAAAATGGCACGTGAGCCTGGGTCGTAAACGTTTTACGCTCAATTACAGGGAGCAGAAACAGAATAGATCTGGCCATCCTGACAACGATTTTCGATTTAGATTTTCTGTGTATAATTCTATCGCCAGCAATACATTTCGTTCATGGTCTGAGAAGGAAAATGTACTCCTAATGGCTGACTGTGAACAAACAAAAAAACGCTAAATAGGAAACGGAATATTAAATATACATGTTGTACAGTATCATGTGACAGTTAATGTATTCTGTTTTAATTCTTTCAAAGGTATCAAATTTAAATCCAAAGCAACAATCAGCCGAAAGCACTGGACCAAAAACTCTCTCTTCTTGTGGTAGTAAGCACGTGGTTTATTCAAAAACACACACGCTCTTATTTGCGTTACCTGTACAAATTTGGTTTAATCAAACCACTGTTCACTTTTAAAACTTAGTAATATTTGTTGTGTTATTAAGCTAACTAATTGTTTACCTAATGGCGGAAACCGTGGGGAGTGTGGAGAATGCAGCTTTTGCAGCCGGGATGCCGGCATGGGACACAAAACCTCGTTATGACCCAGGTAAACTTATTGGTTTCGGTATTTAAAAAGTTGATAAAAAGAAAATTGGTCTAAAAATAATCGGGGGGGGGGGAGCTAATGATTATCTGACCACTAAGCTGGGGGGGGGCTATAATGGGAAAGACCCAAATAAACATGCTATTTATGCGAAAAAATGAAATCTTTCGGAGCTTGAATTAATTGATCAAAACTCACAAAAAGGACTGGTAAAATTGTTGACTCTTTCCCATTAAAAGTCTCCCCATAACGGTATAGTCACTGACAGGAGGGCTCTGTATGTTCGCGTGCTATAAAGCAAAACTTCTGCCGGACTGTATCTGGAATGAACCAATTGTACCGTAGTACGAAATTTTGGACATGTCCCACTAGAGCCCCCCTCACTTAGTCGTCATATAGCGTATACCCCCCCCCCCGCCCCTCCATTAACATAATTATACCATAATGAGGTTTTTTGAAACAATTTTTATAGCCCCCCTCCCCCGGCTTAGTGGTCAGATAACCTATAGCCCCCCCCCCCCCCATCATGGTATCATGGTAAACATACCATAATGGGGGGGGGGGGGGCTATCATAGGAAAGATTACAATTTTTAATTAATATATGGAAACAATTTTGATTTCAAAGTGATTCAACTCAGGTGTGTTGATTGGGAACTGGTACGAGGAGAGGAAGAGATACCACAAGGCCAATCTGAACCACGACAGTTCCTACAGGACAGATTACAACCCATACGGAGGGGTGTCTCCTGACTTCTTAGTGAGGAGGGGGGCCGTATTCAAGGGAGACGGAATTGGCAAGCAACACCTGTTTGGACACCACGGCAAAAAATACGCCAACAATTTAATCACATGGTAATATTCTTCAGATTTTTATATGGAAAAAGTAAATTTAACTAACTTCTGTTGAGGATACAAATTTAGCTATTTCTAGTCGCACTAAGCTTGGGCGGCGTAATGGGATGATATTGGCTAACAGTCATAGTTTTTAAATAAAAGATCTAATTCTTCCATACTCGAATATTATCTGTCGGTTCAAAAAAAGGATCTATTCTATTTCACCCCCCCCCCCCCCCGGTGTTTTTATGACCCCCAGTTACAAATCATATGTTGTTAAAAAAAATAACACGTGCGCCTGGGGGTCATAAAAAATTTATACTCACTAAGCTTGGGGGGGGGGGAGGGGGGGGGTGGGGGTGGGGAACAGAATAGATAAAAAAATAAGCTTCAACATGACATCACCGTGTTAAAAATATTACTTGCCCCAATTATTTAACTTTTCTTGTAGTTTCATAAATATACCAATTAGCCTGAAGTTTTATAACTCCACTTAGATCAGTCAGAATTATAGACGTGTATTTGGGAAGGCTCCAATTGTCCTCCCAATCATCAATCAGTAATTTGAGGAGCTAGTCAATAATTATTCACCTATAAGGCGCTCTATTCATTTTGGTCTATAAAGCACGCTGATAAAAATTGTGGAAATTTTACAACCGTGCAACCGTGGACAACAGACACGATGTGGACAACAGCGACGATGAGCATGAACAACAGTGGAAAATGTTTCTAACCTAAATAAGGTTTGCTCAAAAAAGGCACCGTCGACAATAGTGGGGGAAATTTTTGTTTTTGAGTTAATTTTGAGTTAAATTTCTATGTCGCTGTCAGTGCTCTCGCTGTCACACGTGTACAACTCTTATCTTTATCCTAATCGTAATCGACAAAATTACTGACAATTAGACTGGATGTTTTATCTCAAAGATCGTTATTTCTTATTCTTTGTTGTATTTTTCACAGCTCTTGGAAATTTTTCATTTCAATTTGATTAGCGAGTAGTTCAAGAAGGAATTTTTCATCTACAAAATTGACACAGTTTCTCTCATAAGAGACGACTGCAAACTTTTTTCCGCTCAGGAGCTTAATTTTTTGAAAAGTTTTTAAGTTAATCACTAATTGCATAAGACATGAAAACAATATCATGGTCAAATATGTGCTCAAGCAAACAATCAGTAGAAAATGTCCCCCTAAATTCATTCTTCGCTAAAAAACAGTTTATCAAATGAAATACTTAAACATTTTTTTGTCAAACTGGAATTGTCAAACTGATTTTTTAACAATATTTAGAATTTTGAGCGTGCCACGGTTGAAAAATTTGGCTAACAAAAATTTAGAAAATTCGTTTTTACTGAATGATCAACTCAGTAGATTAAATTACGGTTTAAATAAAGGGAATTTTATATCATCGATATTGCAAAATTGAAGTTGCTTTCAAATCTGGCTTTCCTTGTTTTTCACAATCAATTGGATTTTGGTTTTCACTTCATAACTTTTGCGATAAATATCATGATATTTCTCTTCCAATTTTGAAGCGCCTGAAAACGGACCGTATCGTTTAATGGCAATCTTCAGGAGTTCTGCTTTTTATAAGATTTGATCAAGTGTGTAAGGGCGCGATTTATTTTAAAGACACCAAGAATTTTTTTATTATTTTAAAATTTGTTTAAGCTATATGCAGACCACAACGTCCCTCAGTGCGTCACTTTTTTGAACACGATATGGTAATTTTTTGTTATGAAGGAATCATGACATTGTAAACTGCATTGATAAATAGTTCGATAGTATAGGCTTACCATATATTGTCCACTTTCTTGTAACAGAAATAAAATTCTCGCCTTACCGTACCTAACTCCAAGTGCGTTTCAGTACTGGGCCAGTATAAATACAATTCAGAATCATTACTGAATCATAGACTGATGCATGTCCCTTTTTTTGGCTTGTCAGACATGCGTTCAGTCTGATTATAAAATGGTCAGACTTGGGTCAAGTGTAAAAATAAAGATCTGTACGGTGATCGCACCCACGTACTACCTCTCCTTAGACGTTTGTCCTCCTCTCTGCGCCACCAAGACATTTGTAATGTTGTCTTTTGCGCCGTTATAAACGCTTGAAAGAAGCGAATTTCAGGCGACGAAGCGAGCAAAATATATTACATTGGAGACTTGCATTTACAATTGCCCAGTACTGATTTACTTTTGGAGTTCGGTACGGGTTTATCTATAAGCAGATCTTTGATTGAGTGAAATCGTTATTAATGGCGTCAATTTGATGTTGCAGGTATGACCAAGACTACAACGGTCGGGGAAGACCACAGTCTCAAGGATTGCCGGACCAGAGGGAATGGAAAGTGGGAACCCAGATGGCCTGGATCCCCGAGAAGTCAGACCATCCCATCTTTGGAGAACCCACAAACTGGGGTCTGGCTCAGACTAAAATAGCCGACTGGCATCGAGAGAAGTGTGCCAGTGCCTCGGATGCGGGTAGAACTGACTTCACAACGACAACCAAGTACTTCTTCGGGAAAGTTCCGGAGCAGACGAGGGTTGATAGATTCTATATTGGGAAGTCTCTCAACAAACAGAAGTCAACAGTTTTGCCCTTGAGCCCTAAGACTTTAGATGCATTAGCGACTGGTTCCTAATCTGCCATATCTGGATCGTAAAACTAAATTTGCAACAACCTCTTGATTATTCATTTGATAAATAAATAGTTCCTCCGCATTAATATCTCTGCAATCTCTGAACACCAACCAAAAACACGGATTTCACTCTAATTTGATAAATAAGCAAGATGAGCATTAGGCAAATAAGGAAATAAGAAGTATGGACAACAAAACAGGTTGTCTGAACCTGATTCAGAATGATATAAGAGTAAGAGGGAAACGAAGAAAACCGCACACCATTCTTCTCTTGAGTAAAAATTAAATAAGAGTTACCGTATATAATTGTAAAACTGAGATTTTTCAATCAATTATTTATTATACATTGCGTCGCATTTCTGAAACTTCCGAAGCTTTCCATATAAACTCGAGTATTCAGTTTCTTCATGCCCACTTTTTTAAAAAATGATATCATGAATTTGTTGGTAATTAATAGCCGCGAAGCGACAGCGGTTATTATTGGGGATAGCGGGTTTTTTTGCAATGCAACGAATTGGGATTGTTTTAGTGGGCTGTGTTTTCAAGATGTTTCTACTAATTTCTCAATGACTTTGATCTTTCAAAACGGGATAAACAGGTAAAACCCAGCCAACATTAAGATTCATTAGAGGCCCAAAGTGGGCTTAAGCAGTCATTCAAGTTCTTAGAGTGGTGCAGGTGCTGTGATGGCCTCTATTAAGGATTAAAATGTCATTTTTAGGAGTTTTTGAGCTCACAGTAGTTCAATTTTTTGGTGAATTTGTGAGTTTTATTTTTGTTTAGTCAAAGGTTGATGAATTATTTATTATATTTATTATATATATATATATATATATGAATAATTTTTTTAAAAAAACTTTGATTGAGATCTCTTTCGAGAAAAAATTACTTGCTATGACCATTTTATGAGCTAAACGTTTTTGTGCTACGAACAAAAACACAAAATGAAATAATTTTTGCATTTTTTTTGTCATTTTTAGAGTTTTTTTCTGCCTCAGGGTCAGAGAAAATTTTTTGAAGTTTTATACTAGGGCGTTACTTTGTTTCTAGTGACAATTGAATAGTTTGTAAAGCTTTTAAGGTCTCGAATTTTAGCATTTCTTTGATAAGAACTGCAATCTTTTTCAAGTTTTCCTGAACTTTGTCAATTGTTTGGTCTTTTGTCCAACCAAAGGACCAGAAACCTTTTTGCACGGTCTGAATAAAATTTAATACAGGGTTTTTTTTCAGTTTTTCTGGTCTCATTAGCAAGTTAACCTCCTCAATTGCTTGATAGTATTTTACTAGGGGCAACTGAGTGGTTTTCATCATATTAATAGAACGAAATTCTGTTTTTTTTTAAAAAAAACATGAAACTTTTTCTAGAAACTATTGGTTTTTACCTACATTATCGATTTTTATGAGGCAATGATTTCTTAAATCTTTGAATTGAGTTACTTGATAGCCTCTAGTGAAAGAGAATTGCTTCTGAAGATAATATTATCAAAATCTTCAGCAATTTTTTTTAAATTTGCAATTGATTTCAATTTTTTTGTGTTTGTCATTCTCTGAGTTAATCGATATTCAAATGCCAATGATTTTTTCAGGTCTTCCAGATATAATATTGAACGGATTTCAAAAAAAGTTGGTATTAAATAAATTTTCTTTAAATAGGTTAATTTAAAAGTCTCATGTCTTGCCTTCGTGCCAAAAAGCTTCAAGAGTTTTAGCAATGAAAATATTTTTGTTTAATTTTATTGAGTGTTCCTTAAAATCTCGGATTGTATTTCATTACCAGTCTTGATATGTTTTTTTATTCGTCGTCTCTGTCGATGATTCTTGCGACTAGTAACTTTATCAGTTTTGGTGACTTCTACTGACTCGCAGATAAAATTTGCGTGCGTAATGTCGCTTGTTCTGCTTTTATGTCAATTGTTTGACTCTTTTCACTCAAATGACTTCTTAACTCACTTAATAAACTTTATTTTTTATGAAAAGCAATTTTTATTTAAAGAACAATAGTGCGCATCTAAGTATTGCCAAAAATATAGGCCCTAATTCTTGAGTTAAATGGTCTTGAATTTTTGATTTTGAACAGGCTTTATTAGGGTTTTTTCCTTAGAGAGAGTATTGGCCTCATAAAAAAAGGGGGTCCGAATCTAACCCAAAATTTTTAGTGCTCTATTAACGGACTTGTTGTCAGTCTGTCTATCTTAATTTTTTTTGTATTTTCAATTGTATGGAAGGCCACAATCGTCACTTTCGGCTAATTTCCAGCAATCTGCCTGCTATGTTTCAAAATTTTCATCTGTTTAACTTTTCCTTACTTTCAATCATAGAACTTAAAATAAGGATTGACGACAGCTTATGTAGTGGGTTAGGTTCTAAATGTTAACAAAATACGGAAATTAAAAACGCAAAAAGCACAGAAGTTGATAACTTAGAAAATTAAAAATATAAAGATATATGTTATTTTTCGTAAGGTGACTCAAGTTTTTTCTTCCAAGTGTAAGAGCTGATGGGATGCTTCGGCTTGAAATCATTTGAAAATAAAGTTCAGTTTTTCAAATTGGCAACTGGAATTTTCTATTAATTTCCCAAAAGAGATGAGTAGAACACAAATATTGAAAATTTTATCTGTTGATCCTTTGAGGTCCTTTCTGTTCCGTTAAGGTCTAACAATTTGCAAACATAACAACCGCTGGTGCTGTTTTTGACACCTCCATCCCAAAGAGAAAAGAAATAAACATTCAAATTAGGAAAAAAATATAAAATCTTTTTCATGAGGTTAAAATGTTTTGATGTAAATATGTATGTAACAAGAAGGCTCGGTAACGTGCGTTCTCAGTTCTCACATAATGTTCTGGAATCGCTCTTCCACATTTTTCGCCTAAATGTCTACCAAATGAAGAACAGATGGACAACTTTCTTCAAAAATTCGGTTTTGTTCAAAAACAATTGGGAAAAGTAAAAAAAACTGCTTCAAAAAGAATAACTTAGTAAAGTGAACAATGTCACAATAGAGTGCCAACTAAACCTGCTTTTATCAAGACAACAAGACAAGCCAAAACAAAAAACAAAATCAATTTACAGCAACAATTTTACATCCAAAACTCAATGTCTATTCCTTTGGAGAGAAAAATACTTAATAACAACAAAATAGAGTTAAAAAGAAAGAAAACTAAAAAAAATTAAGTTTTTACTTCATTTAAAAAAACATTGGACCAGTCAATGTTCATAGGCTGAATTGTAAGACATTGAAAAGAAAAAAATTTTTTTTGTTGAAAAATGAGATTAAAGAGTTATAAACATTTGTTTATTCGATGATAGCAATCAGTTTCGGCTATACAATTTTGAAACCAAAAGAAAAATTTGCCTGTGTGACAAAATTTTCAGTGTTTTTGAGAATGTTTCTGGTTTTTAGAGTGTTCCGAGAGAAAGTTGTTGTTTAAATTGTCCTGAAAACTCTGACTCGATAGGAAAGAATTTGGCTACTGCTACCAGATTTTCTAATTAGGATGCAACTAACACTTTCTCTTAGAATAATTTCTTTAAGGAAGTTGTGTAATGTTGGCCAAACAAAGCAAACTTCTTCAAAGTTATACAGATTATTAATATCTAGCAACGCGCCAAGTTAAAGATTTTGGTTGCCTTCGCTCGTTTATTGGAAGCCTGATATTTAGTGTACAATCACTGCAAATCCAAAAATAGAGTGCGTTGATTTAAGCTATTGAACAATAACCATAATGAGGTAATTACAGTTCAAAATTTTATTTTTATTTTTTTTACAATAAACTATTGTCACCGATAATATTTCGACGTCAGTGAGGTATTTGAGGACTCCTCTCTGCGCCACCAAGACATTTGTAATGCTGTCTTTTGCGCCGTTATTTACGCCTGAAGAAGCGAGTCTCAGGCGACGAAGCGATCAAAATATATTACATTGGAGACTTGCATTGACAATTGCCCAGCACTGATTTACAATTGGAGTTCGGTACGGGTTTATCTATAGGCAGATCTTTGATTGAGTGAAATCGTTATTAATGGCGTCAATTTGATGTTGCAGGTATTACCAAGACTACAACGGTCGGGGAAGACCACAATCTCAAACTTTGCCGGACCAGAGGGAATGGAAAGTGGGAACCCAGATGGCCTGGATCCCCGAGAACTCAGACCACCCAATCTCCAGAGAACCCACAAACCGGGGTCTGGCTCAGACTAAAATAGCCAATTGGCATCGAGAGAAGTGCGCCAGTGCCTCGGATGCGGGTAGAACTGACTTCACAACGACAACCAAGTACTTCTTCGGGAAAGTTCCGGAGCAGACGAGGGTTGATAGATTCTATATTGGGAAGTCTCTCAACAAACAGAAGTCAACAGTTTTGCCCTTGAGCTCTAAGACTTTAGATGCATTAGCGACTGCTTCCTAATCTGCCATATCTGGATCCTAAAACTAAATTTGCAACAACCTCTTGATTATTCATTTGATAAATAAATAGTTCCTCCGCATTAATATCTCTGCAATCTCTGAACACCAACCAAAAACACGGATTTCACTCTAATTTGATAAATAAGCAAGATAAGCATTAGGCAAATAAGGAAATAAGAAGTATGGGCAACAAAACAGGTTGTCTGAACCTGATTCAGAATGATATAAGAGTAAGAGGGAAACGAACAAATCCGCTCACCATTCTTCTCTTGAGTAAAAATTAAATAAGAGTTACCGTATATAATTGTAAAACTGAGATTTTTCAATCAATTAATTAATGTACATTGCATCGCATTTCTGAAACTTCCGAAGCTTTCCATATAAACTCGAGTGTTCAGTTTCTTCATGCCCACTTTTTTAAAAAATGATATCATGAATTTGTTGGCAATTAATAGCCGCGAAGCGACAGCGGTTATTATTGGGGATAGTGGGTTTTTTTGCAACGCAACGAATTGGGATTGTTTTAGTGGGCTGTGATTTCAAGATGTTTCTACTAATTTCTCAATGACTTTGATCTTTCAAAACGGGATAAACAGGTAAAACCCAGCCAACATTAAGTTTCATTAGAGGCCCAAAGTGGGCTTAAGCAGTCATTCAAGTTCTTAGAGTGGTGCAGGTGCTGTGATGGCCTCTATTAAGGATTAAAATGTCATTTTTAGGAGTTTTTGAGCTCACAGTAGTTCAATTTTTTGGTGAATTTGTGAGTTTTATTTTTGTTTAGTCTTAGGTTGATGAATTTTTTATTACATTTATTATATATATATATATATATATATATATATATATATATATATACATATATATATTTATGAATAATTTTTTTAAAAAACTTTGATTGAGATCTCTTTCGAGATAAAATTACTTGCTATGACCATTTTAAGAGCTAAACGTTTTTGTACTACGAACAAAAACAAAAAAGGAATTAATTTTTGCAATTTTTTGTCATTTTTAGAGTTTTTTCTGCCTCAGGGTCAGAGAAAATTTTTTGAAGTTTTATACTAGGGCGTTACATTGTTTCTAGTGACAACTGAATAGTTTGTAAAGCTTTTAAGGTCTCGAATTTTAGCATTTCTTTGATGAGAACTGCAATCTTTTTCAAGTTTTCCTGAACTTTTTGTCAATTGTTTGGTCTTTTGTCCAACCTCAAGGACCAGAAACCCTTTTGCATGGTCTGAATAAAAGTTAATACAGGGTTTCTAATGTCAATAGAGTTGTCTCGTACAATTTAACATTTCGAACTTTAGAAACTTTTCTAAAACATTTGCATTTTTTTTGATAATTTTTAGAAAACTTTTGTCTTTTGTCAGTTTTTCTGGTCTCATTAGCAAGGTAACCTCCTCAATTGCTTGATAGTTTTTTCACTAGGGGCAACTGAGTGGTTTTCATCATATTAATAGAACGAAATTCTGTGTTTTTTTTTAAAAAAAAACATGAAACTTTTTCTAAAAACTATTGGTTTTTATCTACATTATCGATCTTTATGAGGCAATGATTTCTTAAATCTTTGAATTGAGTTACTTGATAGCCTCTAGTGAAAGAGAATTGCTTCTGAAGATAAAATTATCAAAATCTTCAGCAATTTTTTTTAAATTTGCAATTGATTTCAATTTTTTTGTTTTTGTCATTCTCTGAGTTAATCGATATTCAAATGCCAATGATTTTTTCAGGTCTTCCAGATATAATATTGAACCGATTTCATAAAAAAGTTGGTATTAAGCAAATTTTTTTTAAATAGGTTAATTTAGAGGTCTCATGTCTTGCCTTCGTGCCAAAAAGCCTCAAGAGTTTTAGCAATGAAAATATTTTTGTTTAATTTTCTTGAGTGTTCCTTAAAATCTCGGATGGTATTTCATTACCAGTCCTGATATGTATTTTCATTCGTCGTCTCCGTCGATGGTTCTTGGGACTGGTAACTTTATCAGTTTCGGTTACTTCTACTGACTCGCAGTTAAAATTTGTGTGCGTAATGTCGCTTGTTCTGCTTTTATGTCAATTGTTTGACTCTTTTCACTCAAATGACTTCTTAACTCACTTAATAAACTTTAATTTTTTTGAAAAGCAATTTTTATTTAAACAACAATAGTGCGCATCTAAGTATTGCCAAACGTATAGGCCCTAATTCTTGAGTTAAATGGTCTTGAATTTTTGATTTTGAACAGGCTCTATTAGGGCTTTTTCCCTAGAGAGAGTATTGGTCTCATAAAATGACAGTCCAAATCTAACCCAAAATTTTTAGTGCTCTATTAAAGGACTTGTGGTCAATCTGTCTATCTTTTTTTTTGTCTTTTCAATTGTATGGAAGGCCACAATCGTCACTTGCGGCTAATTTCCAGCAATCTGTCTGCTATTTTTCGAAATTTTCATCTGTTTAACTTTTCCTTACTTTCAATCATAGAACCTAAAAAAGGATTGATGACAGCTTATGTAGTGGGTTAGGTTCTAAATGTTCTAAACAAAATACGGAAATTAAAAACGCAAAAAGCACAGAAGTTGATAACTTAGAAAATTAAAAATATAAAGATATATGTTATTTTTCGTAAGGTGACTCAAGTTTTTTCTTCCAAGTGTAAGAGCTGATGGGATGCTTCGGCCTAAAATTATTTGAAAATAAAGTTCAGTTTTCCAAATTGGCAACTGGAATTTTCTATCAATTTCCCAAAGTGATGAGTAGAACACAAATATTGAAAATTTTATCTGTTGATCCTTTGAGGTCCTTTCTGTTCCGTTAAGGTCTACCAATTTGCAAACATAACAGCCGTTGGAGCTGTTTTTGACACCTCCATCCCAAAGAGAAAAGAAATAAACATTGAAATTAAGAAAAAAATTATAAATTCTTTTTGCATGTGGTTAAATTTTTTTGATGTAAATATGTATGTAACAAGAAGGCTCGGTAACGTGCGTTCTCAGTTCTCACATAATGTTCTGGAATCGCTCTTCCACATTTTTGGCCTAAATGTCTACCAAATGAGGAACAGACAGACAACTTTTTTCAAAGATTCAGTTTTGTTCAAAAACAATTGGGGAAAAATAAAAAGAAACCGCTTCAAAAAAATAACTTAGTAAAGGGAACAATGTCACAATCGAGTGCCAACAAAACCTGCTTTTTTCAAGCCTACAAGACAAGACAAAACAAAAAAAAACAAAATCAAATTATAGCAACAATTAATATTTACATCCAAAACTCAATGTCTATTACTTTGGAGAGAAAAATACTTAATAACAACAAAATAGAGAAAATAGAGTTAAAAAGAATGAAAACTAAAAAAAAAGTTTTTACTCCATCTGAAAAAACATTGGACCAGTCAATGTTCATAGGCTAAATTGTAAGACATTAAAAAGAAAAAAAATTTTTTTGCTAAAAAATGAGATTAAAGATTTATAAACATTTGTTTATTCGATGATAGCAATCATTATCGGCTATACAATTTTAAATCCAAAGGAAAGTTTGCCTGTGTGACAAAATTTTCAGTGTTTTTGAGAATGTTTCTGGTTTTTTGAGTGTTTCGAGAGAAAGTTGTTGTTTAAATTAGTAGGATACAACTATCACTTTCTCTTAGAATGATTTCTTTAAGGAAGTTGTGTAATATTGGCCAAACAAAGCAAACTTCTTCAACGTTATACAGATTATTATTATCTAGCAACGCGCCAATTTAAGATTTAGTTGCATTCGCTCGTTTATTGGAAGTCTGTTGTTAAGTGTACAAACATTGCAAATCCAAAAATAGAGTGCGTTGATTTAAGCTATTGAACAATAACTATAATCTACTGCTCAATGTTTTATTTTTATTTTTTTTACAATAAACCATTTTCACCTATAATGTTTCGACGTCAGTGAGGTATTTGAGTACTTGGCAATCTGATAAATTATCCTTAACAATTATTTGTTTGTCTCTTAATATTTTTTCTATACACTTTTTGCTAAGAAATTTTGCTAATTTTTTAATTGAAGTGTATTTTTATGCAAATTTACACGTATCCTAGTAAGGAAGATCGGATATATCGCTGATCAGCGAAAGAAAAGGTTGAATATCATAAAATAACAGCGAAAGTTACGTTTATTTAGGAAAATTGCACAAACATATTCTGACAATTCTGTCAAATTTGCCGTTTCGGTAGTTAAGTTTTTTTAACAAAACACTGTGTTTTTATTAGTATACTAACACAAAACAGGCGATGCTGGTTGCCAAAATGTCGTGATTGTCAAATTCACGTTAGTTTTTTGTCAGTTTGTTCGGATATTTAGTCAAACTTGATAACTATTACCCTTTTTTTGCCAAATTTTTGCGAAAAACATTGGTAAAATGTGACAAGTCTTTTATGGAAAAGGGTGTTTTTGGATAAAACAGGGCAAAATTGGAATATTTTGGGTCAATTTTAACATTTTTTTTCACAATTCTGGGCCAATTTGTCAAAAATTTGGGTCAAACCTAGCAATTTGTGGTCCAAACTGTTTCGATTATGGGTTAAATAGCATAAATTGGGGCTGAACTTTACTAAACTCAGTCAGTTATGGGTTATCTGTAGGTGAATTTTGGTCTAAGAACACAAAATTTTCAAAAAGTGTGGATCAAACTTGAAATATTATGTCATAAATGGATAATTATAGGGCCAAAGGGTCTAAAATTGGGTTATTATAGGTAAAATGCGATAAAAATGAAATTTTTAAGGCTAAATACGATGAAATTGACAACCATAGAGAAAATTTGGACTTATTTTAGTCAAATCAAGCTAAATGTGGGTCCAAATTTACAAAATAGGGGACCAAATGTGGGACCAGTTCAGTTATAAGGACAAAACTGGGATGAATTTATGTGGCACTATTTTAACACCAAAAGTCGCCATAATATTTGAAAATTATAAGAAAAACTTGAAATTTTTATATTTATTCTGGATAATCTCAGAAAAAAAGAATGTACATTTGGCTGATGTTTGCAAGAATTCCCACTAATCCCTGTAACTTAAGCAAACAGTAGACAAAATCTGGATGGAAAACTTTTAGAACACAAACCTGCAAAATTTCAGGAATTCATGGGATAAATTTAGGCTTTATAGTAATTATTGGGACGTTTGGTCAACAATACAACGCTATTCGTAGCTATCAGAGTGTGGTATTAATTTTTAGAGACACCAATAGGTACACTATACAAGTATTACGTAGGAATAATGTTAAACTAGACTCCTTTGCATGTGGGTCAGTTTGCAGTTGCAGAACTAAGGGATTCGAAGATGATAAGATGACTAAATTAGCTGATAAATTAAAATTTAAGAGGTTTAAGACACGCTAAAAAAGTTGAGAACAACAATAGAGAGTCAAATTTTTGAATATGAGTGTATGGTTTCGCATATAGGACTAAACGGATAGTAAAGTACGTTATGTTGACAGCATTGAAGATTTGATTAAATTGAACACAATTATTTGTTCTTAAAGTAAGAAAAATGCTGTCGGTCGTGTCTTATTGTTTAGGAGGGAGAGAGGAGGTACAAAGACGCTTTTTTGATACAGAATGAGTTGCTTACACGTGCACTTAAAAAACCGTACCAAAGTTCCAAAAATTGGGTCAGAGAACCAAAGAACCGTTGGGCGAATTTACTAACGAGTAGACTGTTTTTTTAGGGAGAACCCGTCTCCAATGTTTGGGCGAAATTGGAAAGTTCAGAGTCTTAGAACATCTTGCACAGGCTTTGGGATAAGGGGTATGTGTAAACTCTGTTTATAGAACCTGTGTGATAGCGGGGTAAAGAGCCTGCGTTACCTTTGGTTTTTGTATGGAAAACTAGCCACAAAAAAATCAAAAAGTCCACCAGCTCCTTAATTTTTGGTGCCTAATCGACGCTCTTTTTTCCTCGTCGCACCAGTTTTAAAATACTGATGTGGTGGAGATCTAATTTGCTTGATCTCAATTGAACCACACTAGTTCAGGCTACCTTCATTATGTATAAGAGTACGTATATTCGCTCACAATGTATTATTCTAATTGCCAAACCTACGTGTGATGTTCTAAGAATAAATTGAATAAGTAAAAAGAATTTTTATGAACCAGATTGAAATGATAGAGCACGAAATGGGGTATTTGCTAGGTTGAAAATATGCTGAGCAGTCTAATCTTAATCAAGTAATTCATTCCATCTTACTTCTGGATGTGGATATTATTCCAAGTTTTTGGTTGTTAGAAATTCGGCACACTAAAAATTGCTGCAAAGCATTCCCGCTCAGCGGAGTAGAAGAGTATTTGATCTTAGAACAGAGAGGGATAGAAAAACTGAAGTGCAAAGCAAACGTCTTAAATTGCGCTGGTTGTGTCGAAGAAATGACTTGCTTCAGTAGCAAGGTCTAGGCTCGTACGTGTTTAAACTTCAGTCAACACGACTACTAATCACGAAGTTTATGACTTGCTCCGAACTATTTCGAAGGTCATTCGTGGAGCTGATTAGTTTTCCGCTTTTTGTCATACTTTTGTTTCAGACTTGCTGCTGTGAAGAGCGTACTGGATAGCTTCAATATCCTTCAGTTACTACGCATAATAATAGCAGCAGCGAATCAACCGCCAAAGCAGAAGCAATATTTTATAAAGAAAAAACCAGCAAATTTGGCTATGAATGATACATTCTTTTGCTCCACACAATTTCAACATTGTAACTGGCTTTTATGTTCTAGTCAGTTTGGACTAAGTCTAAAGTGCTCACAAAGTTGACGAGTTATATTTCTAAAGATTCTGTACTATCGTTAATTGTGGCGGTAATTATCCAATTAGCAATACTACAACTGGCACTGTCCTGGTTGTTTGGAATAGGATTATTGCTTTTAGACACTAAATGGCAGATTTTTTGAGTGGCGAGAGTCAAAAGAAGTTGAAGTTGTTGTTGTAAAGGGGTGTGGTACATCAATCAATTATGTGCTAAACCTTCACCTGCTATTAACCTTCACCTATCAGATATGATATAATCATGTCTTCTTTACTTCACAGAATGAAACTTTACCTCCTTCTGAAAGGATTTTGTTCAATTTTTTCACATCGCCCACTTTCCCCACTTTCACTTAATTTCATTCTCATAACAATAGTCGAATTAAATTGTTCCTCTAACCCTTTAGTTTCGAGTCTAAAGTAATTGACAAGTGGAAACTCAACAGTTTTCCAATCTAGATTCTAAAAGTGTAATCGCATTAGATTCCCATCTCTAATAAGATAATCATATAATTCAAGCCTTAACTTCGAATAAGGATTTGTACCGAGAATCCACCTCACTTAATTCAGAAAACTTTAGAAATTCAATTGCTGACCTATCTACCAAGATATCACATGGCGGAGTCAGCACCTATAGAATGCGCTCTACTCGGAATTGAACTTTTTTGGGAACAACCCAACTTGGAACCTCCACTACGATGGTAGAGATGAAGAATTATTCTAAAAGTGGCAATTTTAGCTAACGAACGAATCTCGATAGATATCCTACGCGAGGTACCTCACTAAAAGGTAACACCACCCCCCACTACATCCCGATCTATGAGGAAGACGTCCACAAAAGCACTAATCAAAGTCAAGGTGTTAGTAGAATCAGAAGCGAACAATTAAAGAATTTATAGTTCAGCAAATGTCAAAGGACTGAGGCTACGGGAATTCTATGTGGTCACAGACCTTTTGGTACTCTGTGACAGCAAAGCCGTCGCCCTTACTTGTCTCATCTTAGGCACGGAAGGAAGATTTTTGGTTAAAAAGGACCTAAGGTTCAGATAGACCAAATAACAACAAAAGGCTTGTGGGACATCCCAACGTCTTTTTAAAACAAAAAAAAATAATTTTGGACCGTTGCATTTTTCTGACGAGAAAACAACTCCAAATTGTGACCCTGGCAGCCATGAAGAATTGATTATTCGAGATGCATTTTTTGCAAATATGCTAGATGGAGAAATCCAACGCAAACTCCTGAAAGAAACACGAAAACTGAAAAATTGCTAGAGCTAACATTCAATGTAGAGATGGCTATACAAAAACACCTTGAAATTTCCGGAACTCCTGCATACGCAGTATCAATCCCAATCACCAATCCCTCAATTAACAACAATCAAAATCCTGGAACATTCCCAGGACAAATACAGACAACTTTAAACCATCTCTCTGCCCAAACTTCGGTTACACGTGGTCTGCTTTTCATCGTCAATACTGCCCACCACGAGTCAATAGTGAACACCACGAGGAAAAAACTGTTTTATATCTAATCATTTTGCAAAGGTTCGCTGTATACGGAAGAACTCTATAAAATCAAAACCCAGAGTAAATAACCTAGAAAATATAACGTCTCAAGCTGCCACAATTGTGACATCTTCGACAGTACACCAGCAAGTTAACCAAATAGACAATTTGCAAAATAGGCATAATCTTTGCGTATCTAACTAGGACTCTGACTACAATGAACTCGAAGACAATTCCGTAGCAGTCTTCACAAACAACAGAATCTAAGACAAGTAGAACCAGTCAATGCGCAAGTACATTTGGGCAACAAGTACCCTTCGACTTTAACATTGAACTCATACCAGGTGGCAAAAGGGGAGAGGTAGATTACATTTTCCGCCAACCAAATCAAAAAGGGAAAGTTACAAACAAATATGATGAGGAATTATTGGTTGCAACAGAGACCTGCATTCTTGACACGATTGCAGCAATTTATTTTTATTCAGCACCGCCAATCTCTCAATCACATCACATTAAAGCAATAAATGCTGCACATTCCACATGTGCCACTAATACTCAGCAAATAAACCATTCCATATTCCTTTTTACCTTAAACTCTAGTACACTTAATTGATTCAAACTCGATTTGCAAACATAGTAGAATTCTACTCCTCTAACCCAATAGAAATGAGTAACCCAATGGCATCACTACAAACTCCCTCCACAAATCCAGTACGAGTAACATTCCATTCTACTCCCAATTCAGAAGAAGTACAACCCGATCGTTCAATGAAGGACCAACAAGCCCAATTTAGAACTGTCGAAAAAATAGGTTTTCGAAAACAATTTAACATAACTCTTCACTAAAAGATTCCTAGCAGCACTTATCAATAGGGACGCCGACCTCCAAAATGTTCGAGACTCTATATTACAGAACGACAAACAGAGATATAAGGATGTTAATCCTAATATGCACTCATACTGGCGCGATCTCCACGTCTGGTTGGGGTGTGTTTTTGTGGACGAACCAGGAGCAATTTCCAGTTCAATTCAAGACCCGGTACTGGAAAGACTCCAGCGTACCCACCCCGGGATGTGGCGCATGATCTCGCCCGCAGACTACGCATTTTTGGCCCTTCATGTCCAATCCTCAGAAAATTGGCAAAGTCCAAACCTTGTACCGATGTAGGTAAGAACCTCAAACCAGTTTTTCCTGCATCAAAGTGGAAACCTCACAAAAATTGTTCTGAACAAAATGAAGAAAACCAGATTGATTTTGGCGGACCAATTGCAAATGAAAAACATCCAGGCCTTGCATGTATCGACCTCTTCTTAAAAAACCCAACAGTAGATTTAATTGATAAAACAAATGAACTCAACGTAGTAAAGTTGTTAGATGAATATATTCACAGCCTTTGGGTTCCACATATTATTCGTTTAGATCAAGCAATATTTCTAATGATTAGTAGAACGATTGCTTCAAATTATCATAAACGCTTATGTTGTATGAAATTAGCAAGTACAAATAACAGAATTACAAAAAAAGAATCAATAAAGTCGATAGTTTAACAATTAAACATATGTAATCATAAGGCAACAAATGTAACACCTTACTAAGCACATTTTGGCAGAAAACCGAACACCCACTTTGAAATATAAGTAGGTTTCCAAATTCAACAAATTTGACATAGGAACAATTACTGAATCACTATCTAGACGCTGACACTGTCCCAATTGAAGATGATTTGGACAATAACGCATGGAATTCGGGTGAGCGAAGTAATCTCCTGATTGATGAAACAATGAACAAAACCGAAACTGATGATGGTTGACGATACAACGGCGACTAAAACAAATCAATGTCACGATTCACCTTTCCCCCGAAACTGACGAGCCCCATTCCTTGACCCAAAAGTCATTAGAACTTCAGCTAGCCCAGAAGGTGACAACACGGTCGAAGAAGGACTTTCGCGTACTTTGGGACACCCTTGAACCAGGAAGCACAGTTCTTCGTACTTCTCTCACTACGACTGTAATCCAAGGGCCTTGAGTTCCGAAAGTTCGTGTTTGCAAAATTGACATTGGCGATATCGGTACCAAAGACGAACGTAATACACCTCTTTGGAAATACGCACAGCGTCGACCTCTTCCGTAAGAGAAAACTACCGAAGAGAAAATTGCGCAACATTCCAAGGAATTGAAAAGGAAATATCAAGGGGGTATAAAAAAGTCAGACATCGACATAATGACAATCCTTCTGGCGTTTCCTCAACAAATAGTAACTTCTCTAAATCTATGACAGCACGTATGCCGACAAAACAACAACCAGTTAACAGTCGAGGGAGAGTTACTACAACTCCCAATGCATCTACTGCTACTTCAACCTAAACGCCATCGACATCAACAAGTAAACGAAACAGACGGGCACCAGTCTATTATGGCTTCAAACATTCGGTTTGCTGCGTAATTGAATCAGAAAAAGAGCATGTACTGAAAATCTTGTGATTGCGACAATTATACAGGAAGAATCTACTCAACCACCACCAGAAGAGTTGAACTGCAAACTTCCGGTAGGCAGCCCCTACCGACCCACGAATCTGACTTTCAACTTCATCACCACCATAATATGACTCTGTGAGAAAAAAGTGAGATCAGCATCTGCGGAGAATCAAATTTAATGTCTTTTTGTAACAAACAATTCTTGTAAAACTAAAAACTGATATTCCACAAACATTTTCAATCTCAAATAATTTATCATTTCTGATGATCCAGTTTATTTCATTTGTCATGTCTTCAATTTGTCAATCTTTCATGACCCCTTTTCAGTTATTTTTTGCTAAACAATTTAGTCGCTTTGGTTATGTGCTACTTTTATCATATTTCTTTAAATACTACGGGAACTCACTACTAATGCATACTCATTGGTTTCTGTTCTCCCTTAAAGTTTCCCATGTTTTAGTGTTATTTTCAACAATGCAATACTTAACCAATAATTAAATATGACAACCAGCAAATATTTTTCTTAATATATATCATTTAGCTAAATTGTGTAAATAATCTTATTTTTCTCTCAACTCTCTTGCTCTCAATTTTGTCAAGGCGAGGTATATGCGGTACATTAATCAATTATGTACTAAACCTTATTAACCTTGACCTATCAGATATTATTTATTCATGACTTCCTTTATGGCACTTAAAAAAATAGTTGGAAGGAGTTTGTCCAGTTTGTTCACATCGCCCACTTTCATCACTTTCACTTATTTTTTTTCTTATCATAACAATAATCAAATTCAGTTGTTCTTCTAACTCTCTAGTTTTTAGTCCGAAGTAATTGAAAATTGGAAACAATTTTCCAAGCAAGATTCTCAAAGTGGAATCGCGTCAGATTTCCATCTTTAGTTGGATAACCCGAAAATTCAAGCCTTAAGTTCGAATAGGGATTTGTACCACGAATCCACCTCACTTAGTTCAGACAGCATTAGCAAGACAATTGCTATCCTATCTACTGAAATGTCACAAGGTTTTTAAAGTGATTAAATCAATGTTCGAGGGTGACTTTAGTGAAAACAACCCAATTCAATTTGAACTGTAGTTCAATTTGCGATTTTAAACTCTTTTACGAGATTAAATATTGCCCACTTAGTTTATTGAAGTTAACACAATTTTCATGCGCATGAACTACGCTCGTGTTGTTTTTTAATTACATAAACTTTTATAAGGTACTATCAAATTTACGTTTTAAATTCTTCAGCCAAAATGTTGAGGAGATTTCTCGTGATATCTAAAGACAGATAGCAAGTATAATTACAAATCCCGTCCCGTTGGAGAGCAAAATTTGCTTAGGGTCAGACGGCTGGTAATTAAGCGGATGGAACATTTTAAAGACAATATCAAGTTCTCGCCCAACGAGAGCCATGACCAACTGATAAAAATGAGTGGAGTCTTAACACTTTGCGTTAACTCACATTACCCAGCCTCCATGTTAGCTTCAAATATTTTTGTCCCAAAGATTGTCTCTACCCCCTCATTATTTTTTTTCAATGCTATTTTGAGGAATATATTGAAACCGCAAATGAAAAATCACGATTTATACTCTCGATTGCTCGATTCACGATAGCTTTTTTGCTAAACTTGATTGTAAAAAAAATATCCGAACACGTCATTTGTTATTCGTTAGTTATAATTTAACAATCTCAAAATAAATACTACTTGGCGTGCAATCATTTATAACCATCAAAATATAATGCTGTCTGTACAATAATTGAAGTTCGTGTTTTGATGTGACCGTCTTTTACCGTAGTCAGTTTTAGTCGAAAGCGGACTAGGAATGAAGCATCCCGCAGTTGGGGCTTTGACCTTCAGTAATTATCAGAATCAGACTGATGAAGTAACATTCGACGGTCCATCTTCATTGTTGTCATCTGAAATATGAGTTTAAGCCTCAATCAAGTTGAAATATAAAATAAACTACTGATTAAAAATTAATTCAGTCTCTTGTTTGAAAGTTAAGATGAGGAGAATATTGCTGTCGCGACAAAAAAAATCTCATGTCTCCTCCTGCAGTTCATCAAATCTTTTTAAATGGAGAAAATGAACTATGAATTAGTTTTGGATAAAGTTTCTGAGAGGATTAGTTTTACGCTTCTCACAAATCCCGGATGTAAATTCATGGGCGACACGTAAGATGTGTTATAAAATCAATGATATCAGAATTATCTTCCTATCTGAAATTGAGGGAAATTGTTCGATTACAATAAAATGGGTTTGAACAACTAACCTCTTGTGGTTTGCTGATTGTCTTCAATGTCATTTTCGTCTCTTCCGGTCCTTGTAGTAGACGAGTCAGGCGGCGTAAGTTCGACTCTGAGTTTGGACCGCTTGTTTTTGCATCGTGAAAATTCCATCATTTCCACTTCATCCTCTGCTGTTCTTTCGGCAGGTCGAACAGAAGTCATGGCATCGTAGTCAATGTCGCAGTACTGATGTGATGTCGTCCCAGAATCACTCCGATCCAAAACATGATACATCGGCTGATCATCGTTAAACCCAGCAATGCTTACAGTCCCAGCTCTATGGGTTATTGGCCTTATTGTCCTCTTGTTCTCGCGGGTTGAATTGTGCGCTGCTCTCTCGTTGCCTAGGTTCTGGTTCTCAGCAGTGGGGTACGGGATGAAGAGAGGGTGTGGGTAGTGGACCAGTGCGTCAGGATTCGCAACCTGGTGGTCCTGTCTGCGGATGTTACGCTTTTTCGATCTTAAAAAGTTTTCTTATAAAAAATTTGAGATATGTATATTGGAGTGGGGGGGGGGGGGGGGGGGGCAATTTCAAAAAAAGTTTGTTGCCATTAGGCGATAACCAATTAAAACGCTTAAAGACGGTACCCCAAAATCCACTTGAAGTTATAACTTTATACGACAGTAGTCAAATGTCCCTAACAATTGTTCTTACGTCAAAATGATTTTTAGCATAGTGTACTATCAAGTACGTAGTATCCTTTAGTGTGTTAATTGGTTTTTGCCCAACGTACACAACACTTAGGTTGAAAGTTTTCTCCCAGTGGTCACAAAATTTATTATCGCCTAATCGAGTTTTCGCCTAATATCACATCCCCCAAAATTTTGTTTTTTTAAGCAGTAAATTTCATCGGCCCTCAATTCAGTCTGGACGAAATCAATAACACAAACTGGCTGTCTGCAATTTTCGAAATGTTTCCTCCAGCTGTGAGATTTCATCACTAAATTTGATACAGGATTTCATAAGTACCTAACAGCTTTGAAAATTAGGGATTCGAAAGAGAAAAGTGGCTTAAATACAGATGCCATCTACTAGCAGGAGTGTGGATACAGTATTATTGTGAATCTAAGAAATTTAACTCCCACGAAAAAAAGCCCGGTGTGTGGTTCTAATGTTAGATTCGGCTGTGATAGTTCGTATGAAGTTCCACAGACCACTAAAGCATTGTCATGGACCGCGAGTCATGGCGTTCTTTTCCAAAACTATTCAATTATTTTGTATAATTGGGAAAACTATTGTTTGATTTGGTTAACCGATTCGTATACCTTCCGCTCAATTTTCAAAAACCTCTGGTTCCATTAATTTGTTCCTATTTTTTCATTCAGTAGAAAATTAGAAGATAAACATTGTTTTGTCAATCTTTAACTTTAAATCTGTCTCTTTCATTTTTCAGTTTTTTCAGTACTTTTTTTGAAAATGCTCAAATTGTTTTTATCGAAGAGAAAAAGTTATACTTGTTGAAAAAACCAACGATATGTATTAGAACAAGGAGGCTCAGTAATGCTCCGACGCCACCCATCCACATTTAAAGAGGTAATGAATACTGGTGTGAATAACATTACAAGGTTCTACAAACAACAAATTAAAAGAAAACAAAAATAAATAGGGTAAAAACTCAAAATCCAATTACATATATTCCAAAACATATAATAACAAAGTCGAAATAACATGAAAAAAGAACCAAAAAACAGTTATATTGAACGACAAACAAATTGAACTCATACACAGTGGGACAAGATAACCAGTCAACAATCAGAAAATACGGGGCGAAGATCAAAAATCCACCGAGTATTTTAAGCCAAAAACTTTGAAATGTCATAAAAATCATTATTAACGTGACAATTCTAAACAGATTCAGTAATAGGTCTTTATAAAATTAGTAGGTGTGTGAGAATAAGTGGTAGAAAAAGACTGCGGAATAACCACAGATTAACAAGAGAAAAAATTATAATTAACGTACGAAAACACAAAATAATGAAGCTGTTGAAATTATCAGCTATAATGTTAAAATTTTGCATAGTGATTCGATGTTCACTTGTGTCTCATTTGGAAAACAATGAGACTTGTTTTAAACACGAATATTTTGAAGGACAACATAAAAACAATAAAAAATTGATCAATAGCAAAAAAGGCATGCGGTACAAGTTATAAAACATCAATTGCAACCTAAGACCAACAAAAGGATTGAAGTTTAAAGCAAAAAAGTAAATGGGACCTCTCATTGAAGACACCAAGTTTCAAAATGACAAAAAAAAATGAAAATCAAAACTCAAAAAATTCAAAAAAAATCTGATTTTCTCTAAATCGAAAAAGATCAAAATCATCAAAACCATTTGCTTTCATCTTATGGCCTTGAACAAACTCAATAAATCTCTACAGATAAGCAAATGATATCTGTTATTAATTAGAAACTTCGGTAGGACTACATAAAGAAAAACAATTAAAGGAAAAACTGGATAAAAAATTGCGAGAGATTGTTCAGAGTTATTAGTGAAAAATGTCAATCTTTGGAAACTTTGGGAAAAAATGAATTGACGCAATTCATATCCAATGAGATTTATCACTAATCAGAATAAATCCCCTGATTACAAAAAACAAAGCAAATACACGCAAAAATCGAGTAGTCAAACAAAAACTTCAAGAAGAGATTCTCGAAGCTTTGAAGCCATAGAAAAAACTATTCGCTGATAAGTTTTAATATTCAGCTCAAACTTTTTTCAACACCAATGGGAACTTTATTTTTTGTGATAACTTGATAAATTATCAAAAAAGAACCAAAGTTTCGAAAAAAAATCAAAAGTGAAAAACAATTATAAGAACTTATAACGTTAAAAACGTAAAACAATTAGAAATAGGAAAAACCGCTGACCAGTTTAGTTGTTCTTTCAACTTTGGGCTTATGGTGCCTTGCAATAGTGCGACCGACCAACAAAATTACAGAAATGAGTTATTTTCAAAAAAAAAGATTTTCAAAAATCGTGTAAGGTTTATTGAAAAAAAAGATTCAGAGACTTATAAACATTAGGTATGCATTCAAAGCAATAGAAAAAATGACGAAATCTGCTTTGAGAAACCAGTGGCATTTTTTCAACGATACTAAGTCTTAGGACTACAAAACTGCCACAAATGCAGTCAAAACACAAAAATTCACTAAAAAGTAGGAAAAGGATTTTTTGAAGCCATCAAAACCATGAGCGATGGCTCCTCGGAACAAAACTATTGTCCATTGTGCCTCATCGGATAATATATGGGTTTATTTAATAATGGAACCTTGAAGTGTAAAGTGATTTGTCTCTGAATAACATCAGGAAAAACAAAAACATGAAAAAAATGGAAAAATCAGCTCTCAATATATATTTTGAATCTTTTGGATTGTAAACTTACTAATGAAACCACAACTAGCATTTTTTTGGCTGCTCGTTTTTAAGGAACAGCAAATTATTCCAAATTTTATCCATCAAATTTTTATCTAAAAACCAAATTTTATTCAACTTTTTGATACAAAAAAATCTGAAATTGATTAAAAAGGACGCTAAAATTGAATAAAATCACGCCCATTGTGAACTTTTCACTAAAACTTTACACCTTGATAACTCTTCGAAAAAAAGAACTTCAAAGAATCTTTATAACTTCAAATTCTATGCTGGAAGAGCTTTCTAGTGTTAGCACTCTCGATTCTTTACGATAATTATGTCGATCGGCCAAAATTGACTGAACAAAAAAAAACAATTTGAGTATATTGTTCCACCTCCACTATGTGTGTCTGAACAAATATACATCATACGTTTTAAAACTACACATACTTGATGCATTTGAGAGCCGCGAATGTGATGCCAGCGACGAAGAGAGCCAACAATAGGAGGAAAGTCGCAGTCATCGTGATAGCAGTCCAATTTTTGACAAACCAGTTGGCATTCGTTTCAGTTTGGCCCTGAAAAGATAATTCTCTGCCGCCTGTTGTCATCCGCGGCAACAGTGGTGAAAAATTCGAAATTATTTAGAAGTCAGTTAGCCCGATTGAACAAACCAGGCCATAGTCGCTTTAAAGTTGAACTGCTTAAGACGTGGTTATCTTTAGCTTAGGTAAACTGGCGAATTACTTCTCGTGAACTGGTCCAGAAATTAACCCTTTTAATTCAATGGAATCACTCTCGCTACTTTCTCATGTTTTTGCTCCCGGATATTTCCCGTCAGTGATCTGCAGCTCATACAATTAGACAATTTCAAGCAGAATCCATTGTAACAAGTATTATGTCGAAATAATCGCATCTCGTGCTACAGTGGATTTAACTTGAAATCGGAACCAAAATAAAAAAAGGCACCAGAAAACTTTACAAACATTATTAAAAAATTAGAGTCTGCGTTAATTACAGTTAACTTTAAACACGATTTCTCGAAACTATTGTTAGTATGGAAGTATGGTTTGTAAGTATGGATTACAAAGTACCGATGCATTGTTTGAAGATCCTCCATTGTTGCTTGTCAATATGTTCCCTCGAGATTTATTGCCAAGCACTTGTCCATTCACAGGGACAGTAACAGGGGACTCAATCACCATCTCCGGTTTATAGGGTACCCTCTTAACTGAAACTAGTTCACACCTCCCCCTCCTTTTGATCTCAGGGGTGTCCAGCAGGTGAAGATATTGATAGCCCGGGTACTCTATTGGATTCTCTCCTTTCTCTGGTTTCAACGGAATCATCTGCAAACTGATGAACACCGTACCACCTAAATGTGAATCTAAAATGTGGTTAAAAAAATTAGAACCAAACATATGAACGGTTTCTTACGTATCTTCGGGGCACTAATCAGACTATAGAAGATCAAAGTGATATCTTATTTATGACTATAGCTTTTGTCCCCTTGAAACCTTGTGTTCGCTGTATGTGTGCTCAGAGTTATAGATAAGATCCAAGGGAACTAAGACCAGTTCCAAACCAGACCAATGTCAGTATTCGTTTTGTCCCAGATCACTTCCAGATCATTCAGAGGACGTCTGTACACTCCAAACTGCCTCTGATGAGCAACTCTTATGACAAAAGTCTATGATCATACCATTTTCATAAGATAGAGGTCCATGGTTTTTCCAGACTGTTGTCCAGATATTTGTTTGAGCGCTTCGAACGGCCTCTAGTCAAAATTTTCTCAGACCAAGTGTTGTTTAAGAGAATTTAATTAAGTTAAAAAAAGTTGTTTTAACCCGAATTTTGTTTATTCTACTTTTAGAAATAGATAATTTTATTGGATCAAAAAGACCGGTGACGAGACCCTAATCAATATGCGTCGGATAATCCACTAATCAGGCCATCCCCAGAAGGAAGTGATCTCTGATCAAGCTATTTTGCTCTCAAAATTGACCCTGGATGTAACCATGACATCTGATTAGACCATACCAAACAGAAGTAATCTCTGATCAGACCAAATCAAAGCAATGAACAAATTCTTGTGCTGTGGAAATAATCTCCAGTGCCTTTAATTTTTATCGGGAAACACATCGTTTGTCCTTGACTTGGGTCTGATCAGAGGGCGTCTTTTTAACAATAGTGCGTTTCTCATTTTAAGAATGCAAAATGATTTGGAACATAGGTTTGATATCATCAATCATGAAAATAGGCTATCAAAAATTTGATGCACATCAAAGCTCAAAGCATAGAGTGCTCTGTTTATTAACTGAATAAAACTTATTATGGACTATAAATCAGCATTTGCTTACGTTTACCATGTACCATATGTACCATGTACCATTATAGATGTATTATTGTTATATGTATCGAATAATATAGCGGTTTAATTTTTTGTAAAACAAATTGTTGAATCACGCACATGTTTTAGTCTGTTTAGACAAAGTATTTTTATTAGACAGTTCTACACAACATTTTTATAAAAATTTGTTCATGGTCGGAGAGAAAACTAATGTAAGTGAGAATGCAATTGTTCAAAAACAACAGAAGAATAAACTTACCTGGTGAAATAGAGTTTATTTTCTTTCCAAGAGGCATACACATCAACAGATCTCCCAAAGGGTTCGAGTCGCGAGTAACAGGACCTGTGAGGGGGTTACTGAACATGAAAGTGGTTCTAGTTGTGTCCTGAACTCCTGACCTCGCGTCCTCTTTTCGAGCGTGAAACTCAAATCCATGCAGGTCGTCCATTTTTTCGCCCACTGGCCTAAACATTGAGATTTGTGCTATAATGGGAAAGACTGAAATTTACTGTATCTCCATCGTGTTAATGTCATATATCAAACACATTTACAGAGGATAACTAGAATTATTTTTATTGTATATCCAGACAATGATTGCATATAAGTGTTCGGAATTTTCGGATACTCGTAACTAAAATTCCTTTAAAAAGTTTGGTATAGAAAACTTTACGATACCAAACTTTTCAGAAATTTTGATATATAAGCTTCTGAAGGTTCGAACCAATATCATCCAATGAGACTGTGGATATTCCCCCCAAATCTGGTTCCGAATCGAGCAACCTGTTTTCGATGTGTTGTCCTCATTTTTTTCCAATTTTTACGGGCTGATGAATTAGAATAAATTTGCTGAAAAACTATTTACTGTATTACCTATGATTCAGCCATAGTAACATTGTAAATAATACACAGCGAACTTCGTTAATTTCACTAGACGACGTATATTTGCAAAATGATGAAGACATCGCCGAGAACTTGTTCAAACTTGCTCACAGCTGCATATTGAAGAACTAAAAGAACCGGATGAATGACACCGATGAGTTACCTGTCACCAAATAAGAGGGGAAAATATTGCAAAAGCTATTCATTTGTCTCGCCTAAAAAACAGGCGAAACACAGGAGACCTCGAGAAAGGACGATGATTGGGAGTGAGAATATAAAAGAAATTGGGATCGAGTCATTGACACTCACGGTGAGGCAATTCCATGAACACAGAGCATGTCCCTCTTCCTGTCAAATGAGAGGGAGTTGTCGAGGAAGTGGACTCTTGGAGCAGATGCGTCATATTTACTCAGTTCGTCACGACATGCGTCCGATGCAAACTCTGAAACAGTTCTCCTAACATTTTGAAATTGCTTCCTGAATTTTGAGAATGAGTAAAAATATTCAAATATGCTTTTCATTTTTTATCTTTAATCAATCTTTGTCTTTTATTCAGTCTCCTGTTTATTATGGCTCCTGTTTTTGTCAAATTATTTGCGATAATTTAAATGACAGAATTATTTACAGCATTAAAAGACTGATGGCTGATTAACACCTCTCATATCTATGCTTGTGGCAAAATCTAGCATCTAACAAATCTCTTTATTCATTTAATAACAAATTCCGAAAACGTGAAAAAAAAGTGAAAAATATGCAACAACAATCAAGGCTCTCTACTAAGAAGTCAGAAAGTAAAAATTTGAAAAATTTATACTTCTGTCTCATTTCTCACACAAAACAAAAGTTGCTTTTTGCTTCACACAACTAAATCTTGAAAAAAACTTTGCTAATTGAACCTGTACCCTCCTTTCCTTATGTCTAGAATGGTGTCATCTCAAGCATATGCTACAAAAAAAAAATTTTGATTCCAACTTAAATCCAAAAGTTCTTTTTTGTACGTAATCTACTTTCAATTTTATAGTCATTAAGCATAAAAATATTTGTATATCTCTTGTGTATGAAAACATAAGGAGATCTTAGCTTACTCGCACAGCATTTTCGTTTGTAGAAACATTCCCCATCCGAGGTCTCAATCTCGTTCATGCATCTCAGGTCCAGACCCTTGGCCAATCCAAAGAAAACTACCAGAAACGCAGATATGGAACTGATTCTGATTCTCATCGTCGAACGTTGAAACGCACTAAAAACTATGAACAAGTTTTATTCAAAGCTAACTTGATATCTTCTTAATTTATCTCAAAATGGATTGCTGATATAGAAAAAACTTTTATTGATAATTTTGATCATGTACACATAATGTCGACAGTGGCTTGCAACATCAACATGGAATATTCCGTCGACATCGACTAATGCGTGCTCGTAAAAAACCGACTTTTTTGTTATTTAGCAGCAAACAGCTAATAACACGCCACAGTGACTTAATATGCGCATAAAAACTGCTTACTATTTTACATACCACAGCGGCTACCTTGATGACGTCAAATGATGCTAAGAATTCTGGCCGACTGTGCGTTCAGCCGACAACTAAAATTAGTCGAAAAATTACATAAAATGCTTCCAGTAGATTAAGTCTGGAGTTGTAATTTGCCAAACTAAAACATCGAAGTACCCACCACCCCCTCCCCACCATTCTATATTCTAGACCGCTAAGTTTTTCACTTTCTGGCTGTCAGCTTAACGCCCTGTCGGCCAATATGGAGTCCACGATTATAAAAATATCTTCATTTTTTATTAAAAAATAGATAAGCTAAAACATGATTATGACGTAATGAAAACTACTCACAATGAAAAAAGATTGATGAAACAACCGATGAAAATTCAGTTTTGATTGTTTTAGTGTTTTGGAAACCAAATTTGACGATGTCGTGAGGCAACTTACGACCGTTTTGTCCTTACCTTGAGTACTTGGCAAATAGCTCCCTTCAGGATGTCACAGTTTTCGAGGGAACAGCTTCAATTAGCCTAAATCATGATTTGAGGAGATCTGTTATTATTCTTCCGACCCACTTTAGCGGGGGGAGGAACTATACTCAACTAGTTCTTTTTCAGTCAGTTTTGCTTTTAGTCAGTTTTCGCCCATGGATATATTCATCGCCCAGGATTATGAGTGGTATCGTGAAGAATTTTGTCAAGCGTAGAATTTCTAATAAAAAGGATTTTTTTGAAGTTCGCTTTTTCTGAAGAGTTGCGGTGGTTGAAAGATTTGTGAACTCTAGCCTATCTTCCGTTGTTTTGTTCACATTTTTTGTAATTTTTTGGTTAAATTTTGATCAATTTTAGATAAAATGCGAAAAAATGGTTAAAAAGAGTCTCACCTTTTATAATTTTACGTTTAAAGATAGAAGAGAGTTGGTGAACCTTTTGAACCAACTGTTCTGGTAAAATTGTCACCCAGGATTTTGAAAATTCAGCGTTTATAGTTCTTTCGTTAAAAATGACATCAAAAACTCACGTTTCGCCCAATTTGTCCAGTTTGACCGGTGGTGCAGATCAGATATGGAATAACTATGCCTCCGATCCCTAAGAAAAATTTCTGGAAATAATATTTTTGCTACCTTCCGGTAAGCTAAACCGATATCTATAAATAGATGAATAGATTTCTTTGATATACTTTTTTGGCTTGCCAAATTTTTTTAAAGAAATGTTTTTAAACAACTTTTTTAAAAGCCGAACAGCGATAGCAAGGCGAGTTTTGGTCTACTCATTGAGTTTTGCGATGGAAAAGGATTGGGATTGTACTGTACTTTGTGTCCTGTGTATTTTGTGTACTGTACTGTGTCTTTTTTGTATATTTTTTTTCATTGTTTTTAAATCTCAATTACTAGAAAATTATTCTTCAAATGATGGCTCAATTAAAAAGAGGTCCCTTTATAAACTAATAGGGTCTAGTGGAAAGACATTATTATTTTTCATTAGTAAAGCTCATGGTTTTTATGGCTCCAATAATCTGTATTCGTAAAATCTTAATAAATTCTCGAGACTTTCAAGCATTTGATCTACCTTTTGTGTTCTTTTGACTAAGTCTAATTAATCAAGTTTCTTATTTTCTAATTGGGTATCTAGGGAGCTGTTAGAGAAATTATCTAAAGCTTAAAAAAGTTTTTTTTTGTTAATATAACTCGATTGTATCCAAAATTCATCATTTACTTTTAATGTAATTATTTTTTGGTCAAATTAACCCTTTCGGTAACATTTAATACAAAGTTTGTATTAATGGAGAATCAGTTGGAGCACGACTAGTTTTGTTCTAAATGTGGAATTTCATAGTTCCAAAATTTTTTGATTAATGGGTCGCTATATATGTTTTTTTAATTGAAATACTATAGGTTTTTTTTGTTTTTTATGTTAGTTACAGAACAGAATTGGCCTCCTAAGCCATAAAAAGTTAAATTGTTCAGAATTTGTCAGTTGGAAACTTACTGTTCTGATGTCATTTTTTTTTTAAAAAAAGATTTTCGAGATTTGCCAATTTTAATTTTATTTTCGTAATCTTTAAGCGTAGTCTCAATAAACACAGAGGTCACATTCTTTTTCAGCTGAATTTCTTTGTAGTCTTAATTGTTATTTTGATATTTAATTGGTTGTTTTTGGCGTTGATACTACGAGTTTTCATAAATTTTCTATATGATTTTTTTGACATTTTCCAATTTTTTGGTTCTCTTTTGCTGTCTCGTCCCATCAGTATTTTTAACGCACCATTTTTTTCGAAAAAATATAAAAAGTGGTTATTCTCAATATTTATACTTTCGTTATACATTCGTTGCGTTTTGGTCTAAAAAATGAGTAGACATTGAGTTTTGGTCGTACTTAATGCTTATTGTTTTATTTGCTTTTGTTGTTTGTCTTGTCTCTCATTCTTCGTAATAGCAGTTTTCATCGGCTCGGCATTGAGTTATTATTTCATTTGTTTATTGTTTAGAGCTTCCAGCGATTTTTTGGGTGGATAGATCAATTTATTTTCAAGAACAAGTGAATTTTGAAAAGTTTTCTTTGTCTTCCTCTTTTGGTGGAAAATTAAGTCAAAAACTTGGTTGAGCGAGATCAGAATGTTATGTGCGGATCGACTTTAACGAGCCTCCTTGTTTACTTAAAACTTGTGTTAGATACCAGAGTAATGATATATGTAAATATTAATCTGAAATTGTCCTCTTAACACGCAATTTTTAGTTTGGGGGACTCTTTACAAATTGGAACTTTCTCCAAATGCATGGAGAGATGGCGTGACAGGAGCAAACCTTGAACGAGTTTCAACTTTTGATCAATACAAGACCAGTGAAATAAACGTCTTTAATCACCAAACCAGTACTGATCACGTCTTATTTCAATTCTTAAGACTTGCTCAAGACTTGTCAAGTCTAAGTCAAGTCTTGCCGAAGACTCGGCAAGTCTTGAGTCAAGTCTTGATTAATGCGTAGTTACACAAAGTGGAGTTTTAAAAAGATATTATTTATAATTGATGAATTTCGAAATTAGCCAGAAAATTAGTATAAAAATGTTTAAGATAAATTTGCTAATCTGACCAATCTAATTCAGAAATGAGCATATCAAATGTTCCATATGTTCACTCCGAGACCAGTTATTTTTTCAATTGGCAGAAGAAAGTGGCCAAGACTCGTATCTTTGGGAGATATCAGAAATTTTTTCATTCCCGTTCAAGTGAACTTTGTGGAGGCGCTCGTATTCTCTTGTGCTTTTTTTTTCACTTTGAAGATTTTTGGAGTGTTAGTCGTGGCCTTCTTATTTCGTTGTGAAATGAAAGTAAATCAACAAAAAAATGTGCGCAATACTTGACCCAAGACTTGTCAAGCCTTGACCAAGATTTGCACAAGACTTGTCAAGCCCTGGTTAAGACTTGCACAAGACTTGTCAAGTCTTGGCCAAGATTTCACTCAAGACTCGCCAAGATTTACGACTTGATTTAAGACGTGCCAAGTCTAAAAAGTGACATGATCAGAGCTCTGATACAGTACTGATCCGAGACTCTCAGTAAAAGGAACTAATTGCAACGTATCTCTCCAGTATCTCTCCAGAGCTCTCCAAAGCTGGCCAGGAGTCTTTTCCTTTTAAGAGCTCAAGAAAAATTGAAAATCTGCAAGTCAAGAAACTCGAGTAACCATTTATATTTCCTTAATGTTAACCAGAAGTTAGAGCAGCAATAAAAATGATTTTGAGTCTAATGAAAAAACATGTAAGATAATTTTTAAAAAAACTAATTTAATAAGCGTGTTTTTTACGCATTGCATTAAGTGCATATTTTAGTTTTTCAATCGAAAAGAGCTGCTCTGTCTATATGCGCTCTGAGAATTGATAACTTTTTTATATTTGATCGTTTCAAAATATGAAAGCTAAACTTTACTGCCTCTCCAGTGGAAAAACTTAAATTTTGCTTCGATAGAAATTTTGAATCACTGCAAAATTTGAGATTTTGTCAAATTTATACTTTGTCAGTACGGCTATATACATTAGGTTAAATTCTACCGGGCTGACTGTTTTTGCGCGCCAAATTTGTGTTCAAGGTGGTTTTTAAAAGAACAAATTTTTGGGCGATAAACAATGGCAAAACATAACAAAAAGCGTAACTTTGAGGATCTATTGGAACACTTTTCTTAATTTGTTTGCTTGTTGTCTCTAGGTTTAATTATTCCTACACTATTTTCAATTTGACACCGTGTCAGTGTCAGTTGGAGTTAATTTTTTTAAACCGAATTGGTGTTAGGCATGAACTTAAATGCTAAAATTTGACCGCGACTACAACTGGTTCACCAAAGGAGTCAATCTCAAGTGCAAAAGTTGGGTAAACATTCATTTTAGGACCACAGCAATGTTTTGGTGGAATTTTTCTAAAAAATACTTCCGGGTCACACTCCGATTACTCCCTGTAAATACATTTGTTCAATACTTGTTATCGTGATGTACAAATAGCAAACAGTCAAATTGGATTGCAGTCAATTTGAACTGCAAACAGCCAATTTAAAAGTTTCTCTCACTAATTTTTACGTTTTTACTCCCTTTTACCGACTAAAGAATGTTCCCCAGTCTAGACCAGATGGTTATCTTGCAAGATTCTGTCAGAATCTTGCAAAAAAACTGCCTATCTTGCGAGATCTGGCAGAAAAAGGGTTACCCTGCAAGACCTGGCAGAAAAACGGTTATCTTGCAAGATCTGCCAGAAAAATGGTTATCTTGTGGGAGTCTTGCAAGTTCGCTCGGGTCGAGTTGTCCTCTTATTGGCTCTCATTCAAGCAACGCATTTCATTTTGACCAGAAATTTAATTAAGAACAAGACGCGTGTTTATTAAGAAAAAAAATTATTTTAAATGGATTTTAAATCTGGAAAGCTGAAATATCTGAAAAAAAACGAATAAAAATCTGCCTTTGAGAACTGTTAACACAAAATAAATTACTATTAAAAGCTGTTTTCCTTCAACTTTATCAAGATTTACATAACTACACGTCTAGATTACCTTCTCTGATGAAAAATTATGTGATATTATTCTTTGTATCTTAAACAGCTTCCTTTAATATAATTCAGCTCCTTACGCTTAAGTTTTCTTTCCAATGCCAAACAAAATGTGATTATTCACGGCGTGCCATTTTTTAAGCTTCGAAGGACTTTAGAAAAGCTTTCGTGCAAATCTCTTGCTGTCAGAATTACTCGCATTAATCAATTCATCTTGTAGGATCTTGTGCAGAAAAGTGGACATATTAGAGGATTCTGACAGAGAAATCATTATCTTGTAAGATTCAATTGCTATCTTACAAGATTCTGGCAGAAAAATGGCCATCTTGCAAGATTCAGGCAGAAAAATGGTTTTCTTGCAAGTTTTTGGCAGAAAAATGGTTATCTTGCAAGTTTCTGGCTGAATGAATGGTTATCTTGCAAGAATCTAACAGAATCTTGCAAGATAACTATTCGAAATCGACGGGGGTTTCTTAATTGAAAATTTTATTTCAGTTGTGATTATTCAATAAGTAAGTAAATGGTTACTTTATTTGAGACGCAGGCTGTCAAATAATACCATTCGAAATACACCTGGCAGTACCCCAGTCGATTTAGAATGCTTATCTTGCGAGATTCTGGCAGATTCCGCCAGAATGTTGTAAGATTATGCATAATATTGCAAGATTTCTGTCAGAATCTTGCAAGATATCCATTCTTTCTGCCAGAAACCTGCAAGATAACCATTTTTTGGTCTGAAACTTGCAGTATAACCTTTTTTTACTGCCAGATTCTTGCAAGATAGCAAATTTTCTGCCAGAATCTTACAAGATAATCATTTCTCTGTCAGAATCTTCTAATATATCCATTTTTTTGCAAAAGATCCTACAAGCTGAAATGATTATTGCGAGTAATTCATTCTTACAGCAAGATAAATGCGCGAAAATACTTCTGAAGTCCCTGGAAGCTCAAAAAAATGGCAAGCCGTGAATAATCACATTTTTGGGCAATGGCAAGAGAACTTAAGCGTAAGGAACTGAATTAAATGAAAGGAAGCTGTTTAAGATGCGAAGAATAATATCAAATTTTTCCATCATGAAATAAAATCTAGACATGCAGTTCTTTAAATCTTGATAAATTCGAAAGAAAATAATTTTTAATAGTAATTTATGTTGTGTTAGCAGTTCTCAAAGACATATTTTAAATTTTTTATTCAGATAATTCATATTTCCGGATTAAAAATCTACTCAAATTTTTTTTTCTTTCAAAACACGCAACTGATTCTTAAGAAAATTTCTGGCCAAAAATTGCGTTGCATGAATGAGAGCCAATTAGAGGACAGCTCGACCGGAACGAACTTGCAAGAGTATTGCAAGATGACCATTTTTCTGGCAGATCTTGCAACGTAACCATTTTTCTGCAAGGTCTTGCAAGATTTCCCTTTTTCTGCCAGATCTTGCAAGATAGGCAGTTTGTTTGCAAGATTCTGACAGAATCTTGCAAGATAACCATCTGGTCTAGACTGGAGTAGACACCTGTCAATAGAGTACCCCGGACCTTAGTGCCATAGTAATTCAGTGCTGAAACATTGGATTCGGTTTGTATATCGTCGGCCCAGTACTGTATCAGTGTATCCTAAGAGTATCTTACTACTCATGATGTACAGGACAAGTCCCATAGATACTTTTTTTCTGCAAATAGTCTGTGCATCCTTTTGATTCCCATAATATTCATAGCAAAATCATGATAAATTGTGAAAATTTTGAAAAAGTTTGAAATTTTGGGCGATGCCCTTTTTGAGCATGATAAAGAATTACAATCTTAAAATGTTGCAAGAAACGTATTAAGATTAGCAAAAAGCCCGCCAAAACCAGTAAACACACGCCAAAAACCAGAAAAAAACACGCCGAGTGCCTGAAAACTGACAAATTCTCAAAGTTTTAGCTCCGACAAAAACAGATACAGTTCTGGGCCGACGATATACAAATGGAGTACAATGTTTCGAGACTGATATGCTATGGGACAAAGGTCCGAAAAATTTGGACCTAATGTGTTGTTTTTGAAGTCGTGCTTTAAATTTATCTGAAGAACAAACGCAAGCATGATTGAGCTTTTAAGGCCCATTAGTAGGCACGGACGTTTGAACTACCCACAAGTATAAAAATGCCGTTCCAAAACAGCTTTGTTATCTGGCAAAATTTGTTTTGATTTTGATGTTTTCTTTGTCTGCAGTTTCAGGCCACAGTTTTTATTTTAAAAAGCTCTATTCATTTTTGAAATTTATGCTTTTATCTTAAAAAAAGTACGGTGACTTATTGATTGACACGAAAGAGATTAATTTTTTGGGATAAATTGTATGAAATCGGGCATTTACGCGAGTCTTTCCTTCATTATAGCAACCCTCGCCACGAAATTGTAGACCCCTTTTTGCAATTTTACTGTAATTTCGGATTTATCTAATACTTTATATACCCAGGAAAGACCCATTTTCGTGTTTGACTTTCTTCGTTTTTTGTGATAAATTCATATACTAATGCTGAAGTGTTTTTCCAGTGTCAATTGGGCTTTAAGATTTATTACACTGGCAGTTTATTTGACTGCTATTATCGCAACAGGTGTTGATTAAATCTGAATGACCTATTTGTATCTGGGGGGACCAGAATAGATTAGCACTTTAAGTGAAAGTTTTTTGTTGCAGCGGTGGGAAAAACTAAGTGGATGGAGAATTTCGGATATCTGTGGGCAAATTCGGACAACTTTGGGAAATTCGAAAAACTTTGGGCAAATTCGGACAACTTTGGGCAAATTCGAAAAACTTTGGGCAAATTCGGACAACTTTGGGCAAATTCGGACAACTTTGGGCAATTTCGGACAACTTTGGGCAATTTCGGACAACTTTGGACAATTTCGGACAACTGCGGGCAAAGTTGATGTTAAATGGACTGAATTCTTAAACTAAAAACAATAGACTCTTTTACAAATTAAATATCCTATTTCGGGTGTAATTCACTGTATTCTGCTCTTTTGTTACTATACGCACGTGCCCTCTACTTGCCGTATTATTTAAACACGTGTACAAGCCATTCCATACGTAGTAAACACGTGTCCAACCCATTCCATACGTCGTAAACACGTGTACAAACCATTCCATATGTAGGAAACACGTGTACAACCAATACCATATGTAGGAAACACGTGTACAACCCATACCATATGTAGGAAACACGTGTACAACCCATGCCAAATATATTGTACCCTGAAATATATTTTTCACAGGAAAAACTGAGAATGATTTTTTTTACGGCTCAGAGTATTTTAAGGCTGAAAATTTATAATGTTTCAGACTAAATTCAGAGAAACCTTTTTTGTTCTGAATTTTACCATGAAAACTCTAAAAAATGACTTGATCATAGTACTGGTCAGAGTAAAAATACAGAAATGAAAAACTATGGTTCAGTACTGATTTTGTCTGTGGGTCCAGTGTGGGACTGTCAATTGTCAAATGTACATAGAACTGATTTTTTCTCTCTCACTTTCTCTGGTTGGATGTGTTCTTTGGAAGTGTGTGGCGATGTCTTTTCCAGGGGCTTTTTCTGGTATTATTTTTATAATTCTCTCCCAACAATTCAAAACGATTATCAACATTCTGGTAAATTGATACATCATCAAGCGTTAAATAAGTTTTAAAAGCTCGATTAAGACAAATTTCTAATTGTAAATAAAAATTTCCTAAGTTTTCAGCAGTAGGGAGTTTGCATAATTGCAGTTATTTTACCTAATCGGTAATTTTTTTTTGTCGTTTCTCAAATTGAGAATTCCTAGTTTCCCTTTATCATTTCGTTTATCACTAGCGAAGCCTTCGGATACCAATTCAGTATTTTCGAAGTTTAGGGTGGAATAATTGTCGAAAGCAGATCACATTTTAGTGAAAATCTCAGATTTAACACTGTCCATAATCTATCACAGAAAAATGTCAGTAAATATTAAGCAATCAATTATTAATACCAGGCCACAAACGCTTTGATACCAAATCAGGGTCAATCTGAATAGAGAAATTATCGAGCACGCATCAAAAAAACACAGTTTTCTAAGATATTAGAAGGAGGAAAATATTTCTTTGAAAAAAAGGTAAATGGGAAGTCACTTAAACTGAAAGCTGTGTAATACCTGTTTCTTACAATTTTTAAACTTTAGTTCTCTTGACAACAAAAAAAGATGGAAGCCTAAACTTCAAAAAAATTGTAGGACTATTTTTGTCATATCCATCGAATCTCCGACCATCTACGATCATCCATCTGAACATTGTTGAACTAACTATAAAGAAGTGACTAATTTTTTCAAGTTTAAGCAAATCAAAATAGTTCTTTAAAAACGTAAAAAAACGGTAATTTTTGAAAAATTTCATGAGATGGGGACCTGATGTAACTCGAATGATTTAAGCTCTGATAAAAATTTGTCAATGAGCTGAAGACTATGCTCATATTACACTTGACGACATTTCGATTTTTGATCCTTCACAAAAAATTTACCGAACATGTTAGAAATCTAATCAACCCTGATGGTACCATTTTTGTTTATACAAGAATTCTGAAAAGTAGTTGAAAGCAAAACCACTAATTTCCTAGCAATTCAACTGGAAAAAATTTCGATTAACATAAAGTTTTGGTAAATTATAAAACAAATTTCTACAAAAATTTTTTTCGCAGGATTTGTCAAAAAAGATAACTTTCATTTTGAAGAAAAGATTATATTAATCCCGGGCCCATTATGGAAGCATTATATCAACAACTAAATAAAAAAGATTTTTATTGCGAACATAATTTTTCGAAAAATGTTGTCTTTGCCCTCATATTATCGCAGTTGATAAAATTAAATAATTTTTATGAGATTTTAATTTGGAAGGCTAACTGAAAAACAAAATTGGTTTTTTTGAGGTTACTTTTTTTTCTCTTCGATTCAAGAGCAGACACACCAGAGCAAAAATGGCGGTTGTCGTTTCGAAAAGTCTCAAATAAAAAATTATTTTACTTTTTATAACAGAGAAACGAGTGGGTTGTTTTCAAAAATTTCAAGAACTCGGCAAAATTAATCTTTTCCAGAAGGTTTCAATAAAATAAATTCTATCAGAACATATAGGTAATATAAAGTACTGTTAAAGAGTTCTTACTGATTAGCTCAATTCACTAGTTTTGTCGTTATGGATTTTCTTTTACCTGATCACGCTTAATTTATAATCAGTTTGATTCACCGCATTATGCGTAGAATCTTTGTGAAGTTTTTTTTCTCCTCTCAATTTACTCACTCCAATTGCGCTCTTAAAATTTCGTTACAATTTCGATGAGAACAAATATAGTGTAGCATTTTCTTACCTCCTCGACATTGATTAAACAATTTTTTGTTCATCAGCACCCAATAGAAGAATTACTAGCCTGATTTTAGTTACTTTTTTTCCAATGTTTCATTTGCTGAGGACAATTTGAATTTTAAAGTTTTCAGTTCAACGCGATTTTGCGATAAATAGTATGAATTTTAGATACTTATGACGCTCATTTCGTCTTTCGGTGCTTAAGAGTTTTCCGAGATTCCCTGAAATCGATTAGTAAAACCACAAGGGGTAACAACAACCTCTTAGATTATTTGATTATTGTGTTGAATATTTGGGTTATTTTGAACCAAGTGCTGTCCCTGCTAAACGTTATCGAGTCGATTACGATGGGTTGTCTTAAAAGATTCTGGCAGGATACATCATCTTGCTAGATTTTCTTTCAAAATCTCTCAAGATCTTAAAAGATAACAATTCGCCCATCAACAATAGGCATTCATCTTGCAAATCATGTTGCAGCTAAATATAATAATATGATAAAAAAGAATCACAATGAGAGGAGAACGTTGTTTCCAATCATTTTTTTCTGATGATAAAGATTTACCTGCAATGTTGTATCACTTTTGATTCTTTTGAGCGAACTAAAAAGTGATCATTTTAAATAGAATATATGTAAATTTGCAAAAAAAAATGCCCAACGGGAAAAAATGTGAACTAATTAAAGTAACAGAACATTTAGAGTTGAAGAAACGATTAATTTTGGAAAAATCAAGGTATTGCTCAACGAAGCCGACAAAGTTGAACTTTATACATAAATTATACTTATACTTTAAAAAATGAAAGTAGTAGTTGTTGAAAAACGAAAGAAATGCTCAACTAACAAAAAAAACTACTTTTAGTTGATTCAACTTATGTTGTACTTTAATAAAAACTCAGATATCTGTTCTAAGCTCTGTTTCAATTTATCACTTAAAAATCATCCAATTTTTCGAGAAATTTTTGCGCTAAATGAAAAAAAATGCCACTAACAGCCAATGAGAGCAGAGCGCCACCAGAAAAAAAACATGCAAAAAATATTTGAAAGTATAGCCATTTTTGCAAGCAATTTGTATGGGATAAACATCTAGTTTTGACTAGCCTTGTCCTCGTACTGCTTATTCGGATTGACATCATTTTTATTTGATTTCACATTCAGCCACAAAACTTACATTCGTCTTTTTTGGGCCGATGTGACCAAAGCGTGGATAAATGTGACAAAACATCGCCAAAATTTTCCACGATTTATGTCACTCCTTTCCTCGGTCTTTTTTGCATTCAACTAGCCTGCAGCTAGATTTCTTCATTTTTTTACTAATGATATATGTCATAGTTCAGAAAATTAATTTTTGTAATATCATATCACGAGTATATTCAAACCAGCTATTTGCTCTTGTAATCATCAATGAGTAAAATGATGTAAGAATAGGGAGTAAATTAATTTGGGTGATGTAAGATTTGGGGGTAATTTTCTAGGCGGATAAAAATGAAATGATTTTAGGGGGAAATTAATTTAAATTAATGGGAAATTGAACAACAATGAAGTTAGTGTGATAAATTAAGGAGATATGAGCTGTATTAGGCAGAATTTCTAAAACGTAAAAAACGGTAATTTTTGAAAAATTTCATGAGATGGGAACCTGATGTAACTCGCATGATTTAAGTTCTGATAAAAATTTGTCAATGAGCTGAAGACTATGCTCATATTACATTTGACGACATTTCGATTTTTGATTCTCCACAAAAAATTTACCGAACATGTTAGAAATCTAATCAACCCTGATGTTACCATTTTTGTTTATACAAGAATTCTGAAAAGTATTTGAAAGCAAAACCGCTAATTTCCTAGCAACTCAACTGGAAAAAATTTTGATTAACATAATGTTTTGGTAAATTATAAAACAAATTTCTACAAAAATTTGTTTCGCAGGATTTGTCAAAAAAGATAACTTTCATTTTGAAGAAAAGATTATCTTAATCCCAGGCTCATTATGGAAGCATTGTATCAACAACTAAATAAAAAAGATTTTTATTGCCAACAAAATTTTTTGAAAAACGTTGTTTTTGCCCTCATATTATGGCAGTTGACAAAATTTTATAATTTTAATGAGATTTTAATTTGTAAGGCAATGAAAATTAGACTTTTTGAGATTACATTTTTTTCTTTTTATTTCAAGAGCAGACACACCAGAGCAAAAATGGCGGTTGTCGTTTCGAAAAGTCTCAATTAAAAAACTATTTTACTTTTTATTGCAGAGAAACGACTGGGTTGTTTTCAAAAATTTCAAGAACTCGGCAAAATAAATGTTTTCCAGAAGGTTTCTATAAAATAAATTCTATCAGAACATATAGGTAATATAAAGTGATGTAAAGAGTTCTGACTGATTAGCTCAATTACCTAATTTTGTCGTTATGGATTTTCTTTTACCTGATGTTCAAGGGCTAAAGAACTTTTAAGATCTCAACAAAATTGTAACCAAGAATTACAACGTGTCCTAACAAATTCACAAGAATTGTAACTTCAAAAGGAGAAGTTTGTTTCCGTTTGGATTCAAAAAGCTTTACATAAGCGAAAAAAGCGTTGAAGCAGAGCTTCATTAGTAATCGAATATTTTGAAATGAACTTGTATTCATTTCTGGTCCGCCGACTAAAATCATGGGATATACCTTAGAATTAGAGTGAGCAAACGCACGCGGGTCAGGAACAGCTCACATTAGACAGTAGATTTTCTATCGGGGGAGGTACATAAGACTAAGATAGGCTGAGTTGGGGCATCAAAAATAAGCTACACCACTAGATAACCATCCCCCCTCAGTTCAATTAAGTTGATTAACTTAAATTTACTGACAGGTTGATTAACCTGGGTCCCGGAACAAGAGTTATCTAGTGGGGGAACAAATATATGCCAAGTGTTTTTTTAGTCATTTTTTTTTTGAAAACCAAGGACGGCGAAACCGTCACACTAGGTAGCATTAATCGTCCCCTCTGCGGTTCTTAGAATAAGTGTAACGTTTTTTGTGTTTTGCGGTTGTGTTATTGGCCGGGGACAGATAGTGGGGATCTTTTTGTGGTTTTCTTTGTTTACATTTAGCAACAATCATCCGCATCAAAGACACCCAAACCAAAGACCGACACAGCAAAAACAAAGACACAGCAAAAACCAACACAGCAAAGACAAAGACACAGTAAAGAACAACAGAGCAAAGGCAAAGAGACAGCAAAAATAAAGCAACTAATTAATCACCAAAGCCACAGACAAAAGACAAAGCACCAAACAAAAGTCTTCAACAATGACAGACAACCTCGAGAGATTGAAAAAGTCAAGAACAGCCCACCGCACCGTTGCAACCAGATTAAACAACGAAGCCAAAACAATTACTGATAGACCTGGACAAAATGTCAGTGAAGAGGAGCTCAAACGACTGGAACAAAGCTCGACATTGTTGACAAAAAACAGTTGTACCTGTCAGACATGAATCAGAAAGTTCAAAACTTGATCGATGACACCGACCGACTCGACGAAGAAATCGAAGAATCGGAAGATTTCGACGACAAGATAGGACAACATGTTGACCTAATCAACCACTTTGTCATGTACAAAAAAACCCCAGCCAGAACTTCAACATCACGATTAGCAACTGGACCACCGTCCATCGCCATCGTGAAGCTGCCGAAGCTGGAATTGCCAAATTTTTGCGGAGACTACAAGGATTGGACGTCTTTCTTCAATGGAGCAGTGACAAGCAACAGCCAGATAACAGACAGTCAAAAGTTGCAGTATCTGAAAACATCAGTGAAAGGAGACGCCGCAAAGCTTTTGACCTCTCTCCAAATCACAGAAGCAAACTTCAGTACAGCATGCAACATCCTGAGGAACAGATACGACAACAAATGTCTTATTCTACGAGCCCATGTTCATGCAATAGTTTCACAGAAGCCGGTAACAAATGAAAACCCAAAGGCACTTCGAGATCTCATGTAGACAATAGAAGAATACAGAATAGCGCTCTGCAATCTTGGACGGCCCGTGGACAATCAGGACATCTTTTTCGTGGCCCTGATTGCAGAGAAATTGCCCGCCGAAACGAGAAAATGTTGGGAACTTTCAACTACAGGAAAAAATCCCCAAAGCTATCTTGATATGAAAAACTTCATGGAAGAAAGAACACGCGCCATTGAAGCAGTCACACAGCAGTCAGCAACAGCCATCGACAAGAAGCCCACAAGCAGCCCACAACTTCGAAGATTCCATTCACATATAGCCACATCAGCGACTAAAACGTGTGAATGTTGCGACGAAAACCACAAAATTTATCAATGCCAAAGTTTCAAAGCACTTTCAGTACAGGACCGAGCTCAGTTGATCAAGACAAAAGGACTTTGCTTCAATTGCCTCCGCCCTGAACATCAAAACGAAAAATACAATTGTTCAACTTGTAAGAAATGCAAACGAAAGCAAAACAGTCTTTTGCATTTGGAAGCCAATAACAAATCGAGGACAGCTTCAACAGCGCCAACGATTACAACTAGCAGCACGTCACCACAAGAAGCAAGCAATCAAGCAGCAAAAACAGTCAACAAAAACAAAGAAAAATTTGCAGCCGCAGCACAGTCGCAGAATGAAGAAGAAGAAGAAGAAGAAGTATTTCTTCCCACCGCAATCGTTTCGGTGGACAACAACGAAAAAACAACTGATATTAGAGCAATTTTAGAATCAGGATCCCAAAGCAACCTCATCGCGGAAGATGCAGTACAACGCCTTGGATTGAAAAAAGAAAAAGCCGACGGCCAAGTTTTTGGACTCGGAGCTCAAGAAGTCAACAACAGCTAAGGATCAGTAAACTTGATTCTGAAAACGAAGGACGAAGACTTCATCAACATCAGAGCAACCGTCTTAGGCAAATTGACCAGCATTCTGCCTTCACATCATGTGAATGTCAGCGGTTGGACAAAACTTCAGAACCTCAGTCTTGCGGACCCAAACTTCAATCAGCCATCCACCGTTGACTTGATAATTGGAGCAGGACACTATGAAGAACTGATGATTGGAGACAACAGAATCAAGGAACCTCAAAAGCCAATTACCTACCGCCTATCTTGTTTTGTTTGGCTCGTGATCGGACGTGAGAGTCAACTTGAAAAGAAGAGTACTCAACTTCAGTTTTTCGTTTGTTCAGAACCAGACAATTTACAGCAATTCTGGGAAATTGAAGAAATTCCGAAAACAACACAGTGGACATCAGAATAGAAATGCGAAGATCACTTCAAAAGTACCAAACGACGCAACTCAGAGGGAAGATTTGTTGTGAAACTCCCTTTCAAAGAAGACTCCAAACCCCTGGGTGACTCGTACCATTAAGCGAAAAGAAGACTACGAAGCCTCATCTTCCGACTGGAGAAACAACCTGATGTATACAACAGATATAGTCAGTTATTCAGGAATTCATTCAACTTGGACACATGGTAGAAGTTCCCAGAAATAAAATTCATATGCCTTCCACAAACTGTTTCTACTTGCCACATCATTGTGTCATCAAGGACGCCAGCAGCACAACTAAAGTCAGAGTCGTATTTGATGCTTCAGCTAGGTCAACCGGTGGAGTATCTTTAAACGACCGTCTCTTGGTTGAAAATCAACTTCAAAAGGATCTGTTTGGAATTCTGTTTCGTTTTCGGTTCCATCAAGTAGCACTATTTGCCGACATTGCCAAGATGTACCGACAAGTTCAGCTTGACGATGAAGACAAGGATTTTCACAGGGTTTTGTGGAAAAATCCAAATGACACAGAGGTGAAAAGATACAGAATGACAAGGGTGACCTATGGAATAGCATCATCTTCCTACCACTCAATTAGACCTCTCAAAGCCTTAGCAGACAGTTGCACCAACAGCCATCTCCGCCTTGCAATCAATAACGACATGTATGTGGACGATTTGCTAAAAGGAGCCTCAGATGTTGAGCACGCCGCTCAATTACAGGACGAAATCATCGCAACACTGAAAACAGCTTGTTTTGATAAACGAAAATGGACATCAAGTCTTTCGTCACTTGCTGAGCGATTGCCTTCCAGTTTTTGCGAAACTTCAGACGAAATGATAATCAACAGCAACGACTACGCAGTTAAAACCCTTGGAATAAATTAGAGCCCTGTTCCAGATCATTTCACGTTCACAGTTTGCCTGGACAAGAATTTTTCTACTACAAAGAGGAAAATATTGTCGGAAGTCACAAAGTTGTTTGACCCACTCGGATGGTTGTCACCAACAACAATTCAGTTGAAATCCTTCTTGCAAATATTTTGGATGGACATGTTGACCTGGGACAAAACCCTATTGTTAAATATCCTAGAACAATACGGAAGATTTGAACTTCAGCTCAAAGAACTGGAGAAGATCAAACTTGAACGACGAGTTTTTGCAGCACCTTTTTCGTCATCTTTGGAGCTTCATGTGTTTTGTGACGCCTCAACCACAGCCTATGCCGCAGTTAACGACGTGCGAGAGCAAATGGACGACCGGGTGCACACACAACTGCTGACAGCCAAAACATGCGTTGCCCCAATCAAAACTTTATGTGTCCCACGTTTAGAACTCTGTGCAGCAGTTCTTGGAGGACAATTGTCTCAAGCAGTGAAAGAAGCTATCAATGACAGCCATTTTCCCAACCCCAAAGACCGATTCACAAGTGACCCTCGCTTGGATTAAAGACATCTCCAGGAAATGGAAGACTTTCGTTGTTAACCGAGTTGCCTAGAATCAGAGGAGCATCATTCCTTCAGAAAATTGGAAGTTTGTTCCAACAGAAGACAATCCAGCTGATTGCGCACCACGAGGAACTTCAGCCGACAAACTTTTTAATCACCAACTTTGGTGGAAAGGACCCGATTGGTTGGGTCAAGACGAGCAGTTTTGGCCTTCATTGGATGTTACACCTGTCTGTAACGCCTCAACTGACGCTTTAGTCGAAGTAAACTCATCAGCCTAACTATCTCTAGTAGTGCAGCATCAGAAGCAAGACAACAGATTATTAAATCTTATCAGCAGACAGTCTTCAATGTATCGACTTGTAAGAGTGTTCGCTGACGTCAAACTATCCACTCAACGACTACAATCAAGAATAAAGAGAAGGTCAAGCAGCAATCACAGTCAGTCGCTACCTGAAATTGATCTTTCAAATACGTATCAAAAACCAACACCAAAAGCGTTTTCCAACAAAGAGCCGCACAGAAATCTTTAACCAAAGTCTACTGACAACGACCAAGATGATCAGCGTCTACAACACACGATGAAACCTCGAGACCAGTCTTTAAACAATTTCCCAGAAAAATTGTTCGTAAACAGCAGAAAAACCCATGCGAAGATTCGGGTCTCTCCAGCAACAATCAAGACGCATCTCATCTGCATATTATCTGCTATCGAAACGATTCCCAACAACCACAGCCCCTTCTTCAGAGCAGCCATAAAGACCAATCCCTACAGTCAAACATTCATCACCGCAGTCAAAAAGCAGAAGATTTGTGCCCGCAGCCCCCTCTTCCTGTCGATCACACAAAGGAAGAGCAATCAAAACAATGGTTGATAAGACTTCAACAAACAACCACTGAAATCCAGTCAATGCCGACAGAATTGGTTCCACCATCCAGCAATCTCCTTTCAACACCAGACGATAATCATGAATTGTGCAGCTTTCTTAATCCAAATGAACAGCATCTGCACTTCAAAAAACAACGTCTTGATGAAAGGCAACAAATACATTAGATATCAATGGAGGACAAATCACAGAACGAATCTGTTCATGAGCTACAGACGGATTTATCAGCAAGTCTTTCATTGCCGCCAACAAGCCTTATATCAACAGTTAAGAAGAAGAAGCAACACATCACAGCAAAAAGACAAATTGGTGTTTGTCATCAATTTTCCCCATCAAATATCCGCTCAGCGAGAATAGCCCTTTACAGCATCATGCAACAGCTCTTTCTGCCAGAATTCAGGTTTATAAAAGGATCAACAACACCAGAAAACTCAACTTCAAACCTACCAGTTGAGTCATCCAGCAAGCGTATCAAGAAAAACAGTCATCTACTCAGCCTCTCCCCATTCTTCGGCAAAGACGACGACGTCATCCGCGTTGGTGGTCGTCTTGCAAATTCCCCGTTTAGCGTGGACAAAAAGATCCCCATAATAATTCCAAAAACATCTCCACTAGCCGAGTTACTCATCCGAGAAAGTCATTTGAGAAACCTTCACAGTGGACTCCAGATGACCTTTTTTGCCCTCCGACAAACAGTTTGGATTACTGGAGGAATTGCCAGTGTTCAGAGAGTCATTCACAAATGCAAGCCCTGCATACGATTTGACGCCCGCATACGCCAGCCATTAATGGGAGATCTGCCAGCAGAACGAATAGTTGAATCTTTTGCCTTCCAATTCACTGAGATGGACTATTGCGAACCGTTTTACACCAAAGATTCTTCACAGAAACTGCAAAAATCATACGCAGCTATATTCATCTGTTTCACCACAAAGGCGATACACTTAGAGCCAGTGGAAAATCTAAACAAAGAAGATTGCCCCGATGCCCTCAAGTGATTCACCGAAAGACGCGGTACTCCGCAAGCAATTTATAGTGAAAATTCGACAACGTTAATTGGAGCCCGAGGAGAACTCGAATTCAGACGACTTCTTCAAGATGAAGAGTTCAAGGAGCTCATTAACAATTTTGCGGGCCAAAACCACATCGATTGGTTTACAATACCACCCAGGACGCCACATTTTAGAGGAATGTGGGAAGCAGCTGTTAAATCTATGAAGCGCCATCTTTACAGAACGGTTGGATTGACTAAGATATCAACTAGTGCTTTCATAAATCTCCTGACACAAATTGAGGTTATCCTCAATTCTCGTCCTCTAACAGCACCATCAACCGACATCAATGATCCTCTAGCTTTAAACCCTGGACATTTTGTCATCGAAAGAACACCTCACAGCTATACCCGAGCCATCTTCACCAAAGAACAACGCCTTGTCGCGACATTGGAGGAATATAGACAAAATAATTCGTCAGTTCTGGAAGAAATGGAGTGTCGAATACTTATCTTCATTGCAGCAGCGGAACAAATGGAGGACAGAAAACGTACAACCAGCAGCGGACGATATTGTGATCATCAAAGAAGATAACACTACCCCAATGTGTTGGCCGCTTGATCGTATAATACAGACATTCGACGGTAATGACAACATTGTTCGTGTTGTTCAAGTGAAAACACAAACTGGAGTTTACATCAGAACAGTCAGTCGCCTCATACCCCTTCATCGAGAAGAATCAAAAGATCGTGGAGCAGAATAAAGGATCAAACTTTGAGAGACACGCGAAGATTTTCAATTGTTTTGATCACACCTTCGACAATATCTACAGAATCAGTTTTGTATGAAATTGATAACATTTCTGACAATTTTCACAAAAACCAAGTTGTCAGTTTCAACAAAATCATCTTCTTTGTATCCTCAACTGTACTCGCAAGATAATAATAAAGGAAGCCCACAGATGTCACAATTGAACGAGTTCAAGGAGGCCGGGAAATGTTCAAGGTCAAAAGAACTTTCAAGGTCTCAACAAAATTTTAATCAAGAATTACCACGTGCCCTAACAAAGTCACAAGAATTGTAACTTTCAAAACAACAAGTTTGTTTCAATTTGGATTCAAAAAGCTATACATAAGCGAAAAAAGCGTTGAATCAGAGCTTCGTTGGTAATCGAATATATTCAAATGAACTTGTTTTCACCTGATCACGCTTAATTTATAATCATTCTCATTCACCGCATTATGCGTAAGATCTTCATGAAGTTTTTTTCTCCTCTCATTTTACTCACTCCTATTGCGCTCTTAATATTTCGTTACACTTTCGATGAGAACAAATATAGTTTATCATTTTTTAATATTCTCGACATTGTTTAAACATTTTTTTGTTGTTCAGCACCCAATAGAAGAATTACTATCTAGATTTAGGTTACATTTTTTTCAAATGTTTCATTTGCTCAGGACAGTTTGAAATTTGTCGTGAAAGTTTTCAGTGCAACGCGATTTTGCGATAAATAGTATGAATTTTAGATACTTATGACGCTCATTTCGTCTTTCGGTGCTTAACAGTTTTCCGAGATTCCCTGAAATCGATTAGTAAAACCACAAGGGGTAACAACAACCTCTTAGATTATTTGATTATTGTGTTAAATATTTGGGTTATTTTGACCCAAGTGTTGTCCCTGCTAAACGTTATCGAGTCGATTACGATGGGTTGTCTTAAAAGATTCTGGCAGGATACATCATCTTGCTAGATTTTCTTTCAAAATCTCTCAAGATCTTAAAAGATAACAATTCGCCCATCAACAATAGGCATTCATCTTGCAAATCATGTTGCAGCTAAATATAATAATATGATCAAAAAGAATCACAATGAGAGGAGAACGTTGTTTCCAATCGTTTTTTACTGATGGTAAAGATTTACCTGCAATGTTGTATCACTTTTGATTTTTTTGAGCGAACTAGAAGTAATCATTTTAAATAGAATATATGTAAATTTGCAAAAAAAATGCCAAACGGGAAAAAATATGAACTAATTATAGTAACAGAACATTTAGAGTTAAAGAAACGATAAATTTCGGAAAAATCAAGGTATTACTCAACAAACAGCCAATGACAGCCAATGAGAGCAGAGCTCCACCAGAAAAAAACATGCAAAAATATTTGAAAGTATAGTCATTTTTGCAAGCAATTTGTAATGGAATAAACATCTAGTATTGACTAGCCTTGTCCTCCTACTGCTTCTTCGGTTTGACATCATTTTTATTTGGTTTCACATTCAGCCACAAAACTTACATTCGGCTTTTTTGGGCCGATTTGACCAAAGCGTGCATAAATGAGACAAAACATCGACAAAATTTTCCAATCTTTTATGTCACTCCTTTCTTCGGTCTTTTTTGCATTCAACTAGCCTGCAGCTAGATTTCTTCATTTTTTTACTAATGATATATGTCATAGTTCAGAAAATTAATTTTTGTAATATCATATCACGAGTATATTCAAACCAGCTATTTGCTCTTGTAATCATCAATGAGTAAAATGATGTAAGAATAGGGAGTAAATTAATTTGGGTGATGTAAGATTTGGGGGTAATTTTCTAGGCGGATAAAAATGAAATGATTTTAGGGGGAAATTAATTTAAATTAATGGGAAATTGAACAACAATGAAGTTAGTGTGATACATTAAGGAGATATGAGCTATATTAGGCGAAAAATATAATCAGATGCAAATTGTATGGACTGACGTAGTTTGGTAAGGCATCAGTGGTTTAGAGGTATAACGCACAGTGGTAATGTTATATGAATGTTTGTTGCAGAAGTTAAGAGGCGAGTCGGCCTTGAATAGTGTGTCATCCATGAGCGGGGACAATCTATATTGATAAGTCTTTGACTCACCCAATGAGTGGGGAGCTCAAAAATTAATGCATCATCATACTAGCTGTAACTCAGTGGCGGGTGAAATTTGATTGCCCAAACAATTTTTCCAAGAAGGAAACGAGTGTGATTGCATGGGTGATTGAATGGGTTGAACTGATAGCAATGATCGTTTATGAACCAAGATTTTCTAATTAGATAGCTCCAATCAAAAAAAATTTGGTTTACAAAAGATTCAAACTCAATTTAAAATTCAAGAAAGGGGTGGGGTGGGTAGCACAATTTAAGAGTTCGAATCTAGTGGGGAGATTTCCTCAAAATTTTTACCCATTGCATCTTAGTGGGTGTACATTATTGGAGACCCCAAAGGCACGCGCTATTTTTTAACCTAATGATTTATAATGTAATGGCACAGTTTCTGCAAGTGGTGATGCAAAACGTACTGAGGGGGATCCAAATTGATTTACAAATGTCTTTACAGTTTTGAAACTCCATTAAGTAGTCTAAAAGTCTAATGAACAAAGCACATCTGATATTGAAGTTTGTAAGACAGAACACGATACACTGATTGTGGAAATGGGTTGGCTGAGACAATAATAAAACCAAAACTTGGTTGCGTTTTACCGCAGCACTCCATTAAGCAGTGGAAGACAGACCATCCGGTGCCTCTGAAACAAACAACGTTCGCAAAAAAATTGTTTTTATCTTTTTTTGTTCCAATTTTGTAAACGATATCCATTCAAAAAACAGGAGTGATAGGATTAGCTAACGCTATTAACAGAACGTAAAACTTCATCGAACACATCGCTAACACAGAATGATTCTACTTTTTGCAATCAGATTCATTTAACCCCGCATATCTTGACACCATTTAATTTCACCCCTCTATCAGTTCACCCCGCAAATTAGCAGTCGGCATTAGAGGCATGCTTTCCAATAATTAAACGGATAATTTAATCTCGTTCAATTGCAATAACTTTATGTCAATTTCCACTGGCCGCTTTATCAATTCACGTCCAATTGATCACAGTACCAATTGTACAGAAAAAGTATCTTTTATTTCATGGCATCTTTTTAATTGTGAAGAGCTGCTTATTTCTAGAAAAAACGTAAAACATTGCGTTTTGCTTAGTAAATTTGGCGACTTCTTGAATCACGAAGTCTCATTTTTTAATTAAACTGCAAGATAATTCGGGGCAAAAGAAGTGAAAACCAAGGATTTCCGGTCAATCTGTCAGTTGAATATATGTATTCGTATAGAAGACGAGGAAGTGAATGTAACGGGCGTTGCCTAATACTAGCGAGAAAAACTAATCAAAAATGCGGGGAAAATATTGCGGAAGCGAGCCAAAAATATGTGCCCTGAGCCTTTCTTACCTTGCCGCATCAACAAGTCCCAATGTCCACATGGTTCTTGTTTATTAATCTCACAGGACTTTTTAGCTTTTAGAGGTTCGCCATTACTACTCGTTCATTTTGTCGCCTGCTTACCGTCCTCACATTTAGAGGTTGTAATTGACAAAACCTTAACAATCTAATGAATGGACGCCTGACAGAAAATGGTTTGGCGTAGATGCATCTTGTTGTCCAGATGGTTGACGAAGAACTTTTTTAATGACAACAAACTCTTACTCTTGAAACATTTTCCGCTCCTTTATGATTGAAGCCACTGCCGCAAAACAATCACGCTGCCAATCGTCCATTCAACAGCCGTACCGAAGGGAAGTCCGACAAGCCACAATTGTGATGACCAGAAAATATACACAGGAGAACATGAATCACGTTTTGACCAGTCTGGTAAAATGAATCGCTGCGACCGTTATCAAAATGAAGGGACAACAAGGAAAAGCCTCTGGAAGGTAACGAAGTCGTGCTGAAAGACCTAAATCTCTAAAGCATCCGGCCACTGGGAAGAATTAAGGAGACAGCGCCCAGACGAAATTTCGAAACAATAATTGTTAAGATAAAAACAATCACATCAAGTACGTTCGCGTTTTTTACAGATGTGCATGTGCTTTATTCCCAAAGTTTTTTATTTGTTATCTTTATTAGAGTAAACAATTGTGGTTACGGTCACTTGTCCTCAATTTTTCTATAAAAGCAAACGTTTCAACTGACAGACCAATCAAAAATCAATGATTTTCCCGTTGTCATGCAGAGGAGGTCCAAATTGAAAATAAGCTTGCAACTTCGAGATTTTTGGCTTAGTAAGTTAAAATGCAAAAACGTCAAGACAAAACTCTCTTTTAGCCGGTACCTTGATTTCAGAGAAAAACAACACTTGACAATGTAAATAGAAACCATAAAAAAGAGACGGAAAACAATTTTGTTGCTCTGAAAAATTTTTTTTATGAAGATCGATATGTTGCAGAAGACATTGCAAGCTCAGAAAATATGGCTTCGTTTTTAAAAAACCTGCAAAAAAGTTACTAAGTAAAACCCTCTTTTTTGTTTATTCAAGAAATTTGTTACAAGTGACAAACCATTAGAATCGACCTAGAAGGAGTTGGTTACGCTGAGTCTTTTAGGAAAAAGTTTAATTCACGAAGTATCATTTCGTATAATTGAAAGGTCATCGGCATCACCAATGTTGATAGTATGAATTGTATAAAGGTTTACATGATTAAATAAGTGAAATGATAGAGGTGTGAAATAACCGAGGTAAATGAAAGGGGTAAACAAATAGTGGGAGTAGGAAAACTAGGAATTCCGTCAGAGCACTACCGTTCAGGTGTTCTGTTTCAGGGGCGTTGTTTTTTTCCGACACATTTTTCTGAGTTTGTGAACATTAATAATCTTAATCGATTTCTTGCATGCTTTTTTCTCTTGATTGACAGTTTCCATGTCAAAAAGATCTATTGTAGTTTTTCTTGCGGGTAAAGTCCAAAACTCTCCGGGATATATTAAAAGATGTGTATATTTTCCATTGCAACAATCTTTTACAATTCTAGCCAGAAAAAGTTGACATAAAAAAAATTTTCTATCCAAAAAAAAAGTTTCGCAACAAAACTGATCGATTTACATACGAAACACCAAAAACAGGATTATATAACGAAAACAATGAAGGAATGAAATTAAAATTGAAAGACACTTTTTCAAATGTTGACGTCATCATGTAAATCTGATAATGCTTTACTCCAGTATGAACTAATCAACTTAAACAGAATTATGTTGATTTAAAAACGTTCAATTTTTTGAGATTTTTCGGAGACTAAGTAGAAGAGAAGAAAACTGGTAGAATTTTCTTGCTGTTTTTCACTTTATCATCTTTTTTCAAACTCGTGCAACGCTATTTTATAAACTTTCATTTTTTAAGGCGTCAAAAATCATTGATCAGAATTTTCGGATAATCGAGGTGTCACAGCCATTCAACGCAAAGTCATGTAAGATACGCTGTGAATGCGGAAAATTGTGTAAAATAAGCGGTGAATGCGTTGAAATTACATAAATCAGACGATGAAAGCGGTGGAAAAAACCTCTATCGCCTGGTAGCGATGAAATTACATAAATTCACCGCTTAACTTAGTGGTGAACTTACATATATTCATCGCTTACAAGATAGTATTAAAATTTTGTGACAACAGCAGTGAATGCGGTGAAACTACATAAACTCACCGCTTAACTTAGTGGTGAAATTACAAAAAATTCACCGCTGAGAAAACGCCTCGAATTGTCTTTTGTTCAACCAAGTTAAGATACATTTATTAAAAAACGCACGGAAAATTTACCAAAAATAATCATACATCTTTGGGAAACTTTTTTAATTGGTGAATTGATGTAATTTTTTCACCAGAATAAGCGGTGAACTTACAAAAAATCACCACATTTCACCGCTAAAACTTATAATTTCACCGCTAATCTAATAAGAGTTCAATGCGTATGTTTGGGTTGAAATTCAAAACAAATATTCAAGATTTTAGTGAGGAGTGGCGCAGTGTAAGAAAAAGGGTTTGACATGCAGGAGGTGAGTGGTTAGAATCCGTGCAAGGACAGAAATTTGCAGTAAGCGGTGAAATATGGTGAATTTCTGTAAGGTCACCGCTTACTCTATTGGTGAATACACGTAAAAAAATTTTCTCAGCTTGTTTTACATATTTTTCCGATATTTTTCTCGACCCGGTTTCTTTGAATTTAGAGCTTTTTTGGATGAATAAATAGGAAGAGTTTTGAGAGACAACTCTGATGCTCTATGAAAAAGATCATAGTACTGTACACTTACGACTGAAACAGAGAGCAGAATATATGACAGATTTGACCAAAAAGAAACGAAAAAATGCAAAGGCATTCCTTCGAAAAACGTTGGTTTGAGATCATGATCAACACAAAATTTCAGATCGGAGTTACTGATAGCGACGAAGCAGTAGACGAGAAAATTTTGTTTACTGTCTAGATATATCAACAACGATTAAGAAATTGTTTCTCAAAAACGATGCGCTTGCAACTTGCACTTGCAACTTAGAAGATTGTAATTTAAAAAAATCTCATTTATCTAAAAATTGAAGTTCACTAAGATATGAAAACTTTGCATAATACGCCTTCACATCTTAGTCTGTGAAAATTTTAAAAAATGATGTTTATGATGTGGTGAAAAATTTTTTCTCGTGTGTGTGATTGGATAAGATTTACATTCTAGTTCCTTACTTGTTACCCACGTACCTATTCTCACAGCAACGCTTTCTGTTTGTTCACGTTCTGTGCGTTCTAATTCTGTGTCTGTAGATTCAGGATCCTCCTCCTTCGATTGAATTTCACTATCTTCGACTACCGATTCTGTCGAGTGTTTATGATCAGTCTCTACTGTATCTCTAAGTCCTTCGTTGTCTACAATTTGAACGCTTTGTTCGCATTGTGAGGACGAAATCGCTACTTCATTGGAATCTGAACCAGGAAAAGTAGCCGGATAGTCCGGCCGGAGAGACCCAAGAGAACTGTTATCATAAGTGTACACCTGAAGGCTCAATCCATCAATGTTTTCGAATTCAGCATTCTGGCCTTCGTTGTTTTCAGCTTGATTGCCACTTGCTGGTTGATGTGAAGTAGGTTGATGATTGATTGTTTGAAGTTGATACTCCGTTTCTGGCTGTGAGTCAGCCTTCTTGCCCCTTGTGACTCTGAAATTGGCGCCATCTTAATCACGAGCTATCGCAATAACCAGTTTCAGAACATCTTTTGCGATGCACGCGTTCTGAAGAATCATTTATTCAAAGGACTCTCACAATTTGTGCAAAATTCTTCTCAAAACTCAGCAAAATTTCGTTAACAAAAACTTCAGATCTTAAGACCACATGCAACCATAAACTGTTTTATTGCCAGGAAATGTGAAAATGTTATAGGCATTATGATGCATGAATTCTCAAAGAATTCCAAAACGTCAGATCAAGTTCTGAGATATCATAATAAACGAATCATTTACGAGAATCTTGGCATTCATAGCAAGATCATGTCAGAAAATTTGCATGGCCTGCATGGAACCATTTATGTTTCTTGCATATGGTTACCAAGACAACTCAACCTGGCTTCAGTCTTTTTAATTTGTATTTTTTAGAGGAATTTCAACATTAGTTACCGTTATCTGCGGAGCTTGTGATATCAAACTGCTAGTGAACAGCTTATCATCATGATAGACGCCAGAGCTCGGAAATTTTTGGAAACTATGAAAGTTAAAGAGTGAAATAAATTTGTTTTCTTACAGCTCAAACTTCACCATACTAACCACTAGATTGTGATATTGCCCCATCCAACATGCGTTCATGGGATCGATCAAATTCGGCCCTGATCAGGCTTTGCCTCATCCACATTTGCGCGTTTATGACTCGTTAAAGATTTTTGGCTGCGTTATTGCCTCGACAAAATAGGTTGGTTTTTGATTTAACCAATAAATCTGGCGCGTTTTTTGGCTCCTTCAAGATTACCTAAGATAAGACTTGAGCATGAAAAACTTTTGGGAAGCTTTTTGAAACACCCGTCGCGATGAATGCGGTGAAATTTCATAAGAGTTGTGGTTTTTATAATTGAATGCAATGAAAAGTATCACCGCTAAACTCGCCGCAAATCCTCAGACAATGTAGAATTTAGTATTTATGTTGTTAGAAGGCTTCTAGCTGGGGACTGACTAGCTTCCAAAACCCTATCAAAAATCTGAAAGATTTTTTTGGTAGTTCCTCTTGTTGTAGGGAGTCTACTGTGTTGTCCCCAAAAAATGTTGCTTTCTCGGCTGCTTGAAAACTTCACTCTGGATAATTGAACTAATAATCAAAATAGGTAATACCGTCAATACATAATGTTATAGCCAGAGACAGTTAATTGAGTAAATTCAACAATCGAAAGGAATTTTTCTATCAAAACTAATTAATGGTCCACACTAAATCAAACCAATTCAGTCACCCTCTCGGCAAGTATCCAAAAATCTCTACTTCCTATCCGAAACTAAAAATAAGTTCTTCTTCCCAGTAGCTATGTTACTGGCCAGAAATTTATAATCTTCGCAGCCAACAATATTGAACAACTTTGTAGTTTCACTCACTGCAACTGCGAGACTATGTTCCTTCGAAAAGAATTCACTAAACAACTACAATTTTCTCACTGTGAGAACCAACTGCTCCACTTGAGCTTTCTATCTCTCTCAATTTTCACTGGCGAACCGCTGTTCTTCAACTTCGTAAGTTTCTCTGTCTCTCTCTCTCTCAGACTCACTCTCTCGCGTCTGATGGTTTTTCTTGTGCTTACGGGTACTGAACCTTGTCAGTTTTTTATCAGCAAAACGTTGCATGTCGTTCCTTTTAGAACATTTTGACATAACGTATAAGTGCAAAAGTGGGCATAGAAGTGCAGTCACAAGATGCAATTTATCTAATAAAAAGAATTTGCCCAATTTGACCAGAATTTCGTGAACAACTTGCTTAGATAAGTTGGGGTTCCACAAAATGTGTGCTTCATGTTCAACACTTCTACAAGTGCATGCATTCTGTGTATAATATTCGTCAGCGTTAATACCAAAAAACTGAACTATAACTAATTAAGGTTCTTCGTGTTTAAATGTGGTTTCTGGCGGACTTTTTGACGCTGGTAAGAGTGTTGTTTCTTCCATGAAAGTACATAAAAAAATTAGTTATTGCCTCAGTTTTTGATTGTTTTAAAAGCAAAATAAACAGCTTTGGCGTAGAGGAAAATGCTCGCTCTTTTTCTCAATGCATATGCAGTTCTCCAAAAATTCACCAGTTAAAATTTGAGGTTGATCGGACTTGAGGAAGTAAGATTTTCAGGATTTTCGGGGGGTCGCAAAATTTTGGACTCTTATATTTTGAGCAAATTAGTCTATAGCTATCAGAATTCCCTTCAAACAATCTTTATTTTTTTGTGCTTGCTTCAACTATTTCTTAGCATGAGATCTAACAATTAATTTCTCCATTTTATGTACCTCTATTATCACACTTTATTCATAACTCATGATTTCTACTAAAAATTCCGGTTAAACACTTTTTGAAGTGCCAATACGTTAATTACTGACAATTTTTCTTGACAATTTTGATTACTTCTACTGTACAGTTACCACACTATATTAATGTTCCTTCTCCAGCTCCGGTTTTAAGTAGAAAATTTGGTTTTCTCAAAGTTTCCCTGATTACTTCGACCTGACGAACAAAATTTGAATATAAGAACTCCAACGATAGTGAAATATTACTCTCACTAGTTCTTCTCATAAGGGATTACCGGACTTGGATCCAATAAACCTATTGCAATACAAAAATTAAACAATTTTTCAATTCATTCCTTTTCTTTTCATTTCGTCATGCATGTCCGTCCAACCACCTTTCTGATCCATTTAATTGCGTTTTGATACCAAATCCGTCTTGTTATTCCACAATGAAACGAAAAACCTGCCAAACTGCACTATAAAATATTCATTTTAGGTTATCAAGATTCTTTTTTCCTGCCATTCGCAATTTAAAAACAATTGGTAAATTTAATTTTTACCATACAGTACGCTTTAATTTTTCATACAATAAAGTTAGTGACCAAAATTTTCTTCTTTTTATTGTTCTTTACTTTCCATACTAGGTATTACCATTAGGCGCAAACAAACATTCTTTTTTGGAAAAATGCAATAAATTCGGCCGACAAATCCTTCAAAGCAAATCTTTTGTTTGTTTCACTTTTTATGCACTAATTTTTCCTAGTTAACATACCCATTATATTTTTCCTGTAAACACTAAACAGTAACTCCGAACTTGTAGCTACTTATAGGAAATAAATACTCACTTTTTCTTTACCAAAATGGCTTTTAGATAGTGCAATTTTGGGGTTTGGGGAAATCATAAATTTATACCATTGCTTTTCCTAAGCACTTCCATTTTTTTCTGCTATAATCATACTTTGTTACTTTCCTTCAATAACCTCTGAGATTCGTTCTGACTATTTCTGACAACTTGATCACTCTGCAAAGCTAGTCTCTCTCTTTTGTTTACTTACCGAACAATTAATCAATTCGCTCCAACTTACGTCCCTGAAGTTAGTTCCATTTGTTTAAACAGCCAAAATGCTCAAGATTAGATTCTGAACTCTTCAAACTAATTAACCACCCAATATCGAAGCTTCAATGTTATGTAAGTTCAATGATTTGAAGTATAAATTCCCCGCTAATCCCTCCTAAATTATTATTTCCCCGAATAAAAAAGTTGATCTAAATGTTCTAGCATACTCTCTCGCACAGAATTGTGTTTGTACTTAATGAACCTACGTAAGTATGAACCATTGAAATAGAGCTCCAGTAATTGCTGGTTAGATAATGCCCACCGTTTAGTGATTAAACAGTTACTACAATATATTAGCAGGATAATACAATTAGGACACTCAGTCAACCAATTGTTTTGAGCAAAACACTGGCTGAAGAAAAGCTCACAATCAAACGAATCCTATAACATCAATCTAACTTTGTCTAGTATTAACCTAACTCCGAACTTTGCAAATAAACTGGTCATCTTTTCAATAGTTTTTGTCATTTAGAGCATATGCACTTCATTATTAACAGCAGATTTATTGATTTACCAGTGAGCTTCTAATTTAATGTATGGCATAATCATAAGCTTCGTCAGCTTAGACATAGTAGCTCTCACCAAAGACAGTTCAACTTTACCACTTTTGTCAACTCTTTTTTATTCCTCCTGCGCTTGAAGGGATGTCCGCCTCCAGTCTCATTCTTTGACCTTTTCATTTGTTTGCGCCAAACTCCCCTCGACGGCTTCCACCAGAATTTCAATTTGTTCCACTTCTCTTTCCGTCATGGTACTCCAGTCTTCCAGACTTCTCTGATCGTCACTCGCCTTCAACAGGCTTGGATGAGACAAACACTACGCCTCCCTCCTATATTGTACTATCTCTTCTTGGCCGGATAAGCTTATCGACAAGTGATTCCGATCAGTGCCTATTGCTTTCTTCAAAAGTTCATAACAAAGGACTGATTGCGTTCAGCATCCTGCTTTGAAAAAGAACTCTCGAATTGTACTGCCACTAAAATCTCTTCAAATTCATATGCAAAACCGTTTTCTCCGTTATTCGGCATTTTCAGCTCCAGATCACTTGCCTTTGAAGGCATCAACGACTTATCGTCACCAAATTTTTTCTCGTGAACGTGCAAGCCTTCACAATCTTATTCCTTAGTTCAAATTTTTTGGGAAAAGTCTTCGCCTGTAGTGGAAATTTGATTTGCCCCACGATCAGTGGCTGCTCAATCGCGCTGTTTGCCATTTTTTCACTGTGACAATTTCCATTCCTTTCAGCCTAGGAGCAGCTCACTTTCGTCACTAGTGTTTTCGCAGTTGTCTGGTCAAACCTGACAAATAATTGATTCAACAGCCAAAGATATTTCTGCAACGAAGCTTTGATTCTCCACCATTTTGGAAGTTGCAGGAGTTAGCTGACGAGAAGTTCCAAATACAGTTTCATCTTCCTATATAGTATCGCCAACACCTCTAACAATTGCGACAATGTTTGAGTCCCCTTTTTCATTTTTCTCTGTTTCATCAACTGCGTTTTCTTTCCAATTCTAAAAAAAATTTTCAAAAATTGACAAAAAAAAATTCATCTGATTTTGCCGTTGTAATCGATTTTTCCTCTTTGCACTCTGTTTCAACCTCATTAATGTCTATTCTTGAAGCCATGTTTTCACAACTGTTAATTGCCTCCCCAATTGCAGTTAGGAAAAGTACAAAACTCTCGTGTAAGATGTCACTGTTATCTCCAGAAGAACTCGGCTCAAATTAAGATGATCAGTGTGCTGCGACCGAGTACTGATTATACCTTGGCTTGAACTATCAGCATTTAAAGTTCCACTGAAAATATTTTCTGCTCTTGTGGCTAAATCACATCTCTGAGCAAAATTGAAAAGCAGCATAGGCGTTTATCCAACATCTATCTATTTGCTATAATACGGCATGCATGGACCGGAAGCGATGTATTCATATGTTATCAACCCATTAAAGCGATGTTTCCCAACTTTCATTTTGTTTTTGGTAGTAGGTTCGAAAGAATCAGAGTTAATGTGCCGCTCACGAATGTTTGAAAGGAAAACATCGTCGTCCATGCATTCGAACTTGTTTTCATTGTCGCTATCGAAGAAGCTGTCATCATCGCTGAAATTGTTGTTACTAAAAATTGCTATATCCTCCAACTCACTGTTACCAATTTCCTCAAGTGCTTCGCTTCTCAGTTCTCCAATTGTCATATATTCTTACCAATTTCCAACAGTGCAATGCATCGATCCATAATTTCTTCGAACTGTTGTTCTTCAGATTTGGGCTTTGCGTAATCTGCTTTTCCATTTCTCCGTCATAATCAAAACTTCGACTGCCATCAATAACGTCAACAGTCTCCGCACCAGACAAACTGTCATTCCTTATTTGAATTGCTTCTTTGCCTCCCATCTCTGAACTTCGGCTTCTCTTCAAGCGCTGCTTTTACCCCAAAACCACCAGCTTCTATTGCAGAACAACGTTTAGTCAAAGAAACATCGTCGAAAGTCGTTCTATTGTCTTTTCTAATTTTCTGGTCTCTTCTTTGCTCGCTAACTCTTTTCTGCCAACAACGTCACTTTGGAACACTGATCCGTCAGATTGACTCTGTAAAACCGCTTCCTCAATTTCCTCCATCTCTATCAAGTACCTCTCAAATGCGCATCCTCATACATCTTTGGACAGTTAGACAGTCTCAAGTCAAAGAAGTACGAAGGTTACTGAAGAGTCCAAGCACGATATTTTTGATCGGGTTTCCAATATTTATGTGGCAAGTAATTTAAAGCACCAAGAGCCCAATCACACAACTTCACTGGTAAATATCTCTTGACTTCTTCTTCCGTCTACATGAACATTTCACAAACATCCAAGTAATACTCACGCCAGTTCTCCCAAACTTCCTACCCAGGCAAAAGAAATTGTTTTTAATAATCCAAATTCTGCCATCGTTCTCAAAAATGCTTCACTCTACTCTGAATGCTCTTCTGTGGCTTCAATTTCTGCTGCAAATCTTCTCAGCTCTTATTTTTTCTCTGTCTGAGTGTGATATCTCCAATTGTAGAGACACTCTCTTGCGCCGCAATTCCACCTCAAGTTTTCATACTGGATTCGAGGTGTGAATCCAAGCTTTGGTTAATTCGTGTGATTACCTCTTTTAGATTTACTTAGCAATCGTGGCGCGATTGCACATGAAATTATTGAGTACGGAATTCCTTGTCCAATCCACTTAGATTGAGATGAAATTTTTGACTACGAAATTACTTGTCCGATCCACTTAGAAGATTGAGAACAACTGAATTCGATAATAAGATTCAAGAGAATGAATAAATAGTCAAAAGTGGGGGATGTGAACAACCTAAAATATTGACTTTTGAGTCGGCGGTAAATTACTTGTAGGTGAACTATGACTTATAGCCTGACAAGGGCAAACATAAAATAATTTAGTACAAATTAATAAAGATGGACTTAATATGGTACCACCGTACCACATATCCTTGGCTCGAGCAAAATTTTAAACTGTAACAGTGTAAAATTTATGATAATAATAACATATGTACTGGTTATTATAAATAATAAGAGATGTGAGCAACAACAGATAAGTGACGAAAGAACAGTGGAAAGGAGGTTCAAATGCAGGAGAAAACTAAATCAATGCAAATTTTCAACATTTACGGTAAAATATATGCATGCAATATAAATTAAGGCACAATCGCGATGCAAATCCCGCAAAATTAATAACGTAGAAGATATGGTTACATGAGCATTGATCTCGTTCACTTTGAGTAGTGCTATTTTCGGCATCATCCTCGTAACTAGGTTCTGGGGGTAGAAAGACCTTGTCCGGAGGATTTTCAAGGAGAATGTCAATTGAAATGCCTTCTTTAGCCATGATAGCCAATTTTAGCATGATCTGCCATCTATCCCATCGTAGTGGAGGATCAAGTGTTGACTTTTCCCAAAAGGGCTCGATCCCAAGAAGTGCACGTTCTTTGGTTGCTGACTGCGCCATGTGATATCCCCAACTGTAGAGACACTCTCTTGCGCCGCAATTCCACCTCAAGTTTGTATACTGGATTCGAGGTGTGAATCCAAGCTTTGGTTAATTCGTGTGATTACCTCTTTTAGATTTACTTAGCAATCGTGGCGCGATTGCACATGAAATTATTGAGTACGGAATTCCTTGTCGAATCCACTTAGATTTTTTACGGTAGGAAAACAGAGAAGATTGAGAACAACTGAATTCGATAATAAGATTCAAGAGAATGAATAAATAGTCAAAAGTGCGGGATGTGAACAATCTGAAATATTGACTTTTGAGTCGGCGGTAATTTACTTGTAGGTGAACTATGACTTATAGCCTGACAAGGGCAAACATAAATTAATTTAGTACAAATGAATAAACATGGACTTAATATGGTACAACCGTACCACACTGAGCAATCTCCACAATCTATCTGCTTCAGTTAGAATTCTCGTCCCGAGAAAAAAGACTGACTGTCTTCCAAAATAAACCTTTCCCGGTAATATCTGTCTCTGTTGGTCAAATTCTCTCATTATCCTTCGTTCCACAACACTTGTAATCTCGCTCCGACTATCGTAACGTGTTCCTTGACTTGCTCTGCGTCAAAAGTTGCCGGCTTTAAACACTTGTTTCAAGTTACCCGGAACTCTCTTTACACTCGTATTCAAATTTTCTGATTAACTCCCTTTTTAGCAAGAGAGCCCACCCCGGAGCGCCACTGTAGAATTGTTTACTGTTAGATGGCTTCTAGCTGAGGAGTGACCAGCGACCAAAACCCTATCAAGCTTCTGAAAGATTTATTTGGTAGTTCCTCTTGATGTAGCGAGTGTACTGTGTTGTCCCCAAAAAAATGTTGCTCTCTTGGCTGCTTGCAAACTTCACTCATGATAATTGAATTTATAATCAAAATAAGTAATACCCGTATTAAGTAATGTTACAGTCAGAGACAGTTAATTGATTAAATTCAACAATCGAAAGGAATTTTCCTTTCAAAACTAATTAATGGTCCACACTAAATCAAACCAATTCAATCAGCAATCAAAGTCGCACTGAAGATATTTTCTGCTGTTGCGGCTAAATCACATCTCTGAGCAAAATTGAAAAGCGGCATAGGTGTTTCTTCAACATCTATCTGTTTGCAAAAATACGGCATGCATGGACCGGACGCGATGTATTCGTATGTTATCAACCCATTAAAGCAATGTTTCCCAACTTTCATTTTGTTTTTGGTAGTAGGTTCGAAAGAATCAGAGTTAATGTGCCGCTCACGAATGTTTGAAAGGAAAACATCGTCGTCCATGCATTCGAACTTGTTTTCATTGTCGCTATCGAAGAAGCTGTCATCATCGCTGAAATTGTTGTTACTAAAAATTGCTATATCCTCCAACTCACTGTTACCAATTTCCTCAAGTGCTTCGCTTCTCAGTTCTCCAATTGTCATATATTCTTACCAATTTCCAACAGTGCAATGCATCGATCCATAATTTCTTCGAACTGTTGTTCTTCAGATTTGGGCTTTGCGTAATCTGCTTTTCCATTTCTCCGTCATAATCAAAACTTCGACTGCCATCAATAACGTCAACAGTCTCCGCACCAGACAAACTGTCATTCCTTATTTGAATTGCTTCTTTGCCTCCCATCTCTGAACTTCGGCTTCTCTTCAAGCGCTGCTTTTACCCCAAAACCAACAGCTTCTTTTGCAGAACAACGTTTAGTCAACGAAACATTGTCGAAAGTCGTTCTATTGTTTTTTTCTAATTTTCTGGTCTCTTCTTTGCTCGCTAACTCTTTTCTGCAAACAACGTCACTTTAAAACACTGGTCCGTCAGGTTGACGCTGTAAAACCGCTTCCTCAATTTCCTCCTTCTCTATCAAGTATCTCTCAAAGGCATCCTCAAACAACTTTGGATAGTTAGACAGTCTCAAGTCAAAGAAGTACGAAGCTTCTTGAAGAGTGCAAGCACGATACTTTTGATCGCGTTTCCAACTTTCATGTGGCAAGTAATTTAAAGCACCAAGAGCCGAACCACACAACTTCACTGGTAAATATCTCTTGACTTCTTCTTCAGTCTACATGAACATTTCACAAACATCCAAGTAATACTCACGTCAGTCCTCCCAAACTTCCTACCCAGTCAAAAGAAATTGTTTTTAATAATCCAAATTCTGCCATTCTTCTCCAATATGCTTCACTCTACTCTGAATGCTCTTCTGTGGCTTCAATTTCTGCTGCAAATCTCTCAGCTCTTATTTTTTCTCCGTCTGAGCAATCTCCACAATCTATCTGGTTCAGCTAGAATTCTCGTCCCGAAAAAAAAGACTGACTGTCTTCGAAAAAAACCCTTTCCCGGTAATATCTGTCTCTGTTGGTCAAATTCTCTCATTATCCTTCGTTTCACAACACTTGTAATCTTGTTCTGACTATCGATAACGTGTTCATCGAATTGCTCTGCGTCAAAAGTTGTCGGCTTTAAACACTTGTTTCAAGTCTCCCAGAACTCTCTTCACACTCGTATAAGAATTTTCTGATTAACTCCCTTTTTAGCAAAACAGCCCATCCAGGAGCGCCACTGTAGAATTGTTTACTGTTGAGACTGCTTCTAGCTGAGGACTGACCAGCGACCAAAACCCTACCAAAATTCTGAAAGATGTATTTGGCAGTTCCTCTTGATGTAGGGAGTGTACTGTGTTGTCCCCAAAAATTGTTGCTCTCTCGGCTGCTTGCACACTTCACTCTTGATAATTGAATTTATAATTAAAATCAGTAAAACCCGTAACAAGTAATGTCATAGTCAGAGACAGTTAATTGATAAAATTCAACAATCGAAAGGAATTTTCCTATCAAAACTAATTAATGGTCCACACTAAAATAAACCAATTCAATCACTCTCTCCGCAAGTATCCACAAATCCGTCACTCTACGTCCTACTCCAAACAAAAAAAAGTTCTGCTTCCTTGTTAATGGCCAGAAACTTATAATCTTTGTAAGCAACAATTTTGAATAACTTTGCAGTTTCACTCACTGCAACTGCGAAACTTTGTTCACTCACTAAACAACTACAATTTCTCACTCTGAGAACCAACTGCTCCATTTGAGTTTTCTATCTCTCAATTTTTACTGACAAACCGCTTGTCTTCCATTTCGTAAGTCTATCTCTCAGACTAAATCTCTCGCGTCTGATGGTTTTTCTTGTGCTAAGGGTTTTTCTAAGGGTAATCAACCTTATCAGTTTTTATCAGCAGCACTTTAAGTGTCCTTCCTTTTAAAACATTTTGACCTAACGTATAAGGGCGGAAGTGGGCCTAGAAGTGCAGTCACAAGATGCAATTTATCTAATGTAACTATTTGCTCAATTTGACCGGAATTTCGTGGACAACTTGCTTAGATAAGTTCGGCTCCCACAAAATTTGTGTTTCATGTTCAACACTTGTGCTCATGCATTCTGTTTTTGTCCTTTCCCTGTTACTGATATTTCCCTTCCCTGATTTAGCCTTTGAATACTTTTTCTCTCCTTTTGGTGCAAAATTTTTTGAAAATTGAGAATTTTCTGCCTTTTTCTTTGCAGAATATTCGTCAGCTTTAATACCATAAAACTGAACTATAACTAATTAAGGTTCTTCGTGTTTGAATGTGGTTTCTGGTGGATTTTTTGTATCTGGTAAGGGTGTTGCTTCTTCCATGAAAGAACATTAAAAAAAATTAGTTATCGCCTCCTTTTTTGTTTGTTTTAAAAGCAAAATAAACAGCTTTGGCATAGAAGAAAATGCTCGCTCTTTTTCTCAATGCATATGCAGTTCTCCAAAAAATCACCAGTTAAAATTTGAGGTTGATCGGACTTGAGGAAGTAAACTTTTCAGGACTTGTGGGGGGTACGCAAATTTATGGACGCTTACATTTTCAGCAAATTACTCTATAGCTATCAAAATTCCCTTCAAACAACCTTTATTTTATTCTGCTTGCTTCAGCTGTGTCTTAGCATGAGATCTAACACATAATTTATCCATTCTATAAACTTCTATTATCAAACTTTATTCATAACTCATCATTTCTACTAAAAAATCCGGTTTAATATTTTTTGAAGTTCCAATACTTTAATTATTGCTTTTTCTTGACATTTTTGGTTACTTCTACTGTTTTGTTTGCAAACTATATTAATGTTGCTTTTGCTTAGCTCCGGTTTCAAGTGGACACTCTGGTATTCCCAATCTTTTCCTATAGACCTGACTGACTTTCCGATAAATTAGACCTGACTGACAAATTTTGAATCTAAAAACCCCAACAGTTTGAGTTAATTCCCAACATCCATACCAAACTTCTCCTGCAAATACAAAAACACTACTGAAATAATACTCTCATTAGTTCTCCTCATAAGGGATTACCGGGATTGGATCCAAAAAAACCTATTGCAATACTAAAAGTAAACAATTTTTCAGTTCATTTTTTTCTTTTTGCATTTTGATACGAAACCCGTCTGGATATTCTACTATGAAACGAAAAACCTGCGAAATAACAATTGGTAAATTTAATTTTTACAATACAGTACGCTTTACTTTTTCATACAATAAAGTTAGTGACAAAAACGTTTTTCTGTTTTTCTCTGTTTTCTACTTTCCTTGCTAGGTATAATCATTATGGGCAAGCGAACATCCTTTTGCTTGGCAAAATGCAATAAATTTGACCGACAAATCCTTCAAAGCATATCTTTTGTTTGTTTCCTTTTTTATGCACTAATTTTTTCAATTAACATACCAATTATATCCCTCCTGAAAACACTAAACAGTAACCCCAAACTTGTAGCTACTTATAGGAAATAAATACTCACTTTTATTATACCAAAATGGCTTTTAGATGGTGCAGTTTTAGGGTTTGGGGGAATTCATAATTATATATCATTGCTTTTCCCAAGCACTTCCATTCCTTTTTTCTGCTGTAATCATACTTTGTTCCTTTCGTTTAATGACCTCTGAGTTTCATTCTGACTACTTCTGACAACTTGATCACTTTGCAAAGCTAGTCTCTCGTTTGTTTACTTAACAAAAAATTAATCAATTGGTTCCATCTTACATCGCTCAAGTTCGTTCCTTTTATTTACATGGTCAATATGCTCAAGATTAGCTCCTAAATTCTGCAAACTAATTAGCCATCCAAAATTGAAGCTTCAGTGTTATGTAAGTTCAACGATTTGAACTATAAATTCCGCAGAAAACTTACACTTCTCGAGAATCTTATAACTACTTAAAAGAATCTGGAAAAATGTGTTCTTTATTAAACGTCTAGACACCGCATACAGTCTTGGATCAAAATTCTTCATGAAAAGATTGAGTTCGAATGAAATGGTCTATGAAAAGAGTTTGTGTTAACTCAGGTGAGCCTCGATCGTGTTTAGAAAACATTATAAAATATTTTCCGACACTACATCAGCTATTTTATCAGTTGTTTTGCTTGACACGTAAAAAAAACCGTGGTCGACTTTAGTAGGCTATGAAAAAGTTGTCTCTATTCATGATCAGACCTTGGCTCGTTCACATTTATTCATGATCGAACTTTGGCTTCCTTTATGATCTGACTTTGGCACGTTCAAAATCGGCCATGATCAGACTTGCCTGCAGTTCAAATTTGTTCATGATCAGATTTTGTCTTTTTATGAGCAGACTTTGGCTCGATTAAAGCTGACCCTGATCAGATTTTGGCTCGATTTATGATAATTTGGATCATTCAAAGTTGGCCACGGTCAGACGTTACGTCCTACAGATTTGGCCATGAGCAGAATTTAAGCAGACTCAGAATATTGTCCTCGACCGTGTAGTTTTCAACCCGCCGCTACCCCAGTGCGTTTTCGATGGTCTGATCATAAGTGATTTTGAACGCGGATCTCGACCTGGGATTGTCTTTGCCAATTGAGGTTATTAGAGTCATATCGAAAAACCGTAAAAATCAATCATTGAACTGACTCTAAATAAACGCTTCTTATAAGCAAACAACTAACTCATATTTGTAACCATTTTAATCAACGAACTGAAAAAGTTCCGTATATTCGTCCGTACAGTATATTTGAGTTGCGGGTGAATAATGCTATAATAGCATTTTTCTATACTAAAAAGTTTTCGAACGGATCAACGACGATCAACGAACGGATCAACGAATTGTTTTTACTTTTTAAAACAAACATCAGCACTTTTCTACGTTTTCTGCATGCCGAGGCTTTCTTACGATCTAAAATCAAAATTAGCGAACTCTTCCTATGGATAACTTAACAGACGAAGTTTTATTACCTTTGAAACCGAACATCTAAAAAACTTCCGAAACATTTTCTGTAACTTTGTTCGGTCATCTGGATTAGGGTGGTAAAGGATTTTATAATGTGTACGAACGAATAAGATATAAAGTATGTTGTCTAACCTGGATTTTATAAAGAGAATTATTATCACGAGACATATGGTGACAACAGCAGTCAAGAAAACGGAAGTAAGCAGTTCAAAAGTCGTCCACATGTTCCCTGTGTCCAAATCATCCGGCTAAAAAATATGATCATTCCGACTTGGCACTTTTCTCCATTTTTTGAAAAAATTAATATGACAAGCTTTTAACTTTTATGCAGCGGAAAAGTTCCACACACGGAAAAGTTCCCAGTTTTGGCAAGTTTTAATTTGTCTTTCTTAAGCAATTTTGATCACAATAGAACAAAAAAAACTTTCAATGTATAAAAAAAGTCCTTCACCAGTACAAACACTTCTGTCTCGTTCTAAAAGTCATTCTTAATTGCTTTCTCACTCTGCAGATCTAAAACATTGTACGTTGTACGGGTAAATTTACTCAAAGTCTATCTGACTGCGTACAAGAACCATCTTAAACTTTAAATCCTAGTCTCAGCAAACTTGAGTCAAAATGGCCATCATTTCTCAAATTTCCCAAAAGAAAAACAATTTGAATGTCCATGCAAAATTTTGCAAATTATGCCTTTTTTGACGTCATAAATTGTAAACATTTGTTAGTTGAACATTAGTTGAGGGTATCAAGGTTATGCGACGGTAGGGCCCAGGAATCTTATGTGCGTGCAAAATATTTCAATCAAAATTATACTGATTAGGTATGGTATAATATCAAGATATAATTGAGGCGATCAGAAGCACTTGTTTTCTTGTAAGTCACTGATTTCTTTTTGTCTTGAAACTGGTCGACTATTCGCGGATTATTATTGAAACTGTGTGAACTTGTAGCCAAAACAAACGGATGTATTTTGCTGTTTGACTTCTGACATTCGAATAAAAATAGGCTAAAAGAGGGCAAAGACAGAGGTCTTGATAACTCTACAGAACAAGGACATACCCGTTTCAGATTCATCCATATCATCTGACCAGACGGAATACCACATTGCTGTCGTGCAACTGTCCTATGACTATCATGAGACAACAAATATGTACGAGCAAAACTATAGTGACTAAGTGTTCTCCTATACGAATCAAGTGGCAAAACGATGCGAATCAGAACCCAAAAATAACCTAGAATACCTTTTTTTAGTTTTTAGAAACGTAAGTAAAAGTAACCGCAAAAATTTGAACGCAAGAAGAAAAAGCACACTACGGTGGCATTGGTTAAAATTGACATGAGTTACATGGTAAAGTTTTTGTGAATTAGGTGGTACAATTTTGACATGAATTACGATGGTAGGTTAATTTAAAGTAAACAAACAGTGTTTGGAGGGCCGAAAAATTTAATTGTCGAAGAATGAACAACAGAATTAAATTTGTAAAAAAAAAATCGAATGCTGTACAGATATACCCCATAGGTAATGCCATAATGCCATAATGGTAAAAAGCGTTTCTAGAGTAATAAATAGCGTGGATAATGAGATGTCGAAATGGAAATACGTACTTAGTTACAGTCATCACTATCTAATATAGCGCATAATTGTTTGTATTACTAATGTGAGGAAATAAACTAAGCATTAGCTCTTACTGCTCGAGCTATATCGCTAAGCATTTAGCCGCCGCGCTCAGCTGAGCTTGTTGTTGTTGGTGGCTATTCCTCTGTTGCTGGGCTTGAATCGCCAGCCAGTGGATTGAATCCTCGCAGAGTTGGAAAAAGTGCTTCTAGTACAAATTCACTGCTTTTGATGGTGATGGTTTATACTTTTTGCCAGCTGGCATAGTATGGTTGGTTGATTCACTATGTCAACATAGTAGAGTTTTGTATTGTATGTAGCACTGCTACAACGTGACAAACGATCCAACAAATTGCAGACCACGCCTGCTCCCTCCAAACGTTTTTTGAAAGTTTTTCGAAGACAATATACATGCAGGACAACTAATAAAAAAATCAACTCATACAAAATCTGCGAAAAAGAAGGTTTCGTTTATTTCACTGAATGCAGTCCAAATTAATAACAACAACTTCACTACAGTTGTAATGATTGCTTGTTTTAACCACATTTGACCTTGAAAAGTATGATGCACTACTAAATAAAGAGAAAAGTCGCGGATTTTATTATTTTTTCTTCAAAATGTCGTCGTCTTCTTATGTGGTAAGTCTTGCGAAACAAATTTTAATGAAGATGCATCAAAACTCAATCAACGCGCCAACACATTCCAAAGTAACAATGCTAAAAATGTCTTTGTTTCAAGTAAATGATCTGAATTTTAAAGTATGCAAAATAATTTATTGCTTTGAGTATGGTTATCCTATCAAGACATTGTAGACTTGATAATTGTACAATAAGTTTTGAAGTCTTAATAGAAAATATAGTGAACATTTTTTAATACCATTTGGATTGAAAGCGGAAAGAGACTCATTTCAATTTACGCAAAATTGTCAATCACATTTTCCCAAATACACTGACGGAAAGAGCAATGCGAATTACGCAGAGTTAATATTGACAACGAATTCCACTTATTAGTCAGAAGTCAAACAAGTAAACAGTTTTTCCATTATATTGTCCGCGATAGCAAATGCTGATACAATTAGAGAGGGACTGTCTGGCAAAAAACCAATTACTGTATTGAATAAATCTCCAGCGATCAGTAGTTTACAATATCCAGCCGAACTCATTATCCGACTTAATCGTGACCTTAACTAACGACCATCATAATTCAAAATTCATATCATCCGCCGATATTAAACTATATATTTGTTTCCTTCTATACTTCATATACAAGCTTCCTTTAAATTCATTTCGACAACTAATAATTTAATCATAAAATAGCCTTCGATAGGTGGAATAAAATCCGGCTGTATAATTTTGGTCCGTAAAAATATCAAAGAAGGGGAAATTTTTTCAAAGAGATGTTAGCGAAATCAAATACAATGACAAAAGCTTTATGCGGAAAAGTCTCCGAAATTTCTGCAAATTGCCAAAAATCGTTTTGTCTGGTAAAATGCAATCACTGGTATTTCAATGTCTCCTTTTTCATTTTCATGGTATAAAGTCGAAAAACCTCTCACTTTAAATGAGGAAGTGGGCTGCTCTGCCTGTGGAAACACCTCATCCACACTGTTCCCAACATCATCAATATCAACAGGTTCGATGTACTGCTCAACCACATCATCATAATTCTGAGTTTCTTCACAAGTGTGCGGCTTTCTTTTGATGGAAACTAATTTGCAGCCACTTTTCTCGATCTCAATTGTGTCTAGATCGCACAGCATAGGTGATCCGGGGTACCTCACTGCGGGGAAACCATCGTGTGGTCTAAGTGGGATCAACTCAAGAACTGATATGAACGCCTCTGAAACATGAAATAATCGTAACAAAAAATAACAAGTCAGGAAACTTCCTTGAGAATATAGGCCAGGCCACAAATCTTGGTAAGACAACTTCTGACAGGCCGGTATTTACGGGAAATTCCAAAAATGGTCACTTGTATTAGGCATGGTCATTCTTATTTCTTGGTTTATAAAGGTCAAAAGCAGTCACTTTGAATTAATAAAATGTCAAAAAAGGATAACCGAGTCAAAAATGATCATTTCTCGTTTTTTGTGAAATTTTTAATTGAAATAACTTCTGTCAACGGCAAATGCTATTCAATCAAAACGACTTCCCTGTCGTGTGAGCACATAAGTGAGGACAATTTTGCAACTGAAGAATAGTGTCTGAAATGTTTGCATAGTAACTTATAAGCGCTGAATATGCCGAATGAAATGTCTTGTTAGTTCTTTTCAATGCCACGCTTCCATAATAATTCAGCATATCATATGACACAATACATAATTTTATCCTTAGCCAAAAGAAAAAGTTTATTAAACAAAATCCTGCAAAATAATTTTCTGACAATAGTTTGAAGGATTCAGTTTTCATCTTGTAAATACGCAAGGCATATTATTGCATATGATTTGCAAACAAGAGCTTATACACAATTAGAATATCCACTTTGACGAAAGAGCTACAAAAAAGCAGTAAAAAATCAAACATTTAATCGCAATGATGATAGACAATGCTTACGTATATAAGTCAAAGCCATGCAGTTTATTTATAACCAAATTTTATGCGAATTCAGAGTTAATTTTCCTGAGAACTTCTGTTGATGGATTTAAGTGATCAGAAAAAACGTTTTAAAAATTGTCTGCTTAATTTTGCGCGCTCTATGATTATTAGTAATGAATAATATGAAATTTATTCTAGTTGAGAAGACCGACCAAAAACGACGCAAGAAATATTTGTATATTCGGTTTTCTACGTAAGAAATGGTCAACATGTTCGGTTTGTTCGGTATGATCGGTTTCAAATGTAAGATATTCTCGATATGTTCGGTCTAGAACTTAAGAAAGCTTCGGTATGTTCCGCTCGGAGTGTAAGAAAGATTCGGCATGTTCGGTTCAGCCAGATTTAGTATATTCGGTTTCAAACGGAAGAAATTGTCGGTATTTTCGGCCTGGCATGTAAAAAAGCTTCGGTATGTTCGGTTTTGCAAGATTCGGTAGGTATAGCCAGAGTTGGTATTTTTGATTAATAGACGTTTAAAAACGTTTGCTGCTTTTGGTTTTCTAACTGAGAAATGGTCGGTGTGTTTGGTTGACAACGCAGGATGAGAAAGGAGGAGGGAAACACCACCAGAACATACTGAAAAACTCAAAAGTTGGTTTTTCGAATCAACTTGAGATAATTTTCCGACAGTATTTTATATTAGCATCATCGTTCTAACGTTAAAAAACTATAATACCGGTGGTTTCCTACGTTTGAAAACAACGATACCAATGCTTTCTTACGTTTAAGAACCGACGATACCAATGCTTTCTTACATTTAAAAACCGACGGTACCGATGCTTTCTTACAATTAATAAACGACGATACCGAATCTCCTTTGCGATGAAAAAATGACGATATCGATGTTTTCTTTCATTTAAAAAACGACGACACCGATGCTTTCTTACGTTTGAAAACCGACGATACCAATGCTCTCTTACATTTAAAAACCGACGATACCAATGCTCTTCTACATTTAAAAACCGACGATACCGATGCTTTCTTACAATTAATAAACGACGATACCGAATCTCCCTTGCGATGAAAAAACGTTGATACCGAGTCTTTCCTATGCTTAATACCGAACAAAAACGACGATACCGACGAAAAACGTTAGGGCTTTTGTCGTTTTTGGCTAGAAAAAAACGACGATACTGACGGTTTCTTACTTTTCTAACCGAAGATTTCTCAACTAGAGTATACAGTAAATGTTAAATTAATTATTTACTTGAATGGATTTTCGAAATTATTCGCGCGGCAGACTTTGAAGATATGGTCTGATCGTTACCTCGTGAGAGTGAGTCGATTTCATCTCCTAGATCCATACACATGAGGAGACTCTCCATTTGCGCTCTTGCTCTCTTGAATCGGTGTTGGAACATGAAGTTCATAGATACATCCTCGTCTATCGCAAAAACTAAATGCGACTTCGTTATAAATAGTTGTACCCCGTGGAAGCCTGAGGGATGACCATAAGGATTCCTAAAGCAAAGGAACAAATATTAGCCTGCTTCAATTTTTTGTTTGCCGTCTTTGATTTCAAACAACAGATTGAAAATCCATCTCAATTGACTCTAAAAAAATCAAACGAGCAATTAAAATTCATTCTTAGGCAGCTAAAAACGTGCGTCTTTAAATTTGCGACTTCAACTAAAACTAATACTTAATCAGTTTTCTTAATCCAAACAAAAATGAACAAATCAAAAACTAATTTCCGCCCAAAATAAATGATGGCGAGTCGATTCGAAGTGGTATTGCAAAGCTCCAAGCTGATTTCTTTTGCACACAAGCTTTAACCGGAGTTTAAAAAACTAAGCAAAATTTTAAAAAACCATAAACAAAACCGTGGCCTCCCAAAATTTCACATCTCTCTAGATACCTTTTATCTTCTCTAGATCACCAAAAACAACAACGTTAAATCAAAATTTGCGAAATTGAATTTCTTTTGAGACATTCAGACGGTCCATGCAAATCTCAAACAAACAAGGAGGCTCGCTAATGTGCGTTTGCACATGGTGTTCCGACCCGAGCTCATCTAAATTTTTGACTTAATTGTCAACCAGATGAAGAGATAACAAAAACAGATGTTTAATTTTTAAAATGTTACAAAACCTAACTACTAATTGAATTAAACAAAGCCAAGCCTCATTAAAGCACTCGCGATATCTGCCATTAAGAAGAATAGGAGAAAAAAAACAAATAAAGTAAGCAAAAACAATTTTCACGGCAAAAACTAAATATCCAAGTTTTAAAGCACCTAATAACAACGTAAAAAGGCAATCAGATAAAACCTTAGTTACACAAATTTAACTTGTCCTAATTATACATCAGACGGTAATTCTCCTTAATGACACGAGGTAACAAGTCGACAAAGAGAATAAATAAGGAGGCGAAATTCAAAAATCAAATTCTCAAACCAAATAATTTCAAAAGTCTTTAAAATTAATAGCTTTTAACACAATAATTCTTGATAAACTTGCTAAATGTCATTATGGAACCAATCGGAACTGTCTCTGGTTAGCCTAAACCATGGAAACGGACTGAAGATACAGAAAAACTCAAAAAACACAAAAAATTTGCGAAAACACAAATTATTGAATTCATTAAAATCATTTGCTATTATTTAAATATAGTATTTTTTTTTGTTTTTATTATACTAATTCAGCTCAATTATACTGAACGAATAAATAGGTTCAATGGGGCCACATTTGAACTTGAAAAACATTGGAATCTGTTTTTACCCGAATGTGCTAAAAGAAGAGAAAAAGAAACACAAATACGCCACTTACAAAACATTAAAGAAAACGCATATTGTCCAACTTACAAAATATCAGTTACAACATATAATCAGTAGACAAGTTAATTTTTGAAATACAAAGAATTGTATGGGATCTCTAAATGATCCAAATATGTTACAAGTTGACGAAATGAACAACAAAGCCTCAAAAGTCCAAAAAATCTTTGAAAATGTATCATGTTTTTTTGCTATAAAACTATTTGCTATAAAATGACTGCGTCGTGCACAATCAATCATTCAACCCTTGCTACAAGCTGCTGAAGTTGGTCGGCATTTGACAGCTACCTATAGAATTTCATAAAAAGGGCAAAAAGAGCAAATTCAAAAATAATAGCGAGAAAAGTGCGAAGTCATTAAAAAATGAACTATTCCATATAAAATCTTCTATTTTCAATTCATTTTTCATCACCATGGGGTTCTTCAAAAAATCAAGTAATTTGAATACATACATTAAAGCCACGAATTTTTATAGAAACACCATAGTGAAAAACCATTAAATTCAAAAGCTTTCAAAAGAAGCCAATAAATATGGTAAACTATACCTCGATGGGACGACAACGATGTTTTTCATTCATAATTTGTCAATAAAACAGTAAAACAGATCATTGACCATGAAAACAACAATAAATACAGCCAAAATCCAAAAAATCAGGATAGAAAAGTGCGAGAAGAAATTGTCGAAGGCATTTAAACAATAATCTTTTCTCTGAAAACCTGTACTATGATCCTTTGAACGTCTTCCCTAAGCCAATGAGAACTATTAATTTTAGGAAAATATGATAAGATTTCAAATGAAACCACAATGGCGAAAAAAAATATCCAAAAATAAAGAAGAAGTTATGAAAATTTGTTCATCGAAGTCAGAAAACCAATAGTTAGAAGCTAACACAGCATTTTACGGCTACCTAAAGAATTTTAAAAAAAAAACAGGCAAAAACAGCAAATTCAAAAAAAAATTAGACAAAAAAATTGCCAAGTCATTAAAAAACGAACTTTTCAAGAAACTTTTCTACTTCCAGTTAAGTTTTCAACACCAATGGGGTTCTTTTTTAACAATATGTCTTCAAAAATCAAGAAATATGAGCAAATACATTAAAACAAAAAGTTTTTTTAGAATAACTGTAGTATTGACGACATCAAATTCAATTCCCTTCAAAAGAGGCCAAAAAGTACGGTTAACTATGCCTCGATAACACGAAAACAATGTTTTTTTTCATAACTTGTCAATAAGACATTACCGCAAGTCATTGATATTGAAAACAACAACAAATACAGGCAAAATCCAAAAACTAAGTAGGTAAAAGCGATAAAAAAAGTGTCGAAGGCATTTAGACCATAAGTTTTTCTCTAAAACTTTATTTGTGATCTGATGAACGTCTTTTTTAAGCCAATGGAAACTATCAATTTCAGGATAATGCGATAAGATTTCAAATGGAACCAAATTCTCGAAAAAATTATCCAAAGATAAAGAAAAAATTATGAAAACTTGTTAATCGAATTCATAAAACCAATAAAAACCGCTAACTAGATCAATTTAGGTGAAGTTTAAAAAAGGGTCATTCCCCTAGTGAGATTGATCTACTTTTCACGAAAAAGGTTTAAGATTAGTTAATATTCAAAAAAAAATTATCGAAAACATATTTTTTAAAGTCTTAACAGCCTTAAATTTCAATAACTTTCAATGGATGTCAAAAAATGCGCTCCGTTTTTTCTCAGTGGGAAGACAGGGATGTTTTTTAGCATCGGTAACCAAAAGACATCGCAATAAGGCATATGACTATGAAAACAACATTAACAGACACAGGCAAAGGCCAAAAACTTAGAAGAAAAGAGCGAGAAGAAAGTGTCGAAGCCATTGAAACTGTAAAGTTTTCTCTGCAAATTTCATCCAAGATCCATTGAATGTTTTTTTCATACCAATGGGAGCTATCAATATCAGGATGATGTGTTTATGATAAGACTTCAAAAGGAAATTATAATTCAAAAATATACGAAACGTTAAAAAAATTTTTTTGGAAATCTTGTGATATTGAAGTCATAAAACCAATACTTAGAAGATAAAACCGCTATCTGGATTATTTTTGTTTTCAGTAGGGAAAAAAAGGTCCTGTCATTACATCTCACGAAAATATGTTTATGATTGGTTATTGTTAGAAAATTTTTGTTCAAATTCTTAACAGCCTTTAACTGTCCACTTAAAGCTCTAGATAGGTTCACCTAATGCTCACTACACAACTTTTTGCAATTTTAGTCAAATAATCTATGCCATAGGTCACCCAAAACTTAGTAAAACATCAATAAGAATCAAACTTCATTTAAATTTACGAAAACTCAGAGTCAGAGCCAAAGAAACTGAGTTATACCTTGAAAACGGATTTGTTGTTCATTAAGCTTCATTTGACTGTAAACGAGGTTTATTATTAATTGAACCTCGTTGTTAAAAGTGACTAGTCTCTAGCCGACTTAAAAAACAAAAAAAAATCTGAAAAGTTTTCTAAGAAAGGAACTGTCAATTAGAATTCGAACTTACTTTTATAGTAAACTTCCCTATGAGACCAAAACTATTCTTTTTATCGCCTTTCTCAATTAGAAACACAAAATTGATTCATTTTGGGGCGTGAAAAGTAATTTAGACATTCTATTTTTATGGAAAAAATCCTAATTTGAAAAAAAATTTCACTATAAGTGAACAAAATCGTGCCAAATATCCCGTGTTCACTCAAAACTTCAACCCTCGATAACTCCTCGAAAAAAAATAGAATTCGAAAAAATCTTTTTAGTTTTGAATTCTACGCTGGACGAGCTGTTTAATGATACCACTCACATTTCTCTATGATGATTATATCGATTGGCCAAAATTTTCGGAACAAAAAAAGCCATTTGAGTATATAGTTCCTCCCCCTACAAGTGGGGTCGGAACAAAAGCTCTAGACAGTGATTTGAAACACTTTAAACTAACCTCTAAATCAAAGGATTATAAAACTAATTAAATAGTGTACATTATAGGTGTCTACCGGTGCTGAATTTCAGAGTAAATTCTATTTTTTGGTAGTTTCCATTTTTGCACCTTACAGCATTGTAAAAATGCAACACATTTGCTAATATTTTTTGTCAATTCATTGTACGCCTTAGTAATTCTTTGGTACCGATAGACGCTTGAAATGTAGAAAAAAAAGACATATGAAGTTTTAAATAAGTGCTTAATGGGTCTCCTAAAGACGATTCAGGATACCTCCTACATCAATTAAATTATCGACATTTCCGGATTAAATGAAGCTTTTACAGAATGTTTACCTGAAACATGTCATTTTAAAAAACAGTACATATGAATCTGCATTTATGGAAACTACCAAAAAATTAATTGTTTTTGCTGACAATTCAAAACAAGGACGATCTTCAGCAAAAGAACAAAAAATTACACTTTGCAGATTTTACACCAAGACCGCAACCACAAAATTCTGAACATTACGAGCCGGCGCACCTACTTGAAACATCATTGCGCTATTTTGTAGAATTTGGCGACAACTCCATTGTAAACTTAACACTAACTGTAACTGGTCGTTGCCCGCTACGTAACGTTTTTTTTTCACTTTTATTAAGATACGATTTTGTGGAATTAAAGAGGCAAAATGAACTAATTATAGTCCTCTTTAATTGGTAGAGCACTACCTCTAAAAAATTTTCCATAAACACCTTCATTGTTTTGTAGAGTAAAAAAAGAAAAATCTAAGTTGGTTTGTAAAAGCAACTCTGAAAACTACGGTAAGTAAGTTACCATAATAAATAAAGTTCCGTATTTCGACATTCTAATTACAGAATTATTGTTTTCAGACAGTGATTGGTTTTTTCGACTGATTTCCAAGCGAACTCAAAATTTTCTATGACCGTTGTATGGTTAGCAAGTTTCAATAAAAACCATATATGGCGTTGTATGATTAGTAAGTTTTATTTATGGTGGCCAACACGGGAAACTCTCTTTTTTTGTTCCGAACCCTCTTGAGGGAGGAACTATAAACTCAAATGGGTTTTTTTGTTCAGAAAACTGTTCAGGTCGATCGATATATTCGGTTGTGAGTGCTATCAAATAAAAGCCCCTCCAGCGTAGAATATGGAATTAAAAAGATTTTTTTAATTTCGTAACTCATAAGAAGTTATCGAGGTTTGAAATTTTGTGAATAATAGACGAATTTTCGTTGTTTTTGTATACGTTTTCCGGAATTTTGCCTAATACTTCGTCAATTTTGCTGAAAATTGTAAAAATTGATAACAATAGTATTGTTGATTTTACTTTTAGAGACAAAAAAGGTATTGTTGACTATTTTGATATAATTTGTCAGGCTAAAATTTTGGCCAAATTTTTCAAAACTTAGCATTTTTTTAAAAAAAAAATTGCCCAAAATAAGCTTCTTTAATCCACTTTTACTAAATTTGCCGGAAGTACACACAACAAAAACAACAAACACAATCTTTGTAAGCTACAAAGAGAGTTGGTTTTACGTGCACTTCCATTAAGAGTTTTCTAGAATCAGAATTTTGCTGTTTTTTGTTATTTTCGCTCCAAGATTATCAAAAACGCAGCATTTATTTTTGACCTTTGACCTAACAATCTATCTAGATCAAGCATTCGAATTAATTGAGTGTTCTAATTTGACGAACTGCAATAGCGGAACTGGTTTTTTGTCAAATCTTGGACTGTTACAATCGAAAACATTATTCGATTGCAATCAGTCGGTCTTCGGAAAAAATTCGGGCTTTTATATGTTAATTAAAGAACAGAACAATTCACATAAAAGCTCATTGCTGATACGTCCAAACGGCTTCCTAAAAAATTCCAAATTAAAGTTTCTGTTTTCGTTACTCAAAATATTATGGTCGTTTTGACCAATGAAAATGTTTTTTAATTGAACAATGGCTGATTGAACAATGCCCCTCTTTTTCACCTAATTTGGTAATCTTGTACTTCAGTGTCAATAAAAAAGAATGCTTTTTCTTCGCCTTCTTCCTTTTGAAAAAAATTTTATCCTTTTTTGCGGTTCTACGCGTTAATTTATGGTTTCCTGGCTTTGAAACTATTTTATTTGGTTTTTAGGTATTGGATCCTTTTCACGTTTTTTTCTCGTTTTGTCACATTATCAAATTATTGACAGTTCCCATATTACATTATTGGCGTTCACAGTAAACCACAAATGAATATACAAAAATCTTGAAAGGCATAGGTTATGGTTTTAACGGCTTCGATACCCCGTTCTCCAAGAAGTCAAATGAATTTTTACAATTGTCAATTCACTTAGACCTTTTATTCGTTTTTACTTTGTCTTTTTGCTTTTTCTATTTAGTCGTATGAAGTTCACGTTTTTGATTTATTGTTTACTTTGTCTTTTTAGTCGTATAAAATTTCCTGGATAATAGCAGGCCTCAATGAATTCTTATGGAGGAGTAAAAGAGCCTATATTCCAATATAGCCGGATATTTAATGGTTTTCAAGACTTTGAAAACCATTGTTTTTTTTAAAAAAAACTCGTTGTAACTTTGTTTAACTTTTGCTTTTTTGTTTTTTTGTTCTTTTGTGTCTGATTGTTACCTAGCCTCATTAAAAACAGTCAGATAAGATATTTTTGTTGTCGAAGGAAGGTGCAATTGTACAAAAAAGTACATAAGTGTACATAAGTGTACATAAGTGTTAATTAAATTTGATCTTCTTCTCTTTTTTTGGTTTACTTGTTACCTAATCTTATAAATGAGAAGGACTATGTCACATTTATGGCTTTCAAGGAACGGACCATTGAAGATATTTTGAGGGGCTAAGTTTTAATTGAATTTCTTTTGTTGTCTCTATTAGTTGTTCTATTTGTCACCACATATAAAATTGATTAATGACCGGTCTTAATGCCCTCCAATAGAGGCGTATGTGATCATAGATCTATTGGATATCTTCAATTGCCATCTAATGGTTTTTCTTACTTTGAAATTAATTGTTTTTAAAAATATAGGCCATTTTTATTGTTGCTGTTTTTTGTCCTTTTTGTCTAATTGTTACCGAACCTTTTTATGGAGTGGTCCCATATCTTTTTTTAGTAAAGAACAAGTTTTTTTGTTTAGTTTCAGTTTGATCCGCTATTTTAACCCTGTTAATAATTTTTTTAATGAAAAAAAAAATTTTGGGTGTAATTAATGTTTGTTGTTATTGTTGTCTGATTTTGTTGTTCGTCTCGACTTGCTGTCTTAATGGTGACTTATCTCAATAACCTAATGCGGCATTTTTTACTCCACTGAGTTATTTGTGAGTTATTTCATACACATTTTTTTTGAAAAAAATACTTGAATTTTTGGTGTTGTCTGTTCCTCATTTGGTAGACATGCCAGAAGTGTGGATGAGCGGGGTCGGAACTTTATGTGCAAACTCACATTACCGATTCTCGTTGTTCAAATTTTAGCGGAAAAGGTGATCCGCATTTTCATCGGATAATTGTAGAAAATTTTTCAAATACTCTTTTTTGAAGAATTACTTTACGTTAGGATGCTATGAGTGACGATTTCTCAAAAAAGCTTTCACTTCATTAATGTGCGCAAATTGTGTTTCGAATTCAATATAAAAAAATCCGATCTAAATTCCAATCTAACCGTGGTGGGGGAAGGCGTTAAACGCGCAAAAATGCCAGGTTTGTGTGATTTTCAACATTTTCTGGAGTACTTATAGCACACTGTTATGCACGAGGTTGAGTTATGCATTTCCGACTGAATAACTACAACGCACTTTTCAGATCTTTCACAAGTTTCAGGAATCGAAGTTTCAAAGCGAAAAATTTTAGCTAGTTGGTTATACATATCTCACTTTGCTCTCGCCAATTAGATCTATCACGTCGAAAAACATGTCCTGCATGAGCTAAAATTGATCAGACGCTGGGACCAAATTAAATAATAATAGTTATTTTTCTTACACGTAGAGGCTCTCTATACATAGTCGGTTGTTTTTCCTGTCCATAGACAGGGATCCATTTATGAATTCAACGTCAGGTGAGGAGATGTCAGCTGCGGTCAATTCCCTCCGACACCAGTCGGAATCAAAACCTATAACGCACAACTTATCTTATGGCCTTGTGATCTCAAGAAAAAAACTGAAAAAATAATTCAGCTACAATTTTTCCACGATTTCACTATGTCACTGGTTAAAGAGTCAAACCCAAGTGACCAAGAGTAAGAGAGGTTTCCGACCTTTTCCCCTGATTACAACGTCTCAGAACAATACGAGTTATGAGAGGCCCTTCTCGCGACCCAAGAAATAGTGCAATCATTGTGCTACCTCTGATCAGACAATCTGAGACCAACACGGACTCTTAGCAGACTTTCACGCCTACCCCATTTCTCTCTCTCTCT
>NC_134472.1:59966010-60006215 GCF_964194025.1 Convolutriloba macropyga
ATTCTTATCATCGTCACTGATGTTTTTGGTATTGCTGTTTCAATTACTAGAAAAATAATAATAATAACTGTTTCATTATTAAATAGAAAAGATAATAACTATTTATTTATCTACTATAATTAAAAATAAAAGAGTAATAGCTTTTAAGGATAATAATTGTTCAGATATTTTTAGGATTCATCAGATAATCCAGTCTGTTCTGTCCTACTTTTGTTTCTACTGTAATTCTTTTTCCTCTGCCTACTAAATATTTTGGATCAGTGAAATTGCTTCGCAAATCAACGAAGCTGCCACTACGTGGATTGATTAGTACACTTTTTTTAATTTCTTCTTCATTACTTTGGTAACAGTGTCTTCATTACTACTACTATGATCGCTCGCTATTGGCAAAGCCGTTTTAATGATAGTTCTTTGAATTAAACACCTAACAATTTTTGCTCTACCACTCCTAGTATTTCCGTTTCCGTAATTAATGTCTTCAGAATTTAGAATTCTTTAATATTTTTTTCTTCTTCTGTTATATCTTTTATAATTATATCTTTATTAGTCCTTTATTATAAACTTTTAGTGAAGGTAAAGATACAATCAAGTTCTAGAGATATAACTACATCCTTCATTGTTGTTTATTTGCAGATGCTTCAACTATTCTTAACACTAACTGTTTATTTCTTTGTTCTTCCATTTCTACTGGAATGCCAATCATCTCAGAGTCACCTGTGAAAGAATCACTTTTGTAATTAGTTAGTTAGTGTTATGGGTAAGAGGAGTTCTAACTTCTCTAATTCTTTTAATGTTTGTTTCTTATTAGATGTACCTTCAATCATTAAAGTTAATTGTTCGTCCTTTCGTAAATTTGTGAATGAAATGTTTTGCTAATGGACCGTATGAATCTTCCATTTTATCATAATCTTCTCGTTGTTTTGAGTTATCTTCTAAAATTTTTCTTGTGGTTTTATTGTCTAGATTGTTTAATTGTTTTACTGTTTCTACATAAGTTTTAGTCAGAGCCTTGCTTCATTTTATAATTGAGAAAAACTAAAATTTTAGGCATTTTTTTAAATCATTATTATGATTTGTAAATCGTTGATAATTATTATCTAATGAATGCATTTGTGATATTAAAATTAGAAAACATTAGCTAAGTTTTAATACCATATCACCGTTACAAAAATAATGCGTAAAAAATATTCGAGAAAAACTTCAAATTTAGACTTTTTGGTTTTCTACTTTAAACAAAAACAACTCTTTCTGTGTAAATGTTTTTAGGGTGTAAAAGAAACCTTGATACAGATGAAAACCTGAGCACAATTTTTATAACAGATCATTGACAACAAAAAACCAATGTTTTTCGATATAAGAAAAAAAACAACCAAATTGAAAAAGAAATGGATTTTTACTTCAAACGTTGACAAATCTTTCATTATTAGTGTTTAAAGATTTTTTGAACTAAACTAAACTTTCAGGTTATTATTAATTTTATTACATTAAGTCTAATACTTGAACGTATTAATATTATCATTACTATTTTTTTCTCATTATTAGTAATATTATTATTAATATTAATAATATTATTTTTATTATTTACATTGTTACTATTATTATTATTATCATTATTATTATTATTCTTTCTTTTATTATTATTATTACTATTATCATTATTTGTAATATTATTATTATCATTTTTTTAATGATAATAATATTTATTATTATTATTATTATTATTATTATTATTATTATTTTTAATATTATTATTTTTTTTATTATTATTATTTTTATTATTTTTAGTATTATTATTATTAGTAATATTTTTTTACCACTCTATTCCCAATCTTATTACGTTACTCCTAATACTCCAACATATTATTATTATTATTATTATTATTATTATTATTATTATTATTATTACGATTACTGTTATTATTATTATTATTATTTTTTTATTAATGTTATTATTATTATTTTTATTATTATTATTATTATCATCATTATTATTATTATTATTATTATTATTGTTAATGTTTTTTTAATTTTACTTTATTCTTTTGCTACTATTCTTATTCTTATTATTATTATTATTTTTATTATTATTATTTTAATTAATTTTACTATTAACCTTATTACTAATTTCATTACTACAATAAATATTATTGTTATTTTTATTATTTCTATTGTTTGTATTATCATTATATTTATTTGTCTTATTTATTATTATTATTATTAATATCCTTACTATTATTATTACAATAACTATTGTTGTTTTGGCGAATGAGCTGCCAGTCTTGTGGGAATTTTTATGCAACTCAAAAAATTCCATCAAACTCCTTATGTTAATTTTATTTTAAATCATCTGGTGCTATCCGCATTTCACTGTTAGCCATTTTGTGTTACTTCAGGTTTTCAGTTTTTCTTGTTGCAAAACTGATTTATGAACTAATTTTAGTTGAAGTGAACCTGAACAGGTACCTACTAGTATTGTTTAGCTTAGGTTGATTCATTTGTGAAACTTTGTTTTAAAGTAGATGTTCTGATATAAAATGAACCGATTTCCTCGGAACTGAATAAATTGAAATATCAAATTGAAACCGTTTTGAATCAGCTTTTACATGGCGCAGTCAAGGAAGTCACAAATTGGTGTACCCCTTTATTGGAAATCGGAGCAAATCCAACAGATCTAGTTCTCCACATCCAAGATAGCTGTCATGGCGAAAGAGAACATGCACGTCAATCAATTATTTCGCTTCAAACCAATCGCAGGCGATCTCTTCGATACCCAAAGATACCTACATACAAAGGCAGTATAGAAAATTCAAGCTAAGCAGGGGAAACAAAAAGAGAGATTAGAGACGAGCGACGGAAAGTCAACAGGGAGAGCGAATATAAACACATTCAAAATAGGGGACCACGAATCGACAGATATACGTGGGAAGAAGTGGAAATAGAGGTGAAGAGTGTAACATACCTCTCCCTGGGGACCGAAGCAATCCGAATCTTCCACCAACAGAACCCACATACGATCACTGCTCGACAAACAAACTCGTGGCCTTACCTTTACTCGTTCACGCAATCTAACAATTATAGAATCCAGCTTATCAATGTTCAATAGAACACAAACGAAACCCTCTTCAGCCGCCTAAGAGTGTTTGATTTAAATGCAGCCCTCGGGAACATTGAAGAAGACCTGATAAAAGGCTTCCTTATCATCAAAATGAACAACACTGCAATCCAAATGGAATTGCTATCTGAAGTCCAAACACCGGCTCAAGTGCTACATATCGCACATTCCAGAAGATGAGGGCAAGAATAGCAAAAGTATATTTTACGCACCTCAGCACCAAATTGAAACAAACAAGTGAACGCGATAACGAACAACGACCCACGACCATTCCTAGACAACAACAACAACAACGACAACAGCAGCAACAACAACAACAACAACAACAACATCCACAACAACGAGCAAAAAAAACAAAAAACAATGCGGAGGAATATTTTCCCCAGGGCACATGAGCCAGTGCGCAGCCAAACAAGCAATTTGCAGTATATGTAAAGAAATAGGCCACTTCGCTAAGATGGGCCAGTAAAAGATACCACCCTTCCCCATGCAAAAAGTTACAAACCAGAGCAACGTATCACACTAACAAAAAGGGCGCAGAGTTCCCCTCCACCTAATCCAAAAAGTGAAATCCGAATTGGACAAACCATTTCAGGACATACAAATCACAAAACTCGAGAAAGGCCCTAATGATTTGTTCGTTAGCACAGTAGTAATAACAGTTAAGAAAGACAAATCGCTGAAAATAGCCCTCGATTCGAAAAAACTAAACAAGGCAAAACACAAAAACAAATACTAGATGCAAAGCGTCGATCATGTAGTGGACGCAGTGACCCTCTACATAACGCAAACAAAACAATCCGCAGAGACACTTTGATTTTCAAAAGTAGACCTCAAATACGCTTATAGCCAAATCACCCTGGACAATTCAATAGCAAAACACGGCAACTTTAGTATGTAAGGCAGCAGAGCGACAGGAACGTATAGATTCCTAAATGGATTTTATGGTTTAAGTGACAAACCTGCAACGTTCCAAAAAACTATCGAAAAGACACTAGAGGGAATATTGTCAGAAGTCGCGTTCCTAGATGACATATTAGTCATAACTAAAGGAAATATTCAGGAATATCAACTAGAGTTAGATAAAGTTATTAAAAAAATATACTACGAAGGAATAGCAAGTAGACTACAAAAATGCGAATTCGCTAAAAACAAAATTGAACGGCTCGGATTCGCTATAACCCCGAGCACAATTACCCCACTAATTACAAAAACAGAAGCTATTATGAAATTCGACAACCCGAAAACTCTAAAACAATTACGGTCGTTCCAATAACGTACACCACCTGACAAAATTCATCCCGAATCTCGCGGAATTTTCCGAACCAACACTATCATTACAAAACAAAAATTCGGAATCAAAAAGCAATAAACTTGATTGGACGGAAGAACATAGTTTTGCATTTAACAAAATAAAAAACAAAATACATCAAATAATAGAAAACAAAAACTTCGACACGACAAATTAAACACGCGTCAAAAGTGATGCAAGCGCTAAAAGACTCGGTGCCAGTTTATAACAGAAGCATAATAACGAATTGCACAAAAAAACCATTTTCAGCCAATTTTTAAACCATCATTAAGCCAGACATAGCACAAATGAACTAGAGTTATTAGACGTGGTTTGGTCCGTCGAACACTTTAAAAATTACTTCTATGGCCACTCCTAACAGCATTCGAGCAAAATTCGAGGTAATAAACAAAGAATACTTTTTAACTTAGAGCATTTCCCCGGGAAAAACATAGAGTCCAAGGATAACCTTGGCCGTCACCCAAAAAGTCAGACGCCCACTCCATCGGGCGATGATACACAGTATATAATCATTTTATTTAATGACTTTAAATTCGAATTAACACAAAATTCGATGAAAATAACTTCGTCTACGCGCACTCTCCCAGACAAATATCTGCTAATTTATATGTTAGCACATAATTGCATAATTGTACGCACGCTTGCAATAACGACAGCGCTTCTTGCCTTAATGTTGCCTTCAATAATAGTTCAGCCAATCAAAGATCCCCGGGATTATCACCCAAACTTCAAGGGGTTACACAAAAAATTCAATCAATCAATTCTATTACTTCTAGTTACTACTTACTAAATCCCCAGGGAAACAATAGAATTCACGTTACAACTAGAAGCCGCCCAGAATACAACAGTATTGAACAGAAAATCATCAAAAGAAACTATGATCAAATAAATCAAATAACAAAATGGAACCCGCAAAAACAACGACTATTGCCACACAAATAGGAAAAGAAACAAATAAGGGTCTAGGTAGAACAACCCTCAGACCTGAACCTTCAAACTCCATCTATCCCTAGCAATTCAAGAGACATGCCTGAATATAGGAAAAACTTATGTTTTTTGTGATTGGCAATTGTTTGGCGAGGAGCAACAAAAAATGATCGCCAAATGGCACCAATTATCAAATTTATTTGGGATCGGGACTGGGAAACCCTCAAACGAATGAGCCCTTATTTCAACTCACTAGAAAGAGATTTTTCAGTCACACCATCCGGATGCGTGCTTTAATGACAAGAGATTATTGTTACCCGCATCCCTAAACAATTTTTGATAGATTCACTAAACCAAACCCACCCAGACCAAACCGGAGTGCTCCATCTTGCGGACTTGATCTGGTTCTCGCAAATTCATAGGGACGTCACAACTAAAGCACAATTGTTTGGGGATTGTATTAAGAAATGAAATAATATAAAACCAATTTTACAAAAGTAATCCCTAGTGATGCTCCTTAAACCAACTCAACCTAACGAAGAGGTACAGTTCGACTTTGTCGGACCCATCCCTTTCAGACAACATAAACAAAACTATTGTATACTAGTGTCAGTAGACCGCCTAACACGCGTTCCACTCGCACAAGTAGATAAGGATTGCGATACGCAAACGGTGCTAACCTATTTAGAAGAATATTGCCCATTTCAGGGCTTACCAAGATCCATCCGCTGCAACCAAGCGCAAGCTTTAAAAGCCAGAGAGTTTGAAATTTTTTGTAAAAATAAAAATAACAAACTAATTCTGGCACTCGCAGGAGACCATAGAGCCACCGCTATGATAGAGAGATTAATTCAAACAATAAAACGCAGACTAGCGTCATGAAATATGATTCACTGTGGTCATCTTCAGATTTAGCGACTATAGTAGCAAATTTAATTGAATCCATTGGACTTATTCCAAACAAGACGACTAAAATCAAACCATTCGAAGCCCACTTTGGCAGATCTCCGAATACAGAAATTTCTAAAATCATAACTAAATCCACAAACAAAAACCTGTCATACAAAAAATTAAAAAAGTCGCTTCAGATCAAGCGACACTTGGTCATCCAGCAGCCACTAGAGAAATAGTGTTAGATTGGGACAATGTCTCAGAGCCCGAACTAATCTTACAATACAATGCTCAATCATGGCCTACCCCACAAACGATGACGGACGCCTACAACTCAATGAACGCGCCGCTGCTTAGCCACACGCGCATTCCTGGTAAGAAAATTCCGGATCGTCTTGAACTTTACGCGATTAAACTTCTACAGTAGTATTCAATAAGAAAAACATAGCTCGCAAAGCGTTAGCTCGAAAAGGGGTCAGTTGCGGCTTGATGTCTGATAACCGGGCCTCGGGCCAGCAAGGGGACCCTAACTGCAGTGTTTCTCTTCATAATCTTCCTTCGGATGGGAATGTTTGACATGACAGCAACGTTTAAAAATCTGAAAAATCAAGAATATTCGATTTTCGGCTAAAATTCGGCTCGAAATGGCTGAAAAACGGCTGATAACGGACCAGAAACAACTGAAAATGGCATCATATGGCTTCTGGCCGCCCTGTGTTACCTTTCCGGGTCGCCCTGGCTCGTTTGGTATCAGCTGGTATCAGTGGTCAGGCACTTCGAGAAAGTGCATTGAGAAAATGCAAAAATCGTGGCACGTTGCGAAAATTTTTGGAACTCGATATTTTCAATCGAAAATTTTTGAAAAATTGGTTTTCACTTGGGAGTCAACTTGCAAGTGTAATCCAAGGCTTGGCAAAGACTTGTCAGACTTGCAGACTTGCACAGTACTGATATATGCTTGTAGACTTGCAATTTGACGTGCCCAGTACTGATCGTGACTTGCAGTTCAGTCCGGGAGACCTTACTACAAATTTTGAATTATGATAACTTAGCCAGTGATAACTTATTTTGCTTTGCAATTGAGTAGGTTGATACAGAAGCTCTCTCTGTTCTTTCAGTTACGAGAGGTATTCTTATACATCTTCCAAATGGATCGTTTTTAATCAGCGCGTGATTATAATTATATATTGCAATTTTTCATCGTCGGAAATCTTTCAAAAACCACATACACTGACTATGGTATATGCACTCTCGAACAATAGAAGTGTATGATAATGTTTTGAGTTCAGCTTTGAAATAGCGTGGATCGATGAAAAGTTGAGCATAGATTTATGTCGGGCAAAAGTCCTGCTATTGACTGCAAAAAAGTATTTTTATGCTTTGTAGGCCCTACACAGTTCTTTTTGTCCCACTTTTTGGCCAAAAATTGTCTCTCTATTTGCTTAAGAGCTAGAAGAATTGTATGAGAGAGGAATTTACAGCCCGAAAATGGACCCAAATTTACGTTGAGCTCGCCAATCGGATCAGGTTGTTTTGGTACTTGGTGGCAGTTTCTGCCAGCCTGCAAATGCATATCTTTAGTCAGGTAAATTTTTGAAGAGGAGTTGAATTGAATTAGATGAATGTTTCAAAGTCTGCAGGACCATAAATATACTGTTTTTGGCGAAAGATTTTGTAATTAACAAAAAAGCAGTCACACATTAGACTTATAGTAGAAAATTTTAGTTGAGAATAATTTTATCATTAAAGGCGTTTTAATTGTTTATGTTGTCATGTTTAGCTCACAATGAGTTACGTTTTATGTGAATATTTGAAAAAATTGACTGATTTGCGTTATAAATGGTGAAAAAAAAATCAAAATCGTTTAGACATTTTTATTGAACCTTTCTCGTTGTTTTAATTACGTTTAAAAATCAGATTGTCCTTCATTGTTTGGATGAAAAAGCTCTTTTATACCACTAAATCATCCAAGCTTGCAAGTGTTTTGAATTATTAAAAACGGGAGTGGAGAGGGGGGTTTTCGAGTGACAGAAGAAATTTTGGATCTACTCTGCCCCCCCCCCCGCAGTGTTTTTTACGCCCCCCCCCCCCCCCCCCGCAGTCTTTTTTACGCATACCCCCGTTACAAATTTTAGGATGTTATATAGCACGTTACTATGTAAAAAAAATAGCACGTGCGCCTGGGGGGGGGGGGGGGGTAAAAGATATAAGCTATAAGCCCACTAAGCTCGGGGGGGGGGGGTTGCAAAACAGAATAGATCCGAAGTTTTGTTATGTCCAATTGAGTATTTAGGAGTACCAGAGTATGTGAGGGGAGATTTGTTTGCAATGTATTTATGGATTAAATCTTTGAGTATCTTTAAATATAGGAAAACCAGAAGCTTGACCCCGTTCACATGTTTTAATTATCAGTCTTCAAATAATGATGTGTACAACCAAAAATGGAGAAACAATAATTACTCAGCCATAGTCACCTTCAGCTGCTGCAATTATACAGTCGACATTTTGTTGCAATTGAATAAGAGAAAAAACTCCACGACTGTTGTACTTTGTTACAGCGTTTGATTGAAAGGCGTGTTCAACAATGTCACGTTTACCATATATGATCAGCTATGTATAGTATTATGACAACATACTTGTACGTTTTGGACAAAGAAAAAAAGAATGACTCATCTATGAGAATTATATGCAAAATCGTGATCACTATTACTGACCAACTCTCTCTCTTTTTCATTACTTTTCTATTAGTCTTGTTACTGTGTAGGGGTAAAGAATGAACCTTTTTAGAAATTCGTCATTTTTGTTCTTGATTGTTTTGACTTTGCGTACAGCGCAGATGTTAAATGCTGTTGAACCCACGCACATCAAACCAGACTTGGCTTGTTTGAAGAATCAAATCGAATCTTCAAAGGCAGTGTGCTTCTTTGAGAACGGATGCTGCCACAGTAAGTATCTACAATACTCTCTTTTGAGAAGCTGATAAAACCGTATTGCAACGATTAAAATAAGCTAATCAAGAAACACTTTTTTTTCGCGTAACGTTCGTTATTTTTTTTTAGTTTTTACAAATCAAAACTGGGGTTAATTAGTCATTACAAGCCGTTACCAGTTTTGAATTGATATATTTAAGAGGCCAGTAAAATTAATTGTATCAATAAGCGAATTGCATTTTTATGAATCTTAGTACACGGGAGAAGGGCTTTCAAAAACGGGTTTCCATTAAATTTGGCCATTAAAATTCAATTTTACCACCCTTGAGTAGCAATTTTTACCAAAAAAGTGAATTGAGAATATTTTCTAGAGGCAAGCTGCAAATTCGTCCTCAATGGTTGCGTTGTTCATCTTTTCTATCTGTGAACCAAAAATTCTTTTAATAATTTATTACGTAACGTGGGATGGGTAAAATAATTCTCAATCAAGAGATAAAAAAAGCGTTTTGGTAAATAAAATTCTATGAAAGTACAATACCAACTTAACGCTGGAATCAGCTTCTATAATGGCGTTTTTTTTTCTGGATCTTTTTGTTCCAACCCACTTTAGAAGGGGAAAGAACTATATTTTCAAATGGTTTTTTTTTAAGTAGAGATGAAATTTGTATCATTAGGGAGTTGTTATTGGTACCATTAGAAAGTCCGTACAGCATAAAATATTGAATTAATTTTTTTTAAACTTCGTTTTCATTCTCGTCAGTTATAGAGGCTCAATATTTTCTGAACATTGGATGTTATCCCTTGTTTTTGTTCACAGTTTGCTGATTTTCGGCTCAATTTTTCGTTAGACTTGTTGGAATTTGTTAATTTTGTTAACAACAGTGCTACTGGTTTCGCTCATAGATCCAACTGAGGGTTGTTTACTCTTTTGACTATTTTAGTTTAAAAATTGATGACTATTTCAAAATTTAGCCTGATTTCATCAAAAAGGTAACCAAAAGTTTGTTCGGCACACTTTTTTCAAATTTGCCGGAGCTACGGGCCTCAAACTTCCGACAATCGTTTCAATCAACACAAAAGAAGGCTAGACCTACTTCCGTTTCTTTTACGAGGGTTTTGGAAAAAAATTAGCATGATCTTTCGCTATCTTAAAACAATCATTACGGAAAGGAATCAATCAATTTTGATATATTGACATTGTTGTTGCCAAACTATTTTGATTACAAATGGAATAACTAGTAGTTATTTTTGAATGCGTTAGAGCATTATTAATAGTTTTCGTCTTTTTGTGGTTTTCTACTTTTAAAAGATTTTGATTACGTTGAGGCAATGTCATTTTTAAAAAGTAATTGAGCAAATTTTGTTTTTTTTCTACGTTCAAACCAATCAAAATTCAACTATCATGCACTCTTTTTGTTTGGCAATGTGAGATTCCATGATCATATATTACGTTTTCAGAAAAAAATTCATGGTGTCTATGACAGCAACAAAATTATTCCTTAAATTAGAATTAAATTCTTGTTTTTTGCCGGCAGTTGTCGTCTTTTTAAGGTCTCATGACTGGGCATCATTAAAAAAATCTAGTTGGCTTCCCCAAATAATAATTGAACCTATATAATGCTTTCAGTTGTCATCTAATGGCTGTTATTTATTAGAATACAACAATAATAGTTTTTTTTAAGAAAATCTGTTTACTTTTAATCTTGGCCGCTTAAATCGATATTCTATAAAATTGTTGCTTAGCATCAGAAAACGGACTTTGCGTTTTCATTCCAATTAGTCAAGTTTAAATCTTTCTAAGACTTATTTTTTTGTTCATTGGCTTCATTGCTTGGAAACCGCGAAATTTAATTGTTTTTTTGCCTTGTCCGATTATCACTTTTAAAACAGGTCACATTACTTTTGAAAGAAACTGATGGGTCTCAGTGGCTTCATTTGCAGACTTAAAAAGTAGTTGTTTATGATTTCAGTGGATTGCTAATGACATAATGACTTTGAAAAAATTGACCTACTTTTTCTGCCCTTTTTCTGTTTCTTTTACAGCTTCTATTTTCGACTTAGGAATGACATTTGCCATCACTTTTGGAAGATCAAAAACATTTACTGTCTTCATGTTGAAACGGATGCCTGGTGGTTTAATGGTTATAACGCTATACCCTTTCAGAATTAAAAAAGAATTCATCATGATAATTGCTTGGGGACACTTTTGTTATCTATTTAGCATGGTTCCTCTGAAGCGAGGGCTCATTGATGTTAAAAAACCTCATTTGAACAGTCCTAATCTGATCGAATGATTTTTATGTTATTATAGGCTTCAACAATGTTCTTTTGTAACATCGTTGGTTGAGTTTTTAGTTCTTTCCGTAGTCCTTGTTAATATGTTGTCTTAAGACCTAATGTCCACTAATTTGAGGTATAATCGGCGTCCCAAGCAATTAAAAATGTTTTCCGATAGTTAAAATTTTAGGATTTTTATAACTCATGAAAAAATTTGGTTTAAAAGAAATCATAAAATTTTTTAGTTTGGTCGAGTTTTTACCTCATTTCTGATAACTTGCTACATAGTCTTTAATGTAAACACGGCGTAAATCTTCTTTCTGGAGAGAAAACTTCATATTTTATTATTTATTTTTGATTATTTGTGGTGTTGTGGCTCCGTTATTTTGAGTTTTCGCAAATGTTTTGTATTGGGTTATATGTTATTATGTTTTTCTAAACATTTGACCATATTTATCTTTCTAATTTTTTGTTTTGGTGTCATACTACAGCATTAATGATGGTTCCATTGGGTTCCATCAGCCACATGATCACAAGCCATTTCTACAAAATGGGTTTAATGAACAACTCTTGGTCTTAGCAAACTCGTCACTGTTTTCTCCCAAATTTCAACTGAATGCTTGATTTTAAGATGTCAATTTCTACTGTAGTCTTATGATAAAATCTTGTTAACAAGAAGTCTTAATGGCTTCCTGTATGGACGTAAAAAAGAGTTGTTTAAAGGATTCCAGTTGAGGGTTAATAATTTATAGACTCTTAAATTGAATTCAAAGATTTAAAAGAAAAATTTTCACTCTTTTCCTTCTTTTTCTTTCTACTTGTTACCTAGTCTCAGGAGGGACCTGTCCCACATGTTTTCGGGTGTCATAGTTGTTTCAAATGATACATTTTAGGTTAAAACTCTTCAGAACACTTAAACATTTGGTTTAAAAACCGAAAAATTTTAGTGATGTTCTTTTATTTCATTTTTGACAATTTGCTTCATAGTCATTAATGTGAACACAGCTTACATCTTCATTCTTGAAGAAAAATTTTATCTTTTGGTCGTTTTTGATTATTAGTGGAGTTTGGTTAATTTGATTTTTCCCAAATCGTTTGTGATTTGATTAACTGGCAATATAATTTGATACACATTTTACAATTTTTTTGTCTCCTTTTTTGTGTGATAGTACAACAACCAAGATAGTTCCCTTAATTTCTACTAGCCAGATGTTAAAAACAGTTAATTATACGTAACGTTTTTAACTAATAGCTCATGGTTTTAACGAATTCGACACCGTTTTCTTCCAAATCTTAGATCAAGTGTTCGGTTAACAGCTTACTAAGTCACTTTCTTTTGTAGTCTTATAACGAAAGCTTGACAATGAGGGCTCTCCATTACTCCCTGTATGGACGTATGAAAAACCTGTCTTTTAAATTGAGTCGAGAGCTTATGGTTTTTTTTAAAAAAAAAACGAACTAAATATTAATCTTCTGTTTTTCTTTTTATGTCTACTTGCTATCCAGTCTCAGAAATGATCGGTCCTACATGTTTTCGGGAGGCATACATGCATGTTTTTTTTGCTGATGTCAATTAAATGTTGATTGATGTTTAATTGATACTATTTAGTTTTGTTTTGTCTTTTGCAATTCTTAATTTTTTATTAAGCGTTTTTAAAAACAGAAATTGTTTTTTGATAGTATATCTCATCAATGACAAGTACCATTGGCTCTCCATGGTGCCAATTTTTTCTTTTGTCTTTAACAAATGTCTCCAAGGGATTCGATAGAGTTATATAAGACTTTATCTAGTATTTGTATTTGACAGCTGATTGTTGAGTTTTCTCTTTTCATTTTTGTTTTTTTTGTTTTGTTGCAGATCACATTAAGAAAATATCATAACTGTTTTGAGGTGAAGTATCAGTTGATTTTTCAAATTCAGGTTTTACTTGATGTGTTTCGAACTTGTTCGCTATTGTTTTTTAAAAAGAAACTTATTTTGAGTTCGAAAGGAATTGATGTCTTTTTTTATTTTTGTTTGTCCTGTCTCGTGTTTTATTAATAGCAGGTATCATTGGCTCTCCATTGCGGCAATAAATAATTCAATCATCGGTTTGAACTTAAGACAAATTGCACATTAACCATTTTTTTCGAAGAGTGTTTGCATTTTTGAAAATTTTCTGTCTCTTCCTCATTTAATAGAAAATTAAGCCAAAGTTTGAGCCGGGTCGGAACATTATGTGCGAACGCACACAACGGAGCCTCTTCTTTTTATCAATCCTCCCACGCATTTTTGGAGTCCCTTAGACTTGTTTAAGCTTTGCGATACACATAAAGTCACTTTCCTTATCGACTGTGAAAGACATGAAAAAGATTTTGAACTATCATAACCTAAAATAGCGAGAGTTTCAAGTTAATACATAAATTGAAAAAAGGTGTTTTATATAGAGTAAGCATGGGAAAATTTTGATTTCACACAACCTTCGCAGTTTTTGACTACGAGAATTGGGCTCATCAAACTTACTTTTTGAGATACTACATTGAACGCACTTTGAATTTTGCTGTCATCCGGGTACTGGTGAGAAGTAAACAGAGCGATGGTGTTAAATAAAAACTCAAACTTTGGGGCTGCAAATGTATCTGCTATATTGGGCTGGAAAATGTCCGCTTAGTGGATGCAAAATATTCGGTATTATCTCTCGTGCTCTTTCATATTTTTTAGTTTCAGAAACTTAACAGACGTTTATATTCATGCATCTTTAATCTCTTCGTATAATTTTGATTTTATGATATCTGCTTAACGTTTTCAATATGAGACAAGGCGCAATTTTGAGGCTGATGCGTTTTACATGATTATGGAAAGGAAAACTGAAACTACCGAATTTTTTAAAAAATAAACTGTTGTAATGTAGAGTTCTGTTTGACAGGGTGGTATATCGAAAAAAGCATTATTTTCCGACTCACTGCAATAAATAGGGCAGCAAACAGTTTTTTGGCAGTTAATATCTTCTCTGATGATTTATTATCTTCGGATTAGAATACAGAAAAGAATGAAGAAGATCGGTCGAATAAACTTTCCAAAACGAAAAATGAGTTGAAAAAAATTGCAAAATTGATGTCACACTTTGAGCAAATCACTATTTTCACTTAAACTGAAAGGAAGAGTTTTGCAAAGAGTTACTTTAAAGTAAAGAAAAGTGTGACTTTAATTTTTGTGCACGTCCGCCCAATAACTTCCCGGCGGGTTTCAATGTAAACCTTGCACGACCGTGCAATAATCTTGAAAGAATGCCACTCGAAAGCCATCCGAAGGAAGCCATAAAGCATGAATCTTCGCCCCACAGTTACAAAGCCCGTGCTATTACATGTAAAATCATTATATCAAAAAATATGGTGCTTGATTGTTGCCAAAAATTTACATCCAGTAGGCTTTAGGGTGAGGGAGGCACAAACGAAAAAGAGTCAGAAAAAGCGAGAAAACGGACATTAAGACTGTGTATTATAGGTTTTGCTTCGGACAGATGTCGAATAGAGTTGACTTCAGTTGACATCAACCCCTTAGAAGTCACCTTTATTGAAGGATCTATATCTATGGACAGGGACAACAATAGACTCTGCTTTCAGGGTCTCAAACCGTAAGCACACTCTCAATTTCCTATTTAATGAAGATTTTGAGCTTGCTTGATTAAATCTGTTCCATAAATTTTCTGGCGGGCAAAATTTAGCGTTATTCAGTATGAAAATGTAATGCTATTGCAACTAACAATAGTAGTTAGAACTAATATGTATTTTTTTTCAAAATGTAAAGTATTAAATTAAACCATCAAAAATGTAAACGAAAAAGCAACAGCTTGATCTGAAAACACCCTAGCCCAGACATAGGCTTATGAAAAGACAAAAATAGTCTAGTACGGGGGTCAAAAATTACCAAAGTTACACAATCGAGCTTCTTAGCAAAAGTCTTTTTATGGGCCGAGCTTGGTATTTTCCTGGTTCTAGCGTAAGACTATTCATAAGACATTTTTCGCATAGGTGGAAAAAACTTCATTTTGTTTTTGCCGCACTTACTGAAGCAGCAACAGAGCGACATTAAACAGCATTGCACCACTGCAGTCCATTTTAAAACACATTTGAGAAACTGTGAAAAGTCGTACGAAGTTTTGCAATTCTTAAGACAAACAGTCATTGCAGCCGAACTATATTGCCATATTACTTGATGGAATGATATTGAGTAGCTTAAATGCAATGAACTTCTTCACAATAGCCATGCTGAAAATGTGCCATTTTCCAGTTGATTTCGATAACATAAAGTTTTTCATAACCGCAAATGATAAAGGATTGTAATCCTAATTACCTTGTGTGCAATGGTGTGCGCATGCACCTAAATTTTTTGAGGCAAAAATGCAGATTCATGAAACATGACACCAAACATGACAAGTCTAACAAAAATATTTCGACAGCTCTTTTGGGTCCAGCATGGTCTATTTATACCTTTTAGGCATGGTGTTTTCATCAACGAACAAAAATTCGTAATTTAAAATTTTACTGTTTTTCAATATGAAAGAACCGTAAATAATGGTGTCTTGTATACAAAAAAGTTTTCTTTTTTTTTACAATGAAATGAACTCAAAACACTGTTTTCTGGAATTTTCTAAAATATAAAAAATGTAAGTTGAAAATCAACATAGTTAACAAAACAAGAGATCAACAGTTTAATGAATCATTTTTCATCAGTCCATTTCATTTTGCCACAAATGAAATGTATGTTTCTATTCTCCCCACCCGCTTTGGTTAGGCAAGGCACACTTCTGGAAATCAGTTGTGGTCAGGCATTGACCAGAGATCAGGCTTGATTTAACTGCAATTGGTGTCCTGATCAAAAGTGATAGTAAAGAAAGATCCTGTGTCAGAAACGACAGTAGAGGTAGCACGCTTTTTTCTTGGTTTCGAATGTGCAGAACCACTTTGATGAATCTCTCACACGAAAGCTGTCTATTGTAGTTTATTTGCTTATTTGACGTTGTGCATTTACCAATTTGTGGTACTATCTCGATGATATCAAGATGTATCGTTTACTTCGATGCCACTGTCCATATAAAGAACCCTGGCACTTCTGGGAAAAACTTGTGAAAACTTACTCTAAGCCATTTGAGGCAGTGAGCAATTTTTGAGCACAGGATTTTTGTTTTGATACGCACGAAATTGTGAATAATACCAAAAATTGAGGCAATCTTGAACGCACAATGGACGAAAGAATACTTTTGAACAAACGGAAGTCGGGACATAGGTACTTTCCGTCTGGGATGGTTTGGACAATTTTACTCTCCGTCTGCGACCTTAGCCTGTGTATGTCTCTTTGTTAAAAACATATGTGTTTGCAATTGCATGACCTGCTCTTCAGACAGGAGCTGTATGTTGCATTAGTTTATCAGTAATCTATAACACTAATTCATTTACTGAGGGCAAACCCAACTAAAAACAATGACAAAAATCTAGTTGTATATAACTGTTGCGAACGACCCTCCAAATCATTCGGGATAAAATTCACGGCGATGTGTTTAGCTAACATTTTCGAAGCGAGACTTCAGCACAAGAAAAAACTCGCCTGTTTGTGCCATTAGGATGTTAATGTGTCAAATTGTTTTAGGACGCCAAAAGAGCACTACTCGGGCTTCTACGGAGTGCAATTATTTGTAAGGAAGGAGGAAATGTATTCTACGAGAGAAGAGGTTGTATCCATGAACTTTATGTTCCAACACCTCCTGCTGGGAGCAGTGCCTCCTAACGAAAACCGACTGGAGAGCCTACTCATGTGTATGGATCTGGGAGATGAAATTGACTCATTCTCACAAGGTAACCATCAGGAGCTATCTCCAAAGCCTACATTGTAAATTTTATCAAATTTCACAATACACAAATCAGCCCATTTTCCAAACCGGTTATATTAATTACTTTAGTGGAGAGAAAAAAAATCTTTTTTGGCTTACTTACATATAGACACACTCGGTGAGTACATGAGAACGAACCTCCATCCATGTTTTTGTCAATTGGTAGCAGAAAACCGACAGCAGCAGAATGATAATTTTCAGCGAATAAAAATGAATTATATATCCGCTTGATATTCTGTAACTTCATCAAATTTCTTCCCTACTTTAGTGTACATAAAATATAGATATAAATACTTTTTCCTTTCAGACTCTGTAGTCTTATTCCTTAAATCTTCTTCAACATGAATGACTGACCATCCAGAAAAAAAACAATGTCTTTAGACCGATTCAGCGCTGATTTGCTCTGTCATCAGACTCCGGGCAAAATCCTGAATATCCACGAGATTTGAGTTTCAGAAATATTTAAACGGTTTTTCTTAGATGCAAGCAGGTTTTAAAAAACGTTTTCCATTTAAAAAGTATCCAGCTAGCTGTTTTTTCTTTATTTTCTAGCTGTTTTTCTTTATTAGAAGACAGATTTTTCTTAAAATTCTTGCAATCAACCTCATAGCAAATTTTCGCCAACCCAAAAAACTATGGGGGGTGATCTATTATTGTTTTTTTTCATCATTTTGAGGGAACTAAAGCTTCAGGTTTCAGGCACGAAGTTTTGCGTTGGTTTTTTTGCAATTATTCATGTGACCATTTTTTATCTTACTTTTTTTCTGACTTTTCTTCAAATAGGCAATAAGCAGGTACAACTAAGAGCCCGTCTCCCAGCGCATGCTCTTCTAGCGCTTTACTACAATCTGAATCTACAATTCCGAAGCCACCCAGAAGACATCAAGTCAGATTTTTTTGTTGCCCGTTTGGACCCCTTCATACAAATCCACCCTGTCATACCCCCGTCTCATTCTATCTTCACCCAGCACGCATGAACCTCACTCTGTTCACACCCCATCTGTAACCCTTAACCATCCCTCCTTCGCCACAGCCTCCAACCCTCTCCTAACGCCCAATCCCCATTCCTCGTAACATGTATTAAACCCACTGAAGCTCTCCAAATTCAACTTACCTATGCCCATCTGGCTAAAAAAAAGCCAACAGCTCACTGGTCGTTTCAGAGCAATTTACTTTGTGTTCAAAACTTATTGGACAAATTTTGTGTTAAATGTTTTTCTTTCAAAATTCCTGCTGCTTTTTACATCGAAAATTGTAAATTGTTTGATTTTGTGTGGACAGGCTGCCGAAAAGAAACCAAAGTTTTCGGTATCGTGATCATCTCAATTTTTTTGATTATAATGGAAATATCTCTATTATATTTACATTTTAGCAGCCATGTATCACCTATTAAGGGACAAAACGATATATGTCCAGCAGTCAAAAAATTTCTATTGCTTTTGTGAGCCATGATAGAATGAAACTTCTTTCACGTGTCTTTTACTGAAATCAATGCAGTAGAATTAAGACTTAATTAATTAGAGGCTAGAATTAATTCAAATTTGTTACTAGACTTCTTATTATCAGGAGAGATGATCCCTCTTAGACCCCACAAAGATGAGCCAGCAGTGCGCTCTAAAATTAAACTTTTTGAGAGTTCATGTCCAGACTGTTGTGCGATTGTTGATTCCAGGCGATTGTTTTCTCATGGTGTTATAATGTTTCCAGACACGTTCATCTCAGTGGAGATGATCACTCTTAGACCCCAAAGAGATGAGCCAGCAGTTAGTTACCCTGGATTCCATATGCTGTGTAGTCTGGACACAATTAAGATTCAAAGTAGTGGATGCCAATTAGAATCAGTCACAAGGGTGCCCCACACATGCAATATGACTCAGGATTACGATTACGTCACAGAGAATGAAATAGAATCAACGATTGAACATGGAACAGGTTTTGGTCACCTGGATGATGACTTATTTCCACAGAAGGAACCTCGGGCTACACCAAACGTAAGCTTAAAACTCTCTTATACGTTAGTCACCATAAAAAATATAAAATCATAAAAGCAATGCTCGAAAGCATTCAGCGTTTTTCGTTTTCTCTGACACTTTTGAACGCTTTTACTTATAATGATGAGCAAAGAAATGTGGAAGATCGGTATTTGAGTAGCTGTAGTTAGTTTTCTCCAACCACGGGGTTTTTGTGATAACAGTAATTACAATTACTTCGGCCATAGGATCAATGAGTGCGAGCTCTGGTTTCTTTTTCAACATTTCAAATCATGATCGTCATAACTTCTTTATAATTTACGACTCAGCTCGATCGGAATGCTCTAGACTAATAGCCAGTATAATGAGAACGGTGTCAAGACAATTTACCCTATTCCATTCACCCAATGCCATTATACCCAACCTACTATTTCACCCAATGCCATTTAACCCAAATGTCAACTTTAATTTATTTAATTAAATGGCCCGTGGGACTTGATTTGAAACTATCACAACCAACCATTGAATAGTTGAACGGAAAGCTCAAAGAGGATTGGGCAAGTTGAATTTGGGTAAAATGGCATTTGGGTAAAATGGCATTGGGTAAATTGGCATTATTTAAAATGCATTGGGTAAAATCGCGTTGGGTAAAATGACAGGTTGGGTAAAATGGAATTGGTAAAACAAAAATTTTGAGTCACATTTTAAAACTTTACCGGTTAGCAATTTTAAACAACTAGTGGTGAAAAGAAAAACAAAAGAAATCTTAATTACACAACGCCACTGAGGTCTAAAATATTTCAAAATTTTTGAGAAGCATTAAATGAAGAGTAAACCTCTAGCAAGGCCACTAGAATTCAAATACAGATACAACTAATAGCAGACTTTTCAGAAATCTAAAGTAAAAAATTCCTTTGCTCTTTAATAGAATATTAGGCTGAATTCGTGATGACCTGACTGCATTAGGTTCAATTTTGTCATTTGATGGCATCTTCCCTCAACATTTCTGTTTTTGTGGCGCATTAGAAATTTAGCGACCCTGTAATCTTTTCAAATGTAAACTAAAATCTTTGTCGTTGGTAGTTGACTAGAGCTGGTGAAGCCTTTTTGAGACATGACAGATTTGTTTACATTTTAAAGAATTTTTCCTCAGCCAAAAATATACAAGGAAGTTAGATCTCTCTTATTTAGCGAAGATCAAAACTCTATCAAATAGTTGCATTGATTTCAAATACTATAAGAAAAGAAATGGGTTTGCTTTGAAATTATTGACGTTCTTCCCTCGTATATGAATTTTTCTAGGTATACGATTCTACTCTATAAAAAACTGCTTTCAAGGTTCTCACTCTCTCAGTGGAACAAAACTTGATAGCCGCTTGAAGAAATACATACACAAAAAGCAAGATAAATACAAACCTGCAAGATCTTCGCATGGATATTAAAAAAAAATAAAACAGCTAAATTGCATATATTTGAACGCCGGGGCTTTTGAACCCTAGCCTCTTCATTGGGACTCATTTCTACTCGCTCTAAGTATTGACCACCCTAGTGTCAGAGCAAATCAGTCCTGATTCATTGATATCCAATAGTAACACCTTAAATCAGTACTGAACAGAGTATCTTAAGGTTTGATTCACCTCTCATTCTGTACAGACAAAACTGTACGTTTTTTTTACATGTTTCTTCACTAGACATACTTTTTTTGACCATAGTTTTCTTCTGACCCGAGTCAAATCATAGAAAAAAAACATTGGAAAATTTTGAAAACAAAATTTTCGAAAATCGCAAAAATTGGCAAACGTGTCGCACTATCCGTTAAAAATGCATGCAAAAAGCGTGTAAAACAGTGTAATTTTTTTTACTCTGAGTTTTAATCTGATCATGGTAAAAAGTGACTTGGTCAGAAACATGTTATAGTAAAATCGCTTTATGGAAAGTCCTGATTCAGCGTTGGTTTACTCTGAGACTCCGGTCCGGGCACTGAACCAAATTACTCGATAAAATACTGCATTACGATGAACTAGATCTATTTTGCCCACCTCCTCTCCCCCCGAAGCTTAGTGGGCATACGTGCTATATGATTCCATAGTAACGTGCCATATAACAATAACATATTTTGTAACTGGGGGCATAAAAACAGGGCGGGGGAACAAAAATACGAGGTGGGAAACAAAATAGGTTCGATTATTAGCAAGATGAGCCAAAAAAAATTTTTTCATGTATTTTGATAAGAACGTAACAAGATCTTAACAAGAAATCAGGTTAAAAAGTTCTCTATATGACATCCCAAGATCTCTTAATAGATAAAATATGTTACATGTCTTGGCAATCTGTATCATTTTTGGTTCGATTGGGCTATAGATCTTTTCATTTTAGGTTTCAGAAAAGTAGTCAAATGAACTAACCTCAATCAATTTTTTTTGTAACAGGAAACGCAGGCAGGAACAGGAAATTATAATTGCTTAAAAGATTTTGGGTATGCTACCTATGAAAAAATTAAAACTCAGTGATGCTGAAAGAGACATCATCGACAGAAATAAGAATTGTTGGTTGTGAGACACAGTTCAATTTAGGTTCAAAAGTGAGCTCATCAAAGATCACAAAACAAACATTTGATCTTTTAACTGAAAAATAGCAAGTACATGAGGAGGCTTAGTAATTGGGAACTTTTCCGTTTGTGCCCCCCAGCTTTGTGGATGCATTTTATTTGCACACCCTGACGCACGTGCAATTTTTTACATAATTATTTGCTATGTAATGGCATGTGCTCTATAGCTGGGGGGGGGGGGGGGGTGCATAACGTACTGATGGGCGCAAACGGAAAAATTCCAGTAACTGTTAGAAAAAACTGATAGATTTCTAGCTCCAGATGTGATGGATTTCTAGCTCCAGATGTGACATATTCAGCAGACATGAAAAAAAGACCGCCAAAATTTGTCAATCATATTAACCAGCACATTTCATAAAGTATGCACATTTCTTGGATAAGGTCTTGCGCTTGAAGAAATGTCAGATAAGAAGTTCAAAAAATTATCTGCGCACAAAACTCTAATGAATCGCCTAAAAGTCTCTGCAAAAATTGGCATTACAAAGCCAGTGAAAAAACATTAAATATGGGCACCTTTAACAAGTTTCTATGTTTACCGAGATACTGTCTGAAGTCAGGTGTATTTTGAACATTTGGTTATCGCTTAATGTTCCATTTTCAGAGGCAGGAAATGCAACAAATCTGAACATTTTGTATCTCATTTGGTAGAAATTTGATCCTTTAAAAATGCTATGAAGAGATGTAGAACTAATTTCCTATACCCAACTCCAAGTCTAACTCACTACTAGGTAAGTCTAAACGCAAGTCTTAAATCTTTTTCTTTTTAGAAATGGGCAATTCTAATTTTTGGCTATTTTCACGTTTTCGCGGCTGTATTTTTGACTTTTTTTGTGGCTTTTTTTGATGTTTTTTTTGGCTAATTTTATTGTTTTTCGGGGTATTTATGTCGTTTTCTTTGGATATTTTTAAGCGTTATTCCGGCAATTTTGGACGTTTCTTCTGCTCTTTTCAGGCATGTTCTAGTTATTTTTGACTTTTCTTGGCATCTTTTTAGTTTTTAGGAATACTATTGACAATTTTTTGTTTTTTTTTTACATTTTTTCCAACTATTTTTGACGTTTTGATGTCGGCATTTTTTAAACATTTCCCGGTTTTTGTTGGCGTTTATTTTAAACTATTTTTGACGTTTTTCGGCTATTTCTGACTTTTTTCTACTCTTTATAACGTTTCCCCGTTGAATTTGACACTTTTTTGGCTATTTTTAACGTTTTCCCTTGATTTTGACATTTGTTTATATTTGCTTATTTTTGTTTATTTTTGACAATGATTGGATATTTTTGACGTTTTTTCCGGCTACTTTTGGGTTTTTAAGACTTGCCAAGTTTTGGCCAAGACTTGCATTTAGACTAGCAAGTGTAAAAAGTGACATGGTCATAGCATTGATGCAGTATTGATATAAGAATTGCAAATAGACGTGCCCAGTACTGATACTGAATTGACGTTAGGTTCGGGTTAGCTTGCCGTCGAAAGAGGATATTTTTCAAAAAATTGATAAAAGGGTGTCATCGTAAAAGTAATGACAATCAGCACCTAGAGTTTATTTTTTCAGAAGATAAAAAAGAAATAGAGGATTGTTTATAAAATGACGAGATAATCAAATCGCTGTCGTGATTTTGTCCATTAATAGTAATCAAATTAATGACAGGTTAATTTTACTGTCTAATAAAGCCTTTGATTTTAACAACCAATTTTTTGCGGGATAAAAAGTTATCCCAAAACTAGTTCTTTTTTTTAAAAAAATGAGAATTTCAATCGGTTGAAGTTAATTGTGCGCATTTTGCATTCATCATGAAATTTTGACTTAGATTACCCAGTGAACCGTAATTTGATACACCTTGATGAGACATGCATGATCTTGATATCTGTTATAAAACTTGGAACAAGTTGCTAAAAACTTGAAACACCAATGTTTCCTGGTACATCTTGTTAAGATCTTATCAATGTAAACCGAGAAAACTCATTGACAGCCCTTGACAAAATCTTGACAAATCCTGATACAAATTTATATTTTTTCTGATCGAAATTAATTTTTACAACTTGGTATACCTTGCCATGTGATGGATAATCTTTCTTGGTTATCTTGTAAAGATATTTTTTCTTGATACCCATGCAGAGATCTTGCAAATACGTACAAATCTTGATATTTCCATGGTAAGTACCATGTCAAGATCTTGGCAAGATTTATCAAGATTTGGTATGTTTCTAATCAAGGCCCAGGTAGAGGTGTGCGATCTTTTCGAGCAGGTCTTTTCGTGCACAGAAAAGCTGTCGAATGCGAGTCTGATAAGAGACAAATACGAACGCAGGTGGGTGTGTTCAAGAAATCAGGCATGGAAATTGTCGAGCGCGCTTGAGTCTGATCAGAGGCACTTTCGGTCTGGAGTGGTCCTGACCAGGACGATTTTGAGCGCACACCTCGACCAGGGCGGTGTATCAAGTTTCAGTTCACTGGGTGTGAACTTATTTGATGTCCATTTTAAAATACAACTGCCTTGGTATTTTTTCAGCCACCTGTAAACATCGAAGCTAAGTGGACAACAATGGAACTGGTGCTGAGCTTAACCATCACGGCAATTCTGATCATTGGTTGTGCAGTAGCAATATTTTTAGGCATCTACTTAAGGTGAGTTGAATGAACAGTTCGATTTTTTTTCTTGAATCATGTTGGAAAATCATGTCTAGAATACACATGACACTCACAAAAAGTCTCACAAGCTATGAGCGTAAAAAGCTCCGAGGCCTTCCATGGGGGGGGGGGGTGGTTAACGCTTAATTTCTATTGAGAGAACTGACTGAACTTTGGTGCAGAAAAGAGAAACCTCAAACATACCTGAAAGTAGTACAGTTAGCTCAAGTAAAGGCACGAGCTAAAAGTTGGACACGGAGACGCTAGCTTTGTTTACCCCTCCAGCGCTAATCGGGATTAGTTAAAGGGTCACTATTGAAATTCTAGAACTAGCTATATTCCCGAAGGCCAAAAAATCTACAAAAAATAATCCTAAAACTCAAAATAAAGCTTTATGAGCTTCATCTGTAGCATCCTTAACGTTATTCCGTGCATATTGAAGTTACTCGATGATGTTCATATGATTTTAATTATTTCAATAATTATTTTAAGTGAAATGGTTTTATGCTAAATAACCCGAATATTTATAATCATCGGTAGCTGTGTTGCTCAGACTATCCCAGGTTGAAGTGCCAGACGGAAGTGTGATATGTCCAGACCCAGATGAACAAACGAAAGTCTGATGAACGCACGAAATACCGCAAAAAAGCGCACGAAATTCTGGCAAAAACAAAGAAGTCCGGTGAGCGCAAAAATGATCTGGTGAATGCACGAAAGTTTGGACATGAACGAATAAAAATTTGTGAAGACACAAAAGTCTATGGTGAACGCATAAAAGTCTTGACATGAACGCACGAAAGTCTGGTGAACGCACAAAAAAACTGGACATAGACACTTTCTGCCGGGGACGGTCTGGACATAGACACTTTCTGTCTGGGAGGGTCTGGGCATATATCGACTTTCGGTTTGGGACCTCAACCTAGCAGCTATACCATTGGTATCTTATCGTTAAGTTGACTTTTTGTCATATATCGGTTGGCATAATTAATGTAAAACAGTGACAATTCAAATATTGTCTTTCCCGGGCCGAGGCGTCAACGCTAAAAAACGCAAAATTATGTAAGATTGGCGTTGAATGCGTTGAGTTTATGTAAGATCTACGCCTGAGTGTAGATCTTACATAATTACAATGCATTCAACGCTAATCTTACATAATTTTGCGTTGAATTTTGGCGTAGATCTTACTTACTTAGCGTTGAATTTAGCGTTGATCTTACAGAATTTCAACGCAATCAACGCTAATCTTACATAATTTTGCGTTGAATTTTGGCGAGGCGTCAACGCTAAAAAACGCAAAATTATGTAAGATTGGCGTTGAATGCGTTGAGTTTATGTAAGATCTACGCCTGAGTGTAGATCTTACATAATTTCAATGCATTCAACGCTAATCTTACATAATTTTGCGTTGAACTTTGGCGTAGATCTTACATATTTAGCGTTGAATTTTAGCGTAGATCTTACAAATTTAGCGTTGAATTTAGCGTTGATCTTACAGAATTTCAACGCATTCAACGCTAATCTTACATAATTTTGCGTTGAATTTTGGCGTAGATCTTACATTTTTAGCGTTGAATTTAGCGTTAATCTTACATAAATTCAAAGCATTCAACGCTAATCTTACATAATTTTGCGTTGAGTTTTGGCGTAGATCTCACATATTTAGCGTTGAATTTAAGCATTGATCTTACATAAATTCAACGCATTCGAAGCTAATCATACATAATTTTGCGTTGAATTTTGGCTAAGATCTTACATTATTAGCGTTGAATTTTAGCGTTGATCTTACATAAATTCAACGCATTCAACGCTAATCTTACATAATTTTGGGTTGAATTTTGGCGTAGATCTTACATATTTAGCGTTGAATTTAGCATTGATCTTACATAAATTCAACGCATTCAACGCTAATCTTACATAATTTTGCTTTGAATGTTGGCGTAGATCTTACATATTTAGCGTTGAATTTAGCATTGATCTTACATAAAGTCAACGCATTCAACGCTAATCTTACATAATTTTGCGTTGAATGTTGGCGTAGATCTTACATATTTACCGTTGAATTTTAGCGTTGATCTTACATAAATTCAACGCATTCAACGCTAATCTTCCCATTCCATTTAAGACCACTTTATGATTCCAAAGTTTTTAAAGTTTTTTTTTTCAAAAAGTCGATTTTTTCACGGTTTCGACCCCTATACTCCACAGGTGAGAAACATGAGATCAGAAAAAAAATCATTTTTAGTGCTCCTTTATAGTGCAAAATCCAATTCAGACCATGTTACGATTTCAAATTTTTCAAGTTTATTTTCAAAAAATTGATTTTTTTAAATGTGTTGACCCCCTATGCTGCACAGGTGAGAAAAGTGAAGTCAGCAAAAAATCACTTTTTAGTGCTCTTTTATAGTGCAAAATCCATTTCATACCATTTTACGATTTCAGAACTTTTTCAAGTTTTTTTTTCAAAAAATCAATTTTTCTCACTGTTTCGAACACTATATTGCAAAGGTGAGAAATATGAGGTCAGAAAAAAAGAATTTTTAGTGCTCTTTTATAGTGCAAAATTCAATTCAGACCAATTTACGATTTAAAATTTTTCAAATTTTTTCAAAAAATTAACTTTTTTTACTGTTTCGACCTGCTATACTGCACAGTTGAGAAAAGTGAAGTCAGCAAAAAATCACTTTTTAGTGTTCTTTAATAGTGCAAAATCCATTTCAGACCATGTTACGATTTCAAATTTTTCAAGTTTTTTTTTCGAAAAATCAATTTTTTTTACTGTTTCGACCCCTATACTGCACAAGTGAGAAAAATGAAGTCAGCAATAAATAACATTTGAGTGCTCTCTTACGGTGTAAAAACCATTTCAGACCATTTTATTAATTCAGATTTTTTTCAAAACTTTTCAAAAAAATTTACGTTTTTCCCAGTACGCCTCACATGGTAAATGCGTTGAATATGCTAAGTTAAACACTACGCAAAATGTGTAAGATCTACGCTAAATTCAACGCTAAATATGTAAGATCTACGCTTTATATGAACTGCGGCTCTTAAGGAATTCAAGGTACTGTGGCACAATGGTAGAAGAGGCGACAAGCAAACAGGAGGTCAGCAGTTCGAGTCCCATACGCAACTGGAGTTTAATAGTTCAATTGGACGCTTTGATTTTTTGTTAGATCAACGCTAAATTCAAGGCAAAAATATGTAAGATATACGCTAAATTCAACGCTAATTATGTAAGATCTACGCTAAACTCAACGCTAAATATTTAAGATCTGCGGCAACTAGCGTTGACAAGTCGGAAAGTTCACCGCAGTTTTCTTACATAATTTTGCGTTGAATGCGTTGAAGTCTTGTCTTCAAATTCAACACATTCAACGCAAAATTATGTATGAAAATTGCGGCGAGTTTTCCGACTTGTCAACGCTTGTTGCCGCTGATCTTACATAATATTGGCCAAATTCCTTGGCCCGGGTTTACATCTTTTGTTCTGATTCTCGACTTATTTCAAGTCATAACGACTGTATCACTTTTTTTAAAGCAGCACATTTTCAGTCAACGAAATGATCAGAATGAATCAATGGAGCATTTGATGTTAAATCATTGAGAAGCCATAAGCATTAACAGCTCTTCTTGTGCTCACCTGTTTTTTCTACCTGGCTAGAATTAACGAATTGGCAACATATTTTCGTTAAGAATTTATCGATTTTTTTTTGAAGATTTTTTGATAAATGCAGACAATCTAATACAGACTAAGTGAAATGAATGAAAATTGAGCTGTTGAATTGATAACAAATTATACAGAGACTGTTTTTAAGTTTCTTCAGGTCATTAGTTTCATTTAAGTTTCATTAGGTTTAAGTTTCATTTAAGTTTCATTTAAGTTTCTTTTTAAGTTTCATTAGGTCCAGTTTCTTCAAAAGGAGGTCAAATACTAATGAAAGTCCAAGCGAGGATTTGAACAATATGGCAACACCTGATCAAAAAGAGGGTTACACTGGGCCTAACTCACAACAGCGTTCTGCAAACCATAAAGAGAGCACTCCACAAACAACGTCTTCACTAGCTGACGAGAGCGAAGAGGCGCCATATAGCCAACAGGTGTTGCGAAACAGCGCATTCCCCCGCAGAAAACATCATCATACAGAACCCGCGAGCGTATCTCTGAACATGAACCGACTCTTAGATCAAGAAGCCCGTGAGAACGAACAACTACTAGGTGAGAACACAAATGACAGTTTGGCACCAAACTATGAGTGTACCTTAGTTTTCTTTTACGTTTACAATTTTGAATTGATAGCTCAGTTTTCTAAAATATGGTTACTCCCCTCAATCTCTGTTACTAGGCTATCTCTACCGGTTAAGCTTTTTGGAAGCTGCATTTTGATGACTTTCATTTGGAACAGTTTTCATATGACTAATGCTTTTTAAACACAAATGTTAGGATATTTCAATTCTACAAAATGACTTCAAACATCCACATGTTAGAAAACCGAAGGACAACAACCAAATGTAAATCGCGCATAATGGGAAAATGGGTTGAAAGAGATGCCCAAGTTGGAGAACCGAAGTTGTAACAGTAGGCACACTAGTGTTGCAAGTAAGAGCAGATGAGAGCAACGTGAGCACAAATTTATATAATTTTGCTCTCGACTAAACATAAATATCTCCGAGCTTCTTCCAAACCTTCCGAGTTCTCTTGTAACCCTAGTGTAGACCTGGAATTATGAAAAGATATAACAGCTGTGCGATAATATTTGCGCGATAAATATTGAATTAAATTACACGTGTTTACTACTTATTCACAAGAGATTTCCAGATAACAATGAATTGCTAGGTTGCACAAGTGGGTAAAACATAAAACCCGCAAATTTTACAAATCAAAACAAATCAGAAGTCATCAAAACAATCAAAACAAATTAAGGAAAATCAAGCTTGTGCTTGAACACTCCGGGCCGCGTGCATGAGGGTAAAACTGAATACTCTTGTTGTATTTTACAATTTAAGATTTTCGACAATCAAATTTATATTATTCTTTTGCTGATCTGTAATTTCAAGATTCTTTTGTAATGTCGAAGTTGTAAAGATGATCTGCTGTCAAAATTGAAGGCATTTTTGGCTTTCTCTCTGTGTGTGTGTGTGTGTCTGTGTGTGTGTAAACTTGTTGTACACTCTTCCGGGGCGACACATATACACCGGCTATATGTTGGTGAAAGTTGGTGATCATACATTTGCTTCGACGTTTTCATTTGATGCGTGGTAGTTGGAATATTGTGTTGTTGAATGACAAATATGTGAAAGTAGTTATTAGGCTTCATGGGGGCTGTGAAAGTTGAAGTTTAACCGAAGATTGTTGGCAGCATATACTGTAAACTCTGTTGATGTGAAGTTGTATACTCTGTCGATCAAAATTATGTGGGTTGGATTCCGGAGAAGTTAGTTTTTTTGTCGAACTAGCAAATTGTGGCAAAATAACGAAAACTTGATGATCACTGTGGTCGGTGAGGAAAAAAAACTTTGAGCTGGATTCCGCGTAGCTTTAGGGAAGTTAAGGACTTAGGGAAGTTAAAAATATCTTTTCGTTTTGTAGTTTCACAGTGTTGTTACTTCTTCATGTGCTCGATTGTTTGAGCTTGTGTGAGTTGAATATTCGATACGCTGACTTTGGACACGATGATTATGGAAATTTAAAACCAATATGTCGTTTGAAATTTAAAATTTAATAGTTTCAAATATTGTGTAAAACTTTAGCTAATTTGACTGCTGGTCTGTTGAGCACTCCAGTTGATGTCTTGATATCGAAAGATCGTGCTCGTCCGTCCGATCCATTGTGGCATTTCGCAATTCGACCCATTGGCCAAATACCTCTCGGATTAAACTCATGCAATAACCAGACTAAATCGCCTTCTTTCAATTGCTCTGATTCTGTTCTCCACTTTGGTCGGCTGATAAGATCTGATGTGTACTCTTTTTGCAAACGTTTCCAAAAATGATCCAGTAATGTTTGTGTGTAAATGAACTCCTTTTTACTAAATGTTCGGCTGGTTGATGTCAACGGTGCTAAAGGGCTGTAAGGGCGTCTTAATAAGAAATGATTCGGGGTTAGTGCTTCTTCATTGTTTGTGTCTGAGGAGACATATGTAATTGGTCTGGAGTTGAGAAGTCCTTCAGTCTCGGCTACAATTGTCTGAAAAACTTCAGCTTTCAATTGTTGGCTGCCTAAAATTATGAGCAAAGTGCGTTTGGCAGACTGAATTAGCCTCTCCCATATCCCGCCGAAGTGAGGGGCTAGAGGTGGATTCAGTTTCCATGTAATATTTTGCTGCTGTAGCTGGGACTTGATGTAGTCGTTGTCCACATTGATTTTGCTCAGATCCAACATTTTTTTCGCTGATGTGAAGTTCGATCCATTGTCAGAGATGATTAACTCGGGATATTCTCGTCGTGAAACAAACCTTCTAATGGCTAGTAGACAACTATCTGTGTCCAATGTCTGACAAACCTCCAGATGCACAGCTCTAGTTACAAGACAGGTGAAAAGACATACGTATTGTTTTTCCAATTTGCGATTTGTGTGCTCAATGAAAAAGGGTCCGAAAAAATCTAACCCAACATTTAGAAAAAGATATTGTTTTCCTGTTTCTGCGAATCGGAAACTGGGTAGGTCGGCCATGAGGGGGGTGATATTTTGTGCTCTCCATCGTCGGCAAATGAAGCATGTTTTACTTAGTTGTTTCAAAAATCGTCTAAGACCTATAATGATGAAATCTTTTAGCAGGTGTGCTCGGACAAACTCTGTTCCAAGATGTCTACAGTCGTTGTGGGCTTGCTCAATTATTAATTTGGTAATATTATCCTTACTGTCAAGAATAATTGGATGTTTCTGGCTGTAGGGTATTTTAGCGTGCTTTAGTCTGCCTCTTGCTCGTATTAAACCATCTTTGTCCAGGATGGGAGTGAACTGTAATAACTTGTCCTTTTTGTCTAGTTCATTTTCCCGTTCAAGGTTTCTTATGCTTTCAGAAAAAGTTTTACGCTGTGATTGTCTCAATAGATGGTGTCGTGCGTCTTCATAACTGTTTGTGACTGGTCGCTTTCGAAAGATATTGACTGCTTTCATTACTGTTTCGGTCCGTCGCATAAGTTTATTCCAACTAGAGAAATCATTAGTGTCAATAACTGTGTTTGAAGTTTCTGTACGTAAAATGTTTATCGCTGTAAATTGCTGGTCTTTTTGGAAATTTGGAACGGGATTTTCTAGGAGAAATTTTGGCGCTGACAGCCATTTTTCTTTCAAGTCTGTTAAAGAAAGTCCTCTTGTTCCGTGATCTGCAGGTTTGATTTTACCGGGTACAAAATTCCATTGTTCTGACTTAGAGTTGGATAAAATTTATGCAATTCTATTTGCTACAAAAACTTTTTGGTGTTTTGTTGATTTAGTCGAACCTAATGTGGCCATACTGTCAGTCCAGAACTGAATTTTGTCAAACTGTGCTGTCATTTCGCTTCGAACAAAAGAAGCAAGTTCTGCTCCCATAGCTGCTGCTTCTAGTTCTAACTTCGGGATGGTTGTTGTTTTAATGGGGGCAACTCTTGCTTTGCTAACAACATATTGAGTTGTTATTTCTTCTGCGCTTGTTGATCTGATGTATATTGTCGTTGCTATTGCTGTACTTGATGCATCGCAAAATATGTGAAGTTCATGCTTAGCATCTGGGTTGGGGATCAGACATCTGCTAATAGAAATCTCTGGCATCTGCTCATATTCGTCGACCCATTGCTGTAAGTCGTGTTGGAACTCTCTCGGAATCTGATTGTTCCAGTTGTTACCTTGTTTCACTTTTGATTGAAGAATGCATCGTACTCTAATGGAAAACGGCGTGATGATTCCAAGGGGATCGAACAATGATGCGGCCAGTGAGAGCAATTGACGTTGTTGCATGCTTTTGACATCCAGTTTTAAGTCTGGTCTTTTGAAGATGAAAATATCTTCCTTGGCATTCCACATTTGTCCTAAAATGCGTTGCTCTATCGCTGCGTCTGCATTTTCTCCAGTTATTTTCATGACTGTGTTTGGGTCGTTACTAAAAAATTTTGTAAGTTCAAAGCCACCTTTGTGTAATGTATCCTTTACCTCTGTTGTTGTGATTACTGCGTTTTCGGTTGTGTTGAAACTTTGAAGGTAATCATCCATGTAGAAATTGTTTCTTATGGCTGAGTAGGCTTCGGGAATACTTAATTTGTTGTCTTCCGCACATCTGTGGAGTATGTAGATTGCACATGAAGGGGAACAAGTTGCACCAAATATTAGTCTCTTGTACTTGAAAATTGTTTCTTCTCCATCTTTGTTCCACAAGAATCTTAGTGCGTCTTGGTCTTCTGTTCTGATGGCAACTTGCATGAACATCGCTTCGATATCACCGGTTACTGCAATCTTGTACTGCCGAAATCTCAGAAGAAGTCCAACAAGGCTGCATAGTAGATCTGGTCCGGTCAAAAGAGCTTTGTTAAGTGAATGTCCTTTGTATACTGAAGCTGCATTTGTGACCCGTCTTACTTTTTTCTTCATTTTATGTTCAACGGGGTGGTGTGGGAGATACCAAAGTTGTGAATTCATGAAACTGGGTTGACGTTGTGTCTCTTCAACAAATCCATTTTCGATGTCTGCTTCGATGGTTTGGTTGTAACGACAAAATAGGTCTGGTTCCTGTTGAAGTCGGTTTTCAAGTGACTGTAAATGTGCTTTGGCAAGAAAGTAGTTGTTCGGTAGCTTAGTGTCATCTTTCCAAGGTAGTCCGATCTCATAACGAGAACCGTTGCGGCATGTCGTCCTTTTTAGTGTTTCAAGAGTTTTCCTGTCATCTGCTGTCAGTGTCTTTTTTCCGCTCACTAAACTTTTTCCCTCCATTGTCCAAAACATTTGAAGCATGTCGTTCTCTATTTCCTGTTCTGGGTTCTTAATTCTGTTGTAAAGCGTGATGTTGTAATTGACTTCTTGTTTATTACTGGTTGGCTTGTATTTCTGTGGTATTGGTCCTGTAACGGTCCATCCAAGCTGCGTCAAGACTCCGTATGGGGTTCCTGGTGGTCCTGTTGTGAATTTAAGTGGTACTGTTGCTATGAAGGCATCCGCTCCGATTAAAACTCCTATTCTGTTATCTCGTATTTGTGGAAATGTGATGTCGTTAAGATGATCGTAGTCGGCGCAGATAGAGTTCAACATCTCAACGGGTACATTCGGCATTTGAAAGTCAGATGCTGACGTGGCGTACACCGGTAGGTTGAAAAGAGGTCGGGTGCTGTTGAGTGATCCAATTCCCAGAAGAATTTCAGTTGATGTTATGATATGTTCTCCGTAAAGTGAAGAAATTGGTACTGCAATGTGATCTGTGTTTTTTATTCCGAGTGCTTTTGCCATTGAGTTTGTTATTTGTGTGTTGTCGCTCCCGCTATCCAAAAGAGCATATGTTTCTATTGATACGTCTTCTGTGTAAAGGATAACCGGAATGGCTTGAAGTTGAACTTGAGGTCGTATCCACGAACTGATTTGGTTGTTGCTGCATGTGTGATTTTGTGGTCGTAGGTTGCTGTTGTTGTTGTTAAAGTTCTGTTGCCTTTGGCTTTGATTTTGTGTGTCTGTTTGGTTATGAGAATTTCCGGTGTTCTGTTGTCGTGAATTTGTATTTGGCATGAAGTTGTTCGGATTGTTATAGTTTCTATTGAAGGTGCTTCCATTGTTGTTGTTGGGATTGTAATTCTGATTGAAACGGTTAGTGTTATTATTTTGACAAAACGAATTACGTGTGTTGTTGTTATGATTGTAACCAGCCATTCTTCCATAGTTGAATCCATGTGGTTGAAACTGTGATCTGTTTGCGGTTATCTGTGTTTGGTGTCCGTTGTTTTGCAGACCACGATTGTTGTGATAATTGTTTGCAGATTGGTTTTGAACCTGGTTGTTTGTTTGTTGTTGATGTTGTTGCTGTTGGTTTCTTTGCTGTTGCTGAGTTGGTGAAAATGTCTGTGAGCTGTTAAAGTTGTTTCTGTGAATTGTTGAGTGATGAAATCCGTTGCAGTTTTCGATTCGACATCGGTAATGACTGTTACACTGTCCTTTTGGGTGTTCGGTGAGGCAATTTGGGCAAATTTTCAGTTGTCTTACTGTTTGTTGTCTTTCGTTAATATCTTTATTGAGGAATTGGTTGCATTTTCCTAAGTTGTGACTGTAACCACATAGAGGGCATCTTTTGTTACTTTGCTGTTGGAAGAGTCTGTTTGATTTTTTAGACGAACTCTTTTCTTGATTGGTTGGTCTTTGTGATGTTGACAAATCTTCGCAAGCTTCTGCATAATTATCGATCCAGTCCTTAAAATGTATTAAATTAGGTTGAACAATAGCTTGTCTAAGGACGTATTCGTTCCATCTGATTATCATTGTTGGCGCAAGTTTATCTTTTGCAATCTTAAGGACAGCTGAGGATTGAAGATCTGATGTGAAATTGTGAAGTATGAACGTTTGAACCATTTGTCTAAGAAACGCTGCAAAAGATACAAAACTTTCGGGGTTATTAATGGTCGGTCTGGGCCATTGTTCCAACTTATCAAGGTAAGCTGCTGTAACATGCTGTGGTTTCCCGAATCGTTTTTGTAATTCTTGCATTGCTTCATTATAAAACTCTCCGTTGTATGAGTATCCAATAATGCTGTCTTTGGCTCTGTCTGTGAGGGCGTTTTGAAGATATGTCATCCGTTGGGCATCTGTCAGTGTTACATTGTCATGTATTGTGGCTTTGAAAAAACTAAACCAGTCGTGCCATCTCAATGGATCTCCGCTGAAGGATTTGAGTTGAGTTTTTGGAAGATTAATGATGGATGTGACATGTTGTTGTTGTGCTTGTCGTGGCAAGAAAATGTTTTCTGTTGTCTGTGTATGTTGAAACTGTCTGTCTGGTTGTTGGCCAGTTCTGTTGATGTAATTTGGTAGTCTTTGGTCCTGTGCGTTTAGATTAAAATTGCCAAGATTGTTGTTCGTTTCTGGGATTAGGTTGTTGACGGCTTTTCTTCTCAATTCTCTCTCAATTGATTGGTTACCTCTATTGATTTTGTTCGCATCTTGATAGAAAGCGATGCTTTGAAGACATTGCTGTTCTTGATTTTGAACATGTTCGTGAATATTTGAAGTACCTTGACCTTGGGTCTCCTGAAATTGGGTATTTGTTGAAGCAAGGTTAACATCATGGATCTTGTCTATTTTTCTTTCTCTTTGTCTGGCTCCTTGTATTTTTGGTTGTAGTCCATAATGCGTTGGGTTACTGCTTAGTCTGATGTTATCAATTTGTTGATGATCGTCGCTTTCATCGTCTGTTGATTGTAGATAATTACTGTCGTAGTCTGTTGTCTGTTGATTTCTTCTGTGTAAAGGCGTGATTTTATTTGATGATTGTTTCCTGTTAAAAGGATGTAAGTTTCGTTGTCTTGATTGTTGCTGATGTTGCTGTGTTTTCTTTTGTGTTTTCCGTTGGTCTCGGATATTAGTGTCAAATGTCTGATATGAACTGCTATCAGATTCGGTACTTACATCTGATTGGTGTATTTTTTGTTTCCTTTTAGCGTGTTCATTGGATTTGGGTTTGTCGTTTGATGTAGTGGTACCAACATCGCGTCTTATGGTGATTGGTCCGATGTTTTGCTCTTTGTAGTTAACTTCAATTGCTTCTCGGGTTTTTGTCAAGTCCTCACCGCCATTGCTTTTTCTTTGCTCTGCTGTTATGTGATGGTCACCATTATTGAGTGGAAAACCAGCTATCATCCTTGACGAAGTGCATTCTGTGTTTGACTGATCATTCGGCTGTAATGTTTTCTCGCGGACTTGTGTGAAGTTGGTTTTTGGATCGGTGCGTCTCTGTTTTTGACTGTACCCAAAATTTCTCAGAGGAAACTCAATGTAAGAATTCGGGTTACATTGGTTGTTACTTTCTTTGTTGTCGGAGTCCCCTCCTTCCAATGACGTTGTATCTGAATGGGTAGCGCTCATTATCAATTGGTTACTTTGTTTTCTGTCATCGTCATATTTCTGTCCATGTTGGGGATTTCTGCTGCTTTGTTGTTTTTGTTTTTCTGAATCTGAAAGTGTAGGTACTTTATCGGTTCTGTTCTCTGCTTTTGATCTGCCTCTCAAATTGTACGTTTTTTGTCTATTGTAGAAGGGTTTAAGAGTTGTTGAGGGTTCGTCATTTTGGGTGTTAGTTTGATGTGGTTGTGCTCTTCTTTGCTGCTCTGGCAAATGGCTATCGGAGTCTGTAGTAATTTCTCTTGAATGGTGTTTGCCATATTTTTTCCATTTCAAGATAACTAGACTTCGTTCTGCTGATCTCTCCATTATTTCTTTAAATTCATTTTGTGTGAGGTTGAATTTAAAAAGGTCGTGACAGAGTTTGTCTAGTTGCAGCTTTTGTTGAGAAAGAGACTCATAGGACAAATTGATGCCCTCTAAATTCTCCTCTTGAATCATTGCCTCAAGGTAGTCGACATTGACTGCCCATTCTGCTTCTCTCCTCTGCAGCTGTTGTTGTATAGCCTTTTTCTTATTATTGGCGCCAGGCATATTGATACAGGTGCTTTTTGCAAGAGTTTTGAACTTTGTTCTTGTTTGATCTATCAGTTTGTCAGTTTTAGTTTTTATTAAGTTTTTGTAACAGCTGAATGAAACAAGTATTATCAAAAGCAACTTCAAAGGACACGCGTAAGAGTATTCAGTTTGTTTGCTGCATTAAAACAGCCGCTCTAGACGCTTTTTTCTTGTTGTCCTGTTAATGTTTTGAGGGTGTTACTTCTCTGTGGGAGGACGATATGACAGCTTTTATACGTAAGCTACAGATTTAAGTGTTTTACCTTTTCGATACAAAACTCCTTTGTTCTGAAATTTGAAAGAAAAAGCAATCAGACCTGTTTTGTTTTTAATGAAGTGAAGTGTGTTGTGGTCTGATTTTTCTTTTAACCTAAACTTTGTTGGGTCTGTTGAACTTTGCAGATTGTCAGAGAACGTCAATTTTTTTTTACTGGCGAATAATTTCAAAATGTGTTTGTTATCGCCTTTGATGCTAAACGTTATTCCTTGACGTTTAAATCTTTTCTGCAACGAACAACCTAAATCCGAAGTTTTTTTTTAACGTGCCCTCTGAAGTAGAAAGCGTTTGACTGTAATTGCTGTGTTCTTTCTTGCTTTACATTATTTTTGAATCAAAAAATCGGAAACTTGATGATAATTAACTACGATAAAAACAAATTGTGGGCGTTCTTCTATTTTTTTTAATGTGTGTGTATGTGTATGAACACTATCTACTCCAGAGTTGAAAACAATGTACACGCTTCCTGAGAACTAAAAAACGTTATTGAACGCTAATCTCATCGAGGAATATGGAATTTTTTGTTGCAAATCGAAAAAGTGCAATGCTTGTTTTTGTTTTTTTTAAACAGGAGCGTGGACAAAGTTTTCTTATATTAGATAACAGGTATATAAATATGATATTAGTATATAAATATGATATTAGTAGGTATTTTATATGTATATAATTATATAAATGTTACTTCGGATGAAGACCCTTTGATTTTTTTTGTTAACTTTGTTCTTCGTTAGAATTTGAAAATGAAATTAAAAATATTTGGTTGCTGAGAGACAATCTTCTGTAGACGTCATTTCTTGTTACACATTTTTGTACTTATCTATTTGCCTTTCTTCCTTCTTTTTTTTGTCAACTCTCTATCTTGTTTTTTTTTCTGGTTCTTCGTTATTGACGCTAAGTGACGGCTCCTTTCTAAAGGGTTCTAAAATACAGCAAACATTTTGTGTTATAGGAACAATGGAAATAGTATTGAGAAAATTTTTTAAAGTACTCCCTGATTTTTGTTACATTTTTTTTCAGTGTTTCAATTTCAGAAATTTGGTTGCTTTTTAATGTGTTTGTCGTTAAAAAGGGTCACCAATGTTTACTACTTATTCACAAGAGATTTCCAGATAACAATGAATTGCTAGGTTGCACAAGTGGGTAAAACATAAAACCCGCAAATTTTACAAATCAAAACAAATCAGAAGTCATCAAAACAATCAAAACAAATTAAGGAAAATCAAGCTTGTGCTTGAACAACACGGTCTTTTTCATTGTTTATTTCGACGCTAATTCTTTTCAAAAGTCGATCCTATTTCTTTTGTTAAATCTTTTGTCCATCTAATTTATTTTTCATAAACCTGGGGCCACCCTAATTCTTTTCATATACCTATCTGAGTCCATGTTTAGTTCATTAATGGTTCATAACTGCAGTAAAACAAACTGCTACATCAGCCTGAAAAAAGACATCAACTGGCTTATAGTTTTTGGTATTCTTTTATGGTGCAGTTTCTTCACACTTTTTAGACTTTGCTTGGGTGGGGTGTGTTCCTCAGTAAAAGAATCAACATCTTATTTTGGATTTATAGCATTCTTTGATGCACTAGTTTCTGTTTCCGTTTTGTAAATTATTCAAGATTGCATCTTCTTCTGAGCAAAGTTAGTCTCCTCTTTTTCCAGGTTTCAAATTTCTAGATGAATAGATTTGAGTGCAAAAATAATGGTTCTTTTATTGGTGGTCTAGGTTTTAACATTTCCTTTCCTCCATTCCCAAGTAAATTGGGGCTGTTAACTCGTAGGATTCTGAAAGATTCTGTCAGAATCTTACAACAGGATGCATCTGCTTAAAAAGCTCTGCGAAAAAATTTTACAAGACAACTATTAGTTCATTCCTATATTCTTGGCGATTAACAATCGTCTCAAAAAAATGTTGCTCGGCAACGGTTCATCTTGTGAAAACACACAGGCCTTAGACAAAAATTGGTAACTATTGACATATGACGAAAAACATTGTTAAATTTTGCTTCAATAGGGCAAATTTTGAAGGCAAAAATAAAAGAAATTTTTCCAAAAAAACGAGTTTAAGTGCTTCAGGATACTCCAACAGGTTAATGATAAAAACACATCATAAAATTATAAAATTAAATCAGCTGTTTATCGTTGAGAAAAGCGCAATAAATTATTAATGTATCACTCCTGACTTTGGCAGCTGGACATTTTGGCTTTGAGACAAACAACATCATTAAAATTTTGTACTGAGGCAATGCAATTTGAGTTTTTTGTCTTGAAAAACAATTTTAAATTAAATGAATGCTAACAACACTGGAGTACGCGTAACCATTTCTCTATCTTTTAAAGCAATAAATGAATATTAAAGCGCACAAACAAACCGATGAGAGTGCAGCGCAACAGAATTAACTTAAACGAATCTTAAAAGATGCAACCAATGATCATCTAAGGTATCACAAGATTGTTATGAACTTTGCCAGATCTTTTAAGGCAAGCATTTTTTCAAGAATCTTGCAAAATCTTTGAAAGTAGCCATTCTATCTCATCTGATAGACCAGGGGGAGACCGAATAGCTATCTTTGAATATCTGGCATGATTCTTGAAAAACGATGATTGACTTATAAGATCTGGCCAAATTCATAAAATAGGATAGCAATCTTGTGATACCTTAGACAATCAATGGTTATCTTTAAAGATTCGTTTAGGTTGTTTAGAACTTGTTTAGAAATAGCGAGGGCTACGGTTTATTTATGCAACTTCTTCTTGTTTTGTTCTTGGTACCAGCTTAACCCTGC
>NC_134472.1:60006415-60119107 GCF_964194025.1 Convolutriloba macropyga
ATTACCAAGATTTTGTTCAACTAAAAAGAAGTTAAGTTTTCTTCACCCAAAAAAAGTAATGTACGACAAAATTTGATTTTGTTATCTGAAGACACTAATACTGGTTGGAGTAGATTTCCTCAACCATTTTTATTCAATTGCTACCAAGTGACTATGATACCGTGTTTTAAAATATTAAGAATATAGAAACTGTTCAAAATGGGAATCATAAAATTGCATAAAATTGCTGTATAACTTAGAAAACGAGATCTACAAATAATCCCAAAAAACACACATAATATTTAACCAGTAGCCAAAAGTACTGAAAGTAGCCGGTACCAAAAGATAGCCAGTAGAGATTTACTAGAGAATTGCCAAGTTAAACGATTTAGCTGTAAATCCAACCGATTCCGAAAGAATTTAAAGTTCACTTATAGATTGGCGTCAAAATGCGACTCTGAATTTTTTTCTGAATCAGTGAAACTAAGAGATGATTTATATGAAGTTTGCTCTGACACAGATATATTCAGAATCAATAAGGAAAGTATTCGGAATAAAAGAAATCTTTCCGAATCAGTACTGGAAACCACAAACTACTCTAAGAAACATCTGAATTAGTTCTGATGCTGACTGAATGTTGTATACCGATATTCTCACCTAGTAGTTGTTCGCTCTCAGATTCTTCTTGATCTAATAGTCGGATCTTGTTCACAGATGCAACAACCTCGGGTTTTATTTGTGGATGTTTTCTAGAAGGTAACGCGTGGTTACGCATCACCTGTTGGCTATATGGCTCCTCTTCCCACTCGACAGCGGATGGAGGTGTCGTTTTAGGAGGGATCTCTTTGTGGTCCTCAGTGGGTTGCTGTGAGTTGGGTCGATCACAGCCCATACTCTGATCAGCCGTTCTCATATGTCCCAACTCTTCGTTAGGCTGTTCATCTTCATTTGTTCTCCTTTTGAAGAAGCTGGACCTAATGCAGGCATGGAAAAAATTAAAATAGTATCCGTGTGATTACTGATCATTGGGAAAACTCACTTTTACAAATTTCTGTGAATTTTTTACTGCCATTTAGCTAAGAGAAAAAGTTTCTAGCACGACCACGAACACAGGCGATGGCCTTAATGATCGAAACTGATGCAAAAACTCCTGCTGGAAAAAATCAAGACATAGCTTTCAAATTACAAAATCTGTACTATAGGAAAATTAAACATTCAGCAAAAAACACGTCTAAAAATAAAAAGTAAAACAAAAAAGAACTTTGGAATCTCTTTGGATCGTCATCTCTTTTATATTGCATAACTTTTGCATAGTTTTGATCAAACGACTATTTTAACTTGCTTAACTTCTTTAATCTGAAAACTGTCAGCAAACTGGTTGTTTTTGCTCTAGTATCATTGCTCTCAGGATCGCTCTATATCATATTCTCTTGTGATTTCCGCCCATTGTCTGAAGCTTTCAGTTCAAAACAAAAATTCTCATATCGCCTTTACCGTCGATTACGCATTTGAGATACTCTTTTAGAGAAAATGTAGTCAGTGATCGTTTAGTTGTTAATGCTGTCGACACCGAGTGTGAATAGGTTGATAAGCGCTAGAGAAAATGCACAAAAACATCTTTGGCGCATTGCCCCTACCCTTTTTCTGTGTGTTTATCGCAAACCCCAACCTTCTTTGTGCCCCTTTAGCGCATTAGTCGTTTTCGGTTCTTTGCTTTTGGCGACCAGGATCCCTTTTAAGGTCTTGGTTACCTCAGAAAGATAGCGGTTGGTAATAGACTAGTGCAGAATGGATAGCCGTACGTAAACCATTCCTAGAGTAAAAGTCAAAAAATCAAGCTGTTTCCTGTAGTTGTGATGTTTGACATTACAGTCGGACTATAATTTTTCTTTTATTTTTATTTCCGATAGAATTCCAATAGTTGTTATAAGATGACTTTCGGTTTATTTTTCTTCTTGTGATTGAATTGTCTGATTATTTTTTGATCAATCCTCTTATTTCTTGCGATTTTTCCTACATATTTTAGATCGTTGCAATCAGAAAAATGCTAGGGCTCGTGATTTTTGCTAAACCCTCAACCATACAACCCAGTCTTTATTTCATTAATATTTCATAATAGCCTGATTTTTGCTAAACCCTCAGCCATACATCAATCCAGTCTTTATTTTAATGATATTTCATAATAGCCTTCAAATTTCTAACAAAGCAAGATGAACTGATTTTTTCGCCGCTTCATATTATTTTTTCATTTGATTTATCAAGTATAAAAATTTGTTGAAAAATTTCAACGGGAGGCAGAAGTACAATGTCAAAGTTCATTTCGTGTTCGATTCTCCATACACTTTGTGTAAAATAAAAACGCAAATTTTTTTACATATTTGCTTAATATATTCATTTGCAGGCCAATTATGATAACTTAAATTATCATTATGAAAAACAACTGGTCGTTCTGCTCAACCAAAAAAGAAGCCCCCGATAACAATTCCTTAAAATATTCAATTTTTATCTCTAAAATACATGAAAAAATCCAAATTTTGAACTGGTTGGCTTTTAAATTAGAAAAAAAATTAAAAGCAACTTTTTTCTGTCTAGTCATCGAGATTATACTATGAAGCAAAAAGAATTATATGCAAGTTTATGAAAGGCATCCAAAATTTCAGTAATCGGATTTTGGTCTAATCAAGCTTGTTTTCATATAGATTGCAGGAAAAACTTGAGATGCTTGTGATTTGAAGAAAATAAAAAATTAAACATAACCGACTAACGTCGGGCGAATTGCTCTCAAACGACCGGCGAGCGGTTGGCTTGGTCAGTAGCTAGCCACGGGGGGGGTGCACCGGGGGCAGCACTGGGTGGGGGGGCAAAAGCGCGGTGGGGGGGTGAAGCCAATAGTGGGGGTGGGGGGTCAACAAAGGGGGGGGGGTGTCAACCTCTAAGAACCGCCCCTCACACCATAAGTATAAGTATAAGTCTCCAAGACAGTTTGAGCTGAAACAGACCTGAAAGGCTCTAAGAGCACATAATGCCCACTGGGCGCTACCTGTTTATCCCGTTTTTGAGGACGAAAAGTCAAAAGCGTCAGACGAAAAATTGGTCAAGCGAAAAATCGCATTAAAAAAAAGACCGACAGGACTAATATAATTGCTACAAACTTCGTTTGAGAGCAATTAAAAACAAATCCAGCTTTAACAAATAGCCATATTTACGCAAGTCGTGAAAATAATATCACTTTAAATTGAAATAGAATTCTTGCAAAATAGTAGATTAAATTTTTTAAGGATTACGGTATCGCAATTTTCATGATCATGGAATAAATTCAAATTGCACCGTGATTTAAGATTTTGCAATTAAATGCAAAGATGAGACTCTTCACAAAATCCAAGAGCACTAAACAATGACGGCAATTTTATCTAAAGGAATGGTTTTCTCCTTTGTCTTCTCTCCGCAAATTGGATTAAAAAATATAACTATCATTGCTTGAAGATGGATGTCCCATGTTACCACTATTTTATTTTTCTTAGAAGCAAAAATTTTATGGATAATGATGTATAGAACATTTCTCAGAACTTTCTTCTAAAAATTTTTTCAATTAAACTATACTATATTGTTCGTGTTTTGCATCAAAAAGACATGAAAAAAAGTGGAAACAGGCACAAAAAATATTCAACATTAAATCAATCAGAACTTTACTCGACTTTTGTGAACTCATTGGCGATACTTCCAAGATAACATGATATGAGAATAGATGATAACGATTTGTTTTCCATCAATTCAAAAAGAACCCTAGTTTTTGATGGCTCAAAATTTTCAAGAGTGACAAGACGTTTTATAGCCATAGACTGCCCAAATTGTGTCGATCGATCTGCAAATGACATAAGGACGTGATTGCATGGGTCCATTTGTACAGCTTTAAGCTGGCAAACGCGCTCGAAGATCAGCTTGAAGCATGATTTCTCAAACTGGTTTTATAGTTCTTACTTTTGCTGGCCATAAATCTATTTCAAATCAATGTATGTTCTGTGATCCGATACAAGCAATAGTTTCACTAAGTAATTGATGACGTAATAACCCGAGCCTAAAATACTGTGGACTTTTGTTAAATGAGTTTTGACTTAAATTTCGGAGTGCCCAGAAGCCTGTTATTCTTAATAGGACCCAGATACTCTTTTTGAGCCATTCATGACGCTTTGATAAAAATTTGGAAGAACATGCAAAAATTTGCACCTGCTGTTTCACATGGAGCTACCAGGCGAGCCTTTTTGATTCATGATAGGTTATGAGACTTGTTAGTATCAATTAACACTGCTATCTTTTGCAATCTGGACATGATATTAGAACGTGATTCAAGAATAAAGTGATCTGCTCTTTAAATTACCGGAGATAGATGCCCAAAATTATTGCTCCTGTACAACCCAAGATCAGTAACGCTGTGATAATTGAGCTCAGCGCCAGTTCCATATTAGTCCAATCTCCTCCGTGGTTCACAACAGGCGGCTGAAAGAGTTCCAGTTGACAGTTGTATTTTCGTTTATTACTTCCTTCTATTCGGATTATGTTAGAATATCGATCAAACTATAGTCTTAAACTTAGTGAGAATTAGAAAGAAAGTTTGACTTACCAGATTAGAAAGACAAGCAATATGACTTCGATCAGAGAAATTATATAAATGAATCGTCAAGAAATGGTGCTGAGAATCAATATTCGGTTCAAATTGGTGAATCTAGATAACTATTATTAGAGTTAGATTAAGTGATGTAAAATCTTCCCAGCATGTATTAAATGATGATGATATCTCCGGAAGTGTGAATGAATTCTTAGAAAAGTGCAAATGCATTCCATTTATGGTTCCCTTTGCGACTGATTTGCAGAAGCAAACCATATTGGTTAACCTTTGCGACCCCCACTATAAATCACGGTGCTAAGATTAGTTTTGTATCTTGACTTTTTCACACTGATAATGGGTATATATACAGCTGATTTTTTAGTCCTTTTTCATCCCCAAATTCAAATCACCATCTTGATCTAATAATCAGATCTCTCCTGTAAATCTCTAAATTCTTCTGTAAAATATCATTTTGTTATTCTCTCATTTTTGAGAAATTAATTCTTTTACTTAGTTAAAAACGCCTTTTATTCCGCTTGCGAAAGTCCATAACCCACAGGTTATGGGCCCAGCATTTTTCTAAGTCATAAAATTAATTTCCAAAACAAAACTAATTTGTTGTTGACCGTCATAATCCTTTTCTGCTTAGTACCTTTTCTTTTCACAACTGTTATGCCTGCCAAACTTCAATGGATCAACAGACAGTGAAGCTGCTGACCTACACAGGAAAGGCACAGGACTTTCCAATCTGGAGCACAAGATTTGTGGCGATGATGCAGACGAAGGGACTCTACAAATCACTACTGGGGACAGAGGAGCAACCCAATGAGCCTGCGCCACTGGCCAATGGGGCAACCAATGATGAGAAGAAGAACCACAATGTGCTGAAGGATGCATATGAGAAGGAAGTTGCAGACATCAAGGAGAAACGAAACAATGTGTGGTGCCATCTGGCACTGACTCTAGATGCAAGAACCCTCATGCTGATGAGACATGACTGTGTGGGAGATGACGGCATTGGAGATGGAGCAAAGGCTTGGAAGCTTTTGCAAGAGAGATTTCAGAGTGTGGAGACACCGACAGTGGTGACTTTAGTGGCACAGCTTGCTCGACTTCAGCTCGGGGATTCTTAGGATTTGGACAGCTTCTTCATCAGAGGACAGGAGTTGCTCACAAGGCTACAAGAAGCAGGGGAAGCAGTCTCAGAGACCCTCTTCAACGCCTTGGTCCTCAATGGTCTGCCAATGAGGTATGAAAGTTTTGTTATACAGGAAAGCTTCAACCCGGCAACGAACTTCACAGAGTTGAGGAAAAGGCTGCAGAACTTTCATGAGAGCACGGTGCAGAGACACAAGGGACAAAGTGGTTCAGTGGCACTGGCAGTGAAGCGTGACTTCAAGAATGGACCCAAGAAAGGAAACTGCTTTGTGTGTGGGATCCCTGGACACTTTGCCAAGGACTGCAGGAAGAAGGAGACAGCACAATGCAGCAAGTGTGGTGAGAAGGGTCACCTAGACAGGGCATGCAAGAGACAAAGAGATGGGGGCAAACATGAGTCAGTGGCAAAGGGTCCAACATTGGCTACACCAGACGAGGAATGCTGGGCAGCTCTTACCCAGTGGAAGACAGCAGGCATGCTAGTGGACAGTGGTTGTACAGATCACATAGTGACGAACATCGATGCGTTCCTGGACTTTGTGCCCATTCAATCAGTGGTCAGAAATCCCAACGGAGAGGCTTCCAGGGTTGTGGGCAGAGGCTGTGTGAGGATCAGCATACCCTCAAACAAAGAGGAATTCCAATGCGAACTCAAAAATGTTCTGTGTGTGCCGGACTATTCTTCAAACCTCCTATCAGTCTCAAGATGCACGGAGTGGGGACATAGCTTCACTTTCGAGAGAGGAAACAGCTGCATGAAACTCCAGAAGGGAACTCGGGTAAAACTAACACAAGAAAATAATTTGTTTTACTTACCCTGCAGCGTTCTAGAGTTCAAGATGAGTTCCAACAGCGTGAAACTTGACAGTGCAAGGAAGTGGCACAGACGATTGGGTCATTTGAATCAAGCGGATGTGGTCAGGAATGCACCAGTGACAGTGGGGGAACTCGATGATGTATGCAATGTGTGTGCATTGGCCAAGATCACAAAGACTCCAGTACCAAGAGTGGCAGAGACCCAAGCAGAAGACAAGCTGGACAGGGTGTTCACAGACGTGATGGGACTTTTCAGAGTAGAGTCACTGTCAGGGTTCCGGTTCTGCATAGTGTTTGCAGACCAGTACACAAAGTTTGTGTTTGTGGACTTGCTTAAGGCAAAGAGTGAAGCACTGGCCAGCCTGAAGAAATTTGTTCTCAGTGTGGGGACGCCCAAGAAGCTGAAGCAAGACAATTCGAAGGAGTTTCTCTCAGAGCAGTTCAAGACGTACTGCTTAGATGCAGGCATTCTACAGGAAAAGACCATACCAGAGACGCCACAACAGAATGGGTTAGCTGAGAAGTGCAACAGGACACTGCTGGAGATGGCAAGATGTTTGCTCATTGACTCAGGACTTCCCAAGATGATTTGGGGAGCAGCAATTCTTCACGCAGCAAGGATCAGAAACTTGGTTGGGAGACGAGGAGAAGAAAAATGCCCAGCAGAGCTGATGAGAGGTATAAAACCTAAGCTTCCAATTAGTAAATTATCTATTTTTGGTTGCACAGTCTTCATGAGGAAGAGGGACAGAGACGTCAGCAAACTTGAACCCAAGGCACTGGAAGGAAAGTTTGTGGGTTACACTGAAGGAGAAAATGGATACCTGGTGTACATACCCATCACACGCAAGGTGATGGCAGTTCGAGATTTGATCATCAAGGAGTCTGAAGTGGGCTCAATCCCTGAAAACAAAGAAACGGCTGACCTACTAGATGATGGGTCGGAACTGGGAATCTGGCACCCAGACGATGGTCATCAAGATGATGACAACAGAGAACGACAGGACACATCTACTGCAATAAAGGAGGAGTGGCATGACGCAGGGAGCGTGAATACTCAAGAAACAACACTGAGACCAGAGGCCTCAGATGTTGGAGAAACAGCACTAGATGAAGGATCTGCTGCAACAAGAGGGAGTTACAGAGACTCAGAGTCACTGGAAGACAGTGACACAGAAGACTTCTCACAGTTAGAGACAGTTGGCTTCAATGAAGATGCACTGGAACACGCGGACAGAGCAGAGCCCAGACGAGGGACACGAGCAAGGAATGTTCCGCAATTTTTTGGAGAATTCAGGACCCATCTTGTTGTGACTGAGGGCGACTATGTGGAACCCAAAACAGTCTACGAAGCCAAGCAAGGTGACGATTGGGACCAGTGGCACCGGGTAATGAAGGACGAGGTCAAGGCACTCCAAGACAACGAGACTTGGAACCTAGTGAGACCACCCACAGACAGGGACGTTATACCGGGCAAATGGGTCTACAAAGAGAAATTGGGACCCAGTGGTCAAGTGGACAAATACAAAGCGCGCTATGTGGCAAAGGCTTCAAACAAGTGGAAGGACTGGACTACTTTGAGACTTTTGCGCCTACCTGTAAGCCAGAGACATTCAGGATTCTACTTCAGCTATCAGCGAAAAAGGGCGATGTGATGCACCAATTTGATGTCAAGACCGCTTTCCTGCACTCGCCAATCGAAGAAGAAGTGTATCTGGAACAGCCACAGGAGTTTGTAAAACGCGGATCAGATGGGGAGAAGTTAGTATGTCGACTAAATAAATCAATTTATTGTTTGAAACAGGCTGCTAACAACTGGTACAAAGAGCTGGCAAACTTCCTACTGAGACAGGGGTTCACCAGAAGCAGGAACGATCACTGCTTGTTTGCAAGATCAGAGGCAGAGGATCACACCTTTATCTTGGTCTGGGTTGACGACATCATAGTAGCATCAAGAAGTATGACAGTGGTCTCTGATGTCAAGAAGGCACTAGAAGCAACCTTTCGATTGGAAGACAGAGGGGACTACACTGGTTTCTGGGTCTAAGAATCAGACGAGAAGAGGGCAAAGTCACAGTTGACCAAGAACGCTACATAGAAACAATGCTTGAGCGGTTTCAAATGGATCAATGCAAACCCTCAAGAACTCCAGCTGATCTGAAATTGAAACTTCAGACAGCACAGAACGGAGACGAAGAAGTGGACCAGAGGATCTACAGAACCATGGTTGGACCACTTTTGTATCTGGCCAAACAGACGAGGCCAGACATCATGTTCACAGTCAACATTCTGTCCAGACACATGAATGCACCTACCAATCAACACTGGATGTGCGGAAAACGACTTCTGCGATATCTTCAAGGTTCAAAAGGTTTAAAACTTACTTACACAAAAGAGGCTAGTTATGATTTAGTGGGGGAAAGTGATGCAGACTGGTCTGGAGACGTGAACGACAGAAAATCAATAACGGGCTATTACTTCAAGCTCAACAGACGTGGCGCAGCACTCAGCTGGGGTGTCAAGAAGCAGGCCACAGTTGCTCTTTCTTCATCAGAAGCAGAATATCAGGGCATGGCAGCAGCAGTTCAGGAAGCAATCTACCTGAAACAACTTCTAGAGGATTTTGGTCTCGAACAGAAACGTCCAATAGCAATTGGAGAGGACAACCAAAGTTGTATCAGACTTTGCCAAAACTCAGTCATGCACAAGAGGAGCAAGCACATCGAGACAAAGTTCCACTTCATTCGTGACAAGACTGAGGAGGGGACTCTTTCAATTCATTACGTCCCTACAGACAAAATGGCAGCGGACATCTTCACAAAGTCCTTACCCGTTTTGAAAGTGGAAACATTCAGAGCAGTTTTGATGGGAGCAGACTCTACGCAATCAGCTCAAGTCTGAGTGGGGGTGTTAGGATATCCATCAAACTATAGTCTTAAACTTGATGAGAATTAGAAAGAAAGTTTGACGTACCAGATTAGAAAGACAAGCAATATGACTTCGATCAAAGAAATTATATAAATGAATCGTCAAGAAATGCTGCTGAGAATCAATATTCGGTTCAAATTGGTGAATCTAGATAACTATTATTAGAGATAGATTAAGTGATGTAAAATCTTCCCAGCATGTATTAAATGATGATGATATCTCCGGAAGTGTGAATGTTTTCTTAGAAAAGTGCAAATGCATTCCATTTATTCCCTTTGCGACTGATTTGCAGAAGCAAACCATATTGGGTAACCCTTGCGACCCCCACTATAAATCACGTTGCTAAATATAGTTTTGTATCTTGACTTTTTCACACTGATAATGGGTATATATATAGCTGATTTTTGAGTCCTTTTTCATCCCCAAATTCAAATCACCATCTTGATCTAATAATCAGATCTCTCCTGTAAATCTCTGAATTCTTCTGTAAAATATCATTTTGTTATTCTCTCATTTTTGAGAAATTAATTCTTTTACTTAGTTAAAAACACCTTTTATTCCGCTTGCGAAAGTCCATAACCCACAGATTAGAACTAAGTCATAAACTAAGTGATGTTAAAAATATGCGCACCATTGATTTCAGCCTATTGAAAATATCAATTTTAAAATGAAAACTATTGCTAAGGTTAAAAAATTGAAGTACCAATACGCGACTCGATTTCTGAAAACAGGAACTAGATTTTCATATCTCTAAACAGTCAGATTTTCGAAACGAACTGAAGTTGTCCAAGCATCCCAAAATTGGCCTTCACGTCGGGAATTTCTGTCTCAAGCGTTCGTCAGCAGCGAACGTTATTAACAACGATCTAAGACTTTATCGGAGAAAAAACGACAGCTTCTTATGTTACAAACCAATCATACCGACAATTTTTCTTTTTTAGCCGAACACTCCTATGAACTCATACACTTGAAGCCAAACTACCAAACATTTTTAACATCTAAAACCAATGATGCCGACAAAACTTAACATTCCGAGGCTTGCTAAGATTTCTTTATGGTGCTTGAAACCAAACAAACGGAAAATTTCTGTCAAACTTTCTGTCAATTTCGTCCTGTCATCTGGACTAAGGCAGTTTTGGGCAAAAGTTAAAACTACAGAGATACCGAGCATATCCTGTTTTCTTTGCTTATCAGCTTTTTTATAAGTTTGACACAAAAAATCAAAGGCATTGAGTGCTTTTCGATGTAATTTTTATGCTTACGTTGTATATAGTGACTGAAAAATGAGAGAGTTTAGATCTTACTTCAGTTGCAGCCCGAGGTTCCTCCTGTGGAACCAAGCCATCATCAAGGTGGCCGAAACCTGTTCCGATATTAATTGTAGACTCTATTTCATCCTCTATGACGTATTCATTTTGGGTCATATTACATGTGTGTGGCACTCTGGTGATAGATTCTAATTGGCATCCACTTCTCTGGATCTTTATTGTGTCCAGACTGCACAACATATGGAATCCAGGGTAACTCACTGCTAGCTCATCTTTATGGGGTCTAAGTGGAATCATCTCCACTGCGATGAACGTATCTGGAAGCATTATAACATCGTGAGAAAAATGAATCGCACGGAGTCAACTATCACACAAAACCCGGGTCGAGGTTTTTGGGTAAATTTTTCCAAGAAATGCGTTGAATGCGGTGAATTTTGGTAAGAAATGCGGTGATTGCGGTGAATGTGGTGACAAAAAATATTTAAGCGCATTTCACCGCATTTCTTACAATAATTCACCACAAAATTCACCGCATTTCTTAGAAAAGTTCACCGCATCAACTTTTATGGCAAATTAATGTAAGAAATGCGGTGAAAGCGGTGAATGCTGTGACAAAAAATAATTCACCGCATTTCACCGCATTTCTTACAAAAAATCACCGCGAAATTCACCGCATTTCTTACAAAAATTCACCGCACTTGCTTTCCAACGTTTACTCAATCTGATTTAAATTAACAAAAAATAATAAGGATGTTTGTGACGGTTGGCGCTGTGGCATAAGCAGTGGAAGGCATGCAGGAGGTCCGAGGTTCAAACCCGGGAAGGGAAGATTCTGTTTTGTATGAATACTGAGAACGCGGTGAAAATAAATAATTCACCGCATTCACCGCATAAAGATTTAAGAAATACGCGGTAGAATTTTTTACCGCATTTCTTACACAAATTCACCACAAAATTCACCGCATTTCTTAGAAAAATTCACCGCATTTGCTTTCCAATGTTTATACTCAATCTGATCTAAATTAACAAAAAATATTAGGAATGTATGTGACAGCTGGTGCTGTGGAATAAGCAGTGGAAGGCAAGAAGGAGGTCAGAGGTTCAAACCCGGGTAGGGAAGATTCTTTTTTGTAAGAATACTGAGAACGCGGTTAAAATAAATAAGTCACCGCGATTCACCGGAATAAGATGTAAGAAACAAGCGGTGAATTTTTTTTTTCACCGCATTTCTTACGAAAATTCACCGCCAAAACTCGACCCGGGTAGTCTGGACATGGACGCACAAGAGGTTTATGCTTAGAGTGCACAATTTTGGTTTGAAACCCACGAAATTCTGGATATAAGCACTAAAATTTCTGGTTGGTGAACGTATTCTGGACTTTCCGAATTTTGGTCTGGGACCTCAAGAATGGGTACTACTAATATAGACGTGTTTAATAAAAAAAAATTAGTTCAATCGTATCGTCGTTGATTACCGCATTATTCAAAATGAGACAATAATTCGGCAAAGAAGTTTAATTCGCTCGTGGTTGAGTGAGCATTAGCTTGCACATAATATTACAGCACCGGTAATCTAACAAATTTGGCTATAATGATTATCAATGTAAAATAAAACAAAAACGACTCTTAATTAATCACATCCGGAACTTAAAGGCATGCAATTAAACTGAATTCCAATTTCTAAACTTTTGAAACCATGAAACATTTCTAAAACGGAAAGGTGTCTCTTTTCTCGAAGAGAGAGGAACTGTAAAAATTTCAGATTGAAGCAAAAGTTTTTAGCAAAAATTCTGTTCAGCCGTCATCTCACCTTAGACATTTGAGAATTTTTATCGCGTAAGACCATACAAATTTCTTATAAATTTGTCTTATAAGTACTTTTAAGATTATACGTTGCCTGACTAAGACTTTCTAAGACAATTTATCAGGTCTTACATGATAAAAGTTCACTTTTGTCAGGTCTTACGTGATAAAAATTCTGCCTTATAAGACCTTACACGATAAATTCTGCCTGACAAAAAATGTTTATCGTGTAAGATCTTATAAGAATCCTATAACATCTTGTAAGATAAACATTTGGAAAGCTGTGGCCCATCTTTTTGATAAATTTTTTATCAGATCATATACGATAAAAATTCTCTAAGTATGACATGTTCTACATATTGAAGACAATTCAGGGTTGCTTTCAAGCAGTAGCCAAAAAGCTACAGCTTGCCACACTTAAATATCAGAGCAACAAAGAGAAAATTATCTTGTATAGTCTTTTGAGACTTATAAGATTTTGTAAAAAAAAAAGGTTATTCGAGTGTTTGGCGCTTTTTCTGAGGCATTAATTATCAAAATAGGTTGTAAAATCATCTTCAAAGACCAAAACTATCTTGAACTGCTAAGTTTAGCCATAGTAACTAGTTAAATGTCAGCGTTATACTGCCGTCAAAATAGAATCAACAAACATTTTTTGTTTCAAAATTGGTTAGTTGACCGATTATTTTTTACTTCTATAGGAACTTGACTACGTTATACGGTTATACTGAAATCATTGAAACATAGCTTATCAGAACCTAGACGACAAAAATTCAGCCCTACGTGAACTTTTAACGAGTAAGATCTGATAAGATACTTATCAGATCTTATAAGATAACAATTCAGCAAATTGAATTATTATCATATAAGATCTGATAAGTATCTTATCAGATCTTGCACGATTAAACTTCACGTAGGGTACGATTTTTTGTCGTGTAAGACCAGATAAGATCTTACACGATAAAGATTTTTGATCAGCATCTTATCAGATCTTACATGATAAAAATTCCAGAATCACTGGGGCATTAAGTATACTATCGTTTTCAAAGACATAGTATCTACACAACCTAAAACGCCAATATTTAAAAAAAGTTGAAACAGTTATTACAGGAAAAATTACCGTCATTATAATCATTTGTAAAAATTAGACGATGATAAAATTGAAAAATTTAACTAATTCAGAAAAAAGAGCTTAGAAGCAGGAATGCTGAAATAGTCATTTATTTTCTGTGACTCATGTGCTAAAATTTTGCAAAGATAAAGATCCAAATAGTAAACCTCAAGTTAAAAATCATCAGCAAAACTTCTCATGCTATCTATACAAAAGTGCCGCGTTTTTTCTACGCAAACTCAAATATTTCATTTTTTCCCACAAAGCAGCTCAGTTGGAGAATTCTTTTCGAAATTTTTAGAAAATACTTTTCATTCAAAACTTTATGAAAAATTCCGAAGCCGGAAATGATAGAATCTTGTATTATTTCACCAAAAAAAATGAAGAAATTTGGGTAATCGTTTGCAACAACTCTGGCGCATTGGAGAACGCGAAAAAATTTTGGTCAAAGTTTGTTACCAAAAGCGATAGTTTTCAAAAACTTGGCACCTATAAAAATCTGTGTTCAATACTTTAAGTGCTGTGAATACATGAGGTCCACGAATAGCTTCAAAAATTGCAGCGAAGTTCTTCACATCAAATTGAGATCATTAAACTGCACACAATAGGAGGTTTTTTGCACATTTATTTCATAAGAACTTTGCTGAAAGTAAGTTAGGGTCAGAAATGCGCTGGTGAACGCTGACAAAAAAAACCGTGTCCGGCTTAATTTTCATAAGTTCTTTGAGTTAATTCTCGGAAGATAATGTGCCAAAAAGTGCAGAAATTATGAATGAAATTTGATAAAGTTTCATCAAATTAAGCGAAAGTTTATGCAGTATTTATACGTTTGAAATTATTTTAGTGGCTGTCAGCGTCGATTTTAGTGGCGATTACTTTTCATTGACTTTTAAAATTATATACCTAGCAAACATAAAGGATGTGTTCTGATCGGTACCTGGTGAGAATGAGTCAATTTCTTCTCCCAGATCCATGCACATAAGTAGGCTCCCCAGTCGGTTTTTGTTAGGAGGCACTGCTCCGCTCAGGAGGTGTTGGAACATGAAGTTCATGGATACAACCTCCTCTCTCGTTGAATACAACTCCTCCTTTCTTACAAATAATTGCACTCCGTAGAAGCCTGATAAGTGCTCAAGTGGTCTCCTAAAGCAATTAATCATATTAACATCGAGATGGAGGACCCATTATTTGCATTATTTGCACCTCCCAGCGACACGTGCAATTTTTGGCACAACTATTTAATTGGGGTGAGCAAAACCTGCTCCGGGGTACAAAGGGAAACATCCGAATGGTCAATGACTAAAAATTCTCGATGTTGGAAAATCTATGGCTACAATTTTTTTTTATAAATGAAGGTTCTAAGGAAATTAATGGCGAGTTTCTTACGGTTTGAGACCCTGAAAGCAGAGTCTATTGTTGGCCCTGTCCATAGATATAGATTCATTGATAAATGTGACTTCTAATGAGTGGATGTCAGGTGGGGTCAACTCTATTCGACATCTGTCCGAAGCAAAACCTATAAAACACAGTCATAATGTGAGTTTTCTCGCTTTTTCTGGCTCTTTTTCGTTTGTGCCCCCCCCCCCCCTGAAGCCTACTGGGTGTAAATTTTTGGCAACAATCAAGCACCATAACTTTCAATATAGTGATTTAACATGTAATAGCACGGGCTTTGTAACTGTGGGGCGAAGATTCATGCTTTTTGGCTTCCTTCGGATGCCTTTTGAGTGTCAATCTTTCAAGATTATTGCACGTTCATGCAAGGTTTACATTGAAACCCGCCAGGAAGTTATTGGGTTGACGCGCACAAAAAGTAAACTTACATTTGTATACAATTTCCAATAATATAGCACCTGTAGGGACACCTGACTAGCTACCTTGGCCTAACAAACCCAAAGAAGGGCTGAAAAAAAAGGCTGACATTTCTTTCCTTTGTGAAAAACAAACAGATATAAAATTCAGCTTTTTACTTGATTTTGATTCGCATAAAAGATTTTGAGGCTATTATAACTGATATGACTTTCAGAGAGAAAGTTTAAAATAAAGACAAGTATTTAAAAAATCAGCAACGAGTTATATTGAACAAACATACATTGTTTGCCTAGTCCACGATCATAAACATTCGATATGAGCAGTCGACAGGGTAAACATGTGTGTCATTTAATTACATCTTTTCCGTCTTTTCAATCAGAAAAACAAAGAAACGTTTGGATACGAACATTGAATAATTTAAACCGTAGACTCACAAAGCTGTCGTAAATATTTCGAAAATAAAATCACGCCAAAATCAAGGCGAAACAGTGAGGAGACGCATGAGTCGGGAGGGGGGTGCGTCTTATTTTTTGTGTTATCACCGGCTTTGGTAGTTTGTACACTTAGTCTGCTAAAGATCTAAAACAAATGCTGAGCTTCCTATACCCTTCAAATTTTACCAGTTTATTGAGGACAAAATATCAAATGCTGAGACAAAAAGAAAGAAACATAATCTTACGAAAAAAGATCTTTTCCGATTATGCCCCCAGTTTATCGGCTGCATATGATTTGCACCACCCGATGCACGTGCCGTATTTCTGCATAAAAATTTACAATCTAATGACACATGCTCTGTAACTTGGGGGCGCATTACTTACTAGTGGTGCTTAAACTTAAGAGATCTACAAAACAGAAACAAATATATGTAAGATAACATTCTTATCAATGGAGGGTATGCAGGATCTTTTCCCTTTGTGCCCCAAGTACGTTATGCAGCCCCAATTACAGAGCAGATGCCATTACACAGTAAATCATTTTGTAAAAATAGGGCACGTGCGTCTGGGTGGTGCAAATAATATGCACCCAATAAACTGGGGCGCAAACGGAAAAGATCTTTTTTGGTAACTTACGTTTCTTTCTTTCTTTTTGTCTACGCATTTGATATTTTGTCCTCATTAAACTGGTGAAATTTGAAGGGTATAGGAAGCTCAGCAGTTGTTTTAGATCTTTAGCAGTCTAAGTATACAAACTAACGAAGCCGGTGATAACACAAAAAAATAAGATGTACCCCCCTCCCGACCCCAGCGACTCCTCAACTTCTTCTTCGTCTTGATTTTGGCGTGATTTTAAATTCCAAATATTTACGACGGCTTTATGAGTCGACGGTTTAAATTAGTCATTGTTCGTATCCAAACGTTTCTTTGCTTTTCTTAATGAAAAGACGGAAAAGATATAATTAATTGACATACATGTTTACCCTGCCAAATTCTCATATCGAATGTTTATGATAGAGTTTAGGCAAACAATGTTTGTTTGTTAAATTTAGTTTTTTGCTGATGTTTTAAATACACTATAGTGCCAAAAAGCTACGTACAGCATGTTTTCTGCTTTTAGAGCATGATTCGTTATTCACAAGCATGATTTGCGCTAACGCGTGACAAAAGCCGTGAAATTTAAAAGTTTTTAGAGATTTTTTTTCTCCTTCTCTCCGCTTAAACAGAAAAAATGGTTACACCGCTTTGTTCTTTCTCAGTTTGCCAAGTTGTTACGCTAATGAATGTCGAATTTTCACGGTCTAGAATACAAAAAGCATTTAAACTTTGAGTCAAGATCCAGTGCACAGTATGCATATAAACGTTGCTTTAAAAATAGAAGTTTCGGGGCCCAAAAATTGACCGGAAGAACCCCAAAATTGTCCAAAAAAATCAGAAAAAAAGTTAGTTACTGATGTTTTGAAAAATCCCAAGACCTCACTGGAGCGCATTAGAGTGGCTGTTAACGCTTTTTTTTGCTACGATACAATTTCTAGAGGTACAATTAGACAAATTCTCAAACAATACGGAGTTTTGTCAACAAATTCTTCAAAAAAATTTAGTTTGAAGAAAAAAAGCAAGTGTTTGTGTTCAAAGTGGTGTATCAATATGCAAACGAAGTCATTTTATTTCTGGCAGATTTTTGTTTTTTCGGATGAAACAAGGGTTCGCATCTCCAATGACGTGATTGTTAGGGTTTTTCGAAGAAATGGAACAAAATTTCACAAAAAAAAACACAAAAATTTGAGTTCACACAAACGATCACTTATGTTTTGAGATGCAATACGATCCTATGTACTGAAATTGCTTGTTTAGTGTTCAAAAAAGCTAAGAATTGCTTTTCCCCAGAAATTACTTTTCAACAAGCTAATATTCCTGTGCATAAATCGAAGATTATCGGATTTTTTTTCCAAGAAAACGAGTGGAAGGTACTGAAATAGCTAGCATCTTGAATCCTTTTGAAAATTTATGCGCGATTTTGAAGCAACGATTACGAAAACAGACAGTTTTTGGAAAAAATTAGAAAAAAAAGTGTATAAAACATGAAATGAAATTGTCCCAGACGTCGTGAGAAACCTGTATAAAAACTACACAATCACCTACTAGACGTCAAAGAAGCAAAAAAGTGTACTGACGCGTTATTGATGAATAAAATTTGAACTGAAAATACTATAGTACTTGATGTTTGTATTGCTTTTTTAAAAAATCTTTAGGTGTACGTAACTTTTTGGTACCATAGTGTACTTGTCTTTATTTTAAATTTTCTCTTTGAAAGTCATGTCAGTTATAGTAGCCTCAAAATCTTTTATGCAAGTCAAAACCAAGTAAAAAGCAGAACTTTATACCTGTTTATTTTTTCACAAAGGAAAGAAAATGTCAGCCTTTCTTTTTCAACCCTTCTTGGGGTTTGTGAGGTCAGGGTAGCTAGTCCGGTGTCCCTACAAGTGCCATATTGTAAATTGTATGCAAATATGGTTTTATGATGTCCTGGTAAATAACTACATACGAAGAAACAATAGGACACGTATGACTCTGATCAACGTCAACTTAGAGAAAACAAATTAAGGCTGTCTGAGAAAAATAAGGTCTTGTTTTCTGATTACTATATTTTAGTTTTAGAATGCAAGTACGTTGTCCCAATTTCTTAGCATAACAGCGGTTACTCACTGTGGCAGCATCCGTTCTCAAAGAAACAAACAGCCTTTGAAGATTCGATTTGGTTCTTCAAACAGGCCAAGTCTGGTATAATGTGCGTGGGATCAACAGCATTTAACGGCTGTGCTGAACACAAAGTCAAAAGAATCAAAAACAAAAATGACGGATTGCTAAAAAGGTTCATTCTTTACCCCCACACAGTAAGAAGACTAATAGAAAATTAATGAAGAGTGAGCAGGTCAATAATAAAGATTACGATGTTGCACATAACTCTCATAAATGAGTCATTCTCGTTTTCTTGTCAAAAACGTACAAGTATGTTGTCATAATAGTAAGCATAGTTGATCATATATGGTAAACGTGACATTGTTGAACACGCCTTTCAATCAAACGCAGTAACAAAGTACAACAGTCGGGGAGCTTATAATCTAAATGTCGACTGTATAATTGCAGCAGTTGAAGTCGATTTTGGCTGACTCATGATTTTGTCTCCATTTTTGGTTGTCTAGATCACCATTTGAAGACTTTTCATCAAAACGTGCGAATCGAGGTCAAACTTCTGACTACCAATATTTATTCAAAGATTTAATCCATACATACGTAGCAATGAAAATAACCCCACCCCGCCCCCAAGAAAAAAGAAAACTCCCGTACTCTTGAGTACTCGATTGGAAATAACAAATTTTTCAATTCTTTTTATTCTTTGTCGTTCTAACAGCCCCTCTCCATCCCAGTGTTTTGTGACCGCCAGGAGCAATTTAACAAATTATTATTCTGTTTTTCAAACCCCAAATGAAATGGAGGTTAGCAACTTAATAGCCGGTCTACTTTTCTGTTATTCCAATTTTGCCAATTGAACTTCAGAAACTCCCATTATCGCTTTCGTGCAGCTGATCATTGCTTTCGATCCACTTCAATTTTTTCGTTTTTCAGTTATGTTCCTAATGAAACTGGTACATTTATCTGTTGGGCTACAAGAGTTTTGCAAGACTCTAGCAAAACTCTTGTATGATTATGCATCATCCATTCATCTTGTCAGGGCTCTTTTAAGAATGATACCAATTCTTGCAAGACTCTTGACAGATAACAATAGAAAGAATCCTCACAGCCATCCATTGCTCTTCCCAGAACAACACAGCTATAAAGCGCTTTCTAAAACGTACAAAATGGCCTCTGAACACAAACTTATAATTCCGATAAGGGGCTTAAACAGCAAAAATAGAGTCCGTGAGCACAGTAATTATTTGTACCAATTCCATACCTATAAAGCAACATAAAGTTTTTTTATAGATATTTCAAAAAGTAACAAGATTTTTGCATTTTTTCCTTAATGATCTTTGGGTCAAATAGTGTAAATCAACAATATTGAGGTACGACCTGCTTAATAAAGGTCGGGTTGCAAGAACTTAATGGAATTTTCGAGCTAAAAACAAAAGAGAAAACAACTTTAAAAAGGTTTCAATTTCTTAGAAAACAAAAAATCTCATGTGTAGATTTATATAAAAATTTCAAATTTAACATTTTGAACGATTGAAATGCAAACTAAGTTGCTGGGAGGTGGCAAGGAAACGATCTCCTTTGAATTGCTCTTGAAGTTGATTGAAAATCAGTTTTTTCGAAAACAGTTTTAATGGTTTAGAGCGAAAACCGTGAAAACATTTTTCCAGGCCAACTAGGTTTTTGAAGTTTTTTCCAAAACAGCGTTTTCACCAATAGTTTACTTAGAAAAACAAATACACTAAAGTAAGTTTCAATAACTTAACTTTAATAGTTAAATATCAATTTTGTCAGTTTTGGAAACTTAAGCAAAATAGTATGTGCTGTCAATTCTTCAGACCTAATTTAGATTTTGTCTTAAAACATCTCAGTGAAGCGCAGAAGAAAATTCTGAAAGTACCCAACCGCATTCTGTTTACAGATCTGATCTAAAAACACAATTTATCCATCATCGCCTCATCACCAATGCATTACAACATCAATAACCAATCAAAAACGAATCACACATTACGGCCATTCGTTGGAGAGGTTCGATTGTTCTTTCAAAAAAGTATTTTAAATGATCAGTTTCTTTTGATGTCAAAAACAAAGACCACAAGCAGGCTCTAAAAGCACAATAAAAAAGAATCTCCAAAACCATACAACAAAAGCATCGCGGAAAAGGTCGTCAAGCAGTAAATTTTTTGCAGAAACTGTAAGAGTGTGGTTGCTGTTTCGATCAAGCAATTAAGTCAATATTGTCTAGAAGCGAGTGTTTATTAAGCACTTCACTAATAATGAAAACCTCCGAAACGTGTTTTGGTCGATAATACCCAAAAACACTTTTCAATCTTTTGCAAAAAAACTAAGTTCTAATCAATTTTTCTAATTCACTGAGGAAAACAAAAACACTAGAGCTTCTTTTGTTAATTAAATTTTCCGTTTGAAGAAAGTTTTGAGAGTTTTAGAAACCTAACCAATTTTGTACCTGCTGGCATCTCGTCAGATCTCATTTTGATTCTTTTGCTTCCAAAACATCGCATTGAACAGTAGTTGAAAAAAATTTGAAAGTACTCTACCGTATCTTCTTTCCCAATCTACAGTCAAAACAACTAAAAGTTATCCAGTTTCACGTTATTTTTTATTAGCAAAAATAAATGCACCAATTAAAACAATAAATGACCCAAAAACAGAATTTGAACCTTGGATGGAGCGGTTTGATTTCATTTTCTGTACTGATGTCAACTGGGTTAGTCCAGAAAAAAAACCGAAAAGATGAGCCTGCACTGAACACAGGAAAAGATAGCAAATTGGAAACATTGTATCACAGAAAGAGAAGAAAACAGGTCATTAAATGGAGACCCAAGTGGAGAACTACTGAAATTTCTACATATCTTCCTAAAATTCTGATAAACTAAATCTATTTCAGATCAAAAATTTCAAGACGGTTTTCTGGAAAGATTCTCGTTAGAATCTTAGCAAGTAATCGTGTTCAATTTTTTTTCTTTCATCAGATAGCCGTTATTTGTAGACTTTTATAAGATCCTAGCAGACAACCCTTATTCTCAAGAGTCTTTCATGATTTTAGCAGATTATCGTCCCAGGTCCTATACGTTAGACTTTAGATGCAATGTGATCGGATGCAATTTAGAAGGGCAGCATCGAATTGCAGCTCTCATTAAACTAAAAAGGTAATATTTTGAAGAAATGAACGAATTTTACTTTTCTTAGACATATTTTCGCATTGTTTGTGATCATGCTCTTTATTAAATCTCTTTGATACTAGGACCTTCAATTCAATACACCCTTTGGAATAAGCTTGGCACACTCTTTAAAAATTCAAAAAGGTAGATTATTATTTTCCATTTTTTTCAGGAACATACCCAAAATATTTAAAAGATGATGGTTTAAGTGAAGTTGCAATTGATTTAATGTAATTTTGTTCGAGAAAACTAATGTTGGTCTCATAATTCCACTGATTTCATTACGATAAACTAAGATTTTGCTTTAAACATTTTGCTATTATGTCAATAACAAGAGATGGCCAAATTTAGAAAGCTATTTGAAAACCTTATTTTTGATTTAATAACTATCCACGTAGTTGTAGTAAAACAAATGAGTGCCATCATTTTGAGAGCCCTCTCATCATTACGTTTTTAATTGATAAAGTGCGGTGAATTTCAGTTTTAAGCGCAACCCAGAGAAACCCAGGATGAGGTCCCAGACCGAAACCAGATATGTCCAGACCGAAATAAACGCACGAAGGGGGTGTCGTGCGTTCAAAATTACACGGTCTGGAAACACGGATGAACGGACGATGGTCTGGACATGAACGCACGATGGTATGGACATGAACGCACGATGGTCTGGTGACCGCACGATGGTCTGGTGACCGCACGATGGTCTGGACATGAACGCACGAAAGTCTGGACATGAACGCACGAAAAATTTTCGTGCGTTCATTTCCAGACTTTCGTGCGTTCATGTCCAGACCATCGTGCGTTCATGTCCAGACTTTCGTGTGTTCACCAGACGGAAAAAAAATTACCTGCTGGGGTGCAGTGTAGATCCTTGAAGCTGAAGACAGAGAGGGTTCCAAAATTCCACAAATCCAGATATTTAAAGTCTTATTTTACGTGAAGTACATGAAGATCTTTATACTAATAGGAGACAGTGCCTTTTTTGCTGTGGTGAGCAAAATTCAAGGTGTCTATCTATCAGTATTAAGAATAAAATGAACCTCTAATAAGATAAGACTTTTTTGACACTCATTCAAGAAAGCTGAAATCAACATAAACATTTTTCACACATCACAAACACACATCATAGACTCAAACCAAAAAACCGAAGCGAGAGACGAGCGAGACAACGCGAGAGACGAGCGAGAGAACGCGAGACGAGCGAGAGACGAGCGAGAGAACGCGAGACACGAGCGACAGACGAACGAGAGACGAAAACACGGGCGAGAGAACAAGGGGGAGGGGAAGGGGGAGCACCAAAAAATTTTGACGCCCAAAAGGCGGCCCACCCATTTTTAACTCTATAATTTTAATTTTTTTAAAAAAAAAATCAACCAACACTTAAAACACATAACTTCTGCACCAACACCAGCTACATCAAATATTCTTTTTGCCTTACACTCTAGGTACACTGTGAAAACTCCACACCAATTTTGGTTTACTTTGGACAATTCTATGACCTAATCAAAAAAACCTATTTTTAAAAATTATTTAAAATTAATTATTCGAATTAATCGCAAATTTCCGTATGAAAAACTAACTTTTTTCCTAGACAAGCTATAGCAAAAATTCTTTTTTTCCTACACTTTACCTACAAAGGGGATACTGCATACCAAGTTTGGTTCAATTTGGACAACTCTATGACCTAATCAAAAAGAACTATTTTTAAAATTACTTATTCAAAATCATTCGGAATTTTAGTCTTTAAAAAACCTCGAGTTTGAAATAATTCCAAAAAGTGGCCACAAAAAGCAAAAATTTTGCTATAGTTCAAATCGAAAGAAACGTTCCTCGTGAAAAACTTATTATCGGGAGGCCAGTGGACCACTTTTGAGCATATTGGAGATTTTTATGGCCAATTGAATTTTGCAACATCACTTTAAATTAGTTTTTTCATGATTTTTGGGTCAGAAGTTTCCTGTGAACTGGGCCGATGTTGCGGACCTATATACTACTTTATAGTACTTAGTTCTACTCCCATACCATAGTATAGATGGTTAGAGTTCAAAAATTGAGCCTCAAATGTCTACTTACTCGTATGGAATGATGCTAACTTTATCACGAGATTCATGGATGACATAGTCTAAAGTGAACTTTTGCAGTCCCTGGGTCATTTTGTCAGTGAAAAACATTGCATATTATTACAATGAGATCATTTCTATACTAAATTGGAGCAGTTTCCAGTAAAAAAAATAGCTTCCATAATGTAAAAGTTTTATGGAAATGTCAAAGAAATTTGTTTTCCGCTGGACTTCCCAAGTTTTTCCCCGAGAACCTAGTTGGAGGCTAAAAGACGGTAGATGATAAATTAGTACAATTTTTCGCCCCCATTTATATTCAAAAAAACTAATAGAGTCAAATATATGTGTTATAATTCAAAAAATGTCAAAAAAAGTAGCCTTAATGAGTAATAGAAGCACACTTTCTAAATCACTTTTCTTAAACTTTGCTAATTTTGAAAACCTGTTCTTCGCTCGATTTTTGTTATATTGAAGTATGCAGTTTGTGGCTAGAAGTTCGAGTGATTTAAGGAAAAAAAGGCATATTTTTTCAATTTTGGTATTTAAAGTTACCCAAAATTCCCGTTTGAAAAAAAAGAAATGTCGGTTCATGAAGTTTTTGACCACCAGAGCGAGAATTTTACATTACTGATATTTTTTTCACCCCGGACATTGCTTGAGACATCATTTTTAATTGAGAAAATGGCTTTTTATTTAATAAAAATCAGACCTTAGTCATGCTAGATCCGTTAGAATTTGAGGGAAGAGGAACAGTTTGTATATGTTTTTTGAGGACCACCCTTCAAACATTCAACAAAAAATATCAATTAACTATCTACGAGACGTCCCAGTGCTTGTCTTGGGTCACTAATTACAGGACCGAACTGAAAAATATAGTGACCCATGGAATATATTTAGCAAATTGACCATATATGAAGAAAAAAAACAGTTCAGAACTTACTAAGGTCAAAAATTGGGAGGTCGATAATAGAAAAACCCATTTGATCTGCTTTTTCTACACTCAGTGACACATAACAAGGTTGTACTAACTTCATCAGCACAATTTTGGTACCTGGTAACATCAATGGTTGCGACAAATTAGGGCAAATGATTGTTTCCGCGAACTGTGCTCGCAATTTTCTAACATAAATCCTGATATGCGGTCCCCAAATAATTCGTTAAAACGGCTGTTATGAAGTTCCTCTTACACCATTTTGTCTTCCATTGGTGACTGAATTACTCTAAACGTCTTTAAGGTTGCACAAGTATTGCCAACTGGACTCTTAAACACAAAACAGCCACATTGTCAAATCTAAGATGTCAATTTTGCGTTGTTTTTCGGGCATAAATGCTTTTGTTTTAACTTCTGGGTGCCATTAATAGTCCCAACTAAAATAACTTAGTAGACTGGGCCCGGAGAACACATTCATAAGGTCAGAAAACGTTTTTGTAAGAATCCGACCTGTCGATTCCTGTTAACAAACTTTTTAACAACACGGTACAAAACCTGCATGCCGGTATCACATGAGTCAAAATGACCCCAAATGAGCTCACCATAGCTCTTAAAGTAATGTTTTATTATGTCATTGGATATAAATAGCACTTTAGAACAATCGGATACGGCTAAAATAGGTCGGGTACTGATTTGCTTAACTTTTCACCATATCGACCCGATTTGGGACCCAAAAACGCGCCTCAAATTTTTTCTGATCTGACAAATATCGATTTTAGGGAGTTTAGACCGGTTGAATTTACAAAGTACTATCCGATAGGGCCAGGATTCACCAATTTTAACTTCAAATAATTTCTGTGAAAAAATCTCACCCCGTCTGTCCTAAAGTGTTAACTTTTTGAAAGCGGGTACAAAACGTGTTTTTGGCCAGAGGTCATATTCAAAATCTGTCAAAAGTGTTCTAAATAGGCTCATTAAACCCAGTTTTAGTCCTAGTTGGATAATTAAAGAGTTTTAGAACGATATCTGTTGTCAAAAAAATTCGGTCCCGGCTGGGGACACTGTTACGATATCTTGCCCATTTTTCGACCGAGAACAGGCGTGCATTTTCTTCTGACGCAGAGATATCTTATTCCAAATAAGGGGAGACCCAAAAACTTAAGGTATTGCACTAGATATCTTACAGATGTACCTAATTTGAAGGCATAAAAATCAATTTCGGACACCTATCGCCTGAATACACCTTAACATTTTGATAAAAGCGTAAAAGGCAAATCATCAAAAAACTACCCTATAATCTATATTTCTAGGGGTCGCAATGGTGTCTGGAGACCTAACTTAAGTCTTTCTAACTATCCCTAAGGCTATTCAATCGATTAGAATGCGTTTTGAAAAAACCGTCTCCGAGATATGGCTATTTTGCTTATATGCATATATGAGGCCCTAAATCTTGACATCGAAAAACACAGTAGATACCTTTAACACAAAACAAATAGTCTACGGCAGGTCGTGGGAACACAGTGGAAAACGACAGAAAAAAACCGATCAATTTTGATCAAGTGGTCTTTGAGAACGAGTGCTCTGCTCCAACTGTACCAAGAATTTTGGGCCCGGATGAATAGCTCGAGATTCTGCCAAGGGTCTAATTTCCGTTTAAAAACGCTTCATAAACACACTCAGGGGGCACGAACCCTCTAACTAGGAGTCGGCTGAGGACTTCGAGTGTTGTTTTCATACCTACTATGAAGTCTGGTACTTTGTTCAATTTGGATAGAAAAAAACACGTTTTTGACCTAAAAAATGAGTGCCAAATCGTACTCATTTCTTGGATCTCATAAACGGTGCTTTTTGTTCGGCTTTTTTGGTGTTCTGGCTTTATATACAAAAGAATAGAGTAAATGGGTGCTTTTGCAGCCATAGGAAAGTCACTTTTCATTTTTTTAACTCGTATTGGGACATTTTGTCAAGTTTGAGGCCACTTTTGGCAACGTGATACCTAAAAACTAAACTTCCAGTGTTGATTTTCGCACGCACAAATGGTCAATTATGGTTAGCAGGCATATTTCCAGTTGCCAGCTATACATAATTCTTACATAAATGTTTAAAAAAACATTTTTTAACCAAACGTTTATAGTTTTGTCATTCTTATCCTCCTTGGTGTCATTTTCAGGGATCAAGGTGGCAAAATTTTACTTTATTCTGCAGATCTGCATCAAACTAATATTCAATTTATATGTATAAACATATTTTGAGCAGATCCGAACGTACAGGAACATTGATTAACACCTTAAACGTAAAAAATAACCGCTATGCTATAATCTTGGAGTACAAACTGAAAATGAGACATCGGCATCGATTAAACATGTGTTTAGTGTTTTTCACCCAAGATTTTGATTATCAAGTCCAATTCCCAACACACCTATACTAATAACTCAAAGAAATAATACATTAAAAGACGGTAAGAGCATAAATTTTTGTTAATTCTTGTCTCTGATTCTCGTGATAAATGTTTTTGCAAGTGATGTGTTTTCTGATCGGCTGAAACTTTGTTTTACTACAAGATGATTATTATTCTTCCTATATTTCATTGTTACACTCAAAAGCGTTGAACAGTAGAAAGATGTCCTTGCAAAAATCAGTTATTGAAAAATCGTTTTTGACAGTACTGTTTTGCTATGCTTTTTCAACACTAAATTTTGCAAGGAGCGAAATTAATTTAGGAGATGTTGTAGGGGACATTCCAGTAGAAGAAACAAATAAATAAAGTCTAATTCGTTCGCTACGTATCATGGTCTTTGCGTGCAACAAAACATTTTATGTGTTGGTATGTACTTATTTTCTGTTAACAGCCATTTTTTAGAAAGATGTTTTCATTACAATTTTTTTGTTTTATATTTCTACCTTCTTTTCTCAAAAGAAATGCGTGCATCATGGAGTAACAAAATAAACCATAATAAGGCCAGTCTTATTGTAAACAGTTTGATGCTAATTTGGTTGTATTCTATTCATAGAAAAGTTGCTCAAAATTGACCCTGTTTAAGAAATGGAGTGAACGCGTTCGGCCTTTCTAACTTTTAAATTGGTCTTTTATGATAAATTTTGAATCTTTAGACCCACTTTTTTCTAATTGGTTCAACTAACATTTTTGTAAGCATTAAAAAACCGTGTTTCATGTGCTCCGAATTTTTTCCTCTTGCCATCAAAATGTCATTCAATACAAAAATAGTCAAACATAGAAATCATGTTTATAGATGATTTTCTATTTTCTATAGATTTTTTCCATTGGCTACCCGGTTTTTTGCACCAAAACTGCTTCAATTGAGAGTACAAATGATTTCAATTTACTAATATGCAACAATTTTTTACCAAAAAACCGATCCATGGACTATATATCTTCACTTTAGACTATGTCATCCATGATTTTCGTGGTATCACTCCACACGACCAGGTGAACACTTGAGGCTCATTTTTTGTCTCTGAACCTCTAAGCTGTAGTATATGAATAGAAAGAAGTACTATCTAAAGGTATATAGGTCCGCAACATCTAGTTCACAAGAAACCTCTGACCCAAAAAACATGAAAAAAATTGTTAAAAAATGTTGAAAAAAATGTTGCAAATTTCAATTGGCCATAAAAGTCTCCAGAATGCTCAAAAAAGGTCCGCTGGCCTCACGAGTATGAGTCTTCTTACGAGGAACGTTTCTTTCGATGTGAACTACAGCAAAATTTTTGCTTTTTGTGGCCACTTTTGGCGTTATTCCAAACTCGAGGTTTTTGCATCGCATTCATCGCACATTTTGGTTTGTTTAGTGGCAAAATCGGACTCTAATATGCCCAAAATTAGATTCCTCGCTAAATTTTAGTGGCGTAAGGTCCTTTTTGAATAACATTAGGAGGCCCATTTCTGTATCTGGACGTCCAAAAACAGTCAGTGAAATACATTTTAAACAGAGAAAAAACTGTTTTTTTTTATCATTTTTTCACTTTTGCTGACATTTTTCAGAGTCATTTTTCAAAATTAATAATCTGAAAGTAGGTTACAGAAAGATTTCAAAAACCTAGGTTGGGGGTCGATTTTTTTGATTTTTTTGCTCTATCATAAATAAAAATGATTCTAAAATAAGTTTTGTGATACTTTTACTACTTTCGTCTCCTTCAACACTTTCAAGTTTCACTTGCACCCAACAATTTTATTTGAAAAATTGCAAGTACAATTTGAAAGGAGATTACAGGAAGATTCCAAAAACCTAGTTTGGGAGGTCGGTTTTTGATAGAGACAAATGAAGTGCAAATATCAAAATTTTTTTATTTTTAAATCATTTTTTTCTCTATGACAGAGCAAAAATTCGAACCCAAACCTAGAGTTCTTGTTGTAATCTACTTTCAAATTTTTCTTAAAATTTTGCAAACGAAATCAGTTGGATGCAAGTGAAACTGGAAAGTGTTGAAGGGAGACAAAAGTAGTGCAAATATCAAAAAATTTTATCTTTAAATCAATTTTTCTATAGTACTGAGCGAAAAATCGAATTTCCCAACGTAGGTTTTTGAGCTCTAGCTGTATTCTATTTTCAAATCATTATTGCAACCTTTCACAAGAATCAGTTAGGTGCAAGTGAAACTGAAAAGTATTGAAAGGAGACAAACGTGGTGCAAATATTGAAAAATTTTATAATTAAATTATTTTTTCTATATGATGGAGCAAACTTTCGACCCCCCAACCTAGGTTTTTGAGTTCTTCCTATATTGTGCTTTCAAATTGTTTTTGCATTTTTTCAATAAAATCAGTTTGGTGCAAGTGAAACTGAATAGTGTTGAAAGGAGACAAATGTGGCGCAAAATCGAAAAATTTTACAATCAAAATATATGATGGAGCAAAAAATTGACTACCCCAACCTAGGTTTCTGAAATCTATATTTAAATAATCTACGTTCAAACTAAACTTGCATTTTCGCAAATGCAAGTGGATGCAAGTGAAACTGGAAAGTGTTGAAAGGACACAAAATTAAGTATATGCAAAATGCAAGTTTAATTTGCATTTAGCATATACTTACTGCAAGTATATACAAAATGCTAGAATAATTTGAAGTACATTACCACAAGGTTTAAAAAACCTAGGAAAATGCAAGTATAATTTGAAAGTAGAATACCACAAGATTTCAAAGCCTAGGTTGGAGGGGTCGATTTTTCGCTCAATCTTATAGAAAAAGTGATTTAAAATCAAATTTTTTGATAAACCTTAAACATCGGATTTGGGGAATTTTCGAACGCTCTCTGTCTTCATCTTCAAGGAATAGCACTGCACCACGGGATGTAGTTTTTTTTTGGTCTGGTGAACGCACGAAAGACTGGACATGAACGCACGATGGTCTGGACATGGACGCACTAAAAATTTGGCGTTCTTTCAGCAGATAGCCGTTATTTGTAGACTTTTATAAGATCCTAGCAGACAACCCTTATTCTCAAGAGTCTTTGATGATTTTAGCAGATTATCGTCCCAGGTCCTATACGTTATACTTTAGATGCAATGTGATCGGATGCAATTTAGAAGGGCAGCATCGAATTGCAGCTCTCATTATACTAAAAAGGTAATATTTTGAAGAAATGATCGAATTTTACTTTTCTTAGGCATATTTTCGCATTGTTTGTGATCATGCTCTTTATTAAATCTCTTTGATACTAGGACCTTCAATTAAATACACCCTTTTGAAACATACTTGGCACACTCTTTAAAAATTCAAAAAGGTAGATTATTATTTTCCATTTTTTTCAGGAACATACCCAAATTATTTTAAAAATGCTGGTTTAAGTGAAGTTGCAATTGATTTAATGTAATTTTGTTCGAGAAAACTAATGCTGGTCTCATAATTCCACTGATTTCATTTCGATAAACTAAGATTTTGCTTAAAAGATTTTGCTATTATGTCAATAACAAGAGATGGCCAAATTTAGAGAGCTATTTGAAAACCTTATTTTTGATTTAATAACTATCCACGTAGTTGTAGTAAAACAAATGAGCGCCATCATTTTGAGAGCTTTCTCATCATTACGTTTTTAATTGATGAAGTGGGATGAATTTCAGTTTTGCACACTAAAAAAAGTTCAGGTAAATGTACCTGAACCAAGTTCAGGTAACTAGAAGTTCAGGTGAAGTTCAGGTGTAAAAGCACCTGAAATACACCTGAACTGATTTTCAGGTAAATTTTCACCTGAACAAGTTCAGGTGTGGTTACCTGAAAATAACTTTAATTGCATTCGGCAGTGAAAAAACAAAAATTCAGCAGAAACTAAAACACAACACAAATACAAACTTTAGGAGAAACATCAACACATTTATTAGGCAGCGTCCAGCATTTTTTCAAAGTGTTTCAATTTTAAATTTTGCAAAGTTACTGTAAAGTTTAGCATCAATTTTTCACGCTCTTCAGCTCTATTGATGTTTCTAGATCGAACAAGTAATATGGGAGCCATTTGGGTTGTCTAAATTTTATATCAATCCTGAAGTTTCAGAAAAACGGTTTTAAGCGACTTTAATTTCTTTAAATCATAACAACAGGAAACGCAGTGGTTTTAGAGTGGATCAACTTGAATGCAATCACTCTTCCCTATATAATAAATCAAAAACTAGTATTCCTGCATAAAATAGATCTCTGAAAAACTGGATTATACGTATATAGAAACGGTAACGACGTATGGTCCTCATTTAGATTCCATTTATTTAAAGTCTTTCAGAATCAGATTGTTATTCTTCTTAATTCGAACTATTTCCATTTTCCAACATAAGCACTGCTTCAAAACCCTGTCCGTCGAACTGAAGTTTGCCGGTTAATTTTAGGTGCATCTTTTTGAAATTGGGCTCTACAAAGTATAGAGGACAAAACAAACATTTGTGGAACTATTTCCTGCCGTTTATTAAGTTTAGCAAATCTACGGTTAAGTGTAATATAAAGGTTTCCCACTCTTCAGCCCCACTGATGTTTCTAGATCGAACAAGTAATTTGGAAGCCATTTGGGTTTTCTGAATTGAATATCAATCCTGAAGTTTCAGAAAAACGGTTTAAAGCGACTTTAATTTCTTTAAATCATAACAACAGGAAACGCAGTGGTTTTAAAGTGGATCAACTTGAATGCAATCACTCTTATCTATATATTAAATCAAAAACTATTATTCCTGCATAGAGTAGATCTCTGGAAACATGAATTATAAGTATATAGAACCGGTAACGACATATGGTCCTCATTTAGCTTCCATTTATTTAAAGTCTTTCAGAATCAGATTGTTATTCTTCTTAATTCGAATTAATTCCATCTTCCAATATAAGCACTGCTTCAAAATCCTGTCCGTCGAATTGAAGTTTGCCTGGTAATTTTAGGTGCATCTTTACGAAACTGGTCTCTCTAGAAAGTTTAGAGGACAAAACAAACATTTATGGAACTATTTCCTGCCGTTTATTAATTTTAGCAAAGCTGCGGTTAAGTTTTATATAAAGGTTTCCCACTCTTCAGCCCTAATGATGTTTATAGATCGAACAAGAAATTTGTGAGCCAATTGGGTTGTCTGTAGTGAATATCAATCCTGAAGTTTCAGAAAAACGGTTTAAAGAGACTTTAATTTCTTTAAATCATAACAACAGGAAACGCAGTGGTTTTAAAGTGGATCAACTTGAATGCAATCACTCTTCCCTATTTAATGAATCAAAAAATATTATTCCTGCATAAAATAGATCTCTGGAAAACTGGATTATACGTATAAAGAACCGGTAACGACATATGGTCCTCATTTAGCTTCCCTTTATTTAAAGTCTTTCAGAATCAGATTGTTATTCTTCTTAATTCGAACTAATTCCATTTTCCAACATAAGCACTGCTTCAAATTCCTGTCTGTCAAATTGAAGTTTGCCTGGTAATTTTAGGTGCATCTTTCCGAAACTGGTCTCTCTAGAAAGTATAGAGGACAAAACAAACATTTATGGAGCTATTTCCTGCCGTTTATTAATTTTAGCAAAGCTACGGTTAAGTTTAATATAAAGGTTTCCCACTCTTCAGCCCTGCTGATGTTTCCTGATCGAACAAAAAATTTGTGAGCCAATTGGGTTGTCTGAATTGAATATCAATCCTGAAGTTTCAGAAAAACGGTTTAAAGAGACTTTAATTTCTTTAAATCATAACAATAGGAAACGCAGTGGTTTTAAAGTGGATCAACTTGAATGCAATCACTCTTCCCTATATATTATATCAAAAACTATTATTCCTGCATAAAGTAGATCTCTGGAAACATGAATTATAAGTATATAGAACCGGTAACGACATATGGTCCTCATTTAGCTTCCATTTATTTAAAGTCTTTCAGAATCAGATTGTTATTCTTCTTAATTCGAATTAATTCCATCTTCCAATATAAGCACTGCTTCAAAACCCTGTCCGTCGAACTGAAGTTTGCGTGTTAATTTTAGGTGCATCTTTCCGAAACTGGTCTCTCTAGAAAGTATAGAGGACAAAACAAACATTTTTGGAACTATTTCCTGCCGTTTATTAATTTTAGCAAAGCTACGGTTAAGTTTAATATAAAGGTTTCCCACTCTTCAGCCCTAATGATGTTTCTAGATCAAACAAGTAATTTGGGAGTCAATTGGGGTGTCTGAAGTGAAGATTAATCCTGAATTTTCAGAAAAACGGTTTAAAGAGACTTTAATTTCTTTAAATCATAACAACAGAAAACGCAGTGGTTTTAAAGTGGATCAACTTGAATGCAATCACTCTTCCCTATTTATTAAATCAAAAAATATTATTCCTGCATAAAATAGATCTCTGGAAAACTGGATTATACGTATAAAGAACCGGTAACGACATATGGCCCTCATTTAGCTTCCCTTTATATAAAGTCTTTCAGAATCAGATTGTTATTCTTCTTAATTCGAACTAATTCCATTTTCAAAAACATAAGCACTGCTTCAAATTCCTGTCCGTCAAATTGAAGTTTGCCTGTTAATTTTAGGTACATGTTTCCGAAACAGGGCTCTTTACAAAATATATGGGACAAAACAAACATGTATTGAACTATATTCTGCCGTTTTTTAAGTTTCGCAAAGTTACGGTTAAGTTTGAAATAAAGGTTTCCTACTCTTCAGCCCTACTGATGCTCTAGATCGAACAAGTAATTTGGGAGTCATTTGGGGTGTCTGAAGTGAAGATTAATACTGAATTTTCAGAAAAACGGTTTAAAGCGACTTTAATTTCTTTAAATCATAACAACAGGAAACGCAGTGGTTTTAATGTGGATCAACTTGAATGCAATCACTCTTATCTATATATTAAATCAAAAACTATTATTCCTGCATAAAGTAGATCTCTGGAAACATGAATTATAAGTATATAGAACCGGTAACGACATATGGTCCTCATTTAGCTTCCATTTATTTAAAGTCTTTCAGAATCAGATTGTTATTCTTCTTAATTCGAACTAATTCCATCTTCCAATATAAGCACTGCTTCAAAATCCTGTCCGTCGAATTGAAGTTTGCCTGGTAATTTTAGGTGCATCTTTACGAAACTGGTCTCTCTTGAAAGTTTAGAGGACAAAACAAACATTTATGGAACTATTTCCTGCCGTTTATTAATTTTAGCAAAGCTACGGTTAAGTTTTATATAAAGGTTTCCCACTCTTCAGCCCTAATGATGTTTAAAGATCGAACAAGAAATTTGTGAGCCAATTGGGTTGTCTGTAGTGAATATCAATCCTGAAGGTTCAGCAAAACGGTTTAAAGAGACTTTAATTTCTTTAAATCATAACAACAGGAAACGCAGTGGTTTTAAAGTGGATCAACTTGAATGCAATCACTCTTCCCTATTTATTAAATCAAAAAATATTATTCCTGCATAAATTAGATCTCTGGAAAACTGGATTATACGTATAAAGAACCGGTAACGACATATGGTCCTCATTTAGCTTCCCTTTACTTAAAGTCTTTCAGAATCAGATTGTTATTCTTCTTAATTCGAACTAATTCCATTTTTCAACATAAGCACTGCTTCAAATTCCTGTCTGTCAAATTGAAGTTTGCCTGTTAATTTTAGGTGCATCTTTCCGAAACTGGTCTCTCTAGAAAGTATAGAGGACAAAACAAACATTTATGGAACTATTTCCTGCCGTTTATTAATTTTAGCAAAGCTACGGTTAAGTTTAATATAAAGGTTTCCCACTCTTCAGCCCTGCTGATGTTTCCTGATCGAACAAAAAATTTGTGAGCCAGTTGGGATGTCTGAATTGAATATCAATCCTGAAGTTTCAGAAAAACGGTTTAAAGAGACTTTAATTTCTTTAAATCATAACAACAGGAAACGCAGTGGTTTTAAAGTGGATCAACTTGAATGCAATCACTCTTCCCTATATATTAAATCAAAAACTATTATTCCTGCATAAAGTACATCTCTGGAAAACTGAATTATAAGTATATAGAGCCGGTAACGACATATGGTCCTCATTTAGCTTCCATTTATTTAAAGTCTTTCAGAATCAGATTGTTATTCTTCTTAATTCGAATTAATTCCATCTTCCAATATAAGCACTGCTTCAAAACCCTGTCCGTCGAACTGAAGTTTGCGTGTTAATTTTAGGTGCATCTTTCCGAAACTGGTCTCTCTAGAAAGTATAGAGGACAAAACAAACATTTTTGGAACAATTTCCTGCCGTTTATTAATTTTAGCAAAGCTACGGTTAAGTTTAATATAGAGGTTTCCCCTTCTTCAGCCCTAATGATGTTTCTAGATCAAACAAGTAATTTGGGAGTCATTTGGGGTGTCTGAAGTGAAGATTAATCCTGAATTTTCAGAAAAACGGTTTAAAGAGACTTTAATTTCTTTAAATCATAACAACAGAAAACGCAGTGGTTTTAAAGTGGATCAACTTGAGTGAAGTGGTGTTTTTTTGCAATTGAAAAAGTTTTTAGGCGTGCTTTTTGTGTTTTCTGGACAGTATTTAAGTTCTTGAAGCTAATTGAACCAATAAATGGGGTTAACTCAACAATTTTTCTTTTTTCACGATTTCGTCAAATTTCTTTGGATGTTGTTTTGTGTCAAAACACACAAAACACCATAACCTTCATGGTGAGGTGGGAAATTTTTTCCCACCTCACCATGAAGTTTTGCCGTGATCTAGAACGTGGAAGTGGACCAGAATTACACCGACAAATACGCCGGGAACGCTGTTTCACGTTGTTTTACGTCGGTTCCGGAGATCTTGGGCTTCGATTTTAGCCCAAAAAATGGGGTACAGAACAGTATATTGTTAATAACTCCTGAAGTACTGGACCAAATTAAACGGGAGTGGTCGCATTTTGTTAGCACTGAACCCTTCTTGCTTGCAGTATTTGGTTGGTGTCCTAAATCGGCCTAGTCAAAAAGTTATTAATGTTCAAAGTTGAAATAGTTCGAATTTTCGGGCTATTCTGGGTGACCCAAATTTCGGTACTACAAAACACCCGATTTACCCAATAAATGTTAGTGTTTTAGAATCCTCAGTTACTGGGGAGTGTCCCCATATATATTTTTCATACTAGTTTGTGATGTTCAGACTGTCAATTTGGCCTCTGAACAGATGTCACTTCGCTTTTTCGCAATTTGGTACGGTACCTTGTTTTTGCTATAACTCCTTCTACAGTTCACCGATTGGGCTCGTTTTTTAATATGATACGTATCTCAAGCAGTGCTACAAACGGTACTAAGGGCGTTTGTTTTTGTTCAGCCGTTTTCGAGAAACTACCCTGTAAACTTGACCCCATTTTGACCCCAGAAGCGGATGACGGTCAGTCTGGTCACTTTTTTCACTTTGTGAACACCCGATTTAACGGACAAATGTTAGTGTTTCAGAATCCTCAGTTTATGCTGAGTATCCCTATATATATATTTTATGGTGTTTTACGTAGTCCAGGTGGTCAATTTTAGCGAAACCTGCTCCGTACTTCTCCTATTTAGTCATTTGGTACGGTACATTTATGTTGGAATATCTCCTCGTAGAGTGAACCGATTTTTGATCTGTTTGTTGATTTGAACTCAGCGTGAGCCGTACTTGAATCCCTGTAAATGGCGTTTTGTTTCTTTCAGCCGTTTTCGAGAAATTGGCCAGGACACATACCTCCATTTTCGACTATTCGTGTCCGGTACATTTCGGGTATGTACATGTTAGATCAACAAAAAAGACGAATTTAGCCCCGCGAATTGGTTCTTTAGACTCCCCTGATAGTGAGGATTCTCCTCATATATGTTTTATAGGGCGTTTTCTGTAGTTCAGAAGGTCAATTTTAGCTCTGAAAGTGGCGTATCTCTCTTCTGGGGTCAGTTGGTACGGTACCTTATTTTTGCTATAACTCCTTGAAGAATGCACCGATTGGGCTCATTTTTTAATATGATGCGTATCTCAAGCAGTGCTACAAACTTTACTAAGGGGGTTTATTTTTGTTCAGCCGTCTTAGAGAAATTGGCCAGTAAACTTGCCCTCGTTTTAGCCCCAGAAGAGGTTGACACCATCCGTTGACACCATTGACACGACACCTTGAAGCTTCGAACTATGTTACAAATCTTAGTGTTTTAGAATCCCCAGTTAGTGGGGATTCTCCCCATATATATTTTGTATAGGGTTTTCCGAGATCTACGGGGTCAATTTTCACTCTGCAACTGACCCCCCAACCCCCGTGAATATATTCCCAAAATCATGTAATTTCCTTGAGAAAATGGGAAAAATGATGTTTTGGGGTACCAGTATAAGCACTGTAGTCCCCATATAATGTGGGAAAACCCTACTCCAATTTTCAGCCATATTGGTTGAGGGGTTGATCTTCTCTCCCCTTATTACTTATGTATACTATTATTCTAAGGTGAGGGCGTTTCGCCCCATGGGGTGCACCTCCCCCCCTGTCCCGTTGAGACGCCGGTTAGTCGGCTCCCCCCCCTCTGGGCTTTGGTGCACCTCATGATGGGGACGTACGCGCGGTGCGGGCGAGTTTTGCGGGCGTCTTTCGTTGCGTTTCGGTGCGTTTCGGTGCGTTTCGGTGTGTTTCTCTGTGTTTATGTTTCTTTTCATGTTAGACTAAATGCTCTCTTTCAGACCATTTGTTTGCTTGTTTGGCGCAACAACAGTTGTCTTCAACCCTCAAAAGGTGAGTTCGCACGTTGTGCTCTCTTTGCTTTTCAGCGCTCACAGTGATGGCCTGAGCTTTCTTTTGTGCTTGCTCTGAGCCTCCTGTGATGAAGCGCTGCAATTGTTTGAGTCCTGTGAGCACTCATCGAGTGCCTTGTTCTTTTTGTAGCAGTGCTGCGGTGCAGCGCTCTTTCTTGGGCAACACAGTGACGGCTTGAGCAGTGCGTGTTTTTGTTTTTTCTTTTGCTCAAGACTGCCTGTGACCAAGCAAGGCAATTATTTAGGTCGTGTGTCAGCACTCACCGAGTGCTCTTCAGCCTCCTGTGGTGAGGCTAAGCAATTATTTGAGTCTAGTGTGCACCCACTGAGTGGGTTTTTTCCTGCGTTGTACAGAGCTAATTTTAGATCTAGGTGGTCTGAGAAAAAGGAACTTAACATGATGTAAGATTTCGCTTTCAAAATACTATCTTTATACAGTTCAACAAAAAGTGTTTTTCAACATAGTGAAGGACTTATTCAAATCAATTGAGCGCCTAAGTAGGAGTTGGAAAGTCCAAATGGTGTCTAAAGCAGAAGGATTTATCGTTCTAGGTGGTCTGAGATAGAAGTACTTAACACGTTGTCAGATTTCGCGCTCAAAATACGATATTTATACAGTTTAACAAAAAGTGTTTTTCAACATAGTGAAGGACTTGTTCAAATCAATTGGGCGCCTAAGGAGGAGTGGGAAAGTCCAAATGGGGTCTAAAGCAGAAGGATTTATCGTTCTAGGTGGTCTGAGATAGAAGTACTTAACACGTTGTCAGATTTCGCGCTCAAAATACGATATTTATTCAGTTTAACAAAAAGTGTTTTTCAGCATAGTGAAGGACTTGTTCAAATCAATTGGGCGCCTAAGGAGGAGTGGGAAAGTCCAAATGGGGTCTAAAGCAGAAGGATTTACCGTTCTAGGTGGTCTGAGATAGAAGTACTTAACACGTTGTCAGATTTCGCGCTCAAAATACGATATTTATACAGTTTAACGAAAAGTGTTTTTCAACATAGTGAAGGACTTGTTCAAATCAATTGGGCGCCTAAGGAGGAGTGGGAAAGTCCAAATGGGGTCTAAAGCAGAAGGATTTATCGTTCTAGGTGGTCTGAGATAGAAGTACTTAACACGTTGTCAGATTTCGCGCTCAAAATACGATATTTATACAGTTTAACAAAAAGTGTTTTTCAACATAGTGAAGGACTTGTTCAAATCAATTGGGCGCCTAAGGAGGAGTGGGAAAGTCCAAATGGGGTCTAAAGCAGAAGGATTTATCGTTCTAGGTGGTCTGAGATAGAAGTACTTAACACGTTGTCAGATTTCGCACTCAAAATACTATCTTTATAACTTTTAACAAAAAGTGTTTTTCAACATAGTGAAGGACTTGTTCAAATCAATTGAGCGCCTAAGTAGGAGTGGGAAAGTCCAAATGGGTCCTAAAGCAGAAGGATTTATCGTTCTAGGTGGTCTCAGATAGAAGTACTTAACACGTTGTCAGATTTCGCGCTCAAAATACGATATTTATACAGTTTAACAAAAAGTGTTTTTCAACATAGTGAAGGACTTGTTCAAATCAATTGGGCGCCTAAGGAGGAGTGGGAAAGTCCAAATGGGTTCTAAAGCAGAAGGATTTATTGTTCTAGGTGGTCTGAGATAGAAGTACTTAACACGTTGTCAGATTTCGCGCTCAAAATACGATATTTATACAGTTTAACAAAGTGTTTTTCAACATAGTGAAGGACTTGTTCAAATCAATTGGGCGCCTAAGGAGGAGTGGGAAAGTCCAAATGGGGTCTAAAGCAGAAGGATTTATCGTTCTAGGTGGTCTGAGATAGAAGTACTTAACACGTTGTCAGATTTCGCGCTCAAAATACGATATTTATACAGTTTAACAAAAAGTGTTTTTCAACATAGTGAAGGACTTGTTCAAATCAATTGGGCGCCTAAGGAGGAGTGGGAAAGTCCAAATGGGGTCTAAAGCAGAAGGATTTATCGTTCTAGGTGGTCTGAGATAGAAGTACTTAACACGTTGTCAGATTTCGCACTCAAAATACTATCTTTATACATTTTAACAAAAAGTGTTTTTCAATATACTGAAGGACTTATTCAAATCAATTGAGCGCCTAAATAGGAGTGGAAAAGTCCAAATGGGTCCTAAAGCAGAAGGAATTATCGTTCTAGGTGGTCTGAGATAGAAGTACTTAACACGTTGTCAGATTTCGCGCTCAAAATACGATATTTATACAGTTTAACAAAAAGTGTTTTTCAACATAGTGAAGGACTTGTCAAATCAATTGGGCGCCTAAGGAGGAGTGGGAAAGTCCAAATAGGTTCTAAAGCAGAAGGATTTATCGTTCTAGGTTGTCTGAGATAGAAGTACTTAACACGTTGTCAGATTTCGCACTCAAAATAGTATCTTTATACAGTTTAACAAAAAGTGTCTTTCAATATAGTGAAGGACTTTTTCAAATCAATTGAGCGCCTAAGTAGGAGTGGGAAAGTCCAAATGGGTCCTAAAGCAGAAGGAATTATTGTTCTGGGTGGTCTGAGATAGAAGTACTTAACACGTTGTCAGATTTCGCACTCAAAATACTATCTTTATACAGTTTAACAAAAAGTGTTTTTCAACATAGTGAAGGACTTGTTCAAATCAATTGAGCGCCTAAGTAGGAGTGGGAAAGTCCAAATGGGTCCTAAAGCAGAGAAGGATTTATCGTTCTAGGTGGTCTCAGATAGAAGTACTTAACACGTTGTCAGATTTCGCGCTCAAAATACGATATTTATACAGTTTAACAAAAAGTGTTTTTCAACATAGTGAAGGACTTGTTCAAATCAATTGGGCGCCTAAGGAGGAGTGGGAAAGTCCAAATAGGTTCTAAAGCAGAAGGATTTATCGTTCTAGGTTGTCTGAGATAGAAGTACTTAACACGTTGTCAGATTTCGCACTCAAAATAGTATCTTTATACAGTTTAACAAAAAGTGTCTTTCAATATAGTGAAGGACTTTTTCAAATCAATTGAGCGCCTAAGTAGGAGTGGGAAAGTCCAAATGGGTCCTAAAGCAGAGAAGGATTTATCGTTCTAGGTGGTCTCAGATAGAAGTACTTAACACGTTGTCAGATTTCGCGCTCAAAATACGATATTTATACAGTTTAACAAAAAGTGTTTTTCAACATAGTGAAGGACTTGTTCAAATCAATTGGGCGCCTAAGGAGGAGTGGGAAAGGTCAAATGGGTTCTAAAGCAGAAGGATTTATTGTTCTAGGTGGTCTGAGATAGAAGTACTTAACACGTTGTCAGATTTCGCGCTCAAAATACGATATTTATACAGTTTAACAAAAAGTGTTTTTCAACATAGTGAAGGACTTGTTCAAATCAATTGGGCGCCTAAGGAGGAGTGGGAAAGTCCAAATGGGGTCTAAAGCAGAAGGATTTAATGTTCTAGGTGGTCTGAGATAGAAGTACTTAACACGTTGTCAGATTTCGCGCTCAAAATACGATATTTATACAGTTTAACAAAAAGTGCTTTTCAACATAGTGAAGGACTTGTTCAAATCAATTGGGCGCCTCAGGAGGAGTGGGAAAGTCCAAATGGGGTCTAAAGCAGAATGATTTATCGTTCTAGGTGGTCTGAGATAGAAGTACTTAACACGTTGTCAGATTTCGCGCTCAAAATACGATATTTATACAGTTTAACAAAAAGTGTTTTTCAACATAGTGAAGGACTTGTTCAAATCAATTGGGCGCCTAAGGAGGAGTGGGAAAGTCCAAATGGGGTCTAAAGCAGAAGGATTTATCGTTCTAGGTGGTCTCAGATAGAAGTACTTAGCACGTTGTCAGATTTCGCGCTCAAAATACGATATTTATACAGTTTAACAAAAAGTGTTTTTCAACATAGTGAAGGACTTGTTCAAATCAATTGGGCGCCTAAGGAGGAGTGGGAAAGTCCAAATGGGGTCTAAAGCAGAAGGATTTATCGTTCTAGGTGGTCTGAGATAGAAGTACTTAACACGTTGTCAGATTTCGCGCTCAAAATACGATATTTATACAGTTTAACAAAAAGTGTTTTTCAACATAGTGAAGGACTTGTTCAAATCATTTGGGCGCCTAAGGAGGAGTGGGAAAGTCCAAATGGGGTCTAAAGCAGAAGTATTTATCGTTCTAGGTGGTCTGAGATAGAAGTACTTAACACGTTGTCAGATTTCGCACTCAAAATACTATCTTTATACAGTTTAACAAAAAGTGTTTTTCAATATAGTGAAGGACTTATTCAAATCAATTGAGCACCTAAGGAGGAGTGGGAAAGTCCAAATGGGGTCTAAAGCAGAAGGATTTATCGTTCTAGGTGGTCTGAGATAGAAGTACTTAACACGTTGTCAGATTTCGCGCTCAAAATACGATATTTGTAAAGTTTAACAAAAAGTGTTTTTCAACATAGTGAAGGACTTGTTCAAATCAGTTGGGCGCCTAAGGAGGAGTGGGAAAGTCCAAATGGGGTCTAAAGCAGAAGGATTTATCGTTCTAGGTGGTCTGAGATAGAAGTACTTAACACGTTGTCAGATTTCGCGCTCAAAATACGATATTTATACAGTTTAACAAAAAGTGTTTTTCAACATAGTGAAGGACTTGTTCAAATCAGTTGGGCGCCTAAGGAGGAGTGGGAAAGTCCAAATGGGGTCTAAAGCAGAAGGATTTATCGTTCTAGGTGGTCTGAGATAGAAGTACTTAACACGTTGTCAGATTTCGCGCTCAAAATACGATATTTATACAGTTTAACAAAAAGTGTTTTTCAACATAGTGAAGGACTTGTTCAAATCAATTGGGCGCCTAAGGAGGAGTGGGAAAGTCCAAATGGGTCCTAAAGCAGAAGGATTTATCGTTCTAGGTGGTCTCAGATAGAAGTACTTAACACGTTGTCAGATTTCGCGCTCAAAATACGATATTTATACAGTTTAACAAAAAGTGTTTTTCAACATAGTGAAGGACTTGTTCAAATCAGTTGGGCGCCTAAGGAGGAGTGGGAAAGTCCAAATGGGGTCTAAAGCAGAAGGATTTATCGTTCTAGGTGGTCTGAGATAGAAGTACTTAACACGTTGTCAGATTTCGCGCTCAAAATACGATATTTATACAGTTTAACAAAAATTGTTTTTCAACATAGTGAAGGACTTGTTCAAATCAATTGGGCGCCTAAGGAGGAGTGGGAAAGTCCAAATGGGGTCTAAAACAGAAGGATTTATCGTTCTAGGTGGTCTGAGATAGAAGTACTTAACACGTTGTCAGATTTCGCGCTCAAAATACGATATTTATACAGTTTAACAAAAAGTGTTTTTCAACATAGTGAAGGACTTGTTCAAATCATTTGGGCGCCTAAGGAGGAGTGGGAAAGTCCAAATGGGGTCTAAAGCAGAAGTATTTATCGTTCTAGGTGGTCTGAGATAGAAGTACTTAACACGTTGTCAGATTTCGCACTCAAAATACTATCTTTATACAGTTTAACAAAAAGTGTTTTTCAATATAGTGAAGGACTTATTCAAATCAATTGAGCACCTAAGGAGGAGTGGGAAAGTCCAAGTGGGGTCTAATGCAGAAGGATTTATCGTTCTAGGTGGTCTGAGATAGAAGTACTTAACACGTTGTCAGATTTCGCGCTCAAAATACGATATTTGTACAGTTTAACAAAAAGTGTTTTTCAACATAGTGAAGGACTTGTTCAAATCAGTTGGGCGCCTAAGGAGGAGTGGGAAAGTCCAAATGGGGTCTAAAGCAGAAGGATTTATCGTTCTAGGTGGTCTGAGATAGAAGTACTTAACACGTTGTCAGATTTCGCGCTCAAAATACGATATTTATACAGTTTAACAAAAAGTGTTTTTCAACATAGTGAAGGACTTGTTCAAATCAATTGGGCGCCTAAGGAGGAGTGGGAAAGTCCAAATGGGGTCTAAAGCAGAAGTATTTATCGTTCTAGGTGGTCTGAGATAGAAGTACTTAACACGTTGTCAGATTTCGCACTCAAAATACTATCTTTATACAGTTTAACAAAAAGTGTTTTTCAATATAGTGAAGGACTTATTCAAATCAATTGAGCGCCTAAGGAGGAGTGGGAAAGTCCAAATGGGGTCTAAAGCAGAAGGATTTATCGTTCTAGGTGGTCTGAGATAGAAGTACTTAACACGTTGTCAGATTTCGCGCTCAAAATACGATATTTGTACAGTTTAACAAAAAGTGCTTTTCAACATAGTGAAGGACTTGTTCAAATCAATTGGGCGCCTAAGGAGGAGTGGGAAAGTCCAAATGGGGTCTAAAGCAGAAGGATTTATCGTTCTAGGTGGTCTGAGATAGAAGTACTTAACACGTTGTCAGATTTCGCGCTCAAAATACGATATTTATACAGTTTAACAAAAAGTGTTTTTCAACATAGTGAAGGACTTGTTCAAATCATTTGGGCGCCTAAGGAGGAGTGGGAAAGTCCAAATGGGGTCTAAAGCAGAAGTATTTATCGTTCTAGGTGGTCTGAGATAGAAGTACTTAACACGTTGTCAGATTTCGCACTCAAAATACTATCTTTATACAGTTTAACAAAAAGTGTTTTTCAATATAGTGAAGGACTTATTCAAATCAATTGAGCACCTAAGGAGGAGTGGTAAAGTCCAAATGGGGTCTAAAGCAGAAGGATTTATCGTTCTAGGTGGTCTGAGATAGAAGTACTTAACACGTTGTCAGATTTCGCGCTCAAAATACGATATTTGTACAGTTTAACAAAAAGTGTTTTTCAACATAGTGAAGGACTTGTTCAAATCAGTTGGGCGCCTAAGGAGGAGTGGGAAAGTCCAAATGGGGTCTAAAGCAGAAGGATTTATCGTTCTAGGTGGTCTGAGATAGAAGTACTTAACACGTTGTCAGATTTCGCGCTCAAAATACGATATTTATACAGTTTAACAAAAAGTGTTTTTCAACATAGTGAAGGACTTGTTCAAATCAATTGGGCGCCTAAGGAGGAGTGGGAAAGTCCAAATGGGGTCTAAAGCAGAAGTATTTATCGTTCTAGGTGGTCTGAGATAGAAGTACTTAACACGTTGTCAGATTTCGCACTCAAAATACTATCTTTATACAGTTTAACAAAAAGTGTTTTTCAATATAGTGAAGGACTTATTCAAATCAATTGAGCGCCTAAGTAGGAGTCGGAAAGTCCAAATGGATCCTAAAGCAGAAGGAATTATCGTTCTAGGTGGTCTGAGATATAAGAACTTAACACGTTGTCAGATTTCGCGCTCAAAATACGATATTTATACAGTTTAACAAAAAGTGTTTTTCAACATAGCGAAGGACTTATTCAAATCAATTGAGCGCCTAAGGAGGAGTGGGAAAGTCCAAATGGGGTCTAAAGCAGAAGGATTTATCGTTCTAGGTGGTCTGAGATAGAAGTACTTAACACGTTGTCAGATTTCGCGCTCAAAATACGATATTTGTACAGTTTAACAAAAAGTGCTTTTCAACATAGTGAAGGACTTGTTCAAATCAATTGGGCGCCTAAGGAGGAGTGGGAAAGTCCAAATGGGGTCTAAAGCAGAAGGATTTATCGTTCTAGGTGGTCTGAGATAGAAGTACTTAACACGTTGTCAGATTTCGCGCTCAAAATACGATATTTATACAGTTTAACAAAAAGTGTTTTTCAACATAGTGAAGGACTTGTTCAAATCAATTGGGCGCCTAAGGAGGAGTGGGAAAGTCCAAATGGGGTCTAAAGCAGAAGGATTTATCGTTCTAGGTGGTCTCAGATAGAAGTACTTAACACGTTGTCAGATTTCGCGCTCAAAATACGATATTTATACAGTTTAACAAAAAGTGTTTTTCAACATAGTGAAGGACTTGTCAAATCAATTGAACGCCTAAGGAGGAGTGGGAAAGTCCAAATAGGTTCTAAAGCAGAAGGATTTATCGTTCTAGGTGGTCTGAGATAGAAGTACTTAACACGTTGTCAGATTTCGCACTCAAAATAGTATCTTTATACAGTTTAACAAAAAGTGTCTTTCAATATAGTGAAGGACTTTTTCAAATCAATTGAGCGCCTAAGTAGGAGTGGGAAAGTCCAAATGGGTCCTAAAGCAGAAGGAATTATTGTTCTGGATGGTCTGAGATAGAAGTACTTAACACGTTGTCAGATTTCGCACTCAAAATACTATCTTTATACAGTTTAACAAAAAGTGTTTTTCAACATAGTGAAGGACTTGTTCAAATCAATTGAGCGCCTAAGTAGGAGTGGGAAAGTCCAAATGGGTCCTAAAGCAGAAGGATTTATCGTTCTAGGTGGTCTCAGATAGAAGTACTTAACACGTTGTCAGATTTCGCGCTCAAAATACGATATTTATACAGTTTAACAAAAAGTGTTTTTCAACATAGTGAAGGACTTGTTCAAATCAATTGGGCGCCTAAGGAGGAGTGGGAAAGTCCAAATGGGTTCTAAAGCAGAAGGATTTATTGTTCTAGGTGGTCTGAGATAGAAGTACTTAACACGTTGTCAGATTTCGCGCTCAAAATACGATATTTATACAGTTTAACAAAAAGTGTTTTTCAACATAGTGAAGGACTTGCTCAAATCAATTGGGCGCCTAAGGAGGAGTGGGAAAGTCCAAATGGGGTCTAAAGCAGAAGGATTTATCGTTCTAGGTGGTCTGAGATAGAAGTACTTAACACGTTGTCAGATTTCGCACTCAAAATACTATCTTTATACATTTTAACAAAAAGTGTTTCTCAACATAGTGAAGGACTTGTTCAAATCAATTGAGCGCCTAAGTAGGAGTGGGAAAGTCCAAATGGGTCCTAAAGCAGAAGGATTTATCGTTCTAGGTGGTCTCAGATAGAAGTACCTAACACGTTGTCAGATTTCGCGCTCAAAATACGATATTTATACAGTTTAACAAAAAGTGTTTTTCAACATAGTGAAGGACTTGTTCAAATCAATTGGGCGCCTAAGGAGGAGTGGGAAAGTCCAAATGGGTTCTAAAGCAGAAGGATTTATTGTTCTAGGTGGTCTGAGATAGAAGTACTTAACACGTTGTCAGATTTCGCGCTCAAAATACGATATGTATACAGTTTAACAAAAAGTGTTTTTCAACATAGTGAAGGACTTGTTCAAATCAATTGGGCGCCTAAGGAGGAGTGGGAAAGTCCAAATGGGGTCTAAAGCAGAAGGATTTATCGTTCTAGGTGGTCTGAGATAGAAGTACTTAACACGTTGTCAGATTTCGCGCTCAAAATACGATATTTATACAGTTTAACAAAAAGTGTTTTTCAACATAGTGAAGGACTTGTTCAAATCAATTGGGCGCCTAAGGAGGAGTGGGAAAGTCCAAATGGGTCCTAAAGCAGAAGGATTTATCGTTCTAGGTGGTCTGAGATAGAAGTACTTAACACGTTGTCAGATTTCGCACTCAAAATACTATCTTTATACATTTTAACAAAAAGTGTTTTTCAATATACTGAAGGACTTATTCAAATCAATTGAGCGCCTAAATAGGAGTGAAAAAGTCCAAATGGGTCCTAAAGCAGAAGGAATTATCGTTCTAGGTGGTCTGAGATAGAAGTACTTAACACGTTGTCAGATTTCGCGCTCAAAATACGATATTTATACAGTTTAACAAAAAGTGTTTTTCAACATAGTGAAGGACCTGTCAAATCAAATGGGTGCCTAAGGAGGAGTGGGAAAGTCCAAATGGGGTCTAAAGCAGAAGGATTTATCGTTCTAGGTGGTCTGAGATAGAAGTACTTAACACGTTGTCAGATTTCGCGCTCAAAATACGATATTTATACAGTTTAACAAAAAGTGTTTTTCAACATAGTGAAGGACTTGTTCAAATCAATTGGGCGCCTAAGGAGGAGTGGGAAAGTCCAAATGGGTCCTAAAGCAGAAGGATTTATCGTTCTAGGTGGTCTGAGATAGAAGTACTTAACACGTTGTCAGATTTCGCACTCAAAATACTATCTTTATACATTTTAACAAAAAGTGTTTTTCAATATACTGAAGGACTTATTCAAATCAATTGAGCGCCTAAATAGGAGTGAAAAAGTCCAAATGGGTCCTAAAGCAGAAGGAATTATCGTTCTAGGTGGTCTGAGATAGAAGTACTTAACACGTTGTCAGATTTCGCGCTCAAAATACGATATTTATACAGTTTAACAAAAAGTGTTTTTCAACATAGTGAAGGACTTGTCAAATCAAATGGGCGCCTAAGGAGGAGTGGGAAAGTCCAAATAGGTTCTAAAGCAGAAGGATTTATCGTTCTAGGTGGTCTGAGATAGAAGTACTTAACACGTTGTCAGATTTCGCACTCAAAATAGTATCTTTATACAGTTTAACAAAAAGTGTCTTTCAATATAGTGAAGGACTTTTTCAAATCAATTGAGCGCCTAAGTAGGAGTGGGAAAGTCCAAATGGGTCCTAAAGCAGAAGGAATTTTTGTTCTGGGTGGTCTGAGATAGAAGTACTTAACACGTTGTCAGATTCCGCACTCAAAATACTATCTTTATACAGTTTAACAAAAAGTGTTTTTCAACATAGTGAAGGACTTGTTCAAATAAATTGAGCGCCTAAGTAGGAGTGGGAAAGTCCAAATGGGTCCTAAAGCAGAAGGATTTATCGTTCTAGGTGGTCTCAGATAGAAGTACTTAACACGTTGTCAGATTTCGCGCTCAAAATACGATATTTATACAGTTTAACAAAGTGTTTTTCAACATAGTGAAGGACTTGTTCAAATCAGCTGGGCGCCTAAGGAGGAGTGGGAAAGTCCAAATGGGTTCTAAGGCAGAAGGATTTATTGTTCTAGGTGGTCTGAGATAGAAGTACTTAACACGTTGTCAGATTTCGCGCTCAAAATACGATATTTATACAGTTTAACAAAAAGTGTTTTTCAACATAGTGAAGGACTTGTTCAAATCAATTGGGCGCCTAAGGAGGAGTGGGAAAGTCCAAATGGGGTCTAAAGCAGAAGGATTTGTCGTTCTAGGGGGTCTGAGATAGAAGTACTTAACACGTTGTCAGATTTCGCACTCAAAATACTATCTTTATACAGTTTAACAAAAAGTGTTTTTCAATATAGTGAAGGACTTATTCAAATCAATTGAGCGCCTAAGTAGGAGTGGGAAAGTCCAAATGGGTCCTAAAGCAGAAGGAATTATCGTTCTAGAAGGTCTGAGATAGAAGTACTTAACACGTTGTCAGATTTCGCGCTCAAAATACGATATTTATACAGTTTAACAAAAAGTGTTTTTCAACATAGTGAAGGACTTGTTCAAATCAATTGGGCGCCTAAGGAGGAGTGGGAAAGTTCAAATGGGTTCTAAAGCAGAAGGATTTATCGTTCTAGGTGGTCTGAGATAGAAGTACTTAACACGTTGTCAGATTTCGCACTCAAAATAGTATCTTTATACAGTTTAACAAAAAGTGTTTTTCAATATAGTGAAGGACTTATTGAAATCAATTGAGTGCCTAAGTAGGAGTGGAAAAGTCCAAATGGGTCCTAAAGCAGAAGGAGTTTTTGTTCTAGGTGGTCTGAGATAGAAGTACTTAACACGTTGTCAGATTTCGCGCTCAAAGTACGATATTTATACAGTTTAACAAAAAGTGTTTTTCAACATAGTGAAGGACTTGTTCAAATCAATTGGGCGCCTAAGGAGGAGTGGGAAAGTCCAAATGGGGTCTAAAGCAGAAGGATTTATCGTTCTAGGTGGTCTGAGATAGAAGTACTTAACACGTTGTCAGATTTCGCACTCAAAATACTATCTTTATACAGTTTAACAAAAAGTGTTTTTCAATATAGTGAAGGACTTATTCAAATCAATTGAGCGCCTAAGTAGGAGTGGGAAAGTCCAAATGGGTCTTAAAGCAGAAGGAATTATAGTTCTAGAAGGTCTGAGATAGAAGTACTTAACACGTTGTCAGATTTCGCGCTCAAAATACGATATTTATACAGTTTAACAAAAAGTGTTTTTCAACATAGTGAAGGACTTGTTCAAATCAATTGGGCGCCTAAGGAGGAGTGGGAAAGTCCAAATGGGTTCTAAAGCAGAAGGATTTATTGTTCTAGGTGGTCTGAGATAGAAGTACTTAACACGTTGTCAGATTTCGCGCTCAAAATACGATATTTATACAGTTTAACAAAAAGTGTTTTTCAACATAGTGAAGGACTTGTTCAAATCAATTGGGCGCCTAAGGAGGAGTGGGAAAGTCCAAATGGGGTCTAAAGCAGAAGGATTTATCGTTCTAGGTGGTCTGAGATAGAAGTACTTAACACGTTGTCAGATTTCGCACTCAAAATACTATCTTTATACAGTTTAACAAAAAGTGTTTTTCAATATAGTGAAGGACTTATTCAAATCAATTGAGCGCCTAAGTAGGAGTGGGAAAGTCCAAATGGGTCCTAAAGCAGAAGGAATTATCGTTCTTGAAGGTCTGAGATAGAAGTAGTTAACACGTTGTCAGATTTCGCGCTCAAAATACTATCTTTATACAGTTTAACAAAAAGTGTTTTTCAATATAGTGAAGGACTTTTTCAAATCAATTGAGCGCCTAAGTAGGAGTGGGAAAGTCCAAATGGGTCCTAAAGCGGAAGGAATTATTGTTCTGGGTGGTCTGAGATAGAAGTACTTAACACGTTGTCAGATTTCGCACTCAAAATACTATCTTTATACAGTTTAACAAAAAGTGTTTTTCAACATAGTGAAGGACTTGTTCAAATCAATTGGGCGCCTAAGGAGGAGTGGGAAAGTCCAAATGGGTTCTAAAGCAGAAGGATTTATCTTTCTAGGTGGTCTCAGATAGAAGTACTTAACACGTTGTCAGATTTCGCGCTCAAAATACGATATTTATACAGTTTAACAAAAAGTGTTTTTCAACATAGTGAAGGACTTGTTCAAATCAATTGGGCGCCTAAAGAGGAGTGGGAAAGTCCAAATGGGTTCTAAAGCAGAAGGATTTATTGTTCTAGGTGGTCTGAGATAGAAGTACTTAACACGTTGTCAGATTTCGCGCTCAAAATACTATCTTTATACAGTTTAACAAAAAGTGTTTTTCAATATAGTGAAGGACTTTTTCAAATCAATTGAGCGCCTAAGTAGGAGTGGGAAAGTCCAAATGGGTCCTAAAGCAGAAAGAATTATTGTTCTGGGTGGTCTGAGATAGAAGTACTTAACACGTTGTCAGATTTCGCACTCAAAATACTATCTTTATACAGTTTAACAAAAAGTGTTTTTCAACATAGTGAAGGACTTGTTCAAATCAATTGGGCGCCTAAGGAGGAGTGGGAAAGTCCAAATGGGTTCTAAAGCAGAAGGATTTATCTTTCTAGGTGGTCTCAGATAGAAGTACTTAACACGTTGTCAGATTTCGCGCTCAAAATACGTTATTTATACAGTTTAACAAAAAGTGTTTTTCAACATAGTGAAGGACTTGTTCAAATCAATTGGGCGCCTAAGGAGGAGTGGGAAAGTCTAAATGGGTTCTAAAGCAGAAGGATTTATTGTTCTAGGTGGTCTGAGATAGAAGTACTTAACACGTTGTCAGATTTCGCGCTCAAAATACGATATTTATACAGTTTAACAAAAAGTGTTTTTCAACATAGTGAAGGACTTGTTCAAATCAATTGGGCGCCTAAGGAGGAGTGGGAAAGTCCAAATGGGGTCTAAAGCAGAAGGATTTATCGTTCTAGGTGGTCTGAGATAGAAGTACTTAACACGTTGTCAGATTTCGCACTCAAAATAGTATCTTTATACAGTTTAACAAAAAGTGTTTTTCAACATAGTGAAGGACTTGTTCAAATCAATTGGGCGCCTAAGGAGGAGTGGGAAAGTCCAAATGGGTTCTAAAGCAGAAGGATTTATCTTTCTAGGTGGTCTCAGATAGAAGTACTTAACACGTTGTCAGATTTCGCGCTCAAAATACGATATTTATACAGTTTAACAAAAAGTGTTTTTCAACATAGTGAAGGACTTGTTCAAATCAATTGGGCGCCTAAGGAGGAGTGGGAAAGTCCAAATGGGTTCTAAAGCAGAAGGATTTATCTTTCTAGGTGGTCTTAGATAGAAGTACTTAACACGTTGTCAGATTTCGCGCTCAAAATACGATATTTATACAGTTTAACAAAAAGTGTTTTTCAACATAGTGAAGGACTTGTTCAAATCAATTGGGCGCCTAAGGAGGAGTGGGAAAGTCCAAATGGGTTCTAAAGCAGAAGGATTTATTGTTCTAGGTGGTCTGAGATAGACGTACTTAACACGTTGTCAGGTTTCGCGCTCAAAATACGATATTTATACAGTTTAACAAAAAGTGTTTTTCAACATAGTGAAGGACTTGTTCAAATCAATTGGGCGCCTAAGGAGGAGTGGGAAAGTCCAAATGGGGTCTAAAGCAGAAGGATTTATCGTTCTAGGTGGTCTGAGATAGAAGTACTTAACACGTTGTCAGATTTCGCACTCAAAATACTATCTTTATACAGTTTAACAAAAAGTGTTTTTCAATATAGTGAAGGACTTATTCAAATCAATTGAGCGCCTAAGTAGGAGTGGGAAAGTCCAAATGTGTCCTAAAGCAGAAGGAATTATCGTTCTAGAAGGTCTGAGATAGAAGTACTTAACACGTTGTCAGATTTCGCGCTCAATATACGATATTTATACAGTTTAACAAAAAGTGGTTTTCAACATAGTGAAGGACTTGTTCAAATCAATTGAGCGCCTAAGGAGGAGTGGGAAAGATCAAATGGGTTCTAAAGCAGAAGGATTTATCGTTCTAGGTGGTCTGAGATAGAAGTACTTAACACGTTGTCAGATTTCGCACTCAAAATAGTATCTTTATACAGTTTAACAAAAAGTGTTTTTCAATATAGTGAAGGACTTATTGAAATCAATTGAGTGCCTAAGTAGGAGTGGAAAAGTCCAAATGGGTCCTAAAGCAGAAGGAGTTTTTGTTCTAGGTGGTCTGAGATAGAAGTACTTAACACGTTGTCAGATTTCGCGCTCAAAGTACGATATTTATACAGTTTAACAAAAAGTGTTTTTCAACATAGTGAAGGACTTGTTCAAATCAATTGGGCGCCTAAGGAGGAGTGGGAAAGTCCAAATGGGGTCTAAAGCAGAAGGATTTATCGTTCTAGGTGGTCTGAGATAGAAGTACTTAACACGTTGTCAGATTTCGCACTCAAAATACTATCTTTATACAGTTTAACAAAAAGTGTTTTCCAATATAGTGAAGGACTTATTCAAATCAATTGAGCGCCTAAGTAGGAGTGGGAAAGTCCAAATGGGTCCTAAAGCAGAAGGAATTATAGTTCTAGAAGGTCTGAGATAGAAGAACTTAACACGTTGTCAGATTTCGCGCTCAAAATACGATATTTATACAGTTTAACAAAAAGTGTTTTTCAACATAGTGAAGGACTTGTTCAAATCAAATGGGCGCCTAAGGAGGAGTGGGAAAGTTCAAATGGGTTCTAAAGCAGAAGGATTTATCGGTCTAGGTGGTCTGAGATAGAAGTACTTAACACGTTGTCAGATTTCGCACTCAAAATAGTATCTTTATACAGTTTTACAAAAAGTGTTTTTCAATATAGTGAAGGACTTATTGAAATCAATTGAGTGCCTAAGGAGGAGTGGGAAAGTCCAAATGGGTTCTAAAGCAGAAGGATTTATCGTTCTAGGTGGTCTGAGATAGAAGTACTTAACACGTTGTCAGATTTCGCACTCAAAATACTATCTTTATACAGTTTAACAAAAAGTGTTTTTCAATATAGTGAAGGACTTATTCAAATCAATTGAGCGCCTAAGTAGGAGTGGCAAAGTCCAAATGGGTCCTAAAGCAGAAGGAATTATCGTTCTAGAAGGTCTGAGATAGAAGTACTTAACACGTTGTCAGATTTCGCGCTCAAAATACGATATTTATACAGTTTAACAAAAAGTGTTTTTCAACATAGTGAAGGACTTGTTCAAATCAATTGGGCGCCTAAGGAGGAGTGGTAAAGTCCAAATGGGTTCTAAAGCAGAAGGATTTATCGTTCTAGGTGGTCTGAGATAGAAGTACTTAACACGTTGTCAGATTCTGCACTCAAAATAGTATCTTTATACAGTTTAACAAAAAGTGTTTATCAATATAGTGAAGGACTTATTGAAATCAATTGAGTGCCTAAGTAGGAGTGGGAAAGTCCAAATGGGTCCTAAAGCAGAAGGAGTTTTTGTTCTAGGTGGTCTGAGATAGAAGTACTTAACACGTTGTCAGATTTCGCGCTCAAAGTACGATATTTATACAGTTTAACAAAAAGTGTTTTTCAACATAGTGAAGGAGTTGTTCAAATCAATTGGGCGCCTAAGGAGGAGTGGGAAAGTCCAAATGGGTTATAAAGCAGAAGGATTTATCGTTCTAGGTGGTCTGAGATAGAAGTACTTAACACGTTGTCAGATTTCGCACTCAAAATACTATCTTTATACAGTTTAACAAAAATTGTTTTTCAATATAGTGAAGGACTTATTCAAATCAATTGAGCGCCTAAGTAGAAGTCGGAAAGTCCAAATGGATCCTAAAGCAGAAGGAATTATCGTTCTAGGTGGTCTGAGATATAAGAACTTAACACGTTGTCAGATTTCGCGCTCAAAATACGATATTTATACAGTTTAACAAAAAGTGTTTTTCAACATAGCGAAGGACTTGTTCAAATCAATTGGGCGCCTAAGGAGGAGTGGGAAAGTCCAAATGGGTTCTAAAGCAGAAGGATTTATCGTTCTAGGTGGTCTGAGATAGAAGTACTTAACACGTTGTCAGATTTCGCGCTCAAAATACGATATTTATACAGTTTAACAAAAAGTGTTTTTCAACATAGTGAAGGACTTGTTCAAATCAATTGGGCGCCTAAGGAGGAGTGGGAAAGTCCAAATGAGTTCTAAAGCAGAAGGATTTATCGTTCTAGGTGGTCTGAGATAGAAGTACTTAACACGTTGTCAGATTTCGCACTCAAAATACTATCTTCATACAGTTCAACAAAAAGTGTTTTTCAATATAGTGAAGGACTTATTCAAATCAATTGAGCGCCTAAGTAGGAGTCGGAAAGTCCAAATGGATCCTAAAGCAGAAGGAATTATCGTTCTAGGTGGTCTGAGATATAAGAACTTAACACGTTGTCAGATTTCGCGCTCAAAATACGATATTTATACAGTATAACAAAAAGTGTTTTTCAACATAGCGAAGGACTTGTTCAAATCAATTGGGCTTCTAAGGAGGAGTGGGAAAGTCCAAATGGGTTCTAAAGCAGAAGGATTTATCGTTCTAGGTGGTCTGAGATAGAAGTACTTAACACGTTGTCAGTTTTCGCGCTCAAAATACGATATTTATACAGTTTAACAAAAAGTGTTTTTCAACATAGTGAAGGACTTGTTCAAATCAATTGGGCGCCTAAGGAGGAGTGGGAAAGTCCAAATGGGTTCTAAAGCAGAAGGATTTATCGTTCTAGGTGGTCTGAGATAGAAGTACTTAACACGTTGTCAGATTTCGCGCTCAAAATACGATATTTATACAGTTTAACAAAAAGTGTTTTTCAACATAGTGAAGGACTTGTTCAAATCAATTGGGCGCCTAAGGAGGAGTGGGAAAGTCCAAATGGGTTCTAAAGCAGAAGGAATTATTGTTCTAGGTGGTCTGAGATAGAAGTACTTAACACGTTGTCAGATTTCGCGCTCAAAATACGATATTTATACAGTTTAACAAAAAGTGTTTTTCAACATAGTGAAGGACTTGTTCAAATCAATTGGGCGCCTAAGGAGGAGTGGGAAAGTCCAAATGGATTCTAAAGCAGAAGGATTTATCGTTCTAGGTGGTCTGAGATAGAAGTACTTAACACGTTGTCAGATTTAGCACTCAAAATAGTATCTTTATACAGTTTAACAAAAAGTGTTTTTCACTATAGTGAAGGACTTATTGAAATCAATTGAGCGCCTAAGTAGGAGTGGGAAAGTCCAGTTGGGTCCTAAAGCAGAAGGAATTATCGTTCTAGGTAGTCTGAGATAGAAGTACTTAACACGTTGTCAGATTTCGCGGTCAAAGTACGATATTTATACAGTTTAACAAAAAGTGTTTTTCAACATAGTGAAGGACTTGTTCAAATCATTCGGGCGGCTAAGGAGGAGTTGGAAAATCGAAATGGGTTCTAAAGCAGAACGATTTATCGTTCTAGGTGGTCTGAGATAGAAGTACTTAACACGTTGTCAGATTTCGCACTCAAAATACTATCTTCATACAGTTTAACAAAAAGTGTTTTTCAATATAGTGAAGGACTTATTCAAATCAATTGAGCGCCTAAGTAGGAATGGGAAAATCCAAATGGGTCCTAAAGCAGAAGGAATTATCATTCTAGGTGGTCTGAGATAGAAGTGCTTAACACGTTGTCAGATTTCGCGCTCAAAATACGATATTTATAGTTTAACAAAGTGTTTTTCAACATAGTGAAGGACTTGTTCAAATCAATTGGGAGCCTAAGTAGGAGTGGGAAAGTCCAAATGGGTCCTAAAGCAGAAGGAATTATCGTTCTAGGTGGTCTGAGATAGAAGAACTTAACACGTTGTCAGATTTCGCGCTCAAAATACGATATTTATACAGTTTAACAAAGTGTTTTTCAATATAGTGAAGGACTTATTCAAATCAATTGAGCGCCTAAGTAGGAGTGGGAAAGTCCAAATGGGTCCTAAAGCAGAAGGAATTATCGTTCTAGGTGGTCTGAGATAGAAGAACTTAACACGTTGTCAGATTTCGCGCTCAAAATACGATATTTATACAGTTTAACAAAGTGTTTTTCAACATAGCGAAGGACTTGTTCAAATCAATTGGGCGCCTAAGGAGGAGTGGGAAAGTCCAAATGGGTTCTAAAGCAGAAGGATTTATCGTTCTAGGTGGTCTGAGATAGAAGTACTTAACACTCTCAAAATACTATCTTTTTACAGTTTTGTAGATGAGATTAGTTTTTTCTCCGTTTTCTGTATTTCAATGGGCTGTACCAACCGGATGCGTTGAAATCTATTCGAAAATTTAGTTGTTAAAATTGGAGGAAAAGAATGAGGCTAAGTTTTGATAAGTTATAGTTGTTTAGAAATGACTCCTCCCAAGAAATGTAGACGTTACTCCAAAAATTGTATTCTTGAGGCCTCGAGGATGGTGAAAAGCACAGAATGTTCTCTACATAAGGCAGCAGAGCAATGGGATGTCCCGTATTCAAGCTCGAGAAGATGCTATTTGTACGGTTTAGCAAAACGGGGACGGAAGCCCGTCTTCAATAGCGATCAGGAGAAACAAATTGTTTACCTCGCATCCTATGGCGTAAAGTCTTTGAAGGAGTTCGGCAAATTCGTGTTTTCTCGAAGCAAATTGTGGAGAGTTAATGTCCCTGCGTCATGGGTCAAAAAAAGAGCTGCTGGTCGAAAATGGATTATGGATTTTCTGAAGAGAAATTATGTCGCTGGTTTGTTTGTGATGAGAAAGAAAGAATTCGTTGCAGAAGCAGCCTCTTGCGGAAATTGTGGAGATTGTATTGTTCGAGAGTGCGTTGCCCGGCTGTGTGAAAGTTGCCTGGAAGCCATTTGTGGATTCTGCAATAATTTGCACAATTGTAACTTTTGCTTCAACCAGACCGAAATTAGCGATTTAAGTCAATGAATACCAACACTGTTAGGTTTTTCGACCTTCAGTTTCATTTATTTGAAAGTAATATTAAAGTGAATATTGATAATTTGGAATTGTATTTGTTATGTTGTTCGGCCGTTATTTATTTCGTGTCTATAGGTGTTTTTGAAGCCCAATTTAATTTGTTCTTCTTTCGCCCATCAGGTCTTCAGAATCAGGTTGCAGCATTTTTTATTGGTTGATTTTGGTACTTGTGTATTTGAAGAACCAGTGCTGTTAGGTTTTTCGACCTTCTGTAGTGGGTGGCTTCTATGTAATTGATTATTCTACGTCAGATTTTTTCGTTACTTTTAAGTTCTTGAGCTGCTAGGTTTTTCGACCTTCAGTCTCGTTTATTTGAAAATGTTGGAGTGAATGTTGATAACTTGGATATATATATGCTACGTTTTTCCACCGTAAGTTGTTTTGCAAGTCATTTGATTGAGGCAACGTTGTTCTTGTAAGTCAATGTAGACTTTTTTGAAAACCAATTTAAGTTGCTATCTTTCGCCCTTCAGGTTTTAAGAATTAGGCCGACAAATTTCTGGTTTATTTTGAGACTTGTGTATTTGAAGAACCAGTGCTGTTAGGTTTTTCGACCTTCAGTAGTGAGTGGCTTCTCTGTAATTGTTTATTCTACGTCAGATATTTTCGTTTTTTTAAGTTCTTGAGCTGCTAGGTTTTTCGACCTTCAGTCTCATTTATTTGAAAATAATGTTGGAGTGAATGTTGATAACTTGGAATTATATATGCTACGTTTTTCGACCATAAGTTGTTTCGAAAGTCAATTGATTAAGGCAACGTTGTTCTTGTAAGTCAATGTAGACGTTTCTGAAAACCAATTTAAGTTGCCATCTTTCTTCCTTCAGGTTTTAAGAATTAGGCCGCCAAATTCCTGATTTATTTTGAGACTTGTGTATTTGGAGAACCAGTGCTGTTAGGTTTTTCGACCTTCAGTAGTGGGTGGCTTCTCTGTAATTGTTTATTCTACGTCAGATTTTTTCGTTATTTTTAAGTTTTTGAGCTGCTAGGTTTTTCGACCTTCAGTCTCATTTATTTGAAAATAATGTTGGAGTGAATGTTGATAACTTGTAATTATATATGCTACGTTTTTCGACCATAAGTTGTTTCGAAAGTCAATTGATTAAGGCAACGTTGTTCTTGTAAGTCAATGTAGACGTTTCTGAAAACCAATTTAAGTTGCTATCTTTCTTCCTTCAGGTTTTAAGATTTAGGCCGCCAAATTCCTGATTTATTTTGAGACTTGTGTATTTGGAGAACCAGTGCTGTTAGGTTTTTCGACCTTCAGTAGTGGGTGGCTTCTCAGTAATTGTTTATTCTACGTCAGATTTTTTCGTTATTTTTAAGTTTTTGAGCTGCTAGGTTTTTCGACCTTCAGTCTCATTTATTTGAAAATAATGTTGGAGTGAATGTTGATAACTTGTAATTATATATGCTACGTTTTTCGACCATAAGTTGTTTCGCAAGTCAATTGATTAAGGCAACGTTGTTCTTGTTAGTCAATGTAGACGTTTCTGAAAACCAATTTAAGTTGCTATCTTTCTTCCTTCAGGTTTTAAGAATTAGGCCGCCAAATTCCTGATTTATTTTGAGACTTGTGTATTTGGAGAACCAGTGCTGTTAGGTTTTTCGACCTTCAGTTGTGGGTGGCTTCTCTGTAATTGTTTATTCTACGTCAGATTTTTTCGTTATTTTTAAGTTTTTGAGCTGCTAGGTTTTTCGACCTTCAGTCTCATTTATTTGAAAATAATGTTGGAGTGAATGTTGATAACTTGTAATTATATATGCTACGTTTTTCGACCGTAAGTTGTTTCGCAAGTCAATTGATTAAGGAAACGTTGTTCTTGTAAGTCAATGTAGACGTTTTTGAAAACCAATTTAAGTTGTTATCTTTCGCCCTTCAGGTTTTAAGAATTAGGCCGCCAAATTTCTGATTTATTTTGAGACTTGTGTATTTGTAGAACCAGTGCTGTTAGGTTTTTCGACCTTCAGTAGCGGGTGGCTTCTCTGTAATTGTTTATTCTACGTCAGATTTCTTCGTTAGTTTTATTAGAGGGACACAGTCCAATCTTAGTTTTGACTTATAGAGAAAATGCCTTTGATTAATTACCTCGAAAATATGGATCTGGATGAACCGCAGAAAGTTTTGCTGAGAGAAGTTATAGTTCGATCATGCTTAACTCCTGCATCATTCAAATTAATGACAGATGAACAGCTGCGTGCCATTGGTTTTCCGTTGCCAGCAATCCTTGAGCTCAAGTCATTGATAAACGCTGAACCTCTGACGCCAACTTCCGCCGGTAACATGAATCGGACCCCTGCGACGCCATATGGCCAACAAACTAGCACCTCTAGTACACCTGTGTCTCATGCAGAGATAAATGAGCTAACAGTTGATGAATTGAAGTCGTTGGCTGCCCATATACATGTCAAGTCGAGCAATGGTCTGAAGCAGTTGACGCGTCTTTTGGTTGATGAGATGGTCAAGGTACATGAGTTTTTTGTTTGATTAATGAGCACCAAATACAATTTTTCTTCAATTTTAGAGAGCGCCGATTTCTGAAGTGTTTCACAAGTTGAAGCCAACAACTGAAACTAAAGTGAAATATGCCCAGTTAGCTGTCCAGGCCTTCCCAGAGCTCGTTTCAGTTGACGAGAATTGCCCCTATGTTAGTTTTTGTTGTTTCGAATTTTTTTTTTGGTTAAATCATTAAAGCTTGCTTCAATTTTTAGGCTGTCTTTTTCAAACCATACTTTGTTGAAAATCTTCCCGGAGGAGTGACCAGAAAGCATACTCCCACTGGCACAATTGAAGAAAATCTTAAAAGTCGTCGAACGGAGGCGAAATTGAAAGAAGATCGACAACGAGGGAGTGTTTCGGGTTTGGTGTTTTTAATTTTTTTTTGTTATTCCGAATTGTTTTTGACTGCAATGTTTTTGAGGATCCCAAGTACCGGCTAAACGCGCTAGAAAGGAGAAGGTTGATAATGATGAAGAGCCAGCTGACTTGGCCCCGCTAATGCGGATGTTCACCGAGCCGGATGTCAGCAGTTCACAGTTGAGGAAGAAGACTCTGCTTGAGAGACAGAAATTTCTGGCAGAGAAGGGGTCAATCAATTATAGTGATTACCTGTATTGTATAGAGCTGGATCTGCGGATTTTTGACAAGGTTGTTTGTATCTCCTAATGATTTTTCGAATCTGTTTTGAGTGATCCGTCTGAGTTCTTCATTTTTGAGCCTTATTTTAGCTCGACGAGGAGTTCAAACTCTGGGTGCCAAATGCATCTGCCGAGAGTTTTTCTAAACTCTTCCTACCCTGGGTGATAAAACTTATGTGCTATGTTAAAGATCCACCCAAAGAGTCCTGTGATAAAATTGCTGAAATCCGTGCTAAGCAATGTAAGTTTAATGAGTTTCGATTTTTTTTTTCTGAAATTTATGAGCGCTGTTTTTAGTACCTGAGGTTGAAGTTGCTTTACGGTCGCTGCCTATTCTTGCGCCAGTAAAGCTACCTACAGGAGTTAAAAACCGCCCGACTGTTGTGGAGGCGATGAACAAGTGTCGGGAAAACTTCATTGTTGACATAACAGTAATTTTTTTCTTTTTGTTAATTCTGTTTTCTTTTTTGTTCAAAACAATTATAAATTTAGGATGTCACCAATGTTGAGACTGAGGCAAGAAAACATGAAGTGGGATCAATTTTGAAGTCATCGGCTCAGGTTATTTTGTTCTCTTTGTTTTCCAAAGATTTGAAATTCGTTTTTCAATAGTTTTTTTCTTAACAGTGCTTTGTTGTCTCTCCAATCGGGGTTATTGAGGCCAGAGACTTGCTGCAAGCAGTTGACATTGGAATCCGTGTTTTCTATGTCCTGAACAAGAAGTTTCCAGAGTCTACATTCGTTGTTTGGTCTTTTTTGCAGATCCTTGTCTTCAAACTACCTTGCAACAAAATACCTTGCCAAGTGGACTTGCTGGCCCAAAATATAGCCAATGCCGTTGAGGTGGAAAACCAATAAACTCAAAGTTGTTGAGGCTACCAAAAATTTGTAGCTGTAGTGAACTTTAATTATGGCTAAATAATTGAACTCATTGTGCTGTAATTACCGATCCATGTGTTTTATGACATTTTTGTTTCTAATAGTCTCTTTATTTTTGCGATTCTTGAAGATTTTTCTATCAACTTGGTTTGATTGCTGAGGTTATTGTAAAAGGCTTATTTGTTCTTCTCTCTGTTATTTGTAAAAATACTGGAAACATTTCTAAACTTATCGGAATTTCGTGACTTATTTGCGTTATATTAGTTCATTGTTTGCTGTAATTACCGAGCCATGTGCTTTATAATTTTTGTTTCTAATAGTCTTTTTATTTTTGCGATTCGGGAAGATTTCTATAAACTTCTTTTGATTGCCGAGTTTATTGTAAAATGCTCATTTGTTCTCTCTGTTATTTGTAAAAATACTGGAAAAATTTCTAAACTTATTATCGGAATTTCGTGACTTATTTGCGTTATATTAGTTCATTGTTTGCTGTAATTACCGATCCATGTGTTTTATGATTTTTGTTTCTAATAGTCTTTTTATTTTTGCGATTCGTGAAGATTTCTATAAACTTCTTTTGATTGCCGAGTTTATTGTAAAAGGCTCATTTGTTCTCTCTGTTATTTATAAAAACACTGGAAAAATTTCTAAACTTATTATCGGAATTTCGTGACTTATTTACGTAATTTTAGTTCATTGTTTCGCCATGTCTTTTGTCATCTCGTTTTTCGTCAAGTATTCTTTTGCGGTTTTCTATGCCTATTTTGGTCAAAGTTTCTCCATTTTCAGATGCAATTGCACGCTATTGAACAGTGATTCACTTTGCGAAATGGAGATAGTTGAAATTGAAACAAATATACAAGAGTATTTTGAGGTTGCTAGCACCGACTGGATACTTTTGGATGAATTGATAGACAAGGGGAATGAAAAGAGTCATCGCGATGTGAGGTCAGATCAAAGAATTGCTATTAACAAGAATTCGGCATTATTCAGGTATATGAGAAATCTTTATTTAACTTCCCTCACGACAGTATCATATGAAAGAGAAACATCGTACTTAGAGGATATGGACAGAGGTTATGTTGGAGTTAAAGTTGTTGCTAAGCTCAATATTTCAGGAAACAGATTGATTCCAGGTTTAGCAGGGGTTGTTTCATCATGCCCATCCAACATTGATGATACGCCTGATTTAAATTTTTCAGTTTTTTTTCGGGAATCGTCAACTCTTTCTCTACAAGGACCGCTCTCATTTGTAAATCATTCATGCCGCCCCAACTGCAGATACGAAACCCCAAAAGGTAAAGAGGGAGTTGTTTTAATCAGATCAATAAAAGACATTGAAGAAGGTCAGGAAATAACTGTGTCGTATGGTAAGAACTATTTTGGTGTAAATAAAGAGCACTGTCGTTGTCCTTTCACAGAAGAGCACAAATCAAGAGATGTGGGTCTGGTTTTTACGACAGATTCACGAAGCACGCGGTCGGGAAAAGTTTTTTCTACTGTTGACACAGAGTTAGATGGTTGTGAAGAGGATAATAGTTATTGTGAATTTTTAAATGTTAGCTCACACTCCGTAAGCATGCCCCCTCCTCTGGTTGATCATTATGTCATCGAAAACTCCCAGCCCACGGTTTTAGAAGACATATCAACTACACAAAATAATGATAATTTTATTTGTTCGGCTAGGTCCTCACGTCGAAACGTGTGTGATTCTCTGGATACTGTAACCTACAATGATTCTCGGATCCTGTATGAAACGATTTGTCATTTTTGTCCTAAAATTGTTAAACTCAACAATGGCAATTTTTTGAGTCATTTACGTGATAAACATTGGTTAGAAGCCGAGTTCAAATGCTTTTCTTGCTCTCGTCTTTTCTCTGGTTTTAACAGTTTCGTAAATCACGTTAAAAAGCACGAGCTTGAAATGGCACAGGAGTTTGCAAAAGAAATTGAAAATATTTTAAGTCAATCCCAAAATTTGTCGGAAAATAACGAGCATCCTTCCGAAAGCCTTGTTGGAAGTTTGCAAGATACATCACTTTGTTTGAGTGAAGACCTTTCTAATCGCGGTATTCTATCTTCTTCTTTTTTAGGTAAAAAGGAGCCAAGGGTGTACGAGTGGTGTAAGAAATTGTTGGAGTGCAACTCAACAACAGCTGCGTTCAGTTGCAAGTTTTTGAATTGCTCTTTCAAAAACCTGACTTTGAAAAACTACACATCTCATCTTAGTAACTATCATGGATCTGCTTCCTCTTTTGAGTGTCTGTTTTGTCCCAGGCAATTCGGATCATTAAAATACCTTTTTAAGCATACAAGAAAATTTCATGGATCACCTCAACCAAAGGAGGATGAAACACTTTGCAATTTTCCTGAAATGACAGAGGACTATTGTCCGTATTTTGAAGATAATTTTCTGCCTGTTCCTACGTGTAGTCCTAATGATATGAAAGAAAGACTTAAGCGTTTTTCTGACGGTAGTTCTGGTGAACATGTACTTCTCAGTTTTATGAATGATACTTCCGCTACGTGGAGTCAAGCTTTTCGTTTTTTAGGATCGGCGGGGAATATTACCGATGATATAGTCCAAACAGTATCACTCTGCCTGGACATGATTTCTACTGAATGCCCAGATGTGGTTCACAGTTCTACCTATCAGAATCTTAAGAGTGCCAGTAAAAATTTCAGTTTTTGTGATGTTGGAAATGAATACCAATTGATAAGACTTTTAAACCGAAAAGCACAATTTGTTGCACCCCAGGATTTAATTTTTGGCGCAGAGTACGAGACTCGGTTTGTTAAAGGTAAGACTATATATAAGCACGTGGAAAGGACTGGGCAGTTTATTTCGATTTCTGAAGTACTAAGAAAAACTATTCTTTATCACGACGAAATTTTTTATGTTATGGCTGAATACATGAAACTTCTGAAATCTTTAAGTCAGAACGGTATTATTTTGGATGGGATGCAAACCGACGGCAAGCTTAACTTTGCAGAAAATACAAAAAATTCAAAACTTTTTAGTGATTTGGATATCACCGTTGCCATTGAAGATACTGCACCAAGCTTTAGTTTGTCTTTGCAGTTATATTTTGATGAAATTGAACCTGTGAACCCAATCGGCAGCAGAGCAACAATACATAAAATTGGATGTTTTTACTGGTCCCTGAAAAACTTGCCCCCGTGGATGTTATCTGATATGAGAATGATTCATGTAGCTGCTCTTGTATCGTATTTAGATATTGAAACATATGGCTTTAAAGAAGTTTTGACTGCAATTAAAAATGACTTGATCACGCTTGAGGAAGGTATATTAATAAAAACAAAATCAGGAAAGTCCCTCAATGTTGCTGTAAAAAGACTAAGTTTTGTGGCAGACAATTTAGCTTATCATGCTGTTTTTGGGTTTAACAAAAGTTTTTCTGGCGGCTCCTGCTGCGAAAAATGTACGCTACCGCAATCATTGTTCAAGACTGTTTTCGAGGAACGTGTGCAGGACCTCCGAACGTCAAAATCATGCCATGAAGATGCTGTTAGGAAGAGAAACGGAGTAAAAAATTTTTTTTTTTTGCAAACGGAATATTTTGATCCGTATCAAAACTTCACCTGTGATTTGCATCATGATATTTTTCAAGGCAGTTTAATGAATATTCTTCGTATCGTGTTAAATGATCTTATCCCCGAATTCTTTACAGTAGATTGTTTAAATTCCAGGATCAATAACTTCGGTTATGGACGGGACATTGATGGTAAGCCTTCAGAATTCGATTTTGATAGGATAAGGGACAAAAGCCATGGCCATTTCCGGGAAAAATATGATCAGATGTTTACACTTTATCGGTTTTTACCTCTAATGATTTATGACTTGGTTCCTAGTTCTGAAGTTTGGAAATTTCTTATTGATTTTCTTCACCTAATAAGTATTCTGCTTAGCCCGACTTTCGTGGAATCCGACTATCAACTGCTGGGAGTTTTGATTCGTAAGTGTTTCAGTGTTTTTTTTCTTAAAATGAAAGCTACTGAAAATTTTTTTTTTGTTTCAGAGGATCACCTAGAGTCCTACACGAGCCTATTTCCCTCCGAATCTGTTACCTTCAAGCAGCATAAGTTGATTCATTTCCCCAGAGTGTTAAAATGTTCTGGACCGTTTTTGTACCAGAGCGTTTTGCGGTATGAAAGAAAGCACAATTTTTTTAAGCGTTTAACCCACAATATATGCAATTTTAAAAACATATGTAAGAGCTTAGCTATACGACATCAAGTGAATGAGTATCATGAGTGGAAGGACTGCATTCCGACAAAGAGTCCTTCCTTCCCTGGTTGTAAAGTAGAGAGTATTCCTCTGAGTTGGATTAAAAACACTGAATTTGAAAAATTGTTTTTACCCAAGTATGAATGCATGCAGTCAATGAGTGCAGTGATAAGAGGTACCAAGTTTTGTGCAAACGATGTTCTCATATCTGATGTCTCTTTTGAAAACATTTCTTCTCCGATCTTTGTTCTGGTTCAAAAGATTTTAATTTTAGACAATAGAATATTGTTTGCTTGTAGAGCCCTAAAAACTCACTTTTACCAAGAAAAGTCCCGTTCTTATTGTGTTTCAATTGATAGTGAGTCAGATAATTTTTTGGTTTCCTATGATTCTTTATTCGATTTCCATCCCCTTTCGCTACATAAGTGCTCTTTACTAGATTGTATGTTTGAACATGTTGTACTGAGACACACTCTCAGGTACAATAATTACGCTTCATCTTGCTCGTAGATTTTTGTCATTTTTCATGCTTTGTAACAATTATTTTGGTCCTATTGAGTTTTTAGAGGGATACTGTTAAGCAATTATTGAAGTCGTGTTGTCCACTGTTTTTGCCCTTGAACCTTTTTATGCTTTTTAACGCCTTTGTTCCTAGAATGGACGTGAAGAGACAGATCGAGAGGAACGGGTATCAATTTTACTTTTATGACAACGACGAGAACGAAGATGTGCAAACTATGTTGGATTATATGTGGTATCTGATGTTTCATGTAAGGTTAGTTCTCAGTGAAAGAGTGCTCATCATAGGAGATTCAAATATGCGTAATGCCTTTAAAAATTTTAGTCATTATAATTGCATTAAAGATCTTGCGATTGATAATAAAAGTGAAGGTGGTAGGCGAGCTAAGCATTTAATGTATCTATACCCTGAAATTGTTCAATATCGAAGAATTATAGTTTGTGTAGGTAATAATGATTTCAATTCAACGTCTGATGAAAAATTGCTAAAGTATTTTACGGATTTAATTGAACATCTGCCGTATAAACATGATATATTGTTCTTAGAACTGCTGCCTAGAATGGACCACGCTGAGTATAGTAGCAATGATAGAAGTAAATTTACTCATACTAAACTCCAGGCTTTTAATGCGAAAATGAAAATCAAACTTGGTACGAAGTTTTATCCAAATAAATTTGTACATCCTTGTCATTTCCGTGAAATTGATACCTGTCACCTTAATGATCTTGGGCAGTGTAAGTTGATTAAGACCGTGGCAAAAATTGCCAATGACATGTTGTTTAACTCACATAACAGAAAAATCTAATTTTGGCCAATAATTAGATTTTTTTGTTTCGAAATTCCTAATCTTTTGTTTTTTTTATGTTCAAAGTCTCCCTGTTCATATTGTGATAACTTGCTGGGTTGTGGTTGTTAGGTTTTTCGACCTTCAGTCACTTCTCTGAGTTAGAAGAATAATCTAAAATGAATTACTTCAAGGGAGACTTTTAACGCAGAAAATCAAGTGTATTTTAATCTGTTAACTTTGTGTTTGTGCTGCTAATTATTCAAAAAAAAACAAAAAAAAACAAAAAAGTGTATTCATATCACACAAAATCCAAAAAAATTAGATTAGATTTATTAAACGAAAAATTGTTTTGATGAGTGTTTGGTTTTCTTTGTGAGAATTCTCCTTAAACAATTAAGTTTTAGTTACTGACTGTTAATTTTTTTGACCTTCAGTCACTTAAATTTTTTATGAAATGTAAAGATAGTTTCTTCTGGAGAATTTTCATGGGGAAAAACCAACATTAATTTACTTCTCTTAAAACAAGAAATATTGCTTCAATATTTGTACTATGCTGCTTGTTAGTTCTGACACGTTTTATTTGTAAGTCAATGCATGGCTTCAAATTGTAATTTTTGCCATTCCATATTTACAAATATTTGCATTCAAATTACTTTTCTCTTCAATATCAATTCCTCGGACCAGAACTGACATCATCTTCATTCCCTAATTGATAGTATTTTATGATGTGACGTATTTTCAACAGAAGAAAACAGTTAGCTTAGTTTTGTTACTCCAGAAAAACTTAATTTTTGTCCTTGATTTTTTGCGTTCAAAGTCTCCATGTTCATATTTTATTAAGATCCTGGATTGTGGCTGTTGGGTTTTTCGACCTTCAGTCACTTCTCTGAGTTAGAAGAATAATCTAAAATGAATTACTTCAAGGGAGACTTTTAACGCAGAAAATCAAGTGTATTTTAATCTGTTAACTTTGTGTTTGTGCTGCTAATTATTCAAAAAAAAAACAAAAAAAAACAAAAAAGTGTATTCATATCACACAAAATCCAAAAAAATTAGATTAGATTTATTAACCGAGAAATTGCTTTGATGAGTTTTTGGTTTTCTTTGTGAGAAATCTCCTTCAACAATTAAGTTTTAGTTACTGACTGTTAATTTTTTTGACCTTCAGTCACTTAAATTTTTTATGAAATGTAAAGAAAGATAGTTTCTTCTGGAGAATTTTCATGTGGAAAAACCAACATTTATTTACTTCTTTTAAAACAAGAAATCTTGCTTCAATATTTGTACTTTACTGCTTGTTAGTTCTGACGCGTTTCATTTGTAAGTTAATGCATGGCTTCAAATTGTAATTTTTGTCATTCCATATTTAAAAATATTGGCCATCAAATTACTTTTCTATTCAATCTCAATTCTTCGTATCAGAACTGACATCATAATCATCCTCTGTTTGATAATATTCATTGATTTGACGTATTCTCAACGCACAGAAAAAACCGTTAGCTTAGCTTTGTTACTCTAGAAACTTTTAATTTTTGTCCTTGATTTTTTTGCGTTCAAAGTCTCCCTGTTCATATTTTAAGTTCCTGGATTGTGGTTGTTAGGTTTTTCGACCTTCAATCACTTTTCTATGTTATAAAATAATATAAAATGAATTTCTTCAAGGGAGACTTTCAACGCTGAAAATCAAGTGTATTTTAATCTGTTAGCTTTGTGTTTGTGCTGCTACTTATTCAAAAAAACAAAAAAAAAACAAAAAGTGTATTCATATCACACAAAATCCAAAAAAAATTAGATTAGATTTAATAACCGAGAATTGTTTTGATGAGTTTTTGGTTTTCTTTTTGAGAATTCTCCTTAACCAATTAAGTTTTAGTTACTGACTGTTAATTTTTTTGACCTTCAGTCACTTAAACTTTTTATGAAATGTAAAGAAAAATTTTTTCTTGTGGAGAATTTTCATGTGGAAAAACCAACATTAATTTACTTCGCTTAAAACAAGAAATGTTGCTCCAAAATTTGTACTATACTTGTTAGTTCTGACACGTTTTATCTGTAAGTTAATGCATGGCTTCAAATTGTAATTATTGTCAATCCATATTTTAAGATATTGGCAATCAAATTACATTTCTATTTAATCTCGATTCTTCAAATCAGAGCTGACATGATATTCGTTCTGTTTGATAAAATTTAATGATTTGACTTAATTTCAACGCGCAGAAAAAACCGTTAGCTTAGCTTTGTTACTCTAGAAACTTTCAGTTTTTGTCCTTGAATTTTTACGTTCAAATTCTCCCTGTTCATATTTAAATAAGTTCATGGATTGTGGTTGTTAGGTTTTTCGACCTTCAGTCACTTTTATCATTTAAGAGATTAATCGAAAATGTTTTTTTTTCAAGGGAGACTTTCAACGCAGAAAAGCAAGTGTATTTTATTATGTTAGCTTTGTGTTTTTGCTGCTATTTATAAAAAAAACAAAAAAACAAAAACGTGTTAATATCACACAAAATCCAAATAAAAATTAGATTAGATGTACTAACCGAGAATTTTGATGAGTATTGGGTTTTCTATGTGAGAACTCTCCTTAATCATTTAAAGTCCTATTTACTGTCTGTTAGATTTTTCGAGCTTGAATCTAATTTCTATGAAGTTAAATTAAAAGACACTTCATTATGGAAAGTACAATATATGTGCTATATGTGTATTTGCTATGTGCTATCTTTATCTATGTATGTATACTGGGAAGGAAGATAAGATGATGAGAAACGTAAATTACTGTGACTGGCTTTCAGGATCATTCTATTTTAATGTTTTTTTTCCTCTTCTGTGTAACTCAACTTACCTCTACGTTGTAGGTTTTGCTTTTGTTGATTCCAATTATAAATGTTTGTTTCTGATCCGGTTTTAGTCGTTAAAGTTCTGGCTTTTATGGTTCATATTTTTTCGTTTATTTGTTTGTGATGGCCTTCTGTCGATATTTGTACAACTGCGTTTTGTTGGTTTTTCCGTTTTTCCACTAGGTTTTTGTTATTTTTGTTCTTTCTGTGCTGTCAACTCATTAATTTTTTCGGACTTCCTTTTTTTTAGTTGTTTTGATATAAGTTCTTCTTGTTTTGTGACTACTATTGCATTCATTCTTGCTAGTTTTTGGAAAATTGTTTTCGGTTTTTGATTCTACTGGTTTGCTTTTTCTATTTTTTTGCTTTTCCTGTGCTTTTGAGTTGATGGCATTTAAATCATTTTAGCTCATTTGAATTGTTTTTTTCTTCTATTACTCGTTAGGTTGATTTTGAGTGTTAAATTTTCTTCAAATTTGGCAAACTATGTTGTTCAATTTTGTGTTGCTTAGTTTTAATTGTTTTCGTATTTGTTTTCTTTTTAATAGTTTTATCGATTGTTCATTTGGATTTTGCCAGTTTGTTTCTTTAATTTATTTTTGCCTTTCTTGTGTTATTATTGAATTTAGGGCGTTTAAATCATTTTTAGGTTGTTTCAGTTAGTTTTTCTTTAGCTAATTATAAGTATTAGTTTTTCTTCAATTTTCAGTTGGTGTCTTTTCTGATGAACTATGTCGTTTTGCTTTTTTAAATTTTGTTGATAGGCTCATAGGCTGGTTGTTTCAATTAGTTTTGCTTTAGCTAATTTTAGTATTAGTTTTTCTTCAAATTTTTTAGAGTGTTTCTTCAATTTTCTGTTGGTGTCTTTTCTGATGAACTATGTCGTTTTGCTTTTTTAAATTTTGTTGATATTCGGTGATAGGATGAGTAAGTTTTTGAATTGGTCATGTAATCGTTGATTTTAAATGATTTCTTAAATGAATTTCTTTCAGTTTGTTTGAAATTCGTTTTGTTTTGGATTCTTTTCGATAAATTTTTGACCTTCTGCAGTTTCTTGTTTGCTTGATAACTATATCAAACAAAATACTGTATTTTTTCCATAATTGTTTTTTTTTGTTTTATGTGCTTCGGATTTGGTTTTTATTACTGGTTGCTTTTCTTTCTTCGCAACATGCCTACTTTTTTGGTCTTGCCAATTATAAATTTTGAAGTGGTTTGTGGCAATGTTAATTTGCAATACTTTTTTTGTTTCGGTTTTGGTTTCCGTTTTGCCTTTTTGGCACATCTTTTTTGGGAGGACTAACTTAGTTCGTTTTGATGTCGCTGAATGTAGTTTCAATTGATTTTCTTGCTTTTTTAAGTTTTATTTTGCGTGTTTTTTTTTATTAATTTCGCAGTTGTTCCTGTCAGTGATAATTTTTTTTCTGTATTCTTTATTTTGTTCCCTTTATGTTGCAGTGTTTGAATATTGTTGTTTGTTGTTCCACCTTTATGTAGCAGTGTTGTTGAATATTGTTGTTTGTTGTTCCATTTTTTGCTTCCTCTAATGTTCTTTTGTTTTGAAAAGTTTGTCTGTCTTGTTTTCATAAGGTCGGAAAATTTAGCTGTTCGATTTTCGTTTTTGCATTTGGACTAGTGTCGGTTAGTTTTTTTCCTTTTTGTTTTCGTTTGAAAGCCAGTTTGTTGTCTTAAAAAATCTCTGATTATCTTCCTTTCTAATCTTGACAGAGTTTTTGGGACCTTAGTGGACGCCTTCCCGGTGGCGGTCCTGTATAAGGTGTGTACTTTGTACATTGTGAGCTGAGATCCACTTAAAAATTAAACAATACTGGAAGTTTTTCTCAAGAGTTGTTTGATAAAGTGACTAGAGAAAAAACTTCCGACAATTGTTAACATTGCCGCGTATCCTACTACATCTCTCCAATAGTTCAGGTAATTAGTTTCAGTTGAAATTACCTGAAAAAACACCTGATTTTACGGGAATCGTTACCTGAAATTTACCTGAAAAAACACCTGAATTTACCTGAATCGTTCAGGCAAATTGTTCTCACCTGAACAACACCTGAAAGCACCTGAAATTTACCTGAAATTTACCTGAAAAATTCAGGCATCACTGGCTGAACTTTTACCTGAACATGCCTGAAAAACACCTGAAAAAAATGCCTGAACAGTTCAGGCAAAAATTCTTTTTCAGGTGTTTTTACCTGAATTTTACCTGAATTTTTCAGGCATTTTTGCCTGAAAAATTCAGGTAGAATTCAGGTAAAAACACCTGAAAAAGAATTTTTGCCTGAACTGTTCAGGCATTTTTTTCAGGTGTTTTTCAGGCATGTTCAGGTAAAAGTTCAGCCAGTGATGCCTGAATTTTTCAGGTAAACTTCAGGTAAATTTCAGGTGCTTTCAGGTGTTGTTCAGGTGAGAACAATTTGCCTGAACGATTCAGGTAAATTCAGGTGTTTTTTCAGGTAACTTTACCTGAACTTTTTTTAGTGTGTAAGTGCAACCCAGAGAAACATCTAAGAGAACTTTTGTAGTCAGATACAAACTTTCTGTTGATAGCGTGTGGAGAACGAAAACAAACGTACTCACCACTGGAAACGAGATCTAAAATGGACTGCTGATATGTGATTTCTTTAAACTGTAGATCTGTTGAGTTCATGACCATAGCTATGATATCCAAGTTAATTATCAACTTAGGTTCCCTTTTTTGGTGCTGGTGGTACTATTGGTATGTGGAGTATTTCTTTAGGTTGGATGCAAAAACAATATTAAATTTACTCCTGTAAATTTGTTGCATTCCAATTTACTTCAATTTATAACCGGTCAATGTGCTAATTTTGTCAAAAACCAGATATATTGTTAAATCACGTTGCACGACATTAATTACCCAAAATTAGACCTCGGCATATCAAAAGACTTTATTCGATCAGAAACGGCACAAAAAGACCGTTCTCGATCCGTTCTACATTGCTTTCCAAAGCAAGACAGTCAAGAGCTGGAAATAATTCATTAAAAGTTGGAATGGTTTTTGCATACAACTTGCAGGAAAACAACCTGATACCCTCAGATTTGTGTAAAAAGTGTACTTCAAGCTTTCAAAGGTTTTTTCATAAGTTTGAAAAAAAACCATCTTCGCAATAACTTATTAATTCATAAACTTTTCTTCTAGTTGTTCACTTCTTCTTCAAGTCCCCACCCCTAGGTCTTTGGTTTCTGCTCATTAGGTCTCCTGGGCTCCACTTTGTCGGGCATCAGCCTGTAGTAGAGTCCCTTTTGGTGCTTCTTTTTTGCCTTTCATAGGACAATTTTGATGCATCAGATAAATGAAATTCAAAATTCAATGTTTGCACAACTCAATTAATACACGCTCGACTTTTTTGTCCCAAATGTTACTTACAGAATCAAAATAACAAAATACAAAAATGGGTCCAACCTCTGTTGAATTTTGAGATGAGAAAGTCTTTTTATACGTCTGCGTCAAAAATTGTAGGTACAAATTTATCACTCAACCTTGCCTTTATATTAATCATTTTTTACTCCTTCATTTTCTGAGATTCTGAAAAATCTTAGTCTATCAAAAGTTTGAATCGATATTAAAGTTTATCAATCGTTCTTTGCCACAGTCACTTTAAGTCGAAAAATTATTTAGTGCAGTAAATCTTGTACGATGTCATGATTTAGTTCTTATTTTTATTCTGCCCTTGTCCGCCATTTTACTTTAGATATTATTACATGTTTCCCGATTTTAATTTGTGGCTCATTCGCATGATTGTTTTTTCCAGCGTCGTGATCAGACACGTCTGTTCACATGATTTCATTTGTTTACATCCGCTTGAAATCATACTTCTTAATTTCAACATCAGTTGCAGTACTCTTTGATTTCGCTCCGCAAATCGATTTCTAAAATTAGTATGCATTTCGCCCTGGGCAATTCAATCAAACATTGAAAGTGTTTGTTCGCGTGGCGAGGTTGACGGTAATTTAATACAGGGCACGGTCAGCAAACAAAAGATCTCCACTAAGAATTGACGCGTTTTTGGATAAACCTACACCTGACCCACCTCTCCGATGGAGAAACTGTAGGGTACAGTACATAGTAGCCTTGCTCGCCAAAGAGAGCATCATCTTGAATAAACTTCTAGGCCCTAAGCCCGAAAAAGTAGGTTTTCCCTCTAGCTAGAGCCGACATACAAGAATACAATCATCGGATCTTCGGCCCAATCAGAACGGGAACGCAACGCCCAAAATGCGCAACAAAAGATGAATTGTCAAAACAAATGCCAAAGACTCATTGAATTAAAAATAATGTGCAGAGATAAAAAATGAACACTCGCCGACCAAAAGACAGTCTCCCTTCTCTACCTTAGCATTGGCGTTGAGGGGCGAAGTTAGACCAATGCATTTTACTTGGCTGGACTTTAAGATTGCTATATTTCGACTCATGGAACAACCACAATCTCTTTGAAAATTACGTGTTTGACCTATAAATATCTATAAAAGGATTTTTGGCCGAACCATGAAAACCTATCTGTGACTTAAAGTGTTTAGCTCGTCGTTTAATTATTTAGCTCGTCGATTTCAAATATTTAGCTCGTCATTTAAGTATTCAGCTCGTCGACTTTAAATATTTAGCTTCCATATGCCAGAGATTTCATAAACTCAATACTGACCAACTTTCTTTATGGTTGAGTTCCCGCATGAATTGTGCTTATTTTTTGCCAAAAAATGTTGCTCTGATTGATCGCCTCTACTTTTTATAACAATTGCTAAACAAAGGAACTTGAACAGATATTCTGTTCGGATGTGGCATCGTTTCAAATGGCGACAGGATAAAATACTGGATGTCAAAATAGTCAGTAATCCAATATATCAAAAATTTGCCAATGCTTTACGCCATTGTTAAAATTATCAGAAAGACGATTTAGCAGATAAATGCTGAAATGAGATTCTTTGTGCTTTAAAGTATATGTACCAGATGTACTCTTAATTTCTTTGATTGTGATTAACATGCCATACGTCTATGCCTAGACGGCCCGTTCGACATACCATGAATGTATAGGGACCGAAATTCAGATCATATTATAAGCTTTTGTATAATAAAACATGCTTATAATTTCAACGACTAATTTGCTTTTGGTTTATTGAATTGAACGTAACGATCAAAGGGAATTCATTGGGTATTGTTGCATTGGGTTTTTTGGCACAATAGTTGATTTGGCATTGTGTAAATTGTCAAGCAACCAGTTACAAATTATAAAAATCAAATATCAAGTTAGCACCGACGATTTTTTTACCTGGAAATTGAAAAAAAGACATAAAAAAGTTGAAAACATAAAAGGATACGGAAAAACCTTTTTATTCGACATTTATCATCTTGAATGGAAAATGATACTTTAAACATCAACATGTCAATTTTTCCATATGGTTTTTGATAAGAAATTTTTTTCAAAATGCTTCAAAAAGAAATAAATTTTGTCAGGACTGAAGTGCTTTGTTATCTAATCCCATTAACTACCAGCGAAAGCTCTCTTATACCAGAACGTTTGCGGAGTTCTTCCCATTATAGCTTAATGGCATAGAACACGAAATTTTGATGTTTTTACTGCCATTTGAGCGGTTCCTTAGTACCTTTGTTAATAGGATGTTTTTCATAAGGTTTCATGTCAGAAAAAAAAACAATCTAGTTTCTCTAAAATCTGCAACTATTAACTATCTTCTCCAAAATCCAAGTATCGTTAATTTCCCTATTTTTTTCTTTTTTCAAGCTGCCAGTTGTTTTCAGCCGGAGTTTGTATAAAACTATTTTTCAAATTTTGGCTGCTCAAAATTTTTTTTCAAATTGTCAGTCATGCAAGGTTTTCAAAAATAAGCAGCCTGAAACAATAGGATTTTGAAAGCTATATTTCAGATGTTGAGTATGCAGTCATGTCTGTTGATTTTGATCGACAAAATACAACCAAAACAATACATAACAAAATGAATTCCCATAGCCCATAAGTGAATAAAAATGCAAGACTTTAATGTTTTCATTTCTGCTTTTCCGAAAATGGCATGCTTCTCTTTAATTGAACCTTGCAACATTTTTAGTGGTTTTGTGAAAAAGCTGCTTGCTTTGTTCAGGAAAAAATGCAAGTTTTGCAACTCTAATGAAATGACCGCAAACATCAAGTAACCTCTTAAATTTGTTCTTAGCTCCGTGTAATAAAAAATTCTCTATTTTTGGTGTCTGTTGATTAAAACCATTTTCAAAAGTGATCTTCAATAACTCAATCAATAGTTCGATCAATTATCACTTGAATAATCTTTTGGGAATCTCCATCATAATTCTGGTCTTCCTTGTAGAAAGTGAAGCAAATAAATTGAAGTCGAATAATAGTGTTTTATTTTAAAGTCACTGAGCTTTAGTTGCTTGGTTTTGAAGAAAACGACGCAATAGGAATTTTTCAGACGAATTGGTCGCACAAAAAATCTGCAATTATTCGTGATTTAAAAATCTGTAAACATTGTGCAAATCCGAGCTAAAACTCTATTTTGAAGAACTGAAAAAACAGTTGTTAACAAATTTTCACCTGATAATATAGCTATTCAATTTTCAGAAAAGGGCATTTATGCACGTGGGTTTCTAAAATTAGAACTGCCCCTTTCTTCAATCACGTATGTTCATTTAGTATCCGTTTTTTACAATGCAATATTAAAAATTTTTGATTTTTATAAATTTTTCACGAAAAGCATTACGTTTTTAGGGGAGGCTAGATCAAGTGCAGTAACAAATAAAAGGTTGCTGACTTTTGATGCAAAGAGAATAAATTACTGCATCGAAAACATTTTCAAGTCAAAAACTCTGCCCTTTAATTTTTTCTATTCAACTTTATGGATTTCATTGCATACACTTTAGGCCTCTTGATTCGCTTGCGGCAATATTATCAATGCGCGAAGAAAATCAATGATTAAAAATTGTGCTTCTAAATAACTTTGCATTTGAGCTGTTCTGAGCTTTTCTCCGAATATCTCTAAATTAGAATTAAAATCGAAATTGGTCTGCGTTGCTCATATTGCTTTCCAATAAATAATGATTACTGTAGTTGTATAATTACTCCTTATCAATTTTGCGGGATTTTTCTGTGTTATCATCATAAAGAATAAAAATATACCAAAAAAAGAATATCAAATATTTTAACATTATCCGTAACTATGGTAGCAGTATTGTAAGTTGGGTCGTCAAGGCAAACAAGAAAAAGTTACTTTTTAGAAGCAGATTAAAAAAAAGTGAATTAAAATCATCAGTAAAATTTTTTGATTTAATTAAATTTTGCAACCAATTTGGTCTTTCGCATTAAAATTTCTAGGCATTTGATTTCATATATGGTACGCGTAACGAACCCACACAAAATTATAGCCACAAGCATTATATCGTATTCACTGTAAGCGTTGCTCTCCCAATCGTTTGTGATGAGGCAAATTTTTCACCTCCCACTTCGCTTTAGAGGTTCCAAATTTGTCCCAATATTTTTTTTTCATTTTGTTTCTGTAACTGCATATCCGTTATATTCTTTTTGTTGTATAACAATTTCGGTTGAGGATTTTTGCTGATCCAGTTTTTTAATATCAGATTGAACTGGTTTTGCTACAGATCACACAATACGTGATCTATGTATACCAGCTCAATCCAATGGATAAACAATTCATTTATAGATATATGGTATCTTTTCTTTTTGTACCTCCAGTACGTTGGGGCCCCCAGTTACAGAGCATGTGCCATTACATCATCAAACATTATGTTAAAAAAGGTACGTGCGTTAGGGGTGTGAAAAAAATAAGCACCCACAAAACGGGGGGCATAAATGGAGAAGCCTTTTAATATGTCTGATATGCCTTTTAAGATCTGATTATGGAAAAGTATTTAAACCTAAATTTAAATTGGATCTCATTTTACTCTTTAGATGAAATAAGAGAACTGGAGGGTTGTAATATTCCAATTGCTGCTCAAGTCATTCGTAGATACAGTACACAGCAACAACTATTTTACATCTCAGGAATAGTTTTTTTTACAAGACATAGTAACAACTTAGTGCTTAAGAATATTTAATGTACATCACACAGTGACACATTTACTGCACGATATAATTTTTTTGCAACATTTGGCTGAGTTATGCGAACAAAAACTTTTCCTGTGGCTGCTGCTTCAGAGCTCCTGCAATATGCTGGTTTTTTATCCAGCCTTTTTTCTTGTCAACGAATCTTTTCCGTTTGTGCCCCTTCCCCAGCTTAATGGGCGCATATTATTTGCACCCCCCAGACGCACGTTCCATGTTTTTACATATTGATTTACTATGTACTGGTACGTGCTCTGTAGCTGGGGGCGCATAACGTACTGGGGGGCACAAACGGAAAAGATCCTTATCGCCTTTTCATGTGACTGTAACCGCAACTGTAACTATAACTAAAATCATGACTATAATTTTGACTAAACAGTTGCTATGACATCTGAAAGTTTACAAAAATTAACAACTAATACAGAAGAGTTTTCCCCTCTCAGTTTTTATGCTGATGTATTTTCTCCTCCTTCGCAAACTATGCAAGTTATGTCAGCTCAGCTGCAACAACTACGATATTTATTTGGGTTAACTACACGGACTACAATGTTTGAGAAACTTTAGGGTTTCCCCCCCCCCCCAGTTTAGTGTTCAGGTAACATATAGCTCCATCATGGTGGACATATCATAATGGGTACCATGATTTCGAATGTGGGTGGGGCTAACTGATTGACCAATCTATGTCTACACCAAAAACAATTTCAACCATACGTCGGTATTTCAATTTTGGATCTGTTCCGTCATCCCGCTACCCAGACTGTATGTGATGCACTGCACCCTAATTATGAACACGTTTCGGATTTTAAACATAGCACCCCCCCCCCCAAAAAAAAAATAATGGTAAACCATGGGGGGCTATTTTTCTATTTTTTTGGGAGGCTGTAATTGCAAAGACCCCACGTTCCATTACCTAATAAATCAATATGCAGCAGTATTGCACCTGCATTGGTGGCGCCAACGGGAAAAATATTTTATTCTTTGCATTGTCCGAACAGCGCTTTTCAATTCGGTGAAATAGTTTCTGTTTGTTATCCCAAATTGGATCTATTCTGTTTTGCCAAACACCCCTCCCCCCCCCCCCCCCCGCTTACAGCTTAGTGGGCTTGTATCTTTTACACCCCCATGCGCACGTGCTATTTTTTTACATAGTAACGTGCTATATAACAACATATAACTGGGGGCGTAAATAACACTGGGGAGGGGGGCAAACAGAAAATATCCACCCAATTTAACATCAAAAACATCGCTAAGGAACTGAATGGTTCCTGCTTTACAATTTTTCTCATTCGGCCAATCCCAAACACCAAATAAGGAATGTTTTTCAAAAATAAATTTCATCAACATTAATAATGAAATTTTCCAAGCAATGACGAGGACTTATTTCATTTCGACTCTGACCGTGCGACATGAACAAGAATTTGGTTACTATAAAAAATAAGCACCATCATTTAATTAATTAAATATTTCGATAATTGGATTTTTTCCTATAATTAAAGAGGGTCTTTTTCTTTATAGCCCTCTCTCCTAAAAGAGATTTATTATACTTTCTCTGATCCACTTAACCGCCACCTTGCATATTTTTGTCGTTTTGAGGATTCTGATGTTATGATTAAGTGGCTCTACTGGAAGTCACTGAGAACCTCTGGCGTTTATCGACAACTGCGAAGCGGTTCGAGATATTAAGTCAGAATTTCGAAGTGACTTCTGCAGAGTCACTTAACCATGCTTAAAACCCGAAACGCGCACGTTTTAAAATGACGAAAGTCGACGTAAGTCAGCTTCTGGCTAAGTAGCAACTTCTGGTATTTTAATTTCTGGCACTGCAGACTTTCGGCATTTTAAAATGTGCACGTAAGTGTTTTAAATTTACATACATACATAGATACATACAGAAGCTCGAACGCGCTCCTCATTAATTATTGGAGACACTATCTTTACTTAATTTTTTACACGATAAAAATTAAATCGGTGAGACGGTTATATTGTAAGATCTTGCGAGAAGACGATTATCTTTTATGAATCTTGCAAGGGTTTGCAAGATAACCGTTCTCTTGAAGATCTTGGAAGATAACTGTCTTTTGCAAGAATCTTACAAGATCTTACAAGATAACCGTCGGAGTTCGCCTAGGGTAGCCCCGAATTTTAGGGCACAATTTAAGGGTGCAAATAATGAGAAAGACCCTAATATCAATCTACTAAGCAGGAGGTATCGTCAGGATGATTTAGAAACCATATCATGAGCTGTTCGAATATATCTCAATTGATTCTGGATATGAAAACAGAATTTGACAAAACTGCAAGTTTTTGTGGAGAAGAATAAATTTACTCTCAAATACCACGAACATCTGAGTGTTTTCCAGTATTGATTGTTCCATGCGGTACACCTGGTCAGTTGATATCAATTCGTTTGACTTTTCCTTCAAAATGCGTTTCTTTTTCGTCCTGTAATTGGAAAAATTGGACTCTGAGAAATTCTTGAGCCAGACAAGTCTGTTACATCTGTAGTAGCTCCACATTTTTCCAGGTGAAATTGGTTTGGTTAAAATGAAATCGAATGCCAACTCCTTTATGTCAAATATGGAACCCACGAAGATATAAAGCAAGAATAAGCTCAAAAAAGCTAGGCCAGATATTACAACAGGTTTGCATTTACGTGGGAATTGAATCATTTTAACCAGCTGCAGCTGACAACATAAAATCAAAAGTCAGATACTGCAGAGAAAGTCACAAATCGAATGTCAACATTCAAAAGTGACCACAAAAGAAAGATTAAATTTGGGTTCACATTTTGATAGCGGTAGTTAAATATGACTCCAAATAGCGAGAAGGAACCCTGTCAAAATTATTATGCAAATTCCTTTTGTATGGTGCATACTACTTGGGGTCTTTCCCATTATAGCCCCCTCCCCCTCCCCCCATGAAAATATAGCGCCCCATTATGTTATAATAACCGTTATTGTGTGTCTACCAACTCAGGAAGAGATAGAAAACTTTTTAAAAAATCAATTACAGTTCACAAATAATTGGTGTATGAAATTAAAAAAGTTGGTTCCATCTCAAATCACTTAGTAAAGTATAATTCCACATCAGAAGGCCGGTGAAACCTGCCTTTATTAAGAATACGGAAGAAGACAAATAACAAAATAAAAAACGGGTCTTTCCCATTATAGCCCCCCCCCCCCCACCAGCTTAGTGGTCAGATAACCTATAGCCCCTCCAATCATGATAAACATACCATAATGGGGGGATATAATTTCATGGGGGACTTTGATGGGAAAGACACCAAAAAACAACAACAATCTTTTTTTACGTCCGAAACTCATTGTCTACTTTTTGAAGAAAAAAATTAGATCTATTCTGTTTCGACCCCCCCCCCCAGCTTAGTGAGCATAAATATTTTATGACCCCCAGGCGCACGTGCTATTTTTTTACATAGTAACGCGCTATATAACAACATATAATTTGTAACTGGGGGTCATAAAAAACACTGTGGGGGCCGAAACAGAATAGATCCGAAAAATTAAAGAAGTCAAAGTAGCGCAAGGAAGTGAAAACAAAATAAATATTGAAAATCATTAGATATCAAATGAAATCTTAACTAAGTTTGTGTTCAATAAAACCTCCATGTAACACCATTTTAATTTTTGGAAATAATTAACTTCAGTCACAAAAATATTAGCTACCAACTGAAATCAATGAATGGTAAGACGTGTTCTGAGCTTACCTTTTAATAGGATACTTCTGGAACTGTCTTATGGTCGTCTCAAGAATAATAATAATCTTAAGGCTTGCCTGACTAATTAAAGTTCTATGACTCTAGTCTGTTACTCTTCGATGGGAGTACTAGTGGATAGAGCACGGGCCCCAATGCTGCTATCTAGACTTAGTCTCAAATATATTTCACAAGCGGAGTAGAGAGAGATTCATATACTTTATTGTTATATCATGTCTGACTCTGAAGGAACCAACTAAAGAGTCAAAGGAAAGGTTTTAGCACATTTCTAAAAAGGAAAATAATAAATATAATTTCATCCAATCAGAAATGAGTTTTTCCGTTTCAGTAAATAATTTATTCTCTTTTGAATAAATAGTTTTGTCAAGTTTATTTCTGGATGTCAATCAAGATTGACTCCAGCTTTCCGGGTTGATGAGTTTTTGAAAGTTTTGTATTCTGTATAGTTTCTTCTTCTACTTTTCTTTTCTAGTAGAATAATTTGTAGTTGTAGGTAGATTCGTATTCGCATGCAGGGTTGTAGTCGTTGGGCAGTTGTAGGCAGGTCAGCAATTCAAAGACATTCTTTGAACATCAACAACCACAAAAGTATCTATTCCATGAACCATCAGAGTTCCAATGGTTCCCACAAGCGGCGGCTGCCGATGATCCAGTGGGGTGTTGCTGTTCTGTCCTTGTAGTTGTGTAGTGACTTACCTGACTTACCCGAAAGTTTCTGAGTTTTATAATTGTTAGAGGTGAGTTGTGAATTACATCAAAAAAATTATAGTGTTACCCGGTAGAGGTGTAGGTGAAATTGGTTTTTTATTAACAAGTCTATCGTGAATGGTTCACGAGGTTCTTGTTAACTATACATTCAATTATTTTTGTAACACTTTTACATGTATACATGTATTCCTTCCGGTTGGAAAAGGAAAAGATCTGCTTTATGCATGTTAAATTCGTTCACATATGTTCTAGGTAATTGAAATGTTAGGTGTGAGTATGTAAAAATTCCAATGGCAATTAATTAATTGTACAACAATTTTACCTTTTAAATTATTGTTACAATCACCTGATTCTTATGAGGTTAAATTTTGCTATGTAACACGCTCGGCAAGTATCGTGTACATTTGTTTACAGTTCTCGGCTACAAACAGTAGTGGTGAATGTCTCGAGAATGTTCACAGGTGTTTCATTTTTCATTGTGAGGTGTTAATATTCTGTATGGGGGAATCAGTGTTATCAAACACTAGGTGACATTGAATACTGTCCTTTGAAAGGTTATCTGTTAGAAGTATGTGTTCTATTGTTTGGAAGGAGAAAAAGTGTCTCTCGAAGCTGGTCGATTTTGTTTTACATCAGAAATGATGGTGTACTATTTACTTCCATGAGTATTGGCTGTTACTCACGGTAGTGTGTTCTAACATGCTCTTTTGAAATTTTCGAATCGAGATCAATGATGCAAATTTTTGGGTTGTTATATCTTTTCATATATGACTTTACTAGTTAGTTGGTTCCTAAACTAGTTTTGTGACGACGCGTTGTAGGTGTATTGTGAATATTAATACTATATTAGTGAAAATAGGATCGTTAAAATTGATCCATGTGCATGTTTCGTGGTAATACGTGTCTTTTCATTTTGGCATGTATAAAATTCTTAACTTAAGTAATTGCTATTTAATTGCATATATAATTACATGTGGGTGTCATTTGAGTTGTTTATTTACATACAGTACAGTTGTCATTACATATATTACATTGGAATTGTTGAGGAAAGTTATTCCAGAAATGTGTTCCGTCTATTGTTCAGAACTTTTACAGTGCTGAAGTAGGAATACTAATGGGGGTATTTGAATATATTAACACTAATCTATAATTCAAGTGGTATATTGCTTCCTAATCTAATTCTCTGAGTTGTTTGTCTCAAGTGCGGTTGCACTTGTCGATACAAGGTGTGTTGGTATTTTGTAGTGCGGTGGCACTTCTTGTAGTGCGGTGGCACTTCACGTGTAGTGCGGTGGCACTTCATTATTAAAAATATGTGAAGCGGTGAAGCTTTTATTAAACTATGGAATTATTACAAGCTAATCAATGTTTAGAACAGAATAGTGACATTTAATGACTTACTTTATTAAGACATTACAGGAAGACATTCATGATGAGTTATAGGTGAGATAAAAAAGGTAAACAGTTTACTGTGTACAGGTCAGTGCGTTGAGACAGTTTTAAATCAGTTTTGTTTGTTGCGGGTAATTAGGCAGTTGTTTGAGTTCTTCGAACTCTTTGATGAAATCCTTGTTTTGCGATAGAAACTATGCTAGCGCGTTTTGTAATAGGTTCGGTGTTATGTGTGGTTGTGTTGCTTTTACAGCTTTTTGTATTTCCATTTCTTAATCCGTCGGTCGTCGGGATCCTATGTATTCTATGAACTTCTTTACTGGTTTCGCTGGAACGCTTACGTGACTGTGATATGTGTGATAATTCTCGGCTGGTTCTAGCTCTTCAATAGGTATCATAAATGGTCGTTCGGAGTTCTCGATGATTTGGAAGATTTAATAATTTTTCACGGGGTCAGAATTTCTCAAGGTGCCTTTCATGTACTTATCCTTAATAATATATGCAAATTTCATGAAATGAGGTGAATTCATTTGGTCGTCTACATATATAAAGTTTTCATGTGGAAGGTTGTCTCGTAGGTATGTATAATAAATTAAGTCATGTATTAGCTTTGCTTCATGTACTTTAAAATTGTTACATTGTACATCTGGGTGGGGTGTAGAAAATTAAAACTTAATTGGAACATTTCATGAGTATATGCTTTAAATGCGTTTACATAATTCGAAACTTTTGCAGTTACATGATCAAGGGAGGGGTTACGGGGTGAGGTGAATTTATAATTACAACGATATAGAATCTTCTCTGTCAAGCTGTAAAATTGTTTCAGTTGGAAGTATCGTTGGTGGTGAACAACGGGCGAGTGTTTGAGATCTCTCCCCGTTGGACTAGGTTATAATGCTCAATGATTGGGTTTACATGTTTTCCCAATCTACTATGCACAGGTGTCGTGCCGTTTAATTCTGTGGGTGGTTCTGGCATTGGTGCAGGCATGGGAGGGTTGAAAGCGGCTGGAGGCGGGAATACTGTCATCGGTGGATACTGGCTTTCATTGCGATATGGGTTAGTGTAATAAACTTGTTGCATTGTTGGTGTTGCTATAGGTGTTGACTGGTATAGCGGTGATGCATATACTTGATTATATTGATATTGAAGTTGTGCTATGGGTTGATGGTTGGGGTGATACTTGACTTGTTGGTGGATTTGCATGGCTCTGGAAGCGATGTGTTTCCTCTTCTCCGACAGTGAGCTATGTCGCACTTCTTGGCTGTCGGTGTTATCAACTTGGACAACAAGGCTTTTTAATTTATGTTCCTGCTGTGATGGAGGTCGCTCATATGTGCTCGGTGATTGTGGGCGTGTACTGGTTTGTACGCCAGTATCCATGGTACTGGATTCTACAACAGTTGCAGCGGAGCTTGGAATCGTTGCTCCTGAGCATATTTCTCCCTCTTCCACGGAGTAGCTAAGTGGAGAGTCTGGCTTGAATTCGCACTCTGATGACATTCTAAAACAAATCTAGATGTATTTGTTGTAGATAATTGAATCATTGTAATAAATCTTTTTTAATATGAGGTGATATCTACAGGTTATTGTATTAGCAGTAGGTTATTACTACAGGTTCGTGATGTTACATATTAGTACTACATATTAGTGATGCTTACGATGTGATATTTGTGAATGGGTGAGTGGGTGAATAACCTTTCATAATCAGTTAGGTGAATAATCAGTGAGGTGAATAATCAGTTAGAACAGGTTATAGAAAGGGAAGAACAGGAATAAGAAAGGTTTTACACTGAAAGCTAATACACTAAAAGGTTATACTCAGTAGGGATGTAGTATAGGTTATATATGACAGCGAAGAGAATTATCCATTAATGTTATAAATGAGTCAGGTGATTTTTTGAATTTTTTAGTTTTTTATGAATTTTGTATTAAATTTCATAATTTCATAATTAGTTATGGAATGTGAGTCTGAAAAGGTGACTTCATTAGTGTGAGGTCTATCTTCCTCATCCGACATATCCATGGTTACATTCAATGGATTTAAATTTTTATTAACTTTTAAATGTTGGAAATCCAAAGGTGGTGGGTTTTGGATTTATAGTAATTTAACAGAAGGAATTAAATGCTTTGGTGTTTCGTCTTTTTGAGTAGTCTCGTAATTTTGTCTTTTATCGAATAACTCAGGTGCACTTGGAGTTTGATATGGCGGTGGTGTTAATAAGGGGGGTGGTGGTAATAGTGGTGGTATTTTTGGTAATGGTTGATCTCGAATTGATACTTTGTCGTTTAATGGTGCTAATAATTCTTGGTGCAAAGGTTCAAGGATGGATTTTCGCGTTGGGACACTGGGTTTACTTTTGTGATCAGTATTCTTAAGTTGTATACCTTTCTTTGATCGTCTGATTGTTGCGTCATAATGTTTGTAATTGGTGTCAACATATACATCATTATCATCGTCGAGTACGAATGGTGATTCGATTATTTGAATATCTGGTCTTGGCTGGTGTTTCATTGTTACTTTTAGTTTTTTCTTTTCTGTGTTATTATTTTATGTTCCGTGGCCATTATTATTATCATCTGATGAGTTATCTGAATCTTGTGCTTCGGCAATCAATTGTGTTAATGTGTGTAAAAATATTCCTAATATTCCAGATAAAAGAATTCGTGTTAGACTTACTTGTTTACCAATAGCTTTGTGTATTGCAAAGGCGTTGTAAATTTTAATTATTATATTAAATAAGAATAGTAAAAAATTTACCATGGCAAATAATATTGCTATTTTTTCAAGTATATACCAAGGCCAACCAAATACGTTTATGATTTGGTCTTTTAACAATTTTCCATCAAATATTTCTTTCCAATTGATGGTGAGCTGGTCTATCTGGAAATTATAACCGTTAATGTTTAGATCTTTCAGCCATTTGAGTGAATTTTTATAACGTTTATTGGCGTCTCGTAGTCCTAATTGGTCTAGTTCAAATAGTTTTTGAGCATTAGCTGCGGTGGCTTCATGTAGTGGTTCGGCTCTGTCTCGGATATGCTCTCGTAACAAATCTCGTTCTCGTTCTTTTATTAGTTGTTCTTTACTAAATATTCCGTTCTCAATTAAACTAGCTCTACTGAAAAAGTTATCAACTCTTATTTCTCCACTTCAGGTGAAATTGTATGAAGAGTCGTTTCAACTTTTATAGGAAAAGATGTTAGTCTATATCGTACTGTTCGCTTTATATCAATGGAAACGAGTTGATCAAAATTTTTATGTGAATAAGGGACTTTTTTAGCCCAGGCGTAGGTTTTTCGTGTCAATTGGTGTACGTATTGTACAACTCCTTTATACAGGATGGGTATTTTGTCGTAACAAGTTTTATCATCTGGTACCCTTAGTTGTGAGACTTTTTTGGCGCATCGCCACATTTTCATGACATTTATGCCTTCTTCCTGTACAAATTTTGAACGATCTCCTGTAAGTATGTAGCCTAGTAGTGGTGTACCTTTGTGTACTTGTGTCAGTACTAGTTGTCTGATGTTCCTGGTTTGTTCACATAGTTTCGAGTAAAATTCAATGGCTTGTAGGCTGAGTTGTGAATATATTTTACTCATATACAATTCCATTTGCATTTCTAGCTGTGTTATTTCATTGAAAAAACCGTAGTAGTATTAATTGTTGTGGTTTTTGCTTTTATTTGGTTGTTGAGAAATGTCTTTGCTATTGATTTTTATAAATTTTTTGTTATCAAAGGGGTAAATGTTGGTATCGTATGGTTTTACTGTGTTCATATCAAAGCCATTTTCATAAATTATGAAGATGTCTTCGTATTCTGTTGGGTATAATGGTTTTGTAGATCCGCAGTAAAATTCTGGTTTACTATAAACTTCAAATCTGGTTGCTATTTGGGTGTTATTTTTAGGTGTGGTCTTGTTTTTGTTATGTTCATTTAGTTTCTGAACTTAGGTTTAGTCGGTGTTTGTTTCGATCCAGTAGATATCTTTGTATTTTACCATGTATGCATCAAATTGTAACATTTCATAAATCTAACAATGTAGTTGAGGTTCCCAAACAATGGTTGATTTAGTTAGGGCTGTCGGGTGACTGTATCCTTTTTCTATATTGCATAATAATATGGTACCATCTAATGGAATTTCATTCTTTTCTAGGTTTAGTGTTAGTTATACTTCGCTTAATGACAAAGTCCAATCTAGGAAACTGAGTCGACTTTGGACTTTTCGTTCTCCTTTGCAATTGGATTGTCTGTTTTTAGATGCTGTCGGTATCCAGGATTCGTCTGTGTAAGCGTAAACTAATCTTCCGTATTGTGGTGTTAACCGGGTTATGTATGATGATCTAATTTCTCCTTGTGCTTTTTCTATTCGGTTTTGTAAACTTGGGTTGTTCATGTAATTAAAAGAAATAGTATATTTTTTAGGTTGATACTTAGTATTTTTTAGGATTTTGATTCGTGCTAATTCATTTCTGACCTCGTCAGGACGTTGGGCATCCTAGTATAAGTAAATTTGACGACTTGCTCGGATGTCATCGGTGTGTTGTGAACACCAACCAACAGTTTCTTTTAATGTTCGTTCAACTGCGAATGCTTTGATTTCTATTGCTTTTGCTCTGGATAGTAGTTGTACTACAGTTTTTTCCATTTCTAAATCCATAGGTCTAAATGTGCAGGTGCTAATTTTATTAAGTTCATAGTATTTAATATTGCTGATTTCGTTAATTTCCCAATCATAATGTTCGACAAATATGTCTTGTGGTCCTGTTGGTGATCCGGCAGTGATTGTGCTATTACTTGGTTGTAGATTTTTATCTATTATTCTTCGTGAGCGTTTGTGTATTTTGTTATGTTTTGTTTCTTTTGTGAACATTGTTATTACTGGTTGAGGAATATTGTGATTTCTACTATATGGTTCTATTATCGCTCCGTTAAGAGTTGTCTGTACTTGGTGTAATCCAGTTATTTTCTGTTTTGATATTAGAAATTGTAGGTTTTTGGGTATATGAGAGTGTTTTTGGAGTTGTGCTTTGTCTAGATGTAGTATGTTATTTTGGGTCTCTATTTTTCCGTTAATGAATGGTGTATCTATTTGAGTTGGAGGTCTTGGTTTTCCCCAGTTATGAAACCAATAGTCTGCTTGTATATTCCACAGATCTTATCTTCATAATCAGATTCGTTGACATTTATAATATTCGTGAAGTAAGTATTATTTATTTTGTGTTTAGTTCGATCTTGTAGGTTTCTGATGCCTTTTGCACGAAGTTTAATTGGTCCTATACCGTATTCACGGTACGCTAGTGATAGGAATAGAAATATAAAGGTGAAAAGTATTACGTGTAGTATTACTAGTTGAACAGACATGTGTACGTTAATCCTGTGTGTGGGTTAAAAAACGATGCAAAACCAAGTATTTGTTGTGTATATCTGTCAAATTTGTATATAAATTCTGTGCAAATAAATGGCGGAGTTGTTGAACGAGTGGTAATGGACGGTGTTGCTGCGTGAAAGGGATGGTTAAAAATGGTGTTATATCTAACCGTTGACTGAAAGTGTAGTTCTAAGCTTGGTGTTGAAAGTACGTTAATTGCGTTTTGTCTCTGTCGTGTAGTGAAGTTTAAAGTATGTTCAAGTCTTTCTCTTGTCCAATTACTAAAGGCTTGTTGTGTCTCCTAGATGTCTCCTAGGCTTGTTGGTCCGCATAGAACTGGTGCTGGTGTATATGACGTGTGATCTAGTAGGAATCTTTGCGTATATTCACGAGTTCTACTTCTTGTTGGTGGGTTTTGGTTATGTTTTGCTGGTAATATAGGTCCTCTTGGTCCTGTATAAATTTCATGTAGTCTTATTTCTTGTTCAAAGTTTATACTGGATACAATAGGTGAATGTTCTGATACTAACGATGATTCTATTTGGGAGTGTGTATTAGATACGTTTTCTTCTAAAGATGTGTTTTGTGTTGAGATGGTTAAGCTTGATCTTGGTGTTCTTTGTGAGTTCGAGATTGATGCTCTTGATGATGCCGACCAGAGAGAGCTTTGGGGTGCGATTGCTTGATGTTGTCTAAGTTGGTGTTGTACAAAGTTAAAATCTTGTACTTGTTGTGTTGTTGGTTGATAAAAGGGATTCGCTCTAAGTTCTGTTGATGTGGGAGTGGCTATTGATGATTCGCTAGGTAATTCTGGTGAAGCAATGCTAAAATTGTGTAAAGTTGGTGTACTTGTTCTGCTAGATGGTTCTGATTGTCCGATGCTTAATGTTCTGAAGTCGTTATTGTCTATTTCAATGTCTGTTGTACGATATAGGATTAAAGGTGCTTGGTTTGGATACGAAATTGAAGATCGTCTTCTTGCTTTTACTAGAGTCCTCCTGGGTTGGACGCTTTCGCGCCTAACTGTGTATGGATTCTCTGTGCCTATTTCACTTTCTTCTGGTGATGTGGGTATTTTAGTTAAATCAGTGACTGCGTTGTCGTGCGGGCGTTCAATACTATTATGATTATTGTTCGAAGCAATTGTGTAAATTAAGTGCCCCTGTCAGGCGTACCTGGCGGGTTATTTTGGTGCCTATTATTTGTAGTGAAATGGTTATTTATTAATGAATTATTATTTCTTGGTAATATTCTATTCTGTCGAATATTGTGTTGTGTTATTTGTGAATATGATTGTAGATTCAGTTGTGTTGTTTTTTGTTGGGATGTGTTGTTATATGATGCAACTGTGTTATTTCGTGCAAATGCGAGTGTGGTGGGAGTTTTTTGGTAGTTTGGGTCTTGAGTGTATTGTGCGTTTAATGCTGTTGGTAGTGATAGAATAAGTAATGGAGTTATGGTTTGTATAGGTTGGCTATTTTGTGCGCATAAATTAGAAATCCAAACTTCGTGATTTTCACGTACGTTTATTTGGTATATTAGAACATTTCCATAATACTGTGTATTTTCTGGAAAAGCGACTTGTAAGTAAAAGTTATGTGCTCTTAAAGTATAGTAAATAGCTTCTTCAACGTTTCTGTCGGGATAAATTTTGATTAGTGTTTTCATGGTTCAAATAAAGATTTTAAAAAGTTATAGCATATTAATACAAAAAAATATATGATAAAAGCTGTTTTTAGGAATTGGAAGATTTCGAAATCGATATTTTCAAGAAATTTTTTGCAAAGATTCTCTGTGTCTTCCTCGTTTATGCCTTGTCCGTCTGACATTTAATAGATTGGTGTAGTTGCAAGTATTTTTCTGTTTCTTCGAAGGGCGGTACGTATAATTTCAAATGCTAGATATATCGAAATACCTATAATACAAGGTGTTGTGAGTATTGTGGTTAAACTGATTATAGTGTAGAATATTATAAAGGTATCAATTTTGGCGGTTTAAGTTGAATATTTCGGTATTATTTTCAGAGACGATTACCAATGGTGTTTTAAATTTAGAAATGTCAATACACTTTTCTTCAGTTATTTGTCGTCTTAGATTCTCGTAATCTATCATAGACTGTAACGTGATTGGTTTTGTCAGTAGGTGATAAAAGTAGTGTTCTCCCCAGTGAATATCTACTAAGGTATTATTATTTTTGATTGCTGTGCACGCTATAAGGTACTTTTTGTGGTATGTTCTAAAATTAAGCAAATGTAATGTATCGTTATTATAATGAATATGACAATGTGCGTGTATGTTTAATTGTTTGTATTTGTTTCCCTTTTTAGGACATTCAACTACAATTGCTACTTCAGATTTTGGCTCTTTGTCCATCTATATTGTACATATCTAGTTATAGTGTGTCCGTCTTTGTCTTTCGTTTGAAATCATAATGTAATATGGATTATTTTAGTATTTTTGGCTATTTTGAAGTGTTTGTCTATTATTACTTTTCCTGACTTCTGTCTCGTTACGCGTATTCGCATAAAGGTATTTTGACAATTTTGACTATATCTTGGCAACTAATGTGTTAACAATTTATATTGAAAGTAAGATTTAGTTGGATATTTTGGACTTCTACTATTTCGTTAGCAGTCTGTAGTGTTTGTTCGTAAATGGGTACTAGTTCTGGGTGTTCTTTATACAAACTGGATTGTAGATTAATATAGATATAGGTGTATCCGGCGATTTTAGTTTTTATGTTTGTATCAGTTACAAAATGTGTATGATAATAAACATACGGGTTTTGTATGTCTATCGTTAGGTTGATATCTATTTTTGAATTTTCAACTATGATTTCTTAATACAAGGGAAGGTTGAATTTCTAAATGGTGGAATGATGTAAGTAACTAGAAATCTGAATATTGTTCTAAATCTGAAAACTATTGCGGTTGTGATGAATAGTGTACCATGCAAATTAATACAACTATCACAATTATGTATACTCACTTGAGAAAGGTGATTATCTTATGAAGAAGGTTATTTGAAATATGTAGAAGCGGAGACTGAATTGGAAGAAATTGGGAGGAATTAGAGGAAGTGTGTGTTTGAGATTACTCCATGTTGGTATTTGAGATTTCTCCGTTTAACTGGGTAAGAGCTGGTTAGAAAATATTCGTTTCGAATTGGAATTAGAGTAGTATCTGATAAGGGATTGATCAGGTGATCAACAAATGAAAAGATTACATGTACCAAAGAGTGATTCTGATTTTGTGAAAATATCAAGAGGAATTTCCTTACTGATCTATTTTAAGAGTTCTAGTTTGATTGAGGAAATAGAGATGGAATAGTTCTCTTTTTTGCTTGATGAGAATGTTAGATTTGGCTTAAATTAATAAGCTTTGTTGATTCGAAATCTGGTTTGAAATTGGATTTATTCCAATTTTGAGATTGAACTGGTAGTGAAAGTCAACTGACTAGCAAGAGGCAAAATCGAGATTGTGATGGCGATTCGAAATCGAGTTGGGTCTATTTTCTTTAATTCCCGATTACCGTTTTGTTTGAGTTTTAGAATCCTTTTAAGCGTGTCTGCCATCCATCAATAGTGGCCATTAGCATGGTGTCTTAGTTAGCAAGGTGTTTTAATTGGATTCTGAACAACTTGCATTTGAAATTTAATTGAAGCTGAACAACAGGTAATGACTTTAAGTGGCTTCATTGAGTAGCAGTTGCGATCTTTAAACTTGTTGTGCTCTGTTGAACACAGTCCTTCCGTCTTTATTCAGTGAATAAGTATTGTTGAACAATGTCGATTTGTCTGCTTTAAGAGTATTTGAGGCTTTCCAAAGCCGTATAAGTGTGTTACTTTGTCGGACTGAATACTTTAATTGCGTCCGTACAAGTGTTTAAAGTCTTAAGTATTTGAAAGCATTTTATTGTAATTATCATACTTAAGTCTTCCTTTTAATTTCAAGTGTTTTAATTGAATCCTTAATGGATTTATGCATGCTTTTTCCTTTCTGAGATGCAGAAAATTGAAATTTATTGGTGCTTTTGGAATCGCTCAAGTCCTTAGGTGTAGACTTGGTGTTATTTTTCAAGTGCTAAAATTGGTTGGATCATACTTGAGTGTTCTTATACGAAGATCGTAAGTACGTAATAATGTACTTTTTAATGTAGTAGGCGTACGTATTAACGTTGAGTCTGAGTTTCTGATCCTTTAATGGGTTGGAGTGTTTATTTAATGGATCTAAATGTTGAAGGGTGTTTGGTTGACGTTTGCTAATTGCGTATATGATTTATATATTTTCGTTCATTCGGACGATCTGCGTCATTTAGCAGAATATTGTGTGATGTAAGGTCATGGCTGTCGGTTATGAGTGTCATGATGGAGGTTTTAAGTGTAGAGGGTTTAAATGTAGTGTAGAAGATTTAAATGTACTGTAGAATTAGAAATTGAAATAGTGTCAAAGATGTCACACGCACGGTGTGTGCAGATAACTGTGTGAAGTGTTATCAATAGTGGTTATTGATATACACAGTGGTTAATAATTTAAACAGTGGTTATTAATATTGTAGTGACGTGAGTGAACGGAAGAGTGTGTAACAACGAGTGTCCTTACGTAAGTGAAAGGAAGAATGTGAATACTGTTCACTAAACAGAATGTTAGCTAGACAGAATGTTGGATAGACAGAATTACATTTCCTGTCAGATATGAACTGTAATGTGGCTGAAGGTGATTAATTGTGTGAATTATCTCTTAATTGTTCAACTAGAGGTGACTAGAGGTGATTCGATGTATGTATTATTACAGAATTGTGTTTATTAAAAAAATTTATTTTGTATTTTTTCAGGTGATTGAGAATAGATTTCCGTGTTCAGTTTATGAAATTGTTGGTGAAGTTATTTATCGTGTTCGTTATATTGTGGTTTATGGTGTCGGAGTATTTTATGGCGGTAGTAGTGGATGGATTAGTAATATCATCAATATTGTCAATATTATTTAGTCGTCGTAATAGATAATATTTACTTTAATATTCCTTTCGTTATGGTGCTGTAATTATTAGTGCTACCTTTAGGTCCGTTACTTTAGTTTGTTACTTCGAATATTAGTTTTGATTTAGTTAGGTTAGTTAGTTTACAATTCCGTAGTTTACATTCCTTGCTTTATTTAGTTTACATTCCCTCGATTCGTTTATTTTAGATTCCTTTAGTTGTTGCATTCGTTTAGTTTAGATTACATTCGTTTATTTTAGATTACAATCGTTTAGTTTATTTTAGGATTATTTTAGGATATTAGTTTTAAATTAGTAGAATGAGGTTACTTCATTTTATTATGATTATTTAGATTTCGGTTAGTTAGTGATCAGTTAGTAATCCGTTAGTTAGTGATCAGTTCTTTAGTTATTAGGTAGTTAGTTATGTATTAGTTATTTAGGTGTTAGATATTAGTTATTTAGTTATTTATAGTGTAGATGTTTAGTTTAAGTAGTTAGTTCAATTACCCGTTTTGTAGTTTTTTTTACTTAGTTGTTGTTTATTTATAGTTCGTTTATAGTAGTCGATTAGTTAGCTAGTTATTAGTTTGTTTACAGTTAGTGTTGTTATTTTTCTTTGTTTATAGTTTGTTTAATTAGATTAGTTAGTTTACCGTTAGTTAGGTAGTTAGTTTAGTGTAGGTTAGTTGCGTAAGTCTAGCTGATGTTCCGGGACGGTTGTGCATTAGACGGTTATGCATTAGACGGTGCCGGTGTATGGTGCCGGTGCCGGTGCCGTTATTGTTGGAATTCTTTGCAATTATTGGTGTATGTCTAGCTGAGGTGTTCTGCTGATTATCATTGTACTCGGTGCTCTGCTGATTATCATTGCAATTTTGCGATTATGGATTGGTTATAACATTACGCGATTGCGTATTGGTTTGGGTTTGAAATGATACTTCTTATACGTGGCTTTCTAAGACAACTAACGAAGATATTAGTTGTTTGTTTTTATCATTTGATTAGTTTGATTAGTTTGGTTATTAAATTAGATTAGATTAGACTAGTTTATAATAGGATTGTTTATTTGATTTGTTATTTGTTTGTTGTTAGCTTTTATTTATTAATTTAGTTATTGTGTTATTTATATTTGTAGTTATCTATTCGTTAGTTACTTGTTAGTTCTTTGTTCGTAGGTTAGCTATCCATTTTGTTTATTAGTTATTAGTTATTGTTTACTAGTTATTCTTTTATTATTACCTGACTGATGATGCAGTTGGAGATAAGTGACCAACAATTATTATTATTGTGTGACTGATGATGCGGCTGCTGAGAAGTGAACGATGTGAAGCGATGTAAAGCGGCTGGTGAGAATCGGCTTGAGTGTGATGGTGTATTTGCAGATGGTGTAGAGTAGTTACAATTGTGTAAAGTAGTTACCATTAGAGTAAATACAATCTGGATTCCAGTTCACAATTGACGATGAAAGATGAAACATGTTTGGTTAATTAATCATTGAAGAACATTTTGAACTTTTGAATTTTTGTAGATTTGAACTTTTTAAACGTTTGAGATTATTGATTTATTTCTGTGTTTTAGTGTATTCGTAGTGTGTATTATTATATTATTTTGAATTAAATTCCATTCTTTTGTTTTTAATTGACTGAGTTACAAAAGGAAGTGATTTTATAAGTGAGGTTCAGTTATAAATGATGATTACATAATATGATGAATGGAAGGTGAGAATAGATGAAAAGGTGAGAATAGATGATTAAATGGGTGATGAAGAGAAGAGATCAAGAGGATGAAGAAGAGAATAGATGAATAATATGATTAGTGAATATGAAGGTGAGAAAAGATGGTGAAGAGGATGATGAAAAGGGTATGTATTACAGATAATAGTGTATTTAAAAATATTTATTTATCTTCATTTCGATTAAAAGATCATTCGGCGAAATGATCACTCGACTAGATGAACATTCGGTGGAATGTATCATTGAATACAGATCTTAAAACAGACTTGAATATTAATACAGGCTTCTGCTGTTGACACTAATGTCATTAATTATTAACTGAATAAATGAGTTACTGGACATTCGGCTCAACAGTCCATAGGCTTGTATTATGGTATATTGTATTGGTCAGGCTATTAGTGTATACTAATGGTGAAAATAGGATAATGAGATATGAACTGAATGCAGTTGTGAACTAAATACGAGTTCCTGATCTTTTAAGACATTGATTTATGGAGTGATATCGCTTGTATTATTCTATTAGGTGCAGATTTTATTATCGTCTCGGGACTAAATGGTTAGTTATCACTCGTGTTTAAAGGAATAGAGAAAAAATAATTCGTTCTTCGCAAATACAAAATATACATCAATTGAGAATGAAGGTGTGACTTAAGAAGGTGTGACATAAGTATAAATTTCATATTATAGAATAATAATTGTTTAGTGAAATAATTATGGTTAAGGTTCAAATCTGATCTCATATGAGTTATGATGATTATCTTAGGACGGGTTAACAGGACTTTGATTCAAGGTTTTTATTTCAAATAATAATCTGTTTTAAATTAATTTCGGTTATTTTGAATTTATTTTGACTTGTCTTTTTCTTAAATTGTATGGTGAATTTTCTTCCGCTTTTTCGTTTTTTTGGTGTGAGATCCATGCAGTGTTTCTTTTTTATTGGTTTTTCTGTTTGTTTCAATGTTGGCACGTTTTTATCAAACAAGTAATTGAGGAGTTCTTCTTTAATATGTTTTTCTTTTGGATAGTATGGTACTATATGATTTCTGTGGATTGTAATTTCTTCTTTATCTTTGTCCTGTAGTATGTATGTTGTATCAGTTGGTTTTTCAATTATTAGGTGTGTGCCTGTTTTGAGGGGTATTAGTTTTTTCGATACTCCTTCTGTTTGTTGTTCGTTAGTTAGGAGTACAATTGTACGAATTGGTAAAGGTTTAGCTGTTCGAAATCTCGTATTCATTTCATCGGTTAGTTTTTTGCGATTCTGTAGAATTCGTGTTACTTTTTGATAGCTTTCGTTAAATTGTTTTTCTTTATCTAAGAACCATTTTGCAAAGGTTCCTTTTTGCAATTTTGCAAGTTTTGGGTGATTGAATTGTTGTTCTAGGTGAGTGTGTGTAGGTTGTGTCTTACAGATGCTTTTATCTGAAGGATTACAATTTCCAAGTTCATCAGTTGTTGTTTCTAATTTAACTTGTGTTGGTTTACGTGGTTTCTGGTTAAATACTACTTCATAGTGTGACATTCCTAATCTAGATTGGTATTGTGTATTATAGGCGTAGGGGAAGAATTTTGCTTTTCGTGACCAATTCTTGAGTTTTCCATCTACTAATCTTCTTATGAACTGTCCAATAATACGATTTGTTCCTTCTACTAGACCGTTTGTCCAAGGTGCATAGGTAGTACTCGGTTTAAATTTTTTTTTCAAAAAATTTACACAAGTGTGTAAGTTCGGTGTTAATATATTCCGACCCCTTATCTGATCGTAGTTCTTCTGGTAGGCCGAATTTCATGAACCAATGTTCGAATAATGCTGTATATGCATAGTAAGCGTTTTTTTGGTGCACACACAATGGTGACAAACTTTGAAAATGCGTCTACTATTACGAAAATATATTGATGTCCGTCAGAAGATGGGTTTATTGGTCCTTTTGTATCTATCATGATCGTTTCGTTGAAATGCGTTTTTGTTGAAGCAAGGTGTTCTGTGTTTGCTTTGTTGTGGTTATTAGCAAATATTTTATTTGTCTGACATTTGATACTATCTGCTAATAAGATCTTGATCCAAGTATGGAGGTTAGGGAAATAATATTTTTCCATCAGGTTCCGTTTTGTTCTTTCTAATCCTGTGTGACCAACTGTATCTATGCAGTGGTTTTCAAAGAATGCACATAGTAGTAGTGTGAGTGGTAGGCAAATTCGAATCAGTGATTTTTTCTTAACTGTGATCAGCATCGTCACTAATGAGGTGTTTTCGTCTATCACAATTGACTTAAATTTTCTGTAATATGCGAATTCTTCTTCATTTCCTCGAATTTCTGGTGCGACTGAATGTGGTTTATTGTTATTTGTTTTCCACATTTTTACTCTGTGTAGTACTGGGTCTAGAAATTGTGTTTCTTTTAGTAAAGTATCGGTGATTTTTGTATTTTCGTCGTAGAAGATGTCATTTATGTTAACATTGTCAAATTGTTGTGTGGATGCTTGCACGTTATTTAATAATCGAAGATAGTCATCGTCGTGATGTTTAAGGTAAGGTCCGTTTCGGTTTTTAGATATTATTAGGTCATCTTTTTCAATTATGGGTGAATTCCAATTTTTAATTTTTGGTTTATATTTTGGTATCAGGTTTATTTTTGTTTCATTTTTAAATTTTTCATTTGAAATTGGTTGGTATTCATTTTTATCGATATTAATTTCAAAGAAATTATTGTGGATGTAAGCTAATAGAGGGTAGTGTGTTTGATCTGTTTTTTCCACATTGTTGTTATAACAGATGCTATATTGGCATTCGATATTATTTCCAAACGGTGTTTTTGCAAAGTAAAATTTAATGTTTTCTGGTATTTCAACTGTGATATCCCTAGTTTTGTGAATTGTTCTTCGTTAATGGTTCTGCTAAGGATATCTGGCAATGCTAAGTTTTTTTTCCTTCTGTCCATATAATATGGAGGTTCGGGAATTTCATTAGTATTAGTTGGAATCTGTAAACTCTATGATTAGGTTTATTTTTCTGGTTGAATAGATATAAAATAGGTTAATGATCAGAAAAGAGTATTATCGGGTGTTTTGATCCTGTTAAAACGAATTCATATTCCGTTAGTGCAAAAATTATTGCACTACATTCGCGAATGAGAGTTGATAATCTCATTTCGATAGGTGTAAATAATCGTCAATTTGCTGATATTAGATTCATTTTTTTTTCTGTTGGGTGTTGTTGTAGTAATGCTGCTCCGATTCTGGTGTTAGAAGCATCGGTAATGATGTAAAATGGTTTACTAGTGTCTGGCATTGTAATTGCGAGTTGTTTGGTTACCGTTTGTTTCATTTTTTCAAATACTGTTTGGTGTTATTTTGTCCATATAAATTCTGTCTCTTTGTGTAATAGTTTATAAAGGGTTTGTAGTATGGGTTGCATTCCATATACATATTTGGCTAAGAAATTTATGGTTCCAAAATATTGTTGAAGTTATTTCATGCTGTTTGGTGGTTCTAAATTTTCCTTCAATTCGTGAAGTCAAAGGTTTTATTTTCTTGTTTTCAATTATGTGCCCAAGGAATTTTACTTTCTTCAATATGAAGTAAGTTTTATCAGGTGCTGCTCTAAGGTTTTCTTTTTGTAGTATTTTGTGATATTTTTCCAATGTTTCATACATTTGGTCGTATGTTGTTGTTTGAATGAATATATCGTCTACGTAGGTGATTACTGTCCCTTTCTGAATTAGTGGATATATAAAATGTATAAGGATTAAGGCGAATGCCGCAGGTCCAATTGATGTTCCATAGAATAATCGTTTAAGCAATACTGTTCGTTCCCAATCGTGAAATGGGTTTATCTCATGGTTTCGTTATTCAAAAAGATTTGGTTATATGCACTGTTCAGATCTGCTGTTGTAAAAATTGTATCGTTTATTCGGATTAATGCTACATCTACTGGTTCTATTGACCAGTTGCACTTTGATTCGTCTATCATACTGTTCAAGTATCTAGCATCTAGGACGATTTTTAGTGATTGTCCTTTTCGTAGGATTATCACTGGGTTTGTGAATGTGTTGCCTGTGGACAATTGTTCATTGTTGACAGGTGATATTATATCGTTCTTTTTCAATACGTCAAGTAGTTTTTGAATTCTGTCCCTTAAGTGAATTGGTACTTTGCTGACTCTTTGCTTTTTGAAGACTGCATATTTTTTCATAGGTAGGTTAAGTTTTACTTTTGTTTTTCCAACGTCAATTTTTGTTGTCTTATATACATTTCTGTATTTCAAAATTATGTCTACTATTTTGTCAAATTGTTCTTGTGTTAAGTGAGAAAGTTGGAAATCAAACATTTGTATAAATTCTTTGTCCTTGTCATTGTATTTAGTGATGTTAAATTTACATTTGAAATTAGGTTTTCTTTCAAATGTTGCAACTTGGTTTATGCTTTCGTCGTTGTTTATTTGAAGAATATCATTGATATCGTTTGTTTGGTTAACTTCCATATGAAACGTTTTAAGTGTTGTGTTTTGATATATAAATCCAATTAATTCATTTTTGAGTATCATTTTATGGTTATTTTTGTTAATTAAGTAAATGTCTGCGAATTCTCGTTTTCTTTGGTTAAATCATTAATATCGGTGAATGATAGGTTATGGTACTAATTAATAGGTTCAAAGTAATTTAGTGATCAGTGCAGAATTTTTCCGTTTGATTTTTCCATTTTTTTGAAAATGAGAATTGGGAAGGTTTGAAGTACTGGGCTTCCTTGTTGTATACAGGGTATATTCTAGAGTAATATGGGTATTCTTTGGTTGTGTTTTGAAAGAAATGGATTTCATTGTCAATGTCTGTTGATAAGTTGATTGTTAATTTAATTGTGTTAACGTTTATTGCTTCAATATATTCTGTAAAGAAATTTGTTCCATGAATATTATGGTTACATTGTGTGACATAGAAAAATATATTCAAAATTGGGTGAGGATTACTCCTACTATTAAAGATTCTTTCCGGTGTCCCGTTTAAATTTTTTGTTCCCAAAGTTTCGATTTTTGTATTATTTGCGGCAGTCAGGGTTCTAATTGATTTGGTTAATTTGAGGTGAAGATTATTGTATTTTAACTCGTTCCATGTGTCTTCGTTTAGGAGATTGGGTGTGGCTCCTAAAACCAATAGAAAATGAATTTCCAGTATTGGTTTTTGTTTTGTAAAATCGGTTTCTAAGCTTGTGCATTGATACATTGGTAGTATCCATGTAGGATTCGATTCTGTCGTGTTAATCGAATTGCAAGTGTTTTCTTGTGCGTTTAAAAATTATTCTAATATCTGTTGATCTTCATCTGAAGAATCTGTTGAGTAATTGCACACTTCAATTCCAGGTGGATCTTGTTAATTTTCGTGTGGTTTGTCTTCATTATTATTGATTTTATTTCCGTTTTGTCGATGGTATGGTTTATGATTATTTCGGTTTCCGTTATTACTACTTTGTCTGTAGTTCTGATTATTTGATCCTCGATTTCTATCGTTGCTGTGGTATCTACTTCCGTTATTGTTACTAAAGTTTCTATCTCTATTATATGGTGATCTGGGTTGATACGGTGATCGTGAATGGTGGTATGGTGATCGTGAATTGTATCTTTGGTTTTTACGATTATTTGAAATTGAACAGTTGGAATTTCTGTGGTAGCTGTTACTACGATTCCTATTATTTGAATAGTTTCGGTTAATATTGTTTCTATTATAACTCCGTGATCTATTTCGGTTATTGCTGTTATATGTGTTTTGTGATCTATTATTACTATAAGATCGATGGTTGCTGTATGATCTATTATTGCTGTATTGTCTACTCGAATATCTACTGTTATTATTATCATAGGTTCGATTACTTTGGTTACTTGGGTATCTATTATTTCGGTTAGGTGTTCTACTTCTGTGGTTATTGTAAACAGGTGAAGTTGAAGGTAGTTGTCTACCGCTGACGTTATTTGAACTCTTATTTGTCTGTTAGGTAAATTCTGGTTATTTCTCACGTGACCGTAGAATGATCTTTCTTGTGGTTTACTTTGTTGTTCTCTCTGTGGTCTTTCGAAACATCTACCTTTGGTTTGACATTTGAACTACAATAACTGCAGAATAAAGCAAACTTTGGTCTACCTTTGAAATTTTTTCTATCATATGTATTGTTTATTCCATTCAATACATTACAGACTGCGTCTTCGAATTATCAAGATTGCTTTGGTTTAGGTTATCTGTATTACTACATATATCTGATATTTGGTTAATATCTATTTGCTGGTTGCTGGTGCTTTGATTTATTTCATACAATCGTTTATGGTTGTTAGTGATAGTCCTGGTTAAGTCCATTTCATCCATTTTATCTAGTAAAGTTTTAAATGGTATTTCAGGTTCTCGAGGTGTTGGTTTGTGGTTCGCGTGTTTTTTCAACGCTGCCGTTTTTAATTCATTATCTAAGCATCGTATGAAAGTTTGGATCATTACACTATTTTTGTAATCTTCAGTGTATAAGCTGTATGCTTTTTTGACTAATGTTTCAATTCTTAGTGCTAGTGATCTTAATGATACATTTGTATGTTTTTGAATTTTCGTTGGAGCACTATTTTGGCTTGTTGTTTAGATTTTTCGGAATCAAACATATCCGAAAATTTTTTGCAGAATAGTTTCCAATCCAATTTGGTTTCACTTGGTAAGGTGGAATACCATTTTTGAGCAGGTCCTTGTAAGGTGTGTAAGATCAATGCTGCTCTTTTTACTTTCCACTGATGATGCCCAGGTTTGTTTACTGGTTCTATACCGTTACTGAATATCATTGCTGCGATGATACTATTGAGATATTCTTCAACTGTATATCCAGGATCGGTGCCATCAAATGGTTTAATTGTTGTGGGTACTGAGCTCAAGGTTTCTATTTGAGCTCAAGGTTTCTATTTGTGGTTTTTCGTTTGTACTCACTGAGGTTAATTGTTTATAAAATGGTAAGGGATGTTCCGTTATGGAATTATTCTGATTTTCAGTGCTTTCAGACTGTTGTTGTCTCTGATCGTTTATCTCTGTTCTTCTTCTATTTTGTGTATTTATTGCATTTCTTTGATTTTGTTGTGTATTAAACTCAATTATTGTTTGTTGTATTTGATCGTAAGCTTCATTTAATTGTTCTTTGTGTTTTCTCTGGAGGTTTTCGCTCATTCATTTAAACTTGTTCTCCATATTTTCTAGAAGTCTGTTAAAATTTGCTTCAGTTATTCTTGTATTTTTTGATTTTCATTAAAGCTTGATTTCTCAATGTGATTATTTGTAATATTAGGTACTACTGGGTTATAGGTGTATTCGTTATTATCTCCAAATCCAAAACGAATGCAGTTTTGTTGTACTTTATGTTTTTTGTTTCTATCTGTTATCATTGCAACTTGTGAATATGAATCACTTTTGTCGTCTGTATCATATAGGCGTTCACGACTGTTATTTTTATGAGTGAATAAGTTTGCATTCAGATTCTTGTCTGGTACAAGTGTTGATTTCCGTTTCTCCAATGGTACTGTAAGGTTTTTTTGGTGTTGAGGTGGACGTTAAATTTTTTGGTGTTGTCATTGTTAGTGATCCAGCTTGTTCTCTATCATAAATATTAACTTTTTTGTGTTGTGCTTTGATATAATTAATACTATTTGAGATGATTTGCAGTATACTTTCGTGATAAGGTGATGTGTGTTTTAGATCCCAGAGTTGTTGTAACTCTGTTTTTTCTAGGTAGGCTAATTCCTTTTCGAATGTTTTCCCAATGAAGGATCGAGTATTTGATTCAATATATTCAATACTGTCTAACTAAAATAGATAGCATATTTCTGATACTATCTTCAACATATCTACCGCTATTTCATGTTCGATTTCTCTCCTGACTTCAATTATTTTAGCTAACCAGCTTCCAAAGCTTTTGATGTGTGATCTTAGTATATCGTTTATCGATGGATTATTTGTTTCCGTTACTTTTTTAAGATATGATGTGCTATCTTTGAGTAGTTTGTAGGTTGTTTGGTTTATAGCTGTGATTTTCTTTCCGTCTCGTTTTAATTCATGGTTATGTAAGAAGATTCGTACTATCTCCTCTAAGGTGTATTCTGTATGTTTACTATGTTGTGTAATTGTTTTATTAGTTTCTTCGGTTAACTGAAATATATAATTTTTGTTTGGTTGATCAGTTGTTAGAAATATTGCGGGTATATAGTGTGATGAGGGGTATTTATTTATGGTATGTTGAGCTACGGGTTTGGTGTCTAGAAATAGGTTAATTTTTAAATTTTTTATTATTTTTTGTATTAACTGATTATTTTCTGGTGTACATTCAGGTGATATACTAAAAGGTGTTAACGATATATCGCTTTCCATTATAATGGTTAATACTATACTAATAAAGTACGGGTGATTGCACTATACGGGTGAGTAATGAGAGAAATTTGAAAAAAAAATGAGAAGGTTATTGGTTGGTTTTCTGGATGCTACCAACACTGGTCGCACCAGATAAGACGTGTTCTGAGCTTACCTTTTAATAGGATACTTCTGGAACTGTCTTATGGTCGTCTCAAGAATAATAATAATCTTAAGGCTTATCTAACTAATAAAAGTTCTATGACTCTAGTCTGTTACTCATCGATGGGAGTACTAGTGGATAGAACACGGGCCCCAATGCTGCTATCTAGACTTAGTCTCAAATATATTTCACGAGCGGAGTAGAGAGAGATTCATATAATTTATTGTTATATCAGGTCTGACTCTGAAGGAACCAACTATTTTTATCCAATCAGAAACGAGTATTTCCGTTTCAGTAAATAATTTATTCTCTTTTGAATAAATAGTTTTTACAAGTTTATTTCTGGATGTCAATCAAGATTGACTCCAATGGGTTCAATTATTTCTCCAAAGATAACAATTGAGATATGTAATATTTCAGAAAAAGTCATACGACTAAAACAGAAAAAAAACGGAAATAAAAATTTAATTTTTGCAAAAAAAAAATGGCTTCAAAGCCGTAAAATCAATACACAATGCACAAAAAACATTGGATATGTTTGATTGAGGTTTTGCTTAATTTGAAATCAAGTATTATTAAATGTTGAAACGAATAAAGATTTTGACTACTAATTTGTGATGGGTGTCGGCTGTACCTCTTAGAAAACCAATTAAACCTTTCATTAGTAAGTTTTGATTAGAATTGCTCCCTTCTCTAGTTAACTTATGAAATTTCAAAAAATTAAAGACAGTGATTGATTACAATCCGAATTGTAATTGCACTGTGAAAAACAAAAATTAGACCAGAACCAGCCTTGCGGAGCTTCCCATCATAGCCCCCCTGAAATTATAGCCCCCCATTATGGTTTAACTGCCATGATTGGGAGGTTATAGGTTATCTGACCACTAAGCTGGGGGGTTATAATGGGAAAAACCCAGCCTCGCTATTGCTGTTCGTCCATTAAAACACATAATTCTTCGAAATATTATGGATTTGGATACTCTGACAGAAAAAAGTCAATATGCCTATGTTAAAAAATGCATTTTGTATGGATATATATCAAGTAAATTCACCTTAAAAACATGCAAAATTTTAATTCAAGAACACTCTCAAAAGCATCTCAAGTAAACATCCCAATTTAGAAATAACAAAGTTACTTAACAGTGTGCTAATCCGGCAAATATACCCAAAGTGGACTAAAGAAGCTCATGTCAGTGCCATTTTCGATGAAAGAAATCTGAATTTTAAAAATCTTAGCGAAAACAGTGGATGAAACAGTTCAACAACACTGCTCTGTTTTCAGACGTATAACAAACGGCATTTTTGTTAACAGTTTTATTTTATTTATTTCGGCAAAAATGGCTTATAAAAATGCATCCAAAAGCGGATACTGTGATCAAAGCCAACGAAATTCCGTCAAAAATTTGCAAAAAGACAAAACTTGATAACTCCGTGGACAAAAACGAATTTCAGAAGGTCTTGTTAATTGTATATTTTACGCTGGACGGGCTTTCTAATGCTACCACTCACAACCCTTTAAAAAATATATACCAATTGGCCAAAATTGGCTGAACAAAAAAATGACTAATTTATTTAGTTCTTCCTCCACTAAAATGGGTGGGAACAATTGAAAATCAAAAGACTACGAACTTAGACGGCAGGAATTGGTGCATTTGAAGAAAACTGGTTCTTATTTAAAATAAAACTTTATAACGGAATACACCTGAGGCATGGAGCAGGTTACAATAGCAGAGCAATTGATGTATTTAGATAGCACAAACTTTAATGTCTCTCGAAATGCAATTGTTTATATTGTATTGGGCAAAAACTAATCAATATGATCCACTTTTCTCAGACACCCAGAGTGGCATATATTTCAATTCAAATAGCTTACCCCTACCTAAACTGTGTTTCAGTACTGGACCAGTATAATTGTTATTCCTCATCTTTACAGAATCATAGATTGATTCGTGTTATAGTTTTACTTGTCAGACTTGCTTTCAGTCTGAATTTACAATGGTCAGATTTGGGACAATTTCAAAAAAGGATTTCTGTACGGGGATCGAACACACGTTCTCACGCTCTGTACAGAAATCATCTCCTTTTGTCGCCCCCACCACTGTTGAAAGTTTGTTTTTTGTGCCGTTAATATACGATTGAAAGAAAAAATTTTCAAGCGAGACGGCGATTTAAATATATTGCATGGGAGACTTGCGTTTACAATTGCCCACTACTGATTTAAACAACGCAATTAGTGCCTGGGGAGCAGTAATGATGTGTCTTCTGAGAGCTCATAAAGAGTCATCATAGAAACTGCGACATTGTTGAGTTTGAAATTAATTCAACTCCAAGTATAAATCAGTGCTGGGCAATTGTAAATTCAAGTCTCCCAAGTACTAAAGTTTTCTCGCTTTCTCGCTTGAAACTTGCTTCTTTCAAGTGTATATTAGGGGCGCAAAAGGCGAACTTTCAACAGGCATCGTGACGAAGAAAGGAGGTTACCGTACGGAACTTTATTTTTTGCACTTGGCCTAAGTCGGACCATTGTAAAATCAGACGGAACGCAACCCTGACAAGTCAAAAAAGTGACATGAGTCAGTCTATGATTCAGTAATGACGAGGAGTTGCATTTACACTGGCCCAGTACTGAAACGCATTTGGAGTTAGGAACGGGATGGCATCACTGTGATCTTCGTATGGCAAAATTCTTTTTATCACGTATGTTGAAGAAGTATTTGTACTTTACGAAAACAGTTCATAAACAGTACTCTACATCAAAGACTGCTTATATCAAAATTTTACATCAAACCCTTTTACCTTAGGGGCAAACTTTTGGGAAAGGTAGACTTCGCTACTTTTTTGGGGGTTCGTTTTGGAAAATGCGCTGTAGTTGCGCAGCCTTTGCTTTTTCCCAATGTGTGGAAAAAATTATGCAGTCGATTCTTTGCTTCGTTGATTTTAATGTTTTGAAAAGTTTAAGGTTCGACGGATCAGTTTTGCTCAAATTAATTTTTTTAGAAATTAACAAAGAAGTGGCCACTTGAGAGGTCACCTCAATTGGTTTATCGAGGTATGTTCTCGAAGACATTAGAGAATTACCTTCAATTCCTCATGAACAAGTGTTGTGCTTCCTCTCAACTCGCTTTTGCATCGTCTCACTTCGGCTTGGTACACTAATCAATTTCTACATAAAAAAGGCGGTTCTCTATAGTGACTATTACTTAAACCAGTGCTATCTTTTCCGTTGAAAACATTTAATAAACTGTATAAATTGATTTTTAAATGTTACAAATCTTCAGAATTAATTGACAGCAGAACTATTTTTATTTCGCCTATTTCCAAATCATATGTCTCAGCACCAGTCGAATATCTGACTGTTGACCAAATTAAATGCTCAACGTGCCAGGACCTCCCAGCGAAGTTGCCTTCGAAGTCCAGTTTTTCCAGTTGATTCCCAAAATTGATAGCGACTCCTACGTAGTTAGCACTGCTCTGTAGCTCTACTGCGAATTCTAGCACCTGGTTGTGAAGTCTGTGGAGGTGATTGCCTCCCTGTTTGTACATGTAGTTCTCTCGGGTGAATTGGAGACTTTGTAGAATTTTAGTAACTGCGGGAAGAGATGTTTCTTCAGATGTGTTTGAGGAAGTCATCACTGTGTCCTTGTTCAGAGATTTGAGATGAGGGGGGAACTTTTGAAGCAGTTCTCCTAAAGACACAGATAACGGCATTGAAAACTAATTTTGCTATTTGTTAAGCTTGTGTTGAAGTTTCGGGTCTTTCCCATTATAGCCATCCACCCCCCCCCCCCCCCACCCGCAGCTTAGTGGTCAGATAACCTATATCCCCCCAATCATGCTAATTATATCGTAATGGGGTGCTACAATTTCATGGGGGGCTATAATGGGACAGTCCCGAAGTTTCTTTGATATCATTTGAGTATTATAAGCGATTTCATACTTTCCGTACTCTATTTCTTACTAGGATCCTACTATGACTTATTCAAAGACCATGCTCGCCTCAAACAGTCCATTAAAAGACTTTAGTTCGACTTACATCGTTACGATCTTGTTATATATATCATATAAGGCCTTATATAGTTGCTAAAAGTAAAGTGTGACCTAAAATGGTTGTCTGAATGTTGTATGATGGTTGACCGGGTTGATGCTCAAGGTTAAAAAGAAAATTTTCTCGAACAATTAATCTTTGCCTTGTTTCCTTTCTTTAATAATAAAGTTTTTTTCCGCTTACTGCTACACTTGAGGGCTTTTAGAAAACATTTATTACTTCAAAGTGAGTTTTAATGTGTTGTTTGCGGATCTGATCTTTTTCTTACGCGTCATTTGACCAAATAATTAAGTTATAGCCCAAATTTAATCGGCCTGCGGAATTCGGAGGCTCGATATCGAAGCGTCTGTGTCAGTTTTGAGCCCATGGCACATCAGGCCAATCAATGATTTATGTTCTAACTTATTTAGAGAATCGGAGGGCAAATTACTTCAGAATTCACAAAATTCTGCTCTAAATGATGACCCACAGAGAACTTCAGGTCTGAATCAGCGTAAACTTAGAGAACTACAAGTCTTACTCTAACTAATCAGAGTTGAAACAGGCCAACTATAAGTCATAGGCCTTGACAAACACTTTACACAAGTTTAATCAAAGTTTTTAAAATAACATCACTAGCTTCTCATACAGAACTGATCCTTGACTCGCCTTTTCTATGAAACAGTTTTGATTAAAACTTCAGTTTGTCTACGACGGATGTTGGCATCGTTTAAAGCAACGTTTTTGTTTAAGTCTGAAACCCCTCAATCCTATATTCATGAGTTCAAGCAGTGTAGCTATAAATACTGTCAGCAGAATATTATAGTTGAACTGTTTGTTTCCACAGCTCAATTTTTAAATCAAAACAACAGATATAGATTTGGAAGCTACGACTGAGGAAGTCAGGCAAAAAAACAGAACAAACGACAGTAACCAGGCCCGTTTTCACTGTTAAAAAGGAAGATATCGATAGGAACAAATAATAGGGGTTGTCAAGGTTTGTCAATTTTTGAAAATATTTTGCCATTTTTTTTGGGGGGGGGGGGATATCTATTACGACTACCGCTGATATTTAGAAACCGGAAACTTCTCAAATTGGGTAAGGTTTTTTTTTCATTTTTTCGCAACATACCTTGCAACCCAAACTCATCACCATACAGTAGCACTGGACTGCCCGGAAACATGTAAGACATAGCCAACAATTGCACATTGAGAGGGTACTGAACCCTGGATTGGACCCTGGCTACGTTCCTGCTGATGTCGGTTGACTCCCACAGGATAGTGCGACTTGACCCTTTCGCCTCTGATATCAGTTTTATCGCCTTGTCGTACTTATCAGGTTGCGAGTAGAAACTTGAAAAAGGTGACAGTATTACGTAATCTGTCGCTTGATATGTCTGGTTCATATACAACTCTAGATACTTCATTGACGATCTGCTCGCGAATGTTACGTGATCCAGTCTGACTATTATGTAACCTTCAAACGAGTGCACAAAGTTACGTAATTCATGGAGATATTCTATCGTTTCTCGCGTATCGCGTGAAAAATGATGCGGCACCCGGCAATATCTGTATCGGCCATTACAAGGGTAGAAGTTATCAGTTTCGGTGAATCCAGTTTGGATTTCATTTTTGTCGTAATTATTCTCGATTAAGTATTCGACGTCGTTGAGTAAGAATGACTTGACCCCAACGTTGGACCAGTATTTGAGGACTTGTTTCAAATTCTCTCTAATTGTTGGGTTTGTGTAGTTTAACTCAGCTGTCCGTTCTCCGTTTTGAGAATAGTAGCACAATTTTTTAGATGAAGTGACGTTCTCTAGAACACAAAATTTTTCGAATAATTCAAGCAGATAATGAAAACGACAAACATCATTACGCCGCAATCCGAACATAACAATTTTTGGATACACTTTAGTAACAAGTTTCGAAATTTTGACGCTTAATCGTCACAATTTTTCACCTTTGCTCTAAAAAAGACATCGTGAACAATAGTTAAGAATGCTTCTACTAATTAATTGTTGAAGAGAATTTGAACTCTTCGACTTTACTGTTTTTGTTGTTCAGACACGATTACATTTCAAATATTAGTTCTTAGGTTGTAAAAAAAACGCTAGCATTTCAAGTAACTTTACTCAATGAAAACATGTTTAAAATTTGTGACGTCATGCTTCGTTACTCTAAAATTGTATTAAATTGCATCCCAGGAAAAGACTGATTATCGCGAAACTTTTTTACGGACCAAAGAAACGTAAGGTTTAATTTGTTTGCCTTCGCCATAGCGAAACTTTAAAACATGGTTCAGGGACAGAGAGCAGAGAAATTCATAAAATTAAATTTTAAGGAAAAGTTTGATCAGCTCACCAAATGAATAGTTCAGTTTTTTGCCCAGCTAGTTTACTCACCTCAATTAACTACTAAAAAATTAAGCATTGCCCATATATAGTCTGTGATTTAGCCTAGCCCTAGCTATCTTCTCTTCTATGTTAACTGCTTTATCATGAGAAAAAGCCAAAAAAAACATACATTCCTTTTTCTATTAAAGAAAAAACCAGTGTCAACTCATAAATTTTTGACGTAACATTGAATTTTGAGGATATTTGTCCGCTTTTATTTGTAATTATGTGAGAATGCAACCTTTATATATTTTGGGTTCACAGATTTTAAAAAAAAACTGACCTTTAATGTCGAAGTTATTGCTTTGCCAGACAGATTTTCCATTGACATTGACCCAGTTGTTGGGATACTGGTATTTCTCCAGGTCACACTCTTGCCACACAAAGTACTCCATAAGACTATTATCTCCCCTCTTGCCATTCGCCCCTCGGTCTTTCTTGACCTCCTCCCGTGCCCTCTCGAACCAATTGTGCTCTACGCTCACTTGGTTGGGGTTGAATGCCATCCCGACTGAGATTCCTTTTTTCTCAGCATCAGTTACTAAGTCTATAAGACTCTTCAGTGACCCTAATGATGGATTGAGAGCGTAGAAATCTGTGATCTCGTTGCCATAGTCATCTGCACTTTTGAGCAGTGGGTACAGCAGTAGAGTTTTGACCTATTGAACAAAACTTCTGTAATAAGGCGGAGGTTACAAGACTGCTCAAATAGAATGCGTTCTTGCCCAGATTTTCCAGTTTCAGGTTTTCCCAACCCTACTCCAAAAAAATCAATTTCGAACGCACAAAAATTGTCGGTATGTTTGATTTTAGTTAGACAGAAACCACAAAAACCCGTTCTTTTTAACTTTGGTATCGTTGTTATGTTCTGTTTTCGAAAGTATGAAATCATCTCTATGTTCGCTTTCAACATGCAAAATCGTCTGTATGTTCGGTTTCAAAAGTAGGAAACCCAATGTCGGTTTGATTTCAATATGCATAAAATCTATCAGTGAATATGAATGAGTAGTCTGATTCTCTATCATTGAAATACAACATTTGAAAATAATTCGCTTCAATAGAATTGCAACGAACTGCAGAAACATTTGCCCCAAACATTGGAATAACTTTATGAAGAGATAAATTTTAGGTTCCTACGAGTAAAACGCCATAATAAAATTTGACAATATTTTAAACACAAAGGAAATAAAGAAAAGCTACTTTTCATAAAAGCAAAATAACTAAAACATCGAATCGTAAATAAACTCAAAATTGGTAACTAGACAAAACTAATAGAAGGGTTAAACAAAAAATTTATTATGAAAATAAAAATCATTTGATGTTGACAAATGAATAAGAGATCTAAGCAAATAAGATAGAAGATAAATGCGGAGCTTATAGCGCAATTGTGTGTACGTGTTTCGAGACAATAAGCCAGGTAAATGCGCGGCAAAAGTTTTGAAAAACAAATCTTGTTTTAACATTCCAGACGATTGGGAACCTCCGTTTCCTACTCCTTCCCCTTCTCCCTTCGCCACGTTACGAAACTCTATTATTGATATTACTTTTACCTAATTTTATATTATTTTAATTATTATTTTTTGTTTTGTGGTAGAACATCTTATATTTATGTTTCTGATATTATATATTTATATAAATATATATATATATATATATATATATATATATTATATATATATATATATATATATAT
>NC_134472.1:60119307-60220546 GCF_964194025.1 Convolutriloba macropyga
CAAGAAATATTTTATCCTCACGTGCATAGGTAAGTTTTCAAAACACCAAAAATTATTTGAAGCTAATGCAGCCAATGTAAGAATTAAAATTATTCATAAATAGATAGATTCAAGGAGTTCCAGGATCTAATAGATTAAATCAAGCGGGTTGCTTTATCGGAGCACAAAAAAGAATCTTTGTATAAAAAGAACAACAACATCATTAACGCATATGCATCCTAAATATAATAAACAACGCCTGAAAATTATTAAGGAAGCATATTAAGATAGATACACATTCATTCAACATACAGACAGCAATTATCTCAATAATGTACCGCTTTGCAAATCTGAACAGCGTCGAATTTTTTCCCTCGACTTAGGATTTGGTTGTCGTGCTAACACTCCGCTGAGCTATATAAGTACTTGTCACGAATATACGGATCTTGGGTTTGACAAAACAATAAAAGAATTTTTGACAACAACCTAGTCACGCCCAGTGAACTCCTCCCACAAGGGTGCTGGACAAACTCTGAAGCCACGAGGAGATACAGCTCAATATGTGTGCAGCCTTCAAGGATGACCTTAATGACCAAAAAGAGAACCCTGATAGAGAATACGGTTTGGTGAAAAAGGGAGGCTTATGTAGAGCAGTTTGCATTAAAGAGAAACCAGTGCATCTAAATCCTGCCCAAAAAGGTCACCCTCGGGTACTATCAAAGGAAAACTAACACGTTATGTGTAACGTTTTGGCCACTTGGCCAGTAATTGTCAAAATGGAGCAGCAAACGTCCAAAATATGCCATACTGGAAAACCTGAATTTACTGTAGCACATAGTGATTTCGAGACTCTGGCAGCTCGTGCATGACGGGGAAAAATCCCCAATAAAATATCATTAGATGTGGTTCAAGCCTGCAGTAAAAAACTGCGGCCAAAATTGAGTCGTAAATTGAGGAATTTATTCGACTTCAATAAAGTGACCGGAAAATGAAACACTGAGAACGCAACAACACGAGTGGCCTATTGTGAAACAAATCCAGAACTTTGCGGCTATGCGAGTAAGACTTCCCAAAGTTCCCCAAAATTTCGCTCCCCGGGAGCCTATTAAATTAACTGATAACCCCAACAACCCCTAACAGAAACTATTATTTTCATTTGGTCTTGTCATCAACTTCTGCTCGAAGTGACGCACTTCAAGAGACCCAGTTAAAAATGGAAAGCAAAACCGTCATAGCACGAATTTCCCGGATTTTAAAAGAATGATTTGTCTAGCGAATCAATAAAACTCTTAACCACCGGAATTTCGGAAACGAACCGGAGAATTAGAGTCGCATCAACTCCAACTCAATGTCATTCAGTTGATATCTGAAAAATCAGCACGTCTTTGATTGATTCCGAAAAAAATTTTCCGCCCGACATTGGAGTCGTTTCAACTACATATCTTTTTCCTTCTCTTCGCACAGTCTTCAAAAATGAGGAGCTCAACAATTATGAGCATTAAAATGCTGCTAAAAACAAATGATTCAAATAGTAGTATCTCTATGAAACTACACAATTGGTACATTAAAATTTGAATATCAATGTAATTTATCATAAGATGTTCGTTTGTTTTAGATAGCGTGTTCAATTTCTTGTCTAGTAATTTTTTTCCCGCTTCATGAACCATTTTTTGCTCATTCCAATCAGATGTTATTCATTCTCTCGTGTTTTGCAATTCGAGAATGGTTGCGCAATTCAGTCTTCTAATTTTCTGTCCTTTCAAATACGGATTGTGAGCCTAAAATACTTCGTTAGTGCAACCACCAATTTATAAATATCGAAGCTATTTTAAATATTTATAAATATCGAATTTATAAATATCGAAGCTGCATTGCTTATTTATAAATATCGAAGCTGCATTGCGCGCTCGCCAAGCAAATTTCTTTTCAGTTTTAATTAAAGCGTATTTGGTATACATTAAACAGGATCAAGGCTTTTAAGGAATATTGTACGACACACTCAAATGAGTAAAAGCTCTCATAACTTAATTGTACGAGTTCTCGGCCCCAGAACAAAGAAAAAAAAATTGTGGTTGAAGCGATACTGTTCGTCAGAGTTTTACTAAGGTACAGTTGTCACTATCTTATGATGCGCTGTGTATTGTATCACTGAAGTCAGCGAAAAACCAAATACTAATTCTCCCTGCTCTGGTAATTTACAAAAATATTTGGCAGCGGCACTTAAGAATTAATGTACGACACACTCAGTGGATTTAAATTTCTCATAACCCGATGCTGTGAATTCTTTTCACCGGTGTTTAGAGATTAAGTTAGCGTGTTTGAAGCAATACTGTTCTTCAGAGTTTTACTTAAGCATAATGGTCACTATCTAATGATGCAATAACTAATGAATCGCTGAAGACAGCAAAAAACTTCATACAAACTTTTATCGCTCGGGTAATACAGATGGGTATTTGGCCTAGTGTTTGATAATGTTGTCATTTGTGGCTGATTATCTGTTGCTGGTCTTTAATTGTCAGCCAGCGGATTATATTATTGCAGAGGTGGAAAAACTGATCCCTCAACAGATAAATTTGATTTTAAATAACGGCTTGCACTTCTTGCCAGATGACATAAACGGATTGATGAGTCACTATGTTAACTAATAATAGAACTTGGGCACAATATGGATTGCATCAAAGTGCACTTAGGATTTGCATGAGTTTCTTGCTATGTGAACACAGCTACGATGCCCATTTTCTGGCATTTATTTGTTGGTTTCAATACGTTAACAATGAATATCAACAGACCAGATGATGTAAAAGTGTGAAATCTATTTTGATAAACTATTATTATGTTTACACTATCAAGTATACCAATTTGACAATATTTGACAATAACTTTCATTTTTGTTTTTTGAAGCGATTTTCGCTGATTAGTTTTCCAGAAAATGTGCAATATCTGGCTATTGCCAATGGCCCGTCGGAAGAGATGACTGCAGATAATTTTTCAAGAAAACACAACTGTGGACAAGAACTGAAATGAGCGTCAGATAGGCAATTTTTAGTAACCAAGAAATTGAGGCCACAAAGATCAGCCTTTGGAAAACTGATATTCAGCTAATCTGCTTTTTATATAAAGTCTTACATGTTCATAGTCTGTACTGATTATTGGTGTTGAAGCTCAAGCTTCAATATTTCGCAAGTTTCTTAATTTGACTTTTGCATGATTTGATTTCTAACTTTAGCCCATATGTTTCCGTGCTAATTTACCGCTGAAACCAAAGTTTGTGAATTTAATATTGTCAAATCGATCTTATAAGCAAGTTGGTCAACATTGGTGACCCCGAAACAACGAACTGCAACTAAAAAACTTCTGAGATAAAATTAAAATTGTAAAGACATTAAAAAAAATTGACGTAAAGACAGGGAGTACCTTTGAATTCTTTTCAATACCGAATTCCTGTATTCACATAACTCAATGTTTTCTTTATTTTAGAACAATTTAGAACTGCAACTACAGCCCGTCAACGAATACGAAAAAAGAGAGAGGAAAAAATTCAAAACTCACAAAAAAGAAGGAGAACAGAAAAAATGCAGAAATAGCGTAATCATATACAAATTCCAAAAGAGTTTCGGAATATGACAAGTGAAGCATAGTTTGCCAGCAACTAATTTTTATAGTTCTATCTTTCTAACAAAGAACTAAGTAACAAAAGTAAAAGGGTCTCAATCCGAAGTAACCAATATCTATATAAGCCTATTTTACCTATATATATTTATATACCTAATATCATATTTATAAACAAAAAGACTTTGTCCACGCGTCTTTGTTATCATTGAAAAAGTTTTATTGTGCAAATAGGCCTAAACAGCATCACAACTTTTTGCAAAAAAAAACCACTGCCTTTTTTAGAAAGCAGTTTAATAGCTGTACATGCGTGTACATCGTTCTTTGCTTTGAAGTAGATAGTGTTCAATCACATACACACACATAAAGAAAATAACACACAATAAAATTTGTTTTTTATCGTAGATAGATATCGAAGTTTTGGAATTTTCAATCTCTTCAAAATGTAAAGCAAGAAAGAACACGGCAACTACAGTCAAACACTTTCTACTTCAAAGGGCACGTTAAACAGTAGACAAAGCTTCGGATTTGGGTTGTTCGTTGCAGAGAAGATTTAAACGTCAAGTAGTAACGCCACGTATCAAAAGTCGGTAAAAATAATTTCTTTTGACATTAATTTTCCTTAAAAAAAATTGACGTTCTCTGACCATCTGCAAAGTCCAACAGACCCAACCAAGTTTAGGATAAAAGAAACTCAGACCATACCTTCACTAATATCACAACAATATAAAAGCACACTCGGGTCTGAGATAAATTTTGCTCTTTTAACATATCACCATAACAAAGGAATTTTCTTTCGAAAAAAGTAAAAATAATCGTTTATCAGCAAATAGGCTGACAATTAAAAGAACTCACAACCATTGCGCTGCATAGAGATTGGAGAATACTAAACAAAAAACAGACAACGGAAATAGAAAGAGCAGCTTCTTTACCAACCTCAAGTAACACTGAATACTCTTGCGCGCAACAATACAGGGGCTCTCATTGATAGTGTTGTTTAAATTTGCATAGAAACTGAAACTGTTCAAAACTGCAAACTAATTAAGCACTAAGCAAGAATAACCCGAACAATTCCAAACAGCAATTAGACCGAAGCAAATGGCACCAAAAACAAATAAAAGGAAAGAGACGTTGATCCAACAAATCATGAGACGTGAAGTTGAGTGGGGCTCAGCAGTTAACTTTCTTGAGGAACAGTATCAGACCGATGACGTTGACGTTCTTCAACTCACGTATGACACACTGCTGGAACATAAGGCATGCTTGGACAAGCTATTGGATAGTATCTCCGAGTTTACCCTTACAACTAACGAGAACATCACACTTGCCGAACGCTCAGGTGAACGCACAACAACATTGCTGAAATGGAAGAAAATTATGAATGATTTGTCTAAATCAAAGATGAACACAGTTGGTGCTTCAGGAGACAATCCTATTACAAAAACAACAATATATGCCCCTTCATCGGAATTATATCAAACAGATACACCAGGCACAAAGAAAATGCAGCCCAAAATCACACGGAGGTACAACTTACGCAACAGACATAATTCATCTAACAACTCGAGAGAATCATCATCAAATAGAAGTCTGCGCAACGCAATCTCTATATCACAGCCACAAGATTCATGCCCGACACTGACCGAAAGAAACAATACCAGTTGTTCTGTCTCAAATGAAATCGGACTCAGCATTGATAGATATCAATCACTGAATTTTCGAAATGACACCGACAATTCTTCACCTGACAGTCATCGAAAAAACGGCAGAGATACAGTTGTGTCGAAAAAATCCTGCAAACGTATCATTGGAGAAACTGTAGAAAACACAGCAAACAACAGCATAGGAATTAGTAATCAACAAATAGATTGGGACCGGAACAGTTTACAACAGGGGTCTTCTCGAACATTTGTTGAACAGACCTCCAATAGTGAACCTAAAGATTCAAACGAAGGAAACGAACGACAACCTGAACGTTCCAAGGGAACCCAGAGTAATCAACATAACGAGTGCATTGGAACAAATTGGCATAATCAATTTGCCGAACCATTTCAGTTTGTGAAATCCAGCAAAATGAATCAGGACCCCCAAACAACATCAATAGTAAATCACTCAGCAATATTTAAAAGCCATCAGCTTCCAGATAAACAACTCAGAAATTCAAAACTGCTCATAGCACAAAAAAGTATTAGCAATTGTCCATCAGAGGACAGCTATGACGACAGTGACAGTGACAGCGATGAAGAGACAAACCAACGAAAGGATTCGCGTGCAAAAGTTTCCTCAAAGAACCAAGCATCCAAACTACAAATTATTGGGGGAAGCACAACTCACCAAAAATCAACACAACAGGAAAGCTGCCTAACAATTTCACGAACTCTTGCTTCGAATAAACAAAAACAAACAAGGGATAGAATTATCTTCTTACCCGAAAATCGGAATCAACCTCGTTGCAATGAGAATACCATGTTAACACAGACAACCTACAGCCGTCCAACAGTATCAGCAGACACATCTGACACGGAAATACAGACAAGGTCTTGCCGCAACCAGTCTCATGCAATACACGAAATCAGAGAGAACAGTATGGAGAGATACGAAGACAGCTCCAATGTCAGACAACCCACAGTTCACTTCGAATCTGCTACACAACTACATGAAAATCACACAACCAATTCAACCAACGAACATTTTCGCAATCTGCAATTTGCACCAAATCAGAGAAACCCGCACATAAACATCAATTTGCCAAAGACACAACTGAAGACATACAACGGAGACCCCCTCAAATGGCACGAGTGGTATTGTTATTTCAAATCAACAATAAATGATAACGCGTCTCTTTCGGACGCACAGAAAATCACCTATCTCCAAAACGCTCTCACAGATAGCGCAAAGGAAAGCTTTTTTGGATTTTTGGATACTCATATAATGGAGAATTTTACCACGATGCAATAACCGAACTCAAGAGAAGATTTGGAAGACCACAAACTGTTATTGCAGCATATCTTGACAAACTGGAACGCTGGCCCAAGCCTTCGACAGACAACCCAGACAGCTTCATTTCATTTGCAGCATTTCTCAGACAATTAGTACAAACTTTTCTTCTTCACGAGTTTACGCCGGACCTGCAATCATCCGCCGTTCTCAGAGTAGCCAAAGAAAAACTATCTCCTGCAATGATAATAAAGTGGAACGAAAATGTCATCCGCAAAGAACTTGTTAACCCAAATTTGATTCATTTCAAAGATTGGATAGACAAGTATGCCGAAGCGTGCGAATATATGCCACGCACTCACAACAGAAATTCATTCTATGAGAGAACACACCAACGAGGAAAATCTGAACAAAGGATCAACGCCAGAAAGAATTGCCCGCTTTGTTCACAAAGCCACAATTTAGGAAAATGTCAAAAACTTTTGAGTGAAAACGTGTACGACAGACAGCAGACAGTGCGACAACTGCATTTATGCCCAAATTGTCTTACCGAACATCCAAAAGGACAATGCAACAGCAAATACAGATGCCAGGTAGACAATTTTAACGGTTTTCATCACTCAACAATACACCGTAACAATTTCAACACAACACAGCCTAGTAATCAAGGACAAAACCAATCAATATCTGAATATCGACACAACGGAGATAACTTGAACAGAAACCAGTTCAATTTCACAAATAACAGTTCTTCGTGGAACAAAAATTTGAGCAGCAGTAACCCCAACTGCAATCACCAAACTAGACAAAATGGTAACACTGGTTACAACCGGCAACGCAGCAGAAGCCGATACAACAGCAGCAACAACAACAACTACAACAACAACAGCAGCATCAACAGCAACAGCAACAATAGCACAAATGGTAACTACAACAATAGTAACAGCTACAACAGACATAACCGGAACTTTTATTACGGGCAATCACATCAAGTGCCCAATACGTCCAATGTTCAACAACAGCAGCCAACATCAGGAAACTTTAATCAACAATATCAGCACTCAACAGACCAAAATTCGCAAAGCTTCTCAGGCAGCAATAACCGACACCAGAACTACACTTGCAGTAATAACCAGCCGAGCAGTTGGATCCGACCACATGTTCAGCTCCAAGCAATACCGATAACAGTGTTTTCGGAGACGGTCTCCATTGAAACTTACGCTCTCCTTGACAGTGGAAGTGACAATACGCAAATTACCAAGACAATATCAGATGCTTTAGGAATTCGTGATAGGAAATGTGTTACAATACCCGTAGCATCACTATACCAAGAACACACAATTGAAACAACAGAAATTTTTCTTGGGATTGGAGCCATCGACAGCAGTAGACCTATCATTAACTTACAAGTCTTTGCGACTTCTACCACAGACTTTCAAATGCCGACGGTGCCAATTCAGATGCTCAACAGCGTTTGTAAAGACTTCGGTCATTTAAGCGATATCAATTTTCCTCAAATCAGAGACAACAAAATAGGTATTCTGATAGGAGCCGATGCTTTTACAGCAACAGTTCCACTCAAGTACACAATCGGACCACCTGGAACACCGTACGGAGTTCTCACACAATTAGGATGGACAATAACAGGACCAGTCCCAAACAAGTATAGACAAATTACAGAGAAGAACCAATGCAATCGTAATATAACCTTGTTCAATAGGGTTAAGTCAGAAGAGACAATTTTGGACGAAGACATGCTACAATTATTTTGGACCTGTGAAGGAACAAGAACAACAAAGGCTTCACCTAATACAGTAAACCAAGAAGACAAGAAAGCCCTACAAATTTTCGAGGATACAGTAAAACATAACGGAGAGAGGTATGAGATTGGACTACCCTGGAAACAAAACATACAATTACCTAACAATTACTTTCTAGCAAAAGCCCATTTACGATCATTGGAAAAACGCCTCAATGAAGACAAACAGTTAGCCGACATCTACAGCAGCTTAATTCAGAACGCTATTGTAAAAGGTTACGTTGAGGAGGCGGACCGCGAACCTTCCCCAACTTGCAGCCAATTATGGTATCTTCCTCATCATCCTGTACAGCACAAACAGAAGAAAAATATTCGTCGTGTAACAAACGCAGCATCTATTTATAAAGGACATTCACTGAATAAAGCGCTTCTAACTGGACCAGATCTTCTCTGCAGTTTAGTTGGACTCCTACTACGCTTTCGACAGTTTGCCATAGCAGTTACCGGAGATATAGAAGCCATGTTTATGCAGATAGCAGTAAGGATGGGACAGACGTGGGATGTCAAAAACGACACCTTCATATTTAGGAAACCCAATTTAGACATCAAAATTGAACGTTTACAACAAAGAGAACTCTTGTCAACAGCAGCTTCGCTTTTCGAACCCTGGGGATGATAACGCCATTTGCGATGCGAATTCGAAGCCTTCTTCAAGCAGTCATAAAACAAGGCAAGAAATGGGACGAACAAGTACCAGCCGAATTTCATATTGACCTGAAGAAATGGATTAACGAATTCAACAGCATGCCAGATATTACAACAAAAAGATGCCTTGTAACAGGACCAACGACCAGTCAACAACTTCATGTCTTCACAGATGCATCAAATATAGCAACTTCAGCGGTTATTTATATGAGATCTACAACTACTGAAGGGAATGTCATTGTGAACTATGTCATTAGCAAATCTCGAGTAGCCCCCATAAAGCACACAAGTATACCTAAACTTGAATTAGAGGCAGCCACAATGGGAGCCGAACTAGCTAGTTTTGTATTCACAGAAATGACATTAAATTTTTCCTCAGTTCACTTCTGGACGGATAGTACTGCAACATTAGGATGGATAAACTCAGACAAACGGCAAAAAGTTTTCGTAGCTAACCGTGTCAACAAAATTTTGGAACATTCTAAAGCAGAGGAATGGAAACATATACCCGGAAAGCTCAACCCTGCCGACCATGGTACCAGAGGTTTGAAACCATCAGAGCTTGAAGAAAAGTGGCTACAAGGACCAAAATTTCTTTTTCAAGACCCTGAAAACTGGAACTTTGATCAAACTAAATTTTTAACAACGACAAATTTAGTATTACCTAAATGAATGGACCCTGTCATAGAACCATCAAAATTTTCAATTTGGAAACGATTGCTCAGAAAGACAACAACCGTGTACAAAGCAACAAACAATTTGCGGAAAAGAGATACACTAAACAGTCAGAATGAAGCCCAAATTTACCTGATAAAGATTTCACAACAAAACACTTTTAGAAAAGCAATTATCAGAATGCAAACTGGACAACAACTGGAACGAAGGGATGCAATTCTTCAATTCAATCCATTTTTGGATGGAAATGGACTTTGCGTGCCAAAGGAAGGCTGAGACATGCGGCAATACCTTGGAATCAAAAACACCCCATAATACTAGACATCAAAGACCATGTCACTCAGTTAATTGTTCAAGACGCTCACACTAACAGCTATCAACACATGGGAACGGAGTTTGTCAGAGCGCACCTACAACAGACATTTTTAATCATTGGACTTCGAAGGTTCCTAAGAAGACTCAGCCGGACATGTTTCATATGCCGCCGATGGAGAGCTCAGAATATTACACCAATGATGTCTGATCTTCCGCACTTTCGCTTTGCTGATGCCGAAAAACAATACCCATTCATTAATGTAGGATTAGATTACTTTGGACCTTTCTACATTGAGGATAATACTCGCAAGCTTGAAAAACAGTACATCTGCATTTTCACGTGTTTAGTAACCCGTGCAGTGCACTTGGAAGTTTGCCATAGTCTAGACACCGACAGTTGTTTACTTGCAATTAGACGTTTTGTTTCAAGGAGAGGATATCCAGAGATAATAATCTCCGACAACGGAACAAATTTTACAGCACCGAAAAAGGTTATGAATTTGGATAATATCAGCATTGACAACTCTTATATTGCTCAACAATTATCGCAGCAGAACATAGTTTGGAAGATGAATCCACCACTTGCTCCACACTTCGGAGGTATATGGGAAAGAATAATTCAAACAGCGAAGAGAACTCTTCTCACAATCTTAGGAAGTCAGCAACTGAAAGCAGAGACTTTCCAAACATTTGTGACAGAAACGGAAGGCATCCTAAACTCCCGCCCCATAACTTACGTTTCTTCTGATAACAACGACGAAGAAGCCCTAACACCCAACCACTTCATTCTTCGACGACCACATCTAGCCCTAGCCCCTCTAACATCAAAACTGAAAACTTTCAGGAAGAAAGATTTCAACTATACACAAACGCTTTTGGACCACTTCTGGAAAAGACTTCAAAGAGAGTATATTTCAGACCTAATAAGCAGAGCAAAATGGAGAGAGCAGCCAAAACAACTCAGAGTGGGCGATTTAGTCTGGATTCTGAACGAATTTACCCCGAGAGGTATTTGGCCCCTTGGACGGATAACCAAATGTCATTATGGAGCCGACGAAATACCAAGATCATTTGACATTCACACAGCAACAGGTACACTAACGCGCCCTGCAGTAAAATTGTCACGAGTCATAGATGAAGAAGAAGCGGACATCACAAGGAGCGCAGCAACAAACCCAACTTGATTTAAAACTATATTAAAATTATCACCAAATTGTTTACTTACTCATCTCCTGGAAACCAGTCATTCAACATTCAATAATATTATTAACCCTTTTCTCTCGTTGTGTGGGAAGATTGTGAATTTTGTCAAAAATTCCAATTAGCTTTTAGATGTCAAGCCACCACGAGATAGCGAATTGCAACTCAGAACAACATCAGAAGCCAAATAGATCAAACCGGTCCATTCCAAATCAAGTAACCAGCAGCTCACAAGATTGCCTACCATACAGTGCAGCTTACAATGCAAAGAGAAGATCAACAACTTCGAAAGAGATTACAAGTCACAAACTCAATATGTTTTATATTAGTTTTAAATTAGTACCAGAGTATTCAGGTCTAGCCCTAGTTTTAAAGCGCGCCCTCCTCTCCTCGCGGAGTGTTGAAGCTCAAGCTTCAATATTTCGCAAGTTTCTTAATTTGACTTTTGCATGATTTGATTTCTAGCTTTAGCCCATATGTTTCCGTGCTAATTTACCGCTGAAACCAAAGTTTGTGAATTTACTATTGTCAAATCGATCTTATAAGCAAGTTGGTCAACAATTGGTTTGACACAGTTTATAAATTATATAGACTAAGAGTAACAAAAAACAAATTTTTCAAAAAACCCATTGACTCATAGTTTTGTGTAGAAATTTTGCATTGACTGAGATGAGATGAATCCACATGCTATCTAACAACGTGTGTATACTTTTTATCACAAAAATGTGTACTTCTTTTACTTTCAGTAAGTTAGAAACTTTCACCTTTAGAAACTTTAGAAACTTTTTGCAAATTTACCAAAAATCCTCTAAAATCATCAGTTTGTTTATCAGTTGTCAAACTATTTGCTCTTTCACAAATAGATATCATGAAATCATCTGTAAAATAATCCTCAGACGCCATCTTTTTTAAAAGTCAGAAATCTTCACGGAGACAATGCCTAACTTTTTGTCGATGTAAACTAAAAACTCCTTTAAATTTGCTACTCATTTTTTAAATGAAAGTGAGCTTAGACACCACTACCTATTGACATCACTGCTATTCAAATGGATTTGAAAATAGTAAATTGTTGCAAGTGTGGAAAAAACGGACGTGATTCTTTTAATAATCTTTCATGAAAACCAGTTTCTTCAATCATATTCCTGTTATCGTCATGAAAAAGGACGGATGTTTACAAGTAAAAACTGTAGAATTTACATTAGCTGTTTACGTTAGATTGCCATGAAAAGACCAAATTTGATTTTGATATGGTTTGCTCGCAAATTTTTAATCGCCCTTCAAATATGATAACAGTGCAGTTTGTGAATTACACCAACACTTAGCCAACATCTGAAGTGGTGCTTGAGTCGATCAACTATGATAATAATGCCTAAAAAATACGATCTCCGTTTGCTTACACTGGTCATTTTTATAGGTAATCACTTAAAAAAAAACAATGTAACACATTGTTTGTCGCGGAATAAACCTGATTGTCAGCAAAGATTTAATTTTTACAACTTAAAAAATCACAGACATTCTTACAGAGTTATTACCAGATTTCTTTAACTTGAAGCTTTTACTTGCGTTTTGTCATTCATAAGAAAACAATGAAAACAAAAAAATCTTGACTTGATATGCCTGTTGTTTGATATGAGTAAAGCATTTAATGTTATGTTTTTTGGTGAGCCTGTAAAAATGGAAATATTTGCGTTTGAATATCAGCAAAATGCAAAAAATATCTGTGTGATCCATTTTTATCAAGATCCATGTATTTGGTTTGCATCGGAACTTGATATAAAATTGAAAATTCAAATCGCATTTTTGGAAATGTTTCAGAAGTTTTAAGCACTCATGTCTATTATGCATCTAAATTTCTGTAAAACAACAATTTTCGCGAAAAATTAGTTTTTCTATGAATTGTTTGACAGTTATTTTTTACAAGGTATTTGATTGACATTGGCAGAGGGGAACACTTTCTCTGCTTCAACGGTTTACATTATTGGCAAAAGGAGTTTGATTAAATTGTTCCTTTAATGATTTGTGCCAAGGTCTATTTGAATTTCCATAATTTGATTCTGCGAAAAACTTCAAAAATTCCTTTAATGTGTTGTTATTGCCGAGTTTCGGAGTATCCTTCCCGGGTCGAGGTTTTTGGGTAAAATTTTGTAAGAAATGCGGTGAATTTTTGTAAGAAATGCGGTGAGTGCGGTGAATGTGTTGAAAATAAATATTTCACCGCATTTCACCGCATTTCTTACAAAAATTCACAGCGAAATTCGCTGCCTTTCTTACAAAAATTTACTGCAAAATTTAGCACTTTTCTTACAAAAATTCACCGCATCGACTGTTGTGCAAATTAATGTAAGAAATGCGATGAAAGTGGTGAACGCCGTGAAAAAAAAATCACATTTCACCGCATTTCTTAAAAAATTTCACCGCATGTGATTTCCAAAGTTTACTAAATTTGATTTAAATTCACAAGAAATTGCAAAAATTTTAAGTGACAGTTGGCGGAGTGGACTAAGCAGTTGAAGGCATGCAGGAGGTCAGAGGTTCGAGCCCGTGTCATGACGATTTCTTTTTTTAGAATACTGAGAACGCGGTGAAAATAAATATTTCACCGCGATTCATCGCATTCACCGCAATGAGATGTAAGAAATACGCGGTGAATTTTTTTTTCACCGCATTTCACTGCATTTCTTACAAAAATTCACCGCTAAAGCTCGACCCGGGTTTTAAAATTTGATGCACTGAGTCTGAACTTCAGCTACACATACTTTGGAATTCGGTTATTATAAATTTGCTTTGATAGTACAAATCTTGAACTATAAACATATTCGCATGTGTATTATATACGTAATATTTCTTAGTTTAAGTCCACGATTTGAGTTTGTGCAAATTCTGCGAATTTCTTTTCTGCCTTGCAGCATCACCTAGCCATAATTCTTTTGAATTTATAATAGTAATTAAGAAAACTTTAGTTAAAACCTCAAAAACTGAATTCGCTGTCAAAGTTGAGAAAATAGCCATAGATACGCCAGAATTTATAAAACTTGCTCTAGCCATGAATGGAAGTGATAGAAGTTGGATATTTCGTTCATGTGCCGGTTTGTCATCCCCCTCCAACCAGACAGGCTTAGTGGATGCATGTTTTTTCAACCCCTCCAGACCTGCCAAATTTTTAAAATTTACGTTGCTCATTTTTTGTATTTTTTGGATATAGTCTGTCTCCCCCCCCCCTCAACTTAATGGGCACGTAACTATTACGCTCCCAAGCGCACTTTTTATATATTTTTTCATAATGTAACGTTCTATGACACATAAATTGTAAATGGGGGTCATAAAAACACTGGATTGGGGTAAATCCTAATGTTTGACTTCAAGTGCCATTTTTTAGTAAAAACGGCTATTAGTTGTCCCAAAAAATCTAAATCTCTAGAAACCAATTTCTGTCCAAATAAATGGCTCCATTAGTTGTGAAAAGTGTCAAAATCAAAATATGTAGTGATCCACCGTAAATCTATCGCTCTAAGCTCTCGATTCCACTCTATGCAGGCATGCCAGGCCAGCATGCGAAAATGATCGTCAATACAACAAATACAACACACAAAATAATTACGATCGTTTTTTCCTTTTTAAAAAACTTATAATATTTGGTATGAAAGTTTATTCTCGTTGTTAATACTGAAATTTGATCATAGAATAACCCAGCATTAGTATATCTCCCAAAACATCACAACAACTATGTCTACATTCAATCGGATTTAGTGGTAGTGAAAAAATTCAGCCGAATTTGTTTCATTCGACAAAAAAATTGTACTCAGCAAGTTTGTGTATCAATTTCTATGAAACATACTGAAATAAAACCAAGCTCAACTTCATCTCTTAAGTTTTTCTAAACCAATAGCACCGTAACCAAATAAATAAACGGTGGAATATCAAGACCTGAAAGTCCACACAAACTAGCTGAACGAGGGGTACTGGGCTTTTAAAGCATTAAAGATATATAAAACAGAAGAGTCACAGAAACAAAACACAACAGGCGTCCAAAATTGTGCCCCATCTACAAAGATCTTTACAGGTTGTTCGAGGAAACATTGCACAGTTATTATATTCATATTAGATGTTTCAGTGTCAAGGAAACAGTCGAAAGGAAGTTTTAATTGTGCTAGCATAACACATAGACTAAAGAATGTTTTCTTAAGTCTATCGCCACTGTCATGGTAATGCCTGGGGACCTGGAAAACGGGGTTCACCTAGTTTGAAAAAACTGTGTAGCAATCAGTGTAGCAAACTTAAAAGTTTAGCAATCATACAAAGCGCATCAGCTGGTCCTGTCCGATAATGATACTCACATTTAGCGACGCAAATCAAGAAGGACAGGCCAATTTTTCTCTACAAAAGACATCTCATCACTATAGCGCAGATGCCTAATTACAGTTATCTGGCAAATTTGTGCTTCTTGTGGCAAATTAGGAGAAAAACATCACTAATAAAACATATGGCGCGAAAACACTATGGCGTGGTCACGATTTATTTACAGTAACGGCAGAAGTTGAAAGTGTTTAGAGCAAATTTAGCTCTCAAATTTATTGGCCCCGTAGGAGTGTAATGAAACATATATTCTAGACTTTTGGTTGCTCATATTTGGTTGCGACTTCTTGTCAGATGTTTTTGGGAAAGAGTAACTCTCAGGTTTTTGGCGGTAGTTTTAATCATCAGCAAATGTCATGCTTTTCTTGAGTTCCCAAGGTCATTGGGAACATGCTCCAAGAAGGAGGGCAGGGGTTGGAGATCATCTTGATTGTCGTTTGATCCGATATCCTTGAACCTATATAATCGGAATGAAAATACTGTAAGGTCAATAACATCAAAGGGGGTGGATGTAGCTCATGTTGCCTAAGACCGAAGCAAAAAATTTGAATTAAAAAACTACGGGGAAAAAACCCGTGCGAGGCCGGCGACCGGACGCACGAACGAGCCGTAAGCCGTTTTTACTTTGGCAACTCGTACTTCACCGTCTCGTACAGGGGATGTTTCCACTTCCGAGGGGCCAGATTCTCCAACTTTCACAGGAGGCTGGTTGTTGTCTGTCCATTTACGTCTCTTGAGTAACGTCGGCAGGTACTCCTTAATCAAACGCCGCCACACGTGGTTCATCAACTGCTGCACGTGCTTCCAGTTCTTGAAACTAGCTAGCTGTTGGTCTCCAAAGTTTCCGGGTGGCAGGGAACTGTAAGGGCGTTGGATGAGGAAATGGTTAGGAGTGAGTGGTTCCTCGTTTTCAGGCTGATCAGCAACGTTTGTCAAGGGTCTGGAATTCAGGATTGCTTCGACTTCAACCATTATTGTCTCAAAGATGTCGAAGGAGAGACGCTTAGATCCTAGAATGATTAAGAGTGTCCTCTTGGCGCTCTGAATCAATCGCACCCACACGCCACCGAAATGAGGGCCGTATGGTGGGTTAAATTTCCATGTGGTTTTGACTGCAGCTAGGGCTTTATAAATCTTGTCTTTGTCTAAAGCCTTAACCAACTTCTTCAGCTCTTCGGAGGCGCCGACAAATGTTTTTTCGTTATCGCTGTACAATAAAATAGGTTGGCATCTTCGGCAGGTGAATCGTCGATATGCATTGAGGTAGGTGTCTGTATTTAAATCTGGACATGTTTCTAAATGGACTGCTCGCGTAACGAGGCATGTAAAAATAAGTCCATAATGTTTCTCGATTTTGCTTTCTTTGTCCTCAATATAATACGGGCCAAAAAAGTCCAGTCCTGTGTTGGCAAACGGAAATTTGGTTTCTTCTGTGGGGAAGCGGAATGCAGGAAGTGGGGCCATTATTGGTTGTATATTTTGTGTGTCAAAACGGCGACACAGAAAACGTCGGTATTTTATTGAAAGTAGTGTTTCTTGAAGTCCAATGACGTAGTAGCGTTGTTGTACGAAAGCTTTGACCGGTTCTGTTGCTTGATGAGCACAAATTCTGTGCGCATGTTCAAGGTATAGTCTAGCAATCTTTTCCTTTGCGTCCAAGATTATTGGACATTTTTCGATCTCCAATTCTGTTGGAGCAAATAGGAGACGGCCACTAGATCGTAGGAGTCCGTTTTGGTCAAATATTGGATTTAAGTTTCTCAATTTGCTCTTGGCGTCTAACTTTTGTGTTCTTTTTAATGCGTTGATTGTTGAGGAGAAAGCATTGTTTTGAGACAAATTTAGCAGAAAATTTTGAGATAAACAAACATCATCTTTTGTGTGTTGGCTTTTGTCGGAACGATTCTTCTTAGCTCTGTAAATTAAATTGAAGACAGTTGCGAGGGTTAAAAGTAGCCTATTCCATGTTGAAAAGCGGTTTGGGTCTAGAACAGGTTTGATTGGGGTTTTTCTATTTCTGGTTACGGCACCTACGGTTGAAATCTTTTTCATATCTTTCCAAGAACTTTCAGTGTTTTGCAAAAATTGTGGTGCTGTAAGCCATTTCGGGGGAATTTCTGATGGCTCAAGGCCACGCGTTTCATGGTCGGCTGGATTAAAATTAGTTGGGACCTGATTCCACCCATCAGTTTGAGTTTGTTTTCTTAATTTCTTCGAGTCGATTTGAGACGAAAACGTTTTGTTTCTTAGTTGAACTAATCCAATCTAAGACAACACGACTATCAGTCCACAAGTAGACTTTTTCAAATTTTAATGTCATTTCAGTTTGTATCAGTGTGCGGAGGCGTGTACCTAAAACGGCTGCTTCGAGTTCTAATTTTGGCACACTAATTTGTTTTATTGGTGCAACTTTGCATTTTCCAAGCAGAAAATATGTTTGAAAGATTTCATCCTGTTTTTGGGTGCGAATGTAAGCAACTGCTGACAATGCAACGGTTGAGGCGTCAACAAAGACATGGAGCTGGTGATTATTTTCCTGATTCGTTGAGGAGTTCAACCATCTGGGGATTTCGATATCAGGCATTGCAAAGTAACTATCGAGCACTTTTTTGTAGGTTGGAATGAAGTTCTGCGGGAAGTGGTTCATCCCACTTCTTACCTAGCTTCCAGACTTGTTGTAAAAGCATTTTGATTCTAATTGTGAGCGGGGACAAAATTCCTAGGGGATCGAAAATTGTTGATACTAAGCTGAACATTTTCCTTTGTGTATACTCACTCGCATTTCCGGGAAAATGTTCTAATGTCTTCATCCGAAAACAGTCAGTTCTGGTATTCCATTTCTGACCGAGGACTCCATTGATCTCTTTCAGTTCATCTCGATCTTCTTGCTCAATGAACCTTAGGGCTTCATGTTTGTTTGACACAAGTTTTGTCAAGCGAAAGACACCTTTATGAAGGCTATCTTTAGTCTGGTTAATGGTGTCAATTGCTTTTTCTATAGACGGCAAAGAATGGATATAGTCGTCCATATAAAAATGGTTCTTTATTGCATTAACTGCTTTTGGAAATTCAATTGCATTATCTTCTGCGCAACGGTTCAGAACGAAAATTGCACAAAATGGAGAGCAGGTTGCTCCAAAAATTAATCTGGTGAACTGGTATTGGTTAACCATCTCTTCATTAGGCCAGAGAAAGCGTAATGCAGATTGGTCCTCATGCCTTATTGCTATCTGCATGAACATGCCTTCGACATCAGAGAGAATGGCAACTGGGTTTTCACGAAATCTCAGAAGAATTCCTACCAAGTTGTTCAGCGAATCTGGTCCTGTGATCAAATTGGAGTTCAAAGATTGTCCTCTAAACTTGGCCGCAGCATTTGCTACTCTGCGCACTTTTCCGGGCTTGTTTGGATTAACCACCGGGTGATGAGGCAAATACCAAATTTTCTCGGGCTCTGGCTGCTGCATTTCAACTGGCTTGACATAAAATTTTCGAAGATCTGTAGTGAGAGTTTGCTCATACAACTCTTTCAATTGGAGGTCTTTACTGAGTCGCTTCTGAAGACTTTTCAGCTGGCTGAGAGCTGCAAAATAATTATTTTCAATTCTCAATGGTTTTTTCCAAGGCAGTCCAATTTCGTACCTCTCACCATTGTAGCTGATTGTCTTGTTCAATATATCAAGGGCTTCCTTGTCAACGGGATTTGTAGTTTCATGCTTCGGTTGAGTTCCTTCGGCTTCAATTTTCCAGAATTGCTCAAGCAATTCATCGAGAGGCTGATCGTCGGAGCTTCTTCGTGATACGTGGTACACGTACTGTTTCTGCTGGTGAGATCGTTGTTTGTGTTGCTTTTGCACTCTTTCATACTCTCCAGCTAGGGTCCATCCAAGCCTCGTCTTTACGCCGAATGGCTGGTTTTTAGTTGCCGGGATGACTTCAACTGGGTGTGTGAAAGCAAAGGTGTTTATTCCCAAAAGGGCACCGATTTTGCCTTCAGCTATTTCTAGGAAGTGAATGTGACGCAGTTCTTTGAATGCATCGGAAAGCTGGTTGAGTTCAAATGTATTGGCTGGTGCTACATTTAAACAAGGAGTGCTATAAGTGGTTGTAATTTGAAACTTTTGATCCAAATTTTCGTAGGGTGCAACTGTCACTTGTTCAGAAATTTTTGAAAGTGGCATATCATGCTCTGTGTTAAGATACTGAAGCGTAGTGGCTTTTTGATCTTCGCATGGAAGAGCAAGGAACTCTGTGATTTTGTCAAGTATGAAAGTAAATTGGCTTCCTGGATCGATCAGAGCGTACGTATCGAAAGCTTTCTTGCCGTTTAGAAAAGATACTGGGATAAGTTGAAGTTGTTCGAACCATTCTTTTGGTGTAGACTGTAGATGATTCACGCTGAAACTTTGGTTGGAATTGTTCAAATTAGCGCGCTGAAATTGATTCTGATTTTTGTTTGCAAAAGACTGTCCGTAGCGGCTCTTTTGTGATTTGGATGAGGCGCTTGCGTTGTTGTTACTTCCTGGTTCACATTGCTGTTTGACAAGCTGATTTGTTTGGTTGGTAACACTTGTACCTGTGGAATTGCTCGTGGCAAAAGCAGCTGATGGACGCTTGATAATTTTACCAGGGTCATGCAGTGTTGTGTGGTGGTAACCGCTGCATATTTGGCAGCGTTTTGTTGATGGGCAGTTTTGCTTCTTGTGTTTATCGCTCAAACAGTTCGAGCAAAGGTTGCTCTTGCTTACAATGTCAAATCGCTGGCTTGGGCTGCATGTTTGGTAATCGGGACAGGTCGCTAGTATATGGTTTCCTCGACACTTTTCGCAAGAACGCTTTGGTTGGTTTGCGTTATTTAGGGGTGGAAAAGGTGGAGCTCTAGGTGGTTTCGGAGTACCGCTACTGCTTATTGTTGTTGACTGATTTCGATTAGTCGGCTGTGCTGGAAAGCCTGATCTTTGGGTACTTAAATTTCTTTCGTGACTATCTCTGTTGTTCATGTTTCCAGGGCTATTAAAGTTGTGTCTACGAAAGTTATTTTGCTGGAATGTTTCGCGGTTTATCTTATCGTACACATGTGCTTGAACTTCTAACCATTTCTGAAATTCAACTAAAGTAGCTGGTGTTTCGATTGATGTAACGGTGTACTCTGTCCATTTGAGGAGGATGTTATGCGGGACTTTTTCTTTAGCTTTCTTCATAAGTGTTGAGCTCTGTAGGTCTGCTGTGTATCCCAGGTATTGGAAAGCTTGCACTAAACGTTTCAAGAACAAAGCAAAGGCTACAAAGTTTTGCTTTTTATAGTCATTAGTTGATTTTCAGTTTTCCAATTGATTTATGAAGGCATTCACCACTATTGTAGGATCACAAAATATGACATGAGTTCGTTTAAAGCTGTGCTATAATATGCAGGATCACACGAATACGCTTGGATGACATCTTTTGCTTTTCCAGTAACTGCTTTTTGCAGGTAGGTGATACGATGTGTGTCAGTAATACTGGTGTTGTTATGTACGAGACAAAAAATTTATTTATCCATTCGTGGTACTTCAATGGGTTGCCATTAAAGTTTTGAATTGTAAGAGGTGGTAACTTTATTGAGTGTTTACTCGTTGGATTCTGCCAATATGGAGCTGTGTTTGAGGTCCCTGGTAAAGAATTGATTTCAAATGAAGGGTGTCTGAAACTTTCATTTGATATTGGATGTAATACGCTGGAAAATTGATGTGAATGTGGTAATTGTGACTCGGGATATTGCTCTAATGAAGGCTGTGTTTGTGGGGGAAACGTTGAGATTGGATGAGCAATGGGAAAACTTTCAGTTATTGTTTTTGAACAGGCGGTTTGTTGAACACCGAATGGGTTGAGAGTCTCAATGCCATCGGATTTAACTTGTGACTGTGGCTGGAATTGAGTAAAGTTTCCTGGTAAAATTTTTATCTCTGTGTTTTTCAATTCCTGTCCATTATGCAATGGTAAAGAAAATATGTTAGAAGTTTGAAAATTGTTTGCGTTTTGGCAGGAATTTTCAGAGAACTGATTAAAGTTTGTCATTGTGTTACTCAGTTCAATTGATTGTTTTGTCTGTTGCGGATCAAAATCTAGATTCTGTGCGTTTTCTTGACTGTAATATTTGACAGAATTGGGATTCATCAAGCGGGGATTATGTGTTCCTTGGTATTTGGAACAACCCATGCTCTTTGGTTCAAACGTTTGCGTCTGAAACCGTTCCTCGGCGATATCTCGCGAAAATTCAGATAGCATGTTTTTTGACTGAAATTGGTTATTAAAGTTTTCCTGAGGAAAATGGTTTTGAAATTATTTTGCGTGCTTACAAAATTAAGCAGCTGGCCTGAATCATTGTGTGCTTTAAGCTGCTGCTGGTTGACTGTAAAATTATCAACAGCAGATAACGTTGTATCACTGAGAGCAAAACGATCGAGAGTTTTTGCGACGGTCGTCTCAGGTTTCGCAAAATTTTTATCCGAGTTTTTTAATTCTGTTTTGGATTCAAATGTGTTATTGATGTTAATTGGTCTGAAAAAACTTGCTGTACTCATTCCCATAGAAAGCGGATTTTTATTGTTGCCATTTAAAAACTTTGACATTTGTTTTGTCGTGTGGCATTCAGACAAAAACAGTGATGGTTTCTCCGGTCTCGGTGGTAAAGGTGGTGTTTTGCTGGAGAATGATGAACGTTCTGGGTTGCTTGCTTCTGGAATCTCGTTCATTGATGGTGAGCATCTCCGTGAGGTTGGATATCTGGCAGTCGTATGAGTTGTTACACTGACATCATCGCTTATCCTAGTTGAAGATTGGCTGAGTAGTCCATCGTCATCTAAACTGTCAATTTCGTGTTCAAATTTCTCTAGACGTGACAGAAGGTTTGAATATCGTTCCATGACAGGCGAAGTGCTGCTGGAGCTCGGATTTTTCTTTTAACACGGCATCAAGTGTTGTTTTCAGCTCGTCAACATTTGCTTTTGCTTTATTGATGAGCAGGGTGAGTGATCTGAAACTCTTTCGCTGATCGATTGCAGTTTTTAAGAGGTCCAGCTTGCTTTTCAAACTCAGCTCCGCAATTTTGATTTTGTTTAACGCGTACTGGCAACTTTGACTGTTCTTCTTTGTCATCTTGCTCTTGTTGGTCTTTTTCGTACTAACAGGTAAAAAAAAACGGCTTCGAAACCGGAGCGACGCAAATTTCAAAGTCGAAAAACAGTAATTATGAGACTGTGAGGCTAATCAGCCCCAGTTTTTGTTGTTAAAAATACGACGCAACGTTTCTTAAAAATAGAATCCTGTTGTTTTTTTTGTGCTAAATCTAGCTAGTTTTATCTAAAAAAAAGAAAAAATAAACATGTGCGCGCGCTTGTTTCGTTATTTCAATAAACACGACCAAATAATTGCTGAAATTTGGGGAAATTAAGATTTCCTTATGAGTATAATAAGTGTATGGCTCTTGAATAGTTTTTTGTTACAATCTTTTACAAGTACAAAACCTTTTTTGAAAAAGGAAAAAAAAAATCCTTAGAGGCTGCTACTGCTTAGTACCTGTGTTGAAAATGTTTAAAAGTTTTTTTTTTCTTGCGGTGCGAATAGGCAACGTAAGCTACAGACAAGCAGACAAGACAACTCGACTTGTACTGGGGCTCGTTTGAAATTCTTTCCTCTTAAATTGAACTGCTTGCTTCTTGTTTTCTTTTCAAAACTTTTGAAATCTTTACTTTGAGAATTCCTTCCGCTCTTGTGACTGCTGACACTAAGTTTTGAAGATCATCTACTATGGTAACTACTGACACCAAAAATACTCTCTCCTTCTATCTGGTGACTACTGAGACCAAAAAGAGGGGCAAAGGGACTTCTTTCGGCAACTTCTGAGACCGCGGACAAAAAAGGAAGAGACGTTTGAGTTATCCTCAAGGAAGTATTTGTGTGAGCAAATTTAAGAGTGGAGTTATTTTGAGCTTTTGAAAACACAAATTGAAAACAAAAAATGTGATTGTCTGGTCTCTTAGGGATACATACTACCCCATTAACTAGGCTCGCGGCTAGTAGTATGCATTTTTTTTGTGAAAGAAGCAATTGGCAAATGTTCTGTTGCCTCTTTACTAAATGCAAAATCGAAATACTAAATTTGAAGCTTGTTTTAAACCAAACTCAGGGGGCTCAATGAATCAGTTTTCTAAGATCTACTAATTGTTTATTTCAAAACGTCAGGAAAACATTTTTTTGAATTTTAAAGTCAAAGATGCAATTTTGCTAAATTCAAGCTGCTTCCTTACTAGAATGCAAAATTGATCAACTAACTTTAAAGCTTGTAATATGGCAAACTGAAGGGGCTCAATTAACGGTTTTTTTTAATGGATTTAGTAATTGCATCTATCGAAATGTCAATAAAACGTTTTTTGAATTTTTAAAGTCAAAGATGGAATTTTGTCAAAATATAGTTGCCTCTTTTTTAAAATTCAAAACTCATAAACTAAGTTTGAAACTTGTATTATAGCAGACTGAGGGAGCCCAATCAATAGGGCTTCTTGGATCTACTAATTGTTTATATCATAACGTAAAGAAAACGTTTTTTGAATTTTTAAAGTCAAAGATGCAATTTTTGCCAAATTCTAGTTGCCTCCTTGTTAAAATGCGAAACCCATAAACTAACTTTGAAACTTGTATTATATCAAACTGAGGAGGCCCAATCAATAGGTTTTCTTGGATCTACTAATTGTTTATATCATAACGTCAAGAAAACCTTTTTTTGAATTTTCAAAGTCAAAGATGCAATTTTTGCCAAATTCTAGTTGCCTCTTTGTTAAAATGCAAAACTCATAAACTAAGTTTGAATTTTGTATTATAGCAGACTGAGGGAGCCCAATCAATAGATTTTCTTGGATCTACTAATTGTTTATATCATAACGTAAAGAAAACGTTTTTTGAATTTTCAAAGTCAAAGATGCAATTTTTGCCAAATTCTAGTTGCCTCTTTGTTAAAATGCGAAATCCATAAACTAACTTTGAAAATGGTATAATAACAAAGTGAGGGGGCCCAATCAATAGTTTTTATTGAACCTACTAATTGTTTATATCATAACGTAAAGAAAACGTTTTTTGAAATTTTAAAGTCAAAGATGCAATTTTTGCCAAATTCTAGTTGCCTCTTTGTTAAAATTCAAAACTAATAAACTAAGTTTAAAACTTGTATTATAGCAGACTGAGGGAGCCCAATCAATAGGGCTTCTTGGATCTACTAATTGTTTATATCATAACGTAAAGAAAACGTTTTTTGAATTTTTAAAGTCAAAGATGCAATTTTTGCCAAATTCTAGTTGCCTCCTTGTTAAAATGCGAAACCCATAAACTAACTTTGAAACTTGTATTATATCAAACTGAGGAGGCCCAATCAATAGGTTTTCTTGGATCTACTAATTGTTTATATCATAACGTAAAGAAAACGTTTTTTGAATTTTCAAAGTCAAAGATGCAATTTTTGCCAAATTCTAGTTGCCTCTTTGTTAAAATGCAAAACTCATAAACTAAGTTTGAATTTTGTATTATAGCAGACTGAGGGAGCCCAATCAATAGATTTTCTTGGATCTACTAATTGTTTATATCATAACGTAAAGAAAACGTTTTTTGAATTTTCAAAGTCAAAGATGCAATTTTTGCCAAATTCTAGTTGCCTCTTTGTTAAAATGCGAAATCCATAAACTAACTTTGAAACTGGTATAATAACAAAGTGAGGGGGCCCAATCAATAGTTTTTCTTGAACCTACTAATTGTTTATATCATAACGTAAAGAAAACGTTTTTTGAAATTTTAAAGTCAAAGATGCAATTTTTGCCAAATTCAAGCTGCTTCTTTACTAGAATGCAAAATTGATCAACTAACTTTAAAGCTTGTAACATGGCAAACTGAAGGGGCTCAATTAACGTTTTTTTTTAATGGATTTAGTAATTGCATCTATCAAAATGTCAATAAACGTTTTTTGAATTTTTAAAGTCAAAGATGGAATTTTGTCAAAATATAGTTGCCTCTTTGTTAAAATTCAAAACTAATAAACTAAGTTTAAAACTTGTATTATAGCAGACTGAGAGAGCCCAATCAATAGGTCTTCTTGGATCTACTAATTGTTTATATCATAACGTAAAGAAAACTTTTTTTGAATTTTTAAAGTCAAAGATGCAATTTTTGCCAAATTCTAGTTGCCTCCTTGTTAAAATGCGAAACCCATAAACTAACTTTGAAACTTGTATTATAACAAACTGAGGGGGCCCAATCAATAGGTTTTCTTGGATCTACTAATTGTTTATATCATAACGTAAAGAAAACGTTTTTTGAATTTTCAAAGTCAAAGATGCAATTTTTGCCAAATTCTAGTTGCCTCTTTGTTAAAATGCAAAACTTATAAACTAAGTTTGAATTTTGTGTTATAGCAGACTGAGGGAGCCCAATCAATAGATTTTCTTGGATCTACTAATTGTCTATATCATAACGTAAAGAAAAAGTTTTTTGAATTTTTAAAGTCAGAGATTCAATTTTTGCCAAATTCTAGTTGCCTCTTTGTTAAAATGCGAAATCCATAAACTAACTTTGAAAATGGTATAATAACAAAGTGAGGGGGCCCAATCAATAGTTTTTCTTGAACCTACTAATTGTTTATATCATAACGTAAAGAAAACGTTTTTTGAAATTTTAAAGTCAAAGATGCAATTTTTGCCAAATTCTAGTTGCCTCTTTGTTAAAATGCAAAACCCGTAAACTAACTTTAAAACTGGTTTAATAACAAACTGAGGTGGCTCAACCAATAGGTTTTCTTGAACCTACTAATTGTTTACATCATAACGTATAGAAAACGTTTTTTGAATTTTTAAAGTCAAAGATGCAATTTTTGCCAAACTCTAGTTGCCTCTTTGTTAAACTGCAAAACCCATAAACTAACTTTAAAACTGGTATAATAACAAACTGAGGGGGCCCAATCATTAAGTTTTCTTGAACCTACTAATTGTTTATATCATAACGTAAAGAAAACTTTTTTTGAATTTTTAAAGTCAAAGATGCAATTTTTGCCAAACTCTAGTTGACTCTTTGTTAAAGTGCAAAACCCATAAACTAACTTTAAAACTGGTATGATAACAAACTGAGGGGGCCCAATCATTAGGTTTTCTTGGATTTATTAAAAAGTTTCCATTAAAAGGTTGGAAAAACGTTTTTGATTTTTGGCGCTCAAAAAAGCACTTTTGCAAATTTTTCGTTTTTTGAGCAAAAATTTTACATTAACAACTAAGCTTTAAAAAAGTCAATTTAAAGTCCAACTGAGGTGTTCTTTTCAACTGCTAATTTTACTGTTATGTAAATTTTTTGCGACAAATTCAGAAAAATGTTTTTGAATTTTTCTGATGCAAAAAACGCTATATCGTTTTTTCGTAAAATCTGTGCGTTTTTTTGCTGCTAAATGCTGACATGTGGTTTCTCATGGCTATTTTTTTTCATAAAGTATCGACAAAAGCTCGTTGGGGGACAATTTTCATGTTTTTGAGATTTTTGTCGCAAAAAAATTCAAGTTTTTTGGATACGTCTAACCGGGAAAGGGACTTCTGAGGTGACGTCTGGGACCTCGGGCTATCATCTCTTGGTGACGTCTGCAACTAAAAAAAAGTCAGGCTTTCTTGATCGGGTGACGTCTGATCCAAAAAAAACATTGTCTTGGGAGTCTTTTCCTGATGCTGATTGTCTTCGTCGTGATCAGTATTGGTCTAAGAACCCATTGAATTCTGACACTTGGTACCGTTTCTTTGTCTCTTTGTCCTTGGGGGGGGGGGGTGATGTCACCCTCTTTGTTTTAAAAATATTCCGTTTCAGAAGGTAGACTATGTTTCTTAATCACGTCGGTAGGTCTCCAAATTTATGTAATGAAACATATATTCTAGACTTTTGGTTGCTCATATTTGGTTGCGACTTCTTGTCAGATGTTTTTGGGAAAGAGTAACTCTCTAGTTTTTGGCGGTAGTTTTAATCATCAGCAAATGTCATGCTTTTCTTGAGTTCCCAAGGTCATTGGGAACAAGGAGTCATCATCCACTTTAAAAATTTGAAAGTTTGCAAATGTCTTGGTGCTATCTTTTATGCTACTTGAATGGCCGGTGTATGGTTTACAAAAACTACTGATAACAATGAGACCACTCGGCTGGTTGATATGCTTAGACTTTTGGAAATCGGATTTTAATCTTCAGCCAACAAATACAATCGTTATAAAGTCTTCTGAAAATCTAATTAAACTCCACCACTCATTTCGTCATCACTTGAAAAAATCTTGTGGCTTGACTTCAACAATCATCAGAATAGTATTTCTTTCTGACATCTGCAAACAGCTATTACCCAAACCATTGTCAACTTCAACAAAAGTTTATGTTCTTTTCTGCTGTGGGAAAACTAATTTAACATCGGAAGCTGTTTTTATAGCCTCCGGCTACGAGAACAGTTTCCGCACTTGTCTCCAGCCTCCCAACTGAACGCAGAAAAAACCAGCTTACGAAGTGAGACAAAATTTTCCAGCGTTCAACGGTAGCAGGAATGGGGTTGTTTCGATGCCAGATTTTAGAAGCGGTTTCAGTCTGGCTGTTAATCATTCAGGCCGGCGATACTGAGACGAACCCTGGACGAGAAATATGTGGATGGTGAGGTGAGGCTGTGGCAACGAGACACTTAGAATGCCAAAGGTGCCATACTAAATTGCACAAGAGCTGGCAGACTCTCATGTCTTGCACAACGTAGTGGAGACTTAGACCGAGAGATACGAACCACACATCCAGGCATCACCTGTCAAAGCTACGCAGTTGAAATCCATTGTGAATGCGGATCTATTCCGCGGCCTGCCAGACAAGACCACCACTATCAATGAATATGTAAAGTGTGCCGCGCGAGACCGCAGTAGGAACAACAAAAAGCGCCAGGAGAAAATTATGAATACCGAATCTGCGCAGGAGTAATCAGTAAGCGAGCAAATTGGAGATTCTCTAGCTGAGGAAATGAAGCCCACCTGAAGCGCTCAGCGGAAGATTGGAAGTGCGACGCTCTCAGACCCGAATACAAGCAACCAACACAAAGCAACAAAGAATCTAGTCCAAAGGATCTAAAGGGATCATCATGCAAGCACTGCCGAGGGATCATAAAGAAGAAATCCCCAAGAGTTTTATGTTAAAACTGTGCCGGTATATTTCTCGTAAAAAAATCGTAGGAAGCACCAGACTGGTACTTGCCTCAGTGCACTTTACCAGCCGACATGCACTGGGGCTAACGCCAAGGAAACGAGAAACTGCATTACCTTGTTACAAAGGAACTGCTGTGGTATCCTCTCAAGTTGGAAAGAACTGGAGACAATCCTGTGGACAAATAGTGCTGATGTAGCATGTATTCAAAAAAACAAAGCTCATTCCAATGCACATGATCCCGCAAATCACTGCGGAGACATCAACCGCGAGAGGAGGAAGCTTAATAATACTTGTCAGGAGTGAATTGAATTAATATCTGATTACGAGTAAGATGCAAGAGCAGAACCCTGGTTTGGTGTCCCTCGCACTGGAAGTGGTGGCGGGGATAGAAGCTTTAAAACAATGAATATCTATATGCCAACAACGTCATCGCCCACTCTTGTGGAGACAACTGCAACCTGTAACAATTTGACAATCGAAATTGACGAAAAGGAAATGGCAATGGGTGACTTAAACTCCCACGACGAGTTGCGGGACCGTAAAACGAAGTCGGACACACGTGATGTGGACCTCGCTGAAAGCTTGCTGGAAGCTGAAGCCGAAGTGATGAACACAGGAGAGGCTACAAGAATGGACCCTTGGACAGAACGTCTAATGTCGCCTGACATCACCCTAGTCCTCAGTCAACATACTACTGGCGAGCATTGGAAGGTCGTACAGGAGCAAAATCCAGACCACTTTGCAATTTTGTTTACCGTTCTACTGACAATAGAGGCTAAGAAGAGTGAGTGTCACCTATAGTTGGACTGCTAACGAGCAGACTGAACATTTTTCACAAATCAATTGAAGGAACAACAAGATAGTAAAGATTGGACATCAGTACATAGAGAATGTAAAGACCTGGAGTCCTCCATTCGGAAATGCTCACACACGCATATCATAATAAAAAAGGCGGCAAGGGAAGAATCTGGCAGTATGGAGAAGAATCTGGCAGACAAAAAACCAGTAAAAGAGCATCAAAAAAACCTTGCCGTCTAAACTCTCACTTGTTGCTATGTACATTACAATCTTAATACGTAACAATGCTAATACGTTACTTGAATTGAAGATACGAAAGAGTGTTGTTTTGTTTTACACCTTTGATATGGTGCCGTTCCTTATTGAACCAACTATTAGCCGAATCGTTGTTGTAGCAGCAAATTTCTATATTGAAGATTGTCTCTTCCGGATGGCCTATGAGTTATTACCTTCATTCGTTGCAATTGATTCGAACTCCTTGTTGTTCCGACCCTCTTGAGGGGGGAGGAACTATATGCTCAACTGGGTTTTTTTTTGTTCCGTGAATTTTCGCCGCTCGATATATTCATCGTAGAGAGTTGAGACTGGTATCATTAGAAAGCTCGTCCAGCGTAGAATATGGAATTAAACAGATTTTTTAATTTTCGTTTTCTACAGGGAGTTATCGAGGCTTAAACTTCTGAGAAAAGAAGAGTGAATTCACGTTGTTTTTATTCACATTTTCCGGAATTTTTGCCTAAATTTTCGTCAATTTTGCTAAAATTTGTTATAATTTTTAAAAATAGTGTCGTTGATTTTATTTTTGAAGACGAACAAGCATTTTTGATTGTTTTGATTTAATTTTTTGGTCAAAAAATCTGGATAAACATTTCAAAATTTAGCCTTTTTCATCAACAACAGCACGAAATAGTCCACTTTGATTAAATTTGCCTACAGTACACCCCCAAACAACACTCATACAATCTTTGTAGACTCAGAGGGGGGCTATTTCTACTTCAGAGTCCGCAGAGAGTGCCTTGTAGTTAAAACTTTGCCGTTTTTTGCTAACTTTACTCGTTGATTATCAAAAATGCAAAATTTATTTTGAGTTTCAACTCAGAAATTACCTATATCTACAACATTCGAAAAATCAATTGTTCTTAACGGACAATAAGTATTAACAGGGGTAGTTTTGGGCCATTCTTGGACTGTTACAATCCAAAAAAATCGGGTTGTAATCAGTCGGTCTTTTTTTAAAAAAAAAAGACTTTTTTTTTAATAATAAAGAACAGAACATATCAAATCAAAGCTCAGGAGTGATAGGTCCAACCAATTCGCTTGCTAAGCAGCTCCAAGCTAATGCATTTAGTTTTTTAATTGAAAGTTTATGGTTGTTTCTTTTTTTAAAAATAACTGACTTTTCAATAAATAATAGCTTAATTAACTTTTCCTCTATTTTTTTCTTAATTTGTTCAACTTTGAGCTTAGTGTCAGCAAAGAAAGACTGATTCTTCTTTCTACTGATTTAACATTTATTCTCGGTGGCAGTTTAAAGCCTGAAGTTATTGTTTTCTGGCTTTGATTCTACAAGATTTCAGATTTTTTTTGTTTTGATATTTGCCAGTTTTTCTTGTTTTCTAATTTTGTCACATTATCATATTTTTGACAGTTCTCATGTCACCTTATTAGCATTTAGAATAAGGCACAATTGAACATATTAAAATCCTGAAAGATATACATCATCGTTTTAACGGCCTCGACGCCTCTTTCTTGAAGAAATCAATTGAATTTTTTAATTTTTGTCTCTAACTGTCATTTATACTTTGTCGTTTCGGTCATATGAAATTTCCTGTATAGTGATAGCTTTCATTGGCTTTTCATGGAAGAATAAAAAAAACCGATATTCTGATATTAGCAGATAGCTGATGGCTTTTATGACCTTCAAACCCATCGTTTTCCAAAATTAAAAAAAAAACTTTTTTAACTTCGCAATTTTGTTCTTTTTATGTTTCTTTTTTGTTACCTAATCTCGTTAGTTGATTACAGGTCAAATATGACATTATGGGTGTCAAGGGAATAAAAGGGATTGGTGTCCCAAAATCTTTTTTTTAAAGAATTTGTTATGACCTTAATGGCTTCGACACCGGTTTTTCACAAAAAAAAAGTAAAATTAGTTTGGTTTTTGTCATATTTGACGTTCTTTTTTAGATGCAAGAAATATTCTGGATAATTACAGGTCTCGAGGGCTTCCTTTTCATGAATAAATGACCCTATTTAAATAGCTCTTTTTGTAATTAATGCCTTTCATGACATTGAATGTAATTTTGTTTCGAAAAAAAAATTAAAAGTATTACATACTTTAGCACTTCGCTTTTTTGTCTACTTGTTACCTAGTCTTACTAATGAATGGCCACGTACTACATTATAGCTGTTTGAAGAAGGCACAATCAAATATATTTTGAGTGCCAAAATTTGGCTTGACGGTTTTGACAGCGTTTTCTGGCAGGTTTCAATTGAAGTTTTGTTTGTTCTTTGTTGTTCTTTTTAGCCGCTCTAAAAAATGAATAAGGTCAGGTCCTAATGCCCTTCTATAGAAGCAGTGGTAATCGCCAATTTGTGGTAATATTAATTTATTCCTAATGGTATTTACTACTTTGAAGTTAATTGTTTCGAAAAAATAAGTTAATTTTTTTTACTTTTCTGTTTTTGTTCTTTTTTGTATAATTGTTACCAAACCTTTTTATGGACTGGTCGCATATGTTTTCTGGTGATTTATAAGTTATTTTTGTTTAGTTTCAGGTTTATCTGACGGTATGTTGACTTTGTTATTAAATTTAGTTTTTAAGAGGGACATAAATTTTTTGATGTAATTAATGTTTGTTGTTGTTGTTGTTTGATTTCGCTGTTCGTTTTGACTCGCTTTCTCAATATTGACATATTACAGCAATCTAATGCATCAATTTTTACTCCACTGAGTTATTTGTTTTGGAGGTTATCTTATCGTTCATACAGAATTTTTTGAAAAAGACTTGGGCTTTTTTGGGATTCGCAAAAAATAATTTTTGGGTTTTTCTATCTGTTCCTCATTTGGTAGACAATTATGCCAAAATTGTGGATGGGCGGGGTCGGAACCTTATGTGCCATTGCACATTACCGAGCCGCCTTGTTGAAACCTATATTCGCTACTCTGATTTTGCGCAATTATTTATTTTGAAAGATATCGTGGATCCTATAGTTAAACTAAGTAAAGAATGGGGCACAACAATACTTGGAAATAGGACCACTGAGCAATGTTTTTCAGGTTTTGAAACCACACATATCCAGCGGATGCTGGATCTGACTTGAATTAGTTGCGTGCGGAGAGACAACCGCTTGTTACAAAACTGAATTGGGTATACCCCGATCTCGTTTTAACCGGGTTACTATCAAGATCAAAGGGTACCAATTGAGGCAGGACCGAGCTGGCTCTGGCGGCGCAGATGCGTGACAGTGGTGACAAAGTAAGAAAAAAAAAGAAATTAAGAAGCCAACGTTTGGAAAAGTCGACGAATTGATCGACACCAATGTGAGACCGCAGGAAATCCACAAAACTGTAAGACAGAACAGAAAGATTTTATTTACTGATTTTGCAGTAAATTGATAAAATTTAGACGGCAAGAAACCCAACCCTTGAACTTTTGATATTGAATGGGTTAGTCAATTCAAAATATTGGATAACTGGTTACCCTTAATCCCCATAATTTTGAGACAAAAAAGACATCGATTTTGAAAATTTTTGCTCGAAATGTCGAAAAATCGAAAAAAATTGATATAGAAGGTTCGTATATCAAAAAATTGCCTCTGATATAGAGAAAATAGAGAAAACATTATGCTAAATTGTTCAATTTTGAACATTTTTGGTCAATTTTGATGCAATTCTAAAAACTTTAGAAAATCAATACCGAATATTGATAAACCGTATTTTCAAGCTTAAAACCGTCCAGTTTACTGGATTACCGTTCCGTAATCAAGAATTTGCGAAAAAATTGACCAAACCTTGAAAAAATTGGACAAAAGCATAAAAATTTGACAAATTTGTCAAAATTATGATTTTTCAACTAGAAGGTTCGTCGATTTGAGTGAAACTCAATACAGAGAGAAATGTGAAAAATTCACAACCTCTGGCTCAAAAAAATTGTCATCGTATTTTTTTCGTATCTCGTTTTCGTACCGTACCGTCCGCTTCTTCTTCGTTCCTTAACTTCGACATTCACAATTTCCGTTTATTTTTGATCAACATCGCTCTCCCAAAATTGCATTTTTCGTTTTCGTATCCGCTCATTCCGTTTTTGTTGCGTTCATAGTTGTGTTTCTCCGCCTAAGTATTTCTTCGATGTAGTATGTTGTCATATACGATGAAGTATGTTGTGTTTTTGTTGCAGTATGTTGATTAAGCTGGTAGGCTGGTTAGTTGCTTTAGTCTTGTTGCTTTCTAGGGTGTGCATTAAGTTTGTTCTAGAGTTACGGCTAGTTGGTTCCTGGACTTTTCCAGCTTACTAATTTAATAGCACCCCCGTTGTAGTATATTGATCTTTGCTGCTGTATGTTCGCGTGTAACTCTATGATTGTTAGTTGGTTTGGGTTTCAGCCTTCTAGGGTGTGACTTAAGTTCATTCTGGAGTTACGGCTAGATTTTTTCTTAACTTTTCCAGCTTTCATAGACTACAAATGCGCTGCATATTACATAACCTTTGCTGTAGTTGATTTAATATTGTTAGTACGCTGATCGATTGTTTAGGTTTGAAATTTGCTAGGGTATGACTTAAGTTTATTCTGGAGTTACGGCTAGTTTGTTTGGTTGAGTTTGTTGCTGTAGTCTGCAAGCATAGTACTTCACGACCTCCCCGCTCGTTGCTTAATCGTCTCCCGCCCGTTCCGTTCCGTATTTCCGTTTCGTTTCGCGCCACTCGCTCAACGCATCCGTTCTGTCCGTCTCGTTTCCCGTTTCTTCGTGCGTCGCTCTTTCAGCGTTTCCGTCCCGTCCGTTGCGTTACCCGTTTACTACCCGCGTTTTCTCCATTTCCGTTCCGTTCCCTGTTGCGTTGCCGTTCGCCCGTCCTTCCCGCCCCGTCCGCTTCGTTTCCCGTTTCGTCGTGCTTCTTTAACCCAGTCCTCTTTCCCCGGTTGCCCGAGTTCCTGTTTAGTCTCACGTTGCTTTCAAGCACGTTAGACGCCCTCTCGAATTTTTTACTCACTTTCGCCGAAAAATTCATTACTTGGTAACTGTTTTCTGCTCTTCGACGTCTTGATTATCAAGTCGTCGTCAATTGGGTTTGGTATAACCCTCATTCCACGTGTTTGGTTGAAAGTTACTATACATTGATAAATTAGCCATTTCGTTATCATGGCCGAACAGCAAGAGAAATTGAAAAAGCTCTTTACTGCAAGATCTAATCAAGAATCTGAGTTATGTAACATCCATAAGGACATCACAGATGCCATAGATCGTCAAGACAGGAGGGTTGAAGTTGAACGCTTGGTTTCTAAGCTGAAGGACATTTTCAGTAAACTGGTGCAGAAGAATGAGGAACTATTTGACTTTGCCAGTAAAGCGGAGAACCCAGATTCAATTTACCCTGTCCTTGAGCAATGGTTGGATGATGTAACTAAGAACAATGATAAATTCTTGCTTGCGGCTAGAAGTTATATTGACTCAGTTGCTGAGCGAGACACCGTATGTGAGGGTGTTAATCCTCAAGGGCATTCTAAGAGAAGTTCACGCCGAACAACATCATCAATGTCTAGCCAGCGTAAACACGAATTTCTCATGGCAAAACTAAAACGCGAAGAGGCCGAGAAACAAGAGCAAGCTGCCATGCGCCCCGCTAAACAAAAACACGAAATTGCCATGAGAAAAAAAGGAGCTTGAAATACAAATGGAACAGATGGCACTTCAAGAATTGGAGGACGGCCACCGCCAGCGTGTTGCAGCGGCTAAATTAAATGAGGCTGATTTAATGGATAATCATTCATTGTTCAGTCACCACTCAAGTGAACTGAATTTGTTTTAAGATAGGGGTCAGATAGAAGTCAGGGACTTGTTCAGGATTGGGTAAATTCGTTTCCAGCAAGTAATTCAAGTGAAATAAATTTTTCTCGTCCTGGTTCAGCAACCGCCGACCCTCCTGTTAAAGATACTTCCCCTAGTAATCCTCCAGAAAACCCAAGTAATGTTGCCGATAACTTACATAATCTTGAAATGCTTTCTCAGTACACACGGCCAGGAGTTGCAATTTCTGTTGTCCAGCAGGAAGCTTTGTATCGAGAATATCTCCAGGCTCAACTGCAGCAATCATTCAGTGATCAAAGGGTCGAGCAGGCCCACAGTCCTTCAGGAAGTGGTAAGGTGAACCCAGTGAACCAAGTACCAGTCGACGTACAAAATGTCGCACTCCCACCACTTCAGCCACCTACGCAACCTCCCCGGCCACCGACACCCGTTATGGCACCAACGAATTCCATTTTTGTACCTAATTTTTCAACAAACCCACAAGTAAATCAGTTCTTGGGTCCGAAAAGCTCCAGTGTGCCTGGTCAATTACACATGTGGATGCCTCATGTTCCGCAACTACTGAATCCATCTCAAAGTAACATTCCACACCAAACACAGGTCCCTATTGCCCATTCCCCGCATAATGTCCCTCCACTTCTAAACCCACTCGTGAACCCGCCTCCTGTATTCCCGCCTCAACAATTATATAATCCTCAGCCTCCCATTGTTCCGTCGGCCATTCCAGCGAGCGCAACAGCATACTTACCCGTCCCCAACATTCCACAACAAAACATTGTCCATTCAACTCAAACCCGCCTGGTACCGTGTCCTACAGCACAAAGACCTCCCCAGAACTGTAACCTTGATCTAAACTTGTGGAGTTTTCCTCAGAATAAACCCCCACACGTAAACCAGGCGACAAATAATGCTACCGACTATAACATTTTTCAACCGTACCTACCCCCAAGCACAGCTAACCCCGCTATCAGCCATCCCATCTTGCAAATGAGTGCGCATAATCCAAATGGCAACTACGCAGCAACTTGTAGCATCCCTGGTAACCCCTTTAGTACAACTACTAACATCGCGCCACCTTTCGTCACGCCGGTTATACATCCAACATACGGGCATACTGCACCGATACCATTGTGCTGGGGTGGCCCACCGCATCCCACGCCTCCAGCGCCAGTATCTGAAAATGCAAGCTTGATTAAGGCATTCACTGACGCCTCAACTAGCAAGAGGAATGACCCGCTACCCGAATGGAAGTTGTCCCAATACAATGGGGATCCCCTACAGTGGCACAAATGGTATGGTCAGTTTAAAAGCGCAATTGACTCTCAGTCCTTAACTGATGATGTAACATTGACATACCTTAAGACCCTCGTAACAGGTAAAGCTAAAACAGCTATAGCTGAGTTCGCCTACTGCGGCGCAATGTACAAAGACGCACTGAGGACCTTAGAACTTAAATTTGGCCAACCACAGGTGGTCGTAAGTGCTCATTTGGATAAGCTCAACAGCTTCCCACCATTGAAGATGCACAATAGCGATAACATCATTAACTGCTCGGGGTGCATTTCAAGTCTTGTCAGGGTATTTAAATCGCTCTCACACGATTCAGATTTAAAGAGTGCTGCGCTTCTCAACACTGCCGTACAGAAGCTACCACCCAATATGAAGGAGTCATAGTTACTCTTCATGTTCAAAAAGCATTGGGTGAAACCTTCTCTTCTTGACTTCAACGATTGGTTAAAAGAGAAGGCCGAAGCGCACAATTTGATGAAGAATACCGCAACTAAAGCAAGGACTGAGGATACCATCAACTCAGTAACAAGATCAAAAGTTGCTTCGAAAGCATTCGCTGCAAATACACAACACAAGAGTAACCTTAAACCGCAACAGAAATCTCCGTTAACATCAATTTCTATTTGCATTGTATGCAAAGGCAGCCACCGGTTTTGGGAATGCCGTGTCTTTAAGGAAAACACCCCCACGCAGAGAGCCAAGGTCGTGGCTGAGGCAAAGCTCTGTTTCTCTTGTTTGCGTGATAAACACATGTTTAGGCAATGCCCAAGTCCCATAAGTGTAGGAAAGATGGCTGCAAAAGCTCCCATAACGCCTTACTTCATGGAGCTGAAAGGGTTTTCCCAGCTAAACCCTCAACAAACAACAACATCGATACTTCGAAGTCGAACGCAGGTACTGGTAGGCCATCTTTTGGTCAACAGCAACCAAGCAAAACAACTACTTTGTCTTCCGTAACGGATGTCAAAGGCCTCCTTCAGGTCATGGAATTGAAACTTACTAACTCTTCTGATACAAGTACTACGGCGTTGGTTTTATGCGATACCGCTTGCAGTAACTCTTGGGTGTCCGATAGTCTCGCTGCTAGAATCGGTTTGCAGGGTACCGCATTAAAATTTACCGTCAAGGGTATAAACAGAGAATAACTCATAGACACAAAGGTGGTTCAATTGACTGTGACACCTCATAAAGACCAAGACTTTGAAGCATTCACTGTGCGTCCCTACGTGAGGGAAACATTAAACGTAGGTTCCGACATGATTGACGTCAGGTCCATGCAAGAAACTTACCCACATTTGGCAGTTCTAGATCCAGTAAGATATAGCTATGGGAACATTGAGATGATACTTGGACAGGATGTCTACCATGCCATCCGCCCGTTAGAGTATTTTTCAGCCGACGAAAAGTGCTCACCGTTCGCTGTCCGCTTGCCCATAGGTTGGGTTTTAAGTGGCCCACTCCCGTCAAGTTCAAGTTTAGTCTCGGTGTGTTTCAAAGCCATTTTTGAACAGGATTTTGAATTAGCTTGTCAGGTTAAACCTTGGTATGATATGGAATCGTACGGCGCGTCCAAGCAAGTTGACCCACGATCCGCAGCGGATGCTTGCGCGCAGGAAATACTTAAAACAACAACTTTCCATAACGGCCAAAGATACGATGTCGGTATGTTATGGGCTGAAGACAACATCCAGCTCCCGAATAACTACTTTTCATCATTGGTACAGCTCAAGTCTCTCGAAAAGCGACTCTCGAGAGATGCATCATTGAAAGAAAATTATACTAATACCATCCGTGAAGACTTGGAAAAAGGTTACTTGATTAGAATCCCTGATGCTCACAAGGTCGAGCAGCGGTCGAATAAAGAGTGGTACCTACCACATCATCCCGTAACCAATCCGAACAAACCGGGGAAGTGCGTAGGTCATTAAATGGTGCAGCAAAGTTCCACGGTACTTCTTTGAATAAATCTTTTCTCACTGGCCGCGACCTGCTCCAAAACCTAATCCACGTACTACTTAGGTTCCGTCAACATCAATTCGCCGTGTCCGCCGATATTGAGGTATGTTCCTCCAAGTGGGTGTCCCTGACCGTGCGTTTTTTGTGGCGGGAGGACCCCACAACAAATGTTGTAGTGCATCAATACACGCGCCATATATTCGGGGCTAAGGCTCGCCCACATGCGCTAACTATGCACTGCAACGCACGGCCCGAGTCAATGTTAATCAGTTCCCGGAAGCAACCAAAGCTGTCCTAGAAAACTTCTACATGGACGATTACTTGGATTCGGTGGAGTCAACTGAGAGGGCTCTCAAAAGATCGAAGGAGTTGGTGCATCTTCTTCATCTAGGTGGGTTCAAGCTTACTAAGTTTGTAAGCAATGTACCAAATCTGGCTGATCGAAATGATGGGTCAACTCAGTCTACCGAACCAAAAGTAATTGCCTCATCTAAGAAGAATTCTTCGCACGTGCTTGGGTTGAAATGGGACCACAACAATGATACTCTAATTGTGGGTCGGGGCACCTCCAGTACAGTAACTAAGTCTTTAACACAACGCTTGCTATTGAGTCTAGTGTGTAAGGTGTTTGATCCTATCGGCCTAGTGGCGCCATTTACTGTTGGTGCCCTATTGTTACTAAAGGACATCTGGCGTGTCAGCGGGCAGCACTGGGATGAAGAATCACCAATAGACACTGTAGAAAGGATCCTCGAATGGAGTGTAGAACTACCAAAGCTTGCCGAAATCACTATACCAAGGAGTTACTTTTCGGGGAAAATTTAAACACCTGGAGCTACACATGTTTGGCGATAGTTCCCAAGAGGTCTTCAGCGCTGTTGCATTTCTCCGAGCTTAAGTAAACACCTCTAGTGGGCCAAAACCAGAGCTTGCATTTGTCCTGGGTAAAGCTCGTGTAGCACCTATGAATGTGATGACAATTCCAAAGCTAGAGATGCAAGCTGCTTTACTGGCCGCTCTGTTGAAACAGGATATCTGTCGAGCCCTTACTGTACATGTCAACAAAGTTTATATGTGGACTGACAGCACTACTGTCAGTCCACATATAAACTTGCAGTGGCTCAACTCCACAAGCAAGCAGCCAATATTTGTTGCAAACCTTGTATGCGAGATTTTAGAACACACTAGCGTTGACGAATGGAACCACGTTGCCTCAAGCGATAATCCAGCAGATGCCGGTACTCGTGGTATGTCCGCTGAGGTTTTGCAATCAAGTAGCTGGGTGAGTGGTCCAGATTTCTTAATAACCAAAGACTTCCCGTTCGAACCAAGCATCGAAGTAGTTAAAAACATCAAACTTGGTATAGTAGCTAAGGAAACTGACGAAACCAATACATCATTGGCCGCATCCGTAACCAAGTCAACTAAGGAACCGCCCCCGCAACTAATCCCATTCAATAAGTACAGTTCTTGTCAGAAGTTGCTACGGATAACAGCGTACGCACTCCGCTTGTTACCTTCTCACGAATGTTACCGTAATGCCGATGGTAGCATCATAGACCCCACGGAGCTTGAAGAAGCCGAGCGTCATCTCCAGTATCTTTTCCAAGGGGAGTCATTTAATGCGGAGAGAAAAGATCTCCTCGAAAACAAACCCGTTAAACGGAGTAGCCGTATTGCCCCGTTTTCTCCCTTTATGGGGCCAAATCGTCTTATTAGATCGGCAGGCTGCATCAAGCGGTTGGTCGAAGTTGACTTTGATGTGAAACATCTTATCGTTCTTGACGCACGCCATGCATTTGTAAAGTTGTTCCTCAATCACACCCACGTTAAACATCATCATCAAGGTATTGACTACCTGCGAGCTAAAGTACAAGAACGTTATACCATCCTCAAATTACGATCCTCACTGCGTTCAATTAAATCCAACTGCGTCACGTGCAGGATGTTCCGCGCTGCCACTATTCAACCCATTATGGCTGACCTCTCAGTAGAAAGACTCGCATACCAGTCTCCTCCCTTCACGAACACCGGGGTCAACTACTTTGGCCCGTTTTATGTTACTGTACGTAGGACTACCGAGAAGAGGTGGGGTTTCCTCTTCACATGCTTAACTACTCGTGCCGTTCATGTCGAAATTGTTCCTTTCATGGACGCCAGTTCGTGTGTAATGGGAGTGGAGCGGTTCGTCGCCCGTCGGGGTACACCAGCCATTCTTTGGTCAGACAATGGCACTAACTTTGTTGGCGCGGAAAAAAAACTACGCGAGAACATTGAAAAGTGGAACACCACCAACATCGCTGTGGAATTTGCCCACAAAGGCATCAAGTGGAGGTTCAACCCACCCAGTGCGCCACACCAAAGTGGCATCTGGGAGAGGCTAGTACGTAGTTTCAAGCGCGTACTTTACACAATCCTTGGAACACGTCGCCTCACAGATGAGGTTTTAAGTACCACTTTTTGTCTGGTCGAACATGCCTTTAATTCACGTCCGTTAACGCCCGTAAGCGCCGACCCGTCCGATCTAGGCGCATTAACACCTAATCACTTTCTCCTCGGTAACCAAGCACGTAGTCTTCCTTCCATCATTGGTGTAGATGAGTTTGATCACCGTAAGCGTTACGCCCGCGCGCAGTCTTACGCTAACGCTATTTGGTCTCGTTGGATCAAAGAGTACGTACCAGCGCTGAACCGACGTTCCAAGTGGCAGACGCCTGCCGTGCTTGACCTCAAGACCGGTGATTTGGTATGGGTAGTTGAAGAGACCAACCCAAGGGGTTACTACCCCACTGCTCGGATCACTGAACTCCGTTACGGTTCCGACAGCGTCGCACGCTCCGCCGTATTGCGCACGTCCTCCGGATCGCTCGTTCGCCCGCTTGTAAAATTAGTACCCATTCTCCCAGCATCTTCTTCTGGGCCGGAGGATGTTAGTAACTAAATATATGTAAGCGAGAGATATATCATCCAATCAGAATCGAGTTTTTAATTTGCGTATAGAATTGCGTCTAATATACACAAAAAGTTCCGGAAAAGTTCGTATAACCTAATTTTAAGTAAATAATACCATGATATGTAGCGAATAAAGCGGTTTTCGGCTTAATATTTTTAGGTTCTTTAGACAATTGTTGATCGATTATGAACCGATTCTGACGTCAATAACATCAGACAAAAAACCAGTAAAAGAGCATCAAAAAAAACCTTGCCGTCTAAACTCTCATTTGTTGCTATGTTCATTACAATCCTAATACGTAACAATGCTAATACGTTACTTGAATTGAAGATACGAAAGAGTGTTGTTTTGTTTTACACCTTTAATACATACAGAATGTAAAGACCTGGAGTCCTCCATTCGGAAATGCTCACACACGCATATCATAATAAAAAAGGCGGCAAGGGAAGAATCTGGCAGTATGGAGAAATTGATGCAGCGATAGCCGAGATGAATGCGAAAAGCGAGGAAAGACACGTGTTCCCAGAAGAATACAAAATTGCAGCAGACAAAACGGAGGAGTCTGTGCTCGAGGTGTTGATGCTCAAAAAATATCTTGAGGGAGAAAATGGAAAAGACCAAAGAGAAGGAAATGTGGTCTCTAATCCACATATTCGAGGGGAGCGAACCCATTGAAAAAAGAGAAAGAATATCGTCCACAAGGACTACGCAAAGACAACAGACACGTAAAATACTTATGCACTGGTGAGCAAATATTCTAATTAAAGTAAACTGTAGCTAATGAAACCAGATCGTTGGGTACAAGCATCTCAGAACAGAGAATTCAGAAAAGAAACAGACAACGAAGATGGGTTCTCTCAGAATTTTACAATGAAAGAACTTAAGGCTTCAATCGAGAAAACTAACCCAACTAAAGCTGCGGAAGCAGACGGAATGCATCCCAAATGATGAGACAGCTCGGGAAACGGACAATGGAGAGTCTCCTGGAGATGTGTGAGATGTCATGAGCAGATGCACAGCTGTTGCAATTGTCGAGAAGTTACAGCATCTTTCCGATCCCCAAACCGGGAAAGGATGCGTCAAAAATGGAAACGCACAGGCCAATGAGTCTTACGACAGTTAGGGGAAGATGCTAGTAAGTATCGTGAAAAAAACGCCTCGGTTATTTTATGGAAAAAAATTGGACTTCTGACGGAATCGCAAGCAGACTTCAGACAAAGCTAATCAACAGAAGACCAGTTGTTGCTAAGGTCACAATCAATCAGTGACATTAAGTGGCGAGTCCTATGCCCAGAACGGTGTGCGCCCTGATAGACTACAGCGGAGCTTACGATTCAATCTGGAGCGGAACTTTAGTGTGCACAATGATGGGAAAGAGAAAAACTACACAAATAATCAGATGGGTAAAAGCGTGGTTAGCGAACAGACGGAACTGCGAGACAAATGGATAGGGGAAGAGCAGGTGCAGGACATTCCTTCAAGGAGCACCACAACGATCGGTAACCTCACCAATAATGTTCCCAATCTTCATAGACGATATAGCAGACGATACTGAGGATGGGATGCTTTTGTCAATGTTCGCAGATGATGTGCCGGTTATCTGTACTGTTAAATGTTTAGAAGTAACAAACAAGAGGGTAAAAACAACTAGATAGATGCAACAACAATAGATGCAATATCGATTGATTGTGACCTGTCGCCAAAAAGACAAGAAGCGGACAGCTGGCAGTTAAAGAACGTGGGAAATTGCTTCGGTTAAGTGGTATCAACCCCCGATATGCTGTCAGAACAACTGTACAAAACGAAGTAAAGTATAAAGAAAAAGGACTGGTGAAGCTACTCCAGAAAATCTGGATAGAGATCACTGGACCCGACAAACTGAAACCTTTTCGCCCAACAGGACGCTCTGTGGAACGGCAATCAAAATCCAAAAATTTTACGACCAAGAAGAGCAACAACATAGATGAGCAAAAACGAATAACGAAACAGTTCCTCGAGAGCCTCGAACTTTGAAAAATATCTACACTGATTGATAAGCAACAGCCGGAACATACAATGGAGGAGCAATGACGTTTTGCGAGGCCACAGGAGAGACATCATATTCAGGATCCGGCCGTTTTTGTTCAGATTACCACGCCGAAATGACGGTTTTTTTTGGAACGCTCTGGATTACATTGAAAAGACAACTGAGAACAAGCAGTGCAGAATGATTACGGGATCGATGTGGCTTGAACAAAACCTAAGAAAGCTCAACATGCAGAAGCAATGGATTATTTCTACGGAAAAAACCAGTGCATCCCATTCTATATGAGATGCACTGGTCAGCCTAAAATAAATTTGGAGACGAAGCCGAAATAGAAGCCGTTTGGTGCCCCAACAATTGTGGGATTTACGGAAATGAACAAGCCGACAAAGCCGCTAATGAAGGTTCGACAGAAAAGCAAAAGACCGCAGAGGTAGCCTTTGAGGCTGCATGCTCAGAGATAAAGTGGATTCTAAAACTGAACAACCAACCTTTCAACACCACTACCGAAGCATACATAGAAGATGCCAAAAAAATACCTGAGAGACAGAGTCCTGAACAGTTGTGAACAGACAATAAAATCAACGCTCAGATCAGGCCACCACCAAGACCTGCGAGGGTGGCGAGGAAAAGTTGGGCTCACTGAGGAAGTTGATAACTGCTGTAGAGTACGCAGAATTGCAGAAGAAATCACTCGTCGCGTCACCACCGACTGCTCAGGAATGTTCAACTAATACCAGAAAAACCGGAGCATAAAAAATCTGAAAACTGAACCTAAGAGGGCGCTTCAACTCTTTGAAAAGTGAAAGGAAAAGGCAGAAGATCAACTCACAAAAAGCAGGACTGTTTAACACACACACACATACACAAATACACACACACACCTTCTCTCTCTCTCTCTCTCTCACACACACACACACACACACACACACACACACACACACACACACACACACACGAACATGTAAACAACCCAATGTCTTCAGTTTTTGTCTGGTTCGAGGGAAATTTTCCACAAAAAGGCGGCAGACTTGCGATTGAGCAAGTATTGAGAACGTACAATTCTGAAATCGCTCGCGCCGCTTGATGGCGAGATTGAGAGGAGTTGATAGGTGACCATATTTTTCTAGTAACCCGTACTTGCAATGAGGATATCTTCGTCCTTATCAAATCAGAGAAGTGATTGAACTCAACTGGTGGTCAAATGGACTCTGATTGAGGCAAAGAATGATTAACGGTTAAAGCAGGGCATAATCGCGTTTCACATAAATCTCGTCAGAAAGTGATTTGGGTCAGGTTTCATCTCAAACTGTCTGAATGTTAAACTGTTTGTCAGTTATAACGCAATGAAAAATACGGGTGTGATGTAAATTTTCTGTATAAAAACAAATCATGGACAAACTAAATGTCGAAAAATTTTCTGGATGCTTCTGATCATTAACTAGGCAAATTACCCTCTGTAAAAGCTTAATTTGTGTTCAGTGACGAGCTAATTGCAAATTCCGGTCATGAAAATGCGTAGAAACGCACAATTCATTATCGTTGACTTTGATACTTAGAACAGAAAACACTTGAAAGGATGAATTTAGAAAACGAAACAGAAAAAGGCAACACCGATGGAGAAAAAAACGTCAAACTATTAATCTAAATCTTTAAAAATCTTCTTCTACCTAATTTCTTTTTGCATATACTTTCTTCCTCCTATTGTTGTCGCCTGAGTTGTTGTCTCAGAGTCATCGAGTACTGTTTTTTAGTTGTTACACTTAATTAAGTTTAAGGATACTACAGTTCTATTCTAAAGTAATATTGAATTGCATCTGTTAAATTAATGTTCCTAAATTAGTTATTTGCTAATTATAAAAAAATTGGTATGGATTTGATTATTTCCGTATGACAGGAAAATGGTCGATCTGGAAAATCAGGGAAAATGTGGACAAAAGCTCTGGAGAAATGGAAGCAGAGAACACAGGAAAGTTGATGATTCAAGATCTAACCAAGAGGAAAACTCAAGAAATTTTTTGCTATTTTTTTTTTAATTTGATCATCGTTTCTTTGCGTACAAACAACTTAAGATTGTCATATGCTGCTTTTGGATATTTCTTCTAATTTCTTTCAGTTTCTCCAAAGTCAATAAACTAACGTTTTTAATGAAAATAAAAGCTCACAGAAAACAAACAATTCAACTTATCCTTCGCTGACGGCAACTTCCGTTGTTAATTCAACTCAAGGAAATCAGCCTTGTTACAGTACATTAAAATTGAAGATATTGTAATCCAAATGTATAATCAAATAGAATTGCTCCTGTTAAATAAAAGTTCTTAGAAAGTTATTTGTCAAGAATAAAATTTTTTAGCACTGATTTGATTATTAACGTAAGACGCGGGCAGTATGACGCAACCGAACTGCATAATTTGAGAAAAATGATTGCACGAGACTGAAGACAACGTTTGTTTAAAGCTGTCACCATCAGCAGAAATCTGAAAAAATTCTGCTTGTTAATCTGAGCATTGATCTTCATTTTCTTCATACAAACAATATAAACTTTAGAAGTGCAATTTTTCGATTTTTTGGTTTTCTTCAAACTCAATGCGCTAACATTTTTGATAAGCAGTGGCGTGAACAAAGTCAACCAATCTGTCTCTAACAATAAGGTCGGACCTCTTATTCGAATTGTATTATTATAGACATAGAGATCTGTCAACATGTTCCCTCGCTTATTTCCCTACCCATCAATTTTAGGAATTCGGTCTTATTAGATGAAACCTAGTAATTCTAGTGATTGAGAACACATCTGTTCACATAATTTCAAAATGATGAATAAGCTAAATAACTAACAATAAAACAAACAAGAATTGCATGATTGTTTTCTTAATAGTTCTGGGCCATCATTGCAACATCTATAAAGGTGAACTGTCATTGTTATATTGTTGGAGTGGTTGAAGAAATGGACCAAGCCAAGTCAATGAAAATAACTCTAATTGGACACGGATACACAGGGAAAACAAGTCTGCTCAAACAGTTCACAGAAGGCAAGTACGTCACACTCTCTATTTCAATTACAACTGTAAAACTTTTTTTGGAATAATGTCAGGGTATACAATGCTGATCTTCCCTCAACAGTCTGATTTTTGTCTGATCATAGTTTTACTGTTTCGAATAGTTTATCATAATTGCATCGTTTCGTACAATCCATCGGATTGGAAGCATAAACTCGCTTCGCAGAATTACTTCGCAATGATTCAAGCTATGATTCTGGAGGCCCTGTTTGTAAGTTAGGCTAAAGAGCAATTTTCAGCTACAATCAAAATGTGATTGATTGCAATGCTAAACAACTACGTGCTTGAAACTTAACATAACTTCTAACGATATTGTCAGATTGACTTGGTCTTCGAGCATAGTATTTCATGAACATAAAAGCATTAGCATTTCAAAGATGTGAATAAACTAATGTTGCATCGTAACACTGTCTATAAATTCTTTTATATTCGCCGTAAAAATACCAGACGGAGCTGAAGTCAAGTGTGGAAATCTTCAGTCGACTAGGTATCCACTATGGTTTTATCTAAAGTACAAGGGATTTGAGTCGAGCATGCTCTTTCATACAAGACGCTTTTCGTTCATTGTCGTTTCATAAATCGAGGCTTAAACTTGAGCTCTGCTCATTCAATGTAATCATTTTCGAAGATTGCCCAGAATGAAGTCCGCGACCCAAAACAAGTAAGCGCCTGAAGGTCTTGGGCCGCGAGGGGTCTAATACCACCGAGTTCATAGTCTGGATCCTTCCTTGGTCGCGGCATTGCCTCTGGTTCCATGCCTGAATAATGTCGAGGGCATTATCATAATTAGCAACATTTGACTCATTTACAGGTGAATTTGACGAGCGTTATGTCGCAACTACGGAGGGAGGTGACTTTAAGAGTTGGGCAGTGGAGAGAGGAGGAGAACTGTATGACCTGAATCTGTGGACTGTTAGTGGACAAGCATGCAGATATCCTGGATCAGTGCCCCCTATTACCTTCAGGGGTTCTAACGCTATTGTACTAGGTGCCTCAACTTAACTCAACTATTTCACTCACTTTACCTCAACGTTATTTGTTACAAAGTAATCTTATTTAGAGAAAATTATAACGTCCAGGGCCCAGGATTTAACAGAAAAATATGGGAAAGATGGAAAAAAGTGTAAAGAGTGCAAAAAAATGTTAGACGGTTAGTGCTACCCTTAAAACTGTTCTAGAGCTCTTTACTAGATCATTTTTTTCTAGATTGTCAAAAATCAAACAGAAAAATTATTTAAAGAGTTTTTCCTGTCTAACAAATGAAATACAAATAAAAGAGTTTTTCGTCCGGCAAAATTTTTGCAAGTGATTTACCTGACCGCCCTCTGGGTTATCATCTTTCCGAAAAATTATGCGGGTTGTTTTCACCTGTACACCATCTTGCCTGTACAGTGTGCAGGAAAGTTAACCTAAAATTATTATTTACTTTTGTGAGCACAATTTGGCACTAGCCGAACGAAAGCGCGCCAAAAAACATCGCCCGTTGATGTGCTCTTCTCAAAAATTTAAATTGGAGAAGATGAATTCTTCCTTCACGTTGAAAAAGATGAAGTAGCCACTGGAACAACACACTCTAGCACAATAGTTAAAATGATTGGCAGGAAAAAACTGTGCAAATTCCAGCAGATGGTCTAAAGAAAATACAAAAATAAGAAAATCACGAAACATTTCAGCCACCAAAGAAAACATAAAAGAAACACACAAAAAATTTTTGTGCTTGCAATTCAGCAAACGCTCTACTAAAACATTGCCTATCAAAAGCTTGTTTCAGATGCTACACAAAATGACTTAAGTAAACTCTACATAGAAAGTTCGCAGAAAATGGTCAAACACAAATGAAGAAAACGTGTTTATAAAAAAAAGTGTACGAAAGACATTTTTAGAGACGCAATTTGCAAGAAATGGAAAACTCAGCAAAACAGAATTTAATTTGAAAAAAATGCGATTGTCCAGTCATTCCTGAATTGAGGTACTCAAAGAATCAAATATCCACAGAGTGTTTTTACGTTCCAAATAAAAATTTCTAAATATTATCCTTTACAATCAAAACTAGTTTTACAGACTGAGAAAGTAGTTCTGTAACAATTAACCCTGAGCAAACAAATTGCGATCCAATGAAAAATAAACAAAAACAATTTCAACGAGAGCAAAATCTTAAAAATCATTGTATGTATATAAATCATTGTATGTATATAAACATATGCGGAACGCGTCACACAATTGTTCTTGAACTGTTCTGCATTGTAAATTTAACAAAGAGAGCCATATTTATCAAATCAATATCCAATCAGTTATTCAACATTGCACCCTCAACATTGAATGTCAATATAATCAATAACCATAATGAGAAAAATTGAACACTTAGGTATAGTAATCTAAACAATTATTTTTCTAGCACTAACGTAATTAAACATTATTTTTCTAGCATTATCAGAAGATATTGTTTACAGGAGTGCAAAAATTTTTCTGGTCTCTCGAATTACAAAAGTATATTTTGAGTCCGAAAAATTATTCTTAATGTTATTGTTTTCAGACAGATGACAATGTGTCATAAAAACTTTCAACGGAAAAAAATATTCTACAGTTTATTTTAGATTTTTTTTCGAAATTTTATTCTGAGACAGCCAGTTTAAAAAAGACCATGTAGAAAACTGTAAGATGATTAGTTTATAATTTACCATATTTGAGTGGCCAATAAACCAAATAGAATAATTCTTTTGAATTTTTATCTTAAATGAGAATCCTTAATGATAAAAAGAATACATAAATACAAGATTAAACATTTGAAAGATTTCGTATCTACTTCTTAAAATTTACTTTTCTGCGAATATCTTTTAGGACACAAGTATATACGAAAAGACTCTTTTCCATAGCTGCTGTTCTTTAAATAATGATACTGTGCAAATGAAGTCAAAACTGTTTTTTCCTTCAAAATCCTTTTTTCCTTCTTTCTTTAACATTTATTTATTTGAGTGAAAAGCTTAAGCCGGTTAGTTAAAGGTTTGATGCTTCTTGAAGAAAGCCAACAAGTTTCTTCTATTGGTGTTCATCACTCTTCTATTGGCAAAAACAAAATCACTTCCTGTTTGTGAATGTGACGGGATGTTTCAGTCAAAGTTTCCGAAATTTGTATGACACATATCTTGATAGATCTTTTTCTTTCTGATAGCCACATTGAATAATCGAAATCTTTTTCTCTTGAGTTCGCCGGAGATCAATGACATCAAAATGTTAGAGAATAAAGTTGACCACCATTTTTGTCACAAATCAGGCTGGCTTCATTTTCAAACTCTCCATTAACTCCTGCGTCCAATAATAATAATAACATTATTGTGTTCTTTAACTTGCAAAAAATAGATAGCAGAAGAAAAAACAGAGTGACTGGCAAATCTCGCAAAGCACATCAGGCCAATCTTGGCTTTTGGTACTCACGTATTGTTCCAGCTCCGTAAAATTTTTTTGTTGTGGTATTTATATCACCCTGACTGCTTTTTTGAGCAAAATTTGGCACTAACCGAACGAAAAAGCGTCAAAACAGATTGCCCATTGATGAACTCTTCTCAAACGTCTAAATAATTGAAGTAGCCACTGGAACAATACACTCCCGCACAGTAGTTAAAATGATTGGCAGGAAAATCCCAGCAGAAGGTTTAAAGAATAACCAAAAATGAGAAAATCTGGAAAGTTTCAACTACCAATAAAAATATGAAGGAAACACAAGAAAAGGTCATGCTTGCCTTTCAGCAAACGTTCTATGAAAGCATTGCCTATCAAAAGCTTGTTTCAAATGCTACACAAAATGACTTAAGTAAGCTATACAAAAAAATTTCAAACTTAAATGAAGAAAATTGCGTATAAAAAGGTACGAAGGACGAGAAGCAATTTTTATCTTTAGCGATGACATTTTTTAGAGAAGCAATTTGCAAGAATTGGTAGTCTCAGCAAAACAAATTTAAACTAAAAAAATAGAATTTTTACAGTCATTCTTTGAAGTTGCATATCAATTGTTAGATATGTACTAGGTGTGATAAACTCTAGATATCTTAGATCTACTTCAATGAAATAGAAAAAAAAACAGAAAACTGAAAAAGCTGAAAGGTCACATACCGCACCTTTGTCGATTGGAAAATGAAGTTCTTGACGCAATTGATGATTGAAAATGACAAAATTGATGTCAACAGTCACAGTGAGACAATCATTTCACTTTCTGACCCTATCAAGCATAGCATGCAATCTCACTAGTTGGGAAACAAAAACGTTGCAAGCAAATACAACTGAAGTACACAAGGAATCAAATATCCAGTGATTGTTTTTACGTTGCAAATAAAAACTCCAAAACGTTATCCTTTACAATCAAAACTAAATTTACAGTCTGAAAAATCAGTTTTGTAACAATTAACTCTGTGCAAACAAATTGCGATCCAATGAAAAATAAACAAAAACAACTTCAACGAGAGCACAAATTTAAATATCAAAAAATATATATATGCAGAACGCATCGAGCTAGTAGTCACACATTTGTTGTTAAACTGTTCAGCATTGTTAATTTCAACAAAGAGAATAGAATATATCAAATCAAAATCCAGCCAGTAATTCAACATTGTATATTCAACTTTGATTATCAATATACACAATAACCATAGTGAGAAAAATTGAACACTTAGGCATAGTAATCTAAACAACATTGTTCCACATTATTTTTCTAGTTTTATCTGCAGATATTGGTTACACGAGTGCATTAATTTTTCCAGTCTTTTGGATTACAAAAGTCCATTTTGAATCAAAAAATTTATTAAGTATGTTTTTGTTTTCAGACAGATGAGAATGTGTCATAAAAGCTTTCAACGGATAAAAGTTTTCTCCAGTTTATCCTTGAAATTTTTTTATGAAAATTTATTTTACATTGTTAAAGTTGTAGGATGAAAAGTTCATATTTACCATAATTAAGTGGCCAATAAAACAAATAGATTAGTTCTTTTGAAATTTATCTCAAATGAGAATCCTTAATGATTAAAAAAGTGCATAAATACAATGATATAAACATTTGAAAGAATTTATGTCTACTTCTTGAAATTATCTTTTAGAGTACAAGTTTATTCGAAAAGACTTTCATATCTGTTGTTCTTTAAATAATGATACTGTACAAAATATCATTGCTGCAATTGAAGTCAAAATTGTTTTTTCCTTAAAAATCTTTTTTTTCTTCAATCCTTAACATTCATTAGTTTGAGTTAAAAGCTTAAGCCGGTTAATTGAAAGTTTGCTGCCTCTTGAAGAAGGCCAACAATTATCTTCTTTTTTATGTGTTCAGCAGCAATTGGAACAAAATAACTTCCCGTTTGTGAATGTGACGAGATGTTTCAGTCACGGTTTCCCAAATTTGTATGATACTTATTTTGATAGATCTTTGTCTTTGTGATAGCCACATCAGTTAATCCAAAATCTTTTTTCTTGAGTTCGCCGGAGAAATTTATCAAGATTCTTTCATCTGGTTGAATCGATGGTTCAAACTAGCAAGCACCTAATTTTTCAGTTTTCAGGATCAATTTTTTTTCTAATATCATTTTTAAATGACAGACAATTGTAGATTTTTTGTTGTTGTCGTCTAATAATTGTTTCTTCTAGGGCTTGGCGTTTTGAAATTACACAAAGGTGTCCTAGGAATGCTTGAATTTTGTTTCGAAAGAATGCAAAGTCTTTTTCTTACTGTTTATTTTCTAATGTTTGTAAGCTTTTTTGAGCTTTGGCCTCTCAAGATGAGCTCCGGGAACAAAAAAAATTGTACATTCAGTCCGATTTTGTAACATCGTTCTCCACCAAAACGCTCTAATAATTATTATACTATCCTGATTATATTGATAATTTCTGATTTTATTTTTATTCTAAATTTTCTAATTTCTTTCATGTCTTTGTTTGCACAAATGTCTCTGAACCACAAGTTTACATATAAACTTTTTATACTGAATACATACTATCATGATCAAAATACCAGTTTTGTCATTTTATTCTTGTTCTAAATTTTCTAATGTCACTGTTGTTATCGTTTGCGCAAATGTCTCTATGTATTCACTGCTTATCAGTGAAGACCAAAACTTAAACAAAATTGGTTACTAAAACGGTGCCATGGTGCAATGAACGTTAAACAAGTCATTGAGAACTGCACAGACAGCATCGTTACAACTCTTTTCTTTCACACATTTCAAACCCAACTGGGAATTTAAAAATGTTCTCAAATTTTTCCCTCATAGTGAAGGTATTTTGTCGAAAAGTTTACAGCAAAAATAGGGCTTTATTTCAGAAATCATACATATCGACTTTTCTACGTTTATAATACTTCTGGACTGGGGTGGATTCATATTACTCTTCCAAGGAAAACTAAAAAAACTGACCGTATTAGATGCTATAACATCAAATGCTGAATGATTGTTTTACTTCAGTGTTTGCAATCGTTGACGAGCAGTCGATGACAGTACTTGAAGAGTGGAGGAACAAAGCACTGGAAATAGTCCACCCGGAAACTCCTTTTGTGTTAGTGGCTAACAAGTGTGACAAAAAGCGGATGAGTGAACGTGACATTAGCCAGCTGGCTGAGCAGAGTGGCTACGACTTGTGGTTCCAGACTTCGGCCAAGACTGGAGAGAACGTCAGTCGTCTATTTGAAGAGACAGCAGATTTGGTCATTTCTAAGACTGCCAATCTCACCAGCAAAAACTCAATATTGAATTTGAGGCCTCCACGACCCAAAAAGAAAAAATGTAAATGTGGTTGATGACTCTATGGTTTGTTCATTCTAGAATTATTAAGCTATAATTAAGTTTAGCATGATACACAATGCTGGAAAATTTGAAAAAAATTGAACGATGTATATAGTCAGTAATAACAAAAAATTTAATAAATTAGTGTTTAGGGTTAATGCTAACATTATATTCAAGATGTTTTTATAATACATGTGTTTATTCCTAAACACTGCTGATGAGGTCTATTTTAAATGCGCATGATGTGCATATGTATATGAAAAAAGTATTGAAAGACATTTATATGCTATAGTATATATAAAGGTGGTGCAAAATTGCGTGGGTCAATGACGGAAAATATTTATTCAAGAAAAAAGTTATTTTTTTGGGTAGCTGTATTAGTATCCAGGTTGAGGTGTTCGTTTGATCAGGACCATCCGGTAAAAAAATCAGTCATGATCAGACTTTAGTTCGATCGAATTCAACACTCATTGTGTGGGAAATCATCGTTACCCTAGTCTATACCTGAAATTTATGAAAAGATTTGAGGACTCCAGTTAAAGTCGAGGCTAATTCTTTTCATAAGTACAGCCATTTTTTTTTCATGACTCGAGTAAAGGTCTTTTCATGCGCTTTTTGTGTCAAGCGTCTTTTCATAGTTATCTTGGGTAGAGCTTGGCCTTTTTATGGGTCGACCAAATTCTTTTCAACAGTCTGTTTCTTAGCAAATTTGGATTTTTTTGAAGGAAATTTTTTCTTTTGTACATACAGAAGAAGCACCTGTGCAAGACTGAAGAGCAATGCACTAGAACACTTTAAAACTAAAGAGTTAAAAACCTGCCAAAAGGCTTAATATATTTTGCTAATTTCAAGAGAAAGCAGTTAACGCAGCTGGACTATATTGCAACAGTAATTGATTAAATAACAATAGATTTTAGTATTCTTCTTCTTAGTGGCCATAATGGAAATGTGGTGTTATTCATTTTCCCTTTCAAATTAAATAATTATCTTAAGGACAAAAACAATCCAGTTTTTTGATAGGTGTGATTTTTGGTTCAGCTAAATCACATTAGACGAAGGAGCATGCTTGCTGACTATGATGTAAGCAATAGTTAGCAATACAATTTCACGTAATATTTTCAATGTTAAAGGACAGTTTTTATTGTCGAGCCAAATTCCAGGATACGTTTCGTTGTCCAGCCCGATTCCAGACGTTTTATTGTCCAGCCAAATTCCAGAGTAAGTTTTTTTTCCAGCCAAATTCGAAGACGTTTGTTTAAGTTCAAACCAAAATCAAGAACATCACGCAAAGTCCAGTTAAACCTTTTTCAAACTAAAAGGCTGTGGATGACAGTCTCTTCGTGCTCTAAATCGGTAGAGGAGGGTATTTTAATAACTCCAGGTCTAGAATAGGCAATTTGTTTGATTTGAGTGTGAACTTCAGAAACTTGTTGTCATCTATGTAAAAAATTGGCAAAAAGTTGTCAATCAATATTGGTTTCTGTTGAAAATGTTGATCAACTAATCATCAACTTTCCAGGGAGATATGATGGTCATGCTTTGAGTGTGTCCACAAAACGATGGGGCCCTTATTAGTGACATCATGGCATTTTTTACATCAAAATTCTTTATGGATTTGGCTCTACAGCGCAAAATATTTGAACATCACAATATTTTCGTTTTTTTGTTTCAGCTATTTTTGTTTACTCTTTAATTGATCATTTTATCAATGAGTTCTAACAATAAGTTCTTGTTTTGTCTGGTTTCTGATTTAGAAAAGCAACGCACCAAAATGTTCATCAAACAAGCGACAACTGCAACTTTAGAAAGTTTCGATTATTTCAGCACCTTAGTGAAGAAGAGAGAATTTCAGCGTATCCCGTACATGATTTCAACATTTTTAAGTTTGTGAGGGCGCCTTTATATGAAGGCCTCACAAATCAATCAAAACTCTGCGTTGTTTTATAAGAAAGCATAAATCACAATAAAACGGAAGGAAGAGAATTACTTTTAAACTACCTATTTTCACTCAATCAAGAAACGTCTTCCAGCTGGGATGACTGTTTTGTTATAGGTGTTGACAAAATAAGTCAGCCTGTTGGCAGTTTTGAGTGTTTTTCAATTTAAACTGCTCTGGCGCAATGCAATGATGGTTAGCCTTGCCCCTGCTTCGGTGTATAAAGAAACATAAAATTAAATACTACAAATAAGCAAAAATGTAGACTTATGAAAAGACTGCTTGCTCGACCCATGAAAAAACCGTGCTCGACAGGCGCTGAAAAATACTTTTGAGCGGGTAATTTTACTAGCTCTGTTTTATGGCACCGATTTAAATTACGACAGGATTAAGTTTTTGTTGCGGGATCTGTCATCGCCAAATTAAATGAAAACACAAAAGTTTTTTTTTTCAAATGTCTTTTCTTCTGGAAGCAAATATTTTTCTTTAAAACAAATTAAAAGGCAATTAAAAACTTTCAATATTTAAAATCTGGATGACTTTGGGGTTTATCAACTGAATGCTTAAACTTTTGAGGTTTAGATATTCTTCTCATTATTCGAAAAATTGATGTGCCCCTTGTCGTGGTAACGCTTTTTTGCCCAAATATCTGTTTTTGCATACAATTTCTATCACAACTTTTGTTAGGCTGATATATTAGTTTCTGTGGCACTATTCAGCGGTGAAATACAATGTGTCGACTTCCAGGGTTTTTGAATTGATGCAAATTTGCATGTCAACAATTGCTTGTTGTAACGACTCACGCGCACACATTGTGGAATCTAAAATAAAGAAAATTTATTGCACACAAATTATTCGACATTGATGCAGCATCAGAATACAAGCTTGATATTTCTTCATTCTTCCCGGGCCAAGGAGAATAAAACCATACTAGAATGGGTCCAAGGGGGTAAAATAATGTATAATAAATAAAATAAAAAATTTGTTTTCAGTACCAAATATTCAAGCTTCGAATAATTAAACTAAATTAGAGTTAAAGCGTCGTACTGAACGATTGCTAAGAGGCAGTTTGCCTGTTTCAGCACCGTTACAGAGATATTCAAAATTAGATTATGTGTTCGAAATTCATTTAGTTACTTATATTGAGACCATTCAAGAGGAACTGGAAAAAAGGGGGGTTTGATAAGCTAATTTTACGCACCAACTGTCTAATTGGTTTTACTTAAAAAAAGTTCTTTTTTTCTTTGTTATGGAGCATACTACCAATACATTTTTCCAAAAAAAATCGGAATCGTTTATGTAATTGTCCAGAAAGGAGTGTAGCAGTTTTTTTAATCTCTTTTCTGTGCAGATTCTCAAACTTTTTATTATATCAAAATCAAAAGTGGATAGGCTATTGTAGAGTATTCTCAATCGAACTGAGATTAGTTTTCGTTTCTTGCGTGTTAATTTTTCTATGAGAGGTATTGTTTTGATTCTTCGCTCATTGTTAAATTATCTGTCAACTTCCTTGTCAGTTATAAACAAGTTAATAGATTCACTAGGATGTTCTCTTTTGATTACTTTAGATAAAAGTTTCAGACGTTCGTACACGTGTAGCTCAAATACTGATGGGATTTTGTTTTTTGATCTACAACTACAAACTTCTTTATATTTTGGGAACCCAAAAACTATTCTGATTAGGAAATTTTGTTGATGTTGTAGTCTTTCAAGAACACTTTTGTTTGCCGTGCCATATATTAGAACTCCGTATTGATACTGTGGTTGAACGTATTGTTTATTAATTTTTAGAAGTAATTCTCTTTGCAGATATTTCTTTGTTTGATATAAAATCGAAATGTACTGGTAACACTTCTTTTGAACATAGTCTATGTGCTCTTCAAAAGTGAGTTTGTTGTCAATTTTAAAACCTAACTATTTGACACATTTGCTCTTCTCTACTTCTTCTCCATTCCAAATAAGTTTTTTGTCTGATAAGTTGTTGGGTCCTAGCAGAAGTAGTTGTGTTTTTTTTAATATTTGGTGTCAGTTTGTTACTCTCTAGCCAGCTGGACATCAACTTCAGATCAATGGTATGTTCAGTTTGCTCATATTTGCCAAATATGTTTGTGTCATCTGCGTATAACAGAATATTATTGTGCTTTGGTATGTCTACGATATGGTTTATATATATTAGAAACAGAAGTGGTCCTAATACCGATCCTTGAGGCACTCCGCACTCAATTTTTTTTAATTGAGGAAGATCTCCCTTTATATCGAACGAATTGTTTGCGATCTTTAAGATAAGATGTATGGCTGCAATGGGAGAATTCATAAAATATTGTCCAAATGCAACCCCCAAGTTTACAACATTTGCTCCCTCTTGGAATCCGACGACAGTCTAAGAAAATGTAAATGTTTTGAAACAGGTAATGTGCGAAGTCCTCACATGATGTTTACTTTCGTTCCACCAAAATTTTCTTCGAACAAACAAATTTTTCAGCTCTATCTTAGAAGAGTCTTAGCATGCTGTGCTGTGACAGACTTCAAAATTATGCTCAGAATCAGTTCCTGTAGAATAGTTAGAAAGTGGGCTAATTGTTTTGGTGAAATTCGATAACGCTATATCCTCAAAAACATTTTTGAAAGGTTTTCAGAGTGAATGAACTGTGATTAGAAAGTCACAAATTGTGATCTAAAATTTTTCCTAAATGCCAAGAGTTTAATAGAATTAATCTGCAATTAAGTCCTCAACACAGCATGAAATAGCAGTCAATTGTCAATATTGTGCGCCGTCCGTTCTGGCTGTTTATTGGTCAGTATGCATTGGTGACAATCTCAAGTATTTCTTTGCACATTGGATCCAGCTCACCATCTCCACCTAAAACGTGTAAAATATTTGAGCAACCTGTGAATAAATTTAACCAGAGTTTCAAAATTTATGGATTACCTAATGGAAAATTCTGAGCAAGCTCAAGCTTCTAGTAATTCGGTATTTTGCAGAACTTTAGTTGAGAGATCCATTTATGAAAAAGCTGGAGTGCTGGTCTGCAGATTCACTCATAACAGACCCCCAAATTAGAGTGGAAGGTCATTTGTAATATACACTCGGAAAAATGAGGGGAAAAGGCTATGGTGGAACACTGAAAATTTTAATCAAATTACACTTTTCAATAAATTCTTTGAGCAACTTTTCCATTATTCAAAAAAAATTATATAAAATAAAAACAGAATATGGTTTGAAACTTTAAAAAACACTCTTGTGCATCAAATTTACTGAAAAGAGTTTACTTTGATTGAGTAACAAGGAACTCGTAGCAATATAGAAGAGGACAAAAAATTGGAGGTGTGAGTTCGACACCAACTGGAAGAGCTGAACATATTTTAATTAAATTAAACTTTTCCTGACACCCTTCTGACTAAATTTTCCAGTCCGAAATTCCAAACTTTTTAACTATAAAGCTGAGAAATGCCGTGTTAAATTTACAAAAATTCCAACTTTTGCACTCTTCTACCCGTTATTTTGCCCAAAGTTCTCGGCCTGGTTCCAGGACAAGCAGGATTGGGGGTAATTCCCGGCTGAGTGAAAAGTTGTTTCATTTCACTGCAAAGATCTTACATTATCCTCCTGCACTGTTTTCCATCTTCCACCACTGCACCTCCTGTCATTACAAATTAAAAAAGTATTTAAAACACTTACTAACTTATGAAAAAAGATCAAACACATTAAAGAAGCCGTGAATTATTTCACATGGGAGGTGACCGTGTGATTGTCATTGAAATGATCAACAAAGAGTAGATTCTACACTCTCCACTCTCCTACCGCCCCCCCCCCCCCAAAAAAAAATGAGGGATAAAATTACATAAGTTCACCACATACCTCGCTAAATTAGGTAATTTCACGCATTCACCTTATTCACTGCTAATCATTCACAATTTTAATATATTTCTCCGAGCGGTAAATTGCAAGTTTTAGCATAAAGCTTTAGAAGTAAACTCAAAGTGTTAGAAGTAAACTCTGAACGGTAAGAACATCTCTAAGTGTGACGCCTTAAGTTATTTTTATTTAACCACTAATCTTAAAATTTTGTATTTTTGGTGCCGATAGCTCGGCCAGGGATGCCTTTTCACGCCTAAGTATTGCGAAAAGAGCTTATGAATATAAAATTGAGTGAATGCGCTACAAATACGCTCTCATCTGAAAAGAACCCGCTCTCGTTCACCCCATTGCGTTGAATCGGAGATCTAAGGCTGTAAAATATTTATTTTTGTCCTCTTTCCTCTCGTTGCCCTGTTATTTTCAAGGAAGTTCCCTCAAAACAAGAGAGTAAATCGTTGTCCTGGACTTAATACATGTGTATAGCTTACTAAAGTCCAGTTGGTCCACTTTTCCCTGGTATACCATCTCCCCATTGACTGTGATTGCCAATTCATTGAGGTTCTTTGTCTGGTGATAAATCATCTGGTGCTCGTTTGCCTCCAGAAGTGTACGCAGGCCATCAAGCCTAGCTGGCTCATAAGTCAGACTACCCAGACAGTTCCTGTATGGTCCGTAGCTAACGAAAACTTTGGTTCTTAACGGCATTGCGAATATTTATTGATAACGGCGATGAGTGAAAAACAACTTTATTAGTAATCTCTATAAAATTTCTCGAATTGTCTACAAAAAACTAGTTTACAAACTAAGCTTGTGTTGTTTTCAAAAAGCAGCTTAAACGTATAAGCTATGCACGAACTATGTATTCAAGTCAGCCCTCGTAACTTTCTCTGTGCTTTGTAGAAAAGTACACAACGAAAAATGATAAAGATTAAGTAGCGTAAAACCGAGAGAAAAGCAAAAGTTAAAAGAAAACGACGTTCAAAGCACTATGCGAAGAAGAACGCCCGGGTGGCACAGAAAAGGAAGTCAACAAACAAATATTACAAATGAATAAGGAGAAAAGAAAAGAAGATGGGAAAACGGAGCTAAATCAAAACAAAGCAGAAAGTTATTTCGTGGACCACGCCGAAATTAGATGCAAAATATGTTGTACGTATCCATCTGTGTGTAAAAAATAATGATCTCTTATAAGCGCACTGCAAAGAAAATTTTGATTGTCAAATATTTAACACAAAGCTGAGAACACTTTCGCAAGAATTTTAAAAACAGCATTCATATATATATATATATATATATATATATATATATATATATATATATATATGTATATAAATATATTATATATATGTATATATATATATATATATATATATATATATATATATATTCAAATTGTGTTGATTGTATGAAATTACAGCAACACGAGATTTTTAATCTCAAAAATGATTAACACTACTATCCAGGTGGAACTACCGCTTGACGCCGGCAGCCCTCCTCTCTTACTCAGTATTGAAATCACTTGAGAGAAGTGACAACTGAATTAAATAAAAATCCTTTCAAGCTCACTCCAAGTGGAACCTAAAGATTAAATGAACCTAATTTCCACAGCAAAAAACAAAGCAGACAAGTCATCTTTTCTTAAGACAATGTCGAACTGATGTTTGATTTTAAGAAAAAATATTTAAAAAAATTGGACCCTATTCCAAAAACTACAGAATCAGATTACAATTCCTGAAAAACTTTTCTTTAAAAAAACTTTTTTCCTGGTTTTGCGCAAATATTTATAAAACGCAAAACTAGAAAATTTCGCCACTGATTGACTGGCTAACATCGGTTGAAAAAAATATTGTAAAAAAATCGTATTGAATAAATTTGAGGAATATTGCTTAAGCAATTATTAATAGAGCTAACCAATCGTCATGGTGCGACATGAAACAAACAATCTAATTAGTTGAGAACTTCTCAAAAAACTTGGAAACTTCCTATGTCAAAACATGTGGTTTTCCATGTTCATCAATCAGTCAATTTAATGTATAGACAATGAGATAAACATATTTTTCTTATGTCGTATTGATGCAAAGATACTAAAATTTAAGATTATGCCAGTATTAGTGGATTTTTGATACCAATAACAGCTAATGTTTCTATGATCGTTTAAATTTATGTTCAAATCTAGGAAAACAAGGTTTCCATTACCGTTGGGTGTTTCAAGAATGAATTTTAGGTTTTTCAGAAGAGGTTCACATCCTCAACGTTTTCTGATGATTCCCCTAAAAAATGCACACTATGTTATTCAAATACCTCTTGAATAATTTTAGTTCCTGTGTGTCCTCTGTTGTATCTTTTTTTACCCAATAGGAAGAGATTCATAAGAATTCCTGTATGTTTTTTTTAACCTCCATGCCTGTTTGCCGCATCAACACGATTATTATTTGAGTTAACAATCTCAAAAACTCCATTTATAAGGAAATTGGAGATTTCTTTGTTTAAGCAGCGACAAGACGCACCATTATCCATTATTGTCGACGCTTCCGTTAGCAGTAATTGCGTCTCTATAGTTATCAACGTTCTCGAAATCCTGGAAGTCCTGCTTTTGAAGGTTTATGAAATCATGTTTGACAAATTTTGCTCTATGCACTTTGGAATGGTAGTTTTAATTGCCTCAGTAATAGAGAAACTGTTTTCTATAACCACAGACAACAATTTTTCTTCGGATCTGAACAAGCTGCTATTGTCTTAGAATATGTCACAGATCCGCAGGCAGATATTTGATGCTCTCAACCACTTAACAGTAAAGATAGGCAGGCACCATGTTACCAAGCATTGCTTTTCTCACAGCCAACGGCGGATATATCGTCATGCTTAACCTGTTTCTTGCACGTTTGACATTTGCGATATTCGCCTGTCGTCCATTCATCATTCAAAATATGAAACTTCTTTTAAATATTACATAGTAGTTTTTTATTTGTTCGGATCTAGAGATTTGGACGATACAAAATTATTTATGAAGAGGTATTGCTGGGAGGGCCCGGGACTAGCCAAAATTCACCCAGTAATAGGAAGGGGACACATCTTGATTTAGTTTTGTCTTGCTGTTTTTTTTTACCTGTATGTGTTCTGTTTTAACTGTAAGTCAGTCCTATTCTTTGGATGGACTAAATAAAATTTGGACTAATTCAAACAGGTATTCTGTTTGCACTCTTCAGCATAACCCAGGTTGAGGTCCAGAACCAAATTGACTTCTGATCAGACCCAGTCGAGCGCACACCCGTGTGTTCCCAGACCGAAATTACAGGGTCTTTTCGGAAGTTCGAGCGCACTACGGTCTGATCATGGTCTGGAGATGGTCTGATCAGAGGTCATTTTGGTCTGAAAAGACTGATCATAGGCGGATTCGAGCGCACTTGGGTCTGATCAGAGGAAAATTCGAGCGCAATTGGGTCTGATCATAGGCGGATTCGAGCGCTTTTTTGTCTGATCAGAGGCGACTTCGAGCGCAATTGGATCTGATCATAAATGTCTTCAAACGCAATTGGGTCTGATCAGGGACCATTTCGAGCGCACTATTTTTTTCATTTTTTGTTTTTTTTACTGAAAGATGTTGGCTCTGCCAAGAGGCAGCCAAAAAGCAGCTTTCTGATCACAGAATCATCTAAAGTCCGATAGCTCTGATCAGAAAAAAAGAGTCCAGCAGATAGCTGAGGCCGGTCCACTTTAGAAGAAATTTTGATCAACTGGAGACCACGACGTTTCTTATGGAAAGCTGTCTTATTTCATCCATTGGTGTCAGAATTATAAACTAATCGGTACACTAAATGAAATTTGTTCTCAACAGTTGGGTTTTGTTTTCTTTAGCAATATTTTAAAATTGATTTTTCCTTAGATGAATTAAATACAGCAAACATCAGTTTTTATGAAATGAATATATTATAGCAAAATTAGGACATTTTTTCATAGGTAAAATCTGTCTCTGATCAGACTATTTCGAGCGCGCTTGAGTCTGATCAGAACCCGTTTGGAGCGCACTTCAGTCTGATCATAAATAGCTGCAAGCGCAACTGGGTCTGATCATAACTGCTTCGAGCGCAACTGGGTCTGATCATAACCTCTTCGAGCGCATTTGAGTCTGATCATAGTCTGATTAAGGTCTGGGAAATGGTCTGAATTTGAGTCTGGACCATGGTCTGAAGATGGTCTGATCAGAACACCTTCGGTCTGAAAAGTCTGGTCAGAGACCTTCTGTGTCTGGAAAGTCTGATCAGGGTGAATTTCCGTCTGGAAATTCTGATCAGAGATATTTTCGGTCTGGAAAGTCTAATCAGAAGCAAATTTGGGTCTGGACCTCAACCTGGGAACCCAGAAGTCTCAACTACTGAACTACTACTAGAATTCAAGTCGTACTGTTTATAGTATACTCCTCATCTTTGCTGTAAACTCTTTTCATGAATTCATTTTGTTGATAGAATTTTAATAGAAGTGATAGAAAAGCTCAATTCCAGGTTGAAAGAAGAACAAATAAACACAATGCAAGAATGATGAAACAATTAAAACAAGTTTTTGTAGGAACGTCAGGATTTACAGGTGCTATTAGTAAACTAACAACAGTTCGAAATGAAGTATATAGCTTCCTCTTGGAGGTAAAAGTCGAGGGTGTTTTAGAGTTAGATAATCTCATTTCGAAACTTACAATTTTTGTCTCGCCAAGAAATATTTCAGCTATTTGAACTCTCAAAAGAACTTGCCCGTCAGATTGCAAAAAATCCCAACTTCTTTGTGCGGAATAAACTATTCCAAAATTTTATTTTGAAATCCACATCTGAGAGAGAGTTCCTAACTTTTTAAAAATAAAATGTGACTTTACTTATTCTCTAGTATACAATTGACAACATCCCACCAAGTATAGAGGTTCAACAAAAGTTTTATTCGAGCTCTTATTAAATCAGGCAGCAGCTCGTTGATTGAATTTTTTCAGTCTTCTCATGGAAATTATCAAGACACCTTGAGAAAGATACGCAGAGGAAAACTAAAAGAGTGAAGCATAAGGTGTTTCCATGAAACATTCAACAGCGGTTCCATGAAACAGCTGTTCCATGAAAAAGTAAGGCAGAGTTCAACACCCAAACGATGAATGATTGTTGTGCTGATACGGTGGTTCAATGAAACGGCGGTTACATGAAAGATTCAAGCACATTTCAACTGATACGTTGGTTCCACGAGACATTCAAAACCCAAATCTTGAATGTTTGTAGTGCTGTCCAAGACGTAAACTTTTAAGAATAAACCAATGGATTTAGTTTAGTTAAAAACATAGATTCACTTATTCTCTGGTGAAAATGGAGCTCATTCTCGTCGATCCAGAGTAACAAATATTCAATACCGACCTTCGTTAAAATCTTCTGATCATCGCAATAAAGATAGAAGTCGCTATGATTAATAGCTTGCGGCACATCGTTTAGGAAAAAATCAAGCAAGGTTCCCAAGACTCTTTCTCGAAGCACACTAGTCATATTAAGCAGATCGCGGCATTAACAGCACTCATGGGCACCTCTCGGCAATGATTCTTCTAGCGTCCAACATTCGCAGTCTGTCCCATTGATTTGAGACCCATATGTACTATAAATTTTTTTTACAATTTCTGAGAAATCCGCATCAAGGCGACTTTAAATGAGCTGTCATTCTCAGCAACTCCAGCTATAAAGATTTGAATAAATTTGAGAGATCAAACCAACCAGAGTTGCAACAATGTGCAACAGGAAGTGCAAATCACAACTCCAGCTGCAAAGAGGCTAAGCCAGGTAACGCCCTGTTCAAGAAGGCCCTCTTCGCTATCCAAAGCAGGTGTCCGGAGGTTTTGTTTTTAACCGATAGCGCCAAGTATGCTTAAAACAATAGCTTAGTTATATTAGGGCTGGACAAGAACCTAGACGAGGTCAAAGCCACCATCAACAACGCAACCAAAAAAGAGCCTAGAGTGCATCCGAAGCAAAACCGCCAAAGCACCAACCCAGCTAGTGGGAGCCTTTACGAGATGCAAAACCAAGAAAGCGCCACGTGATCAGCCACGGCCTGATGATCGGCCTCACCAATTACCGATGTGAAGAGTCAAAACAAGCCAAAAGCTCTTCTCCTCCTCTTCCATGACAAATATGGTGATCCAAATGCCATCCCTGCCAAGGCTTTGGTCACAAGGCAAACGCGTTCACCCAAGAAGTTAGATGCATCAGATGTAGACGTCATCGCAAGATAGCTGACTTCACAGTCTCCAGAGATACCCCCAAGTTTGCCAACTGCCAGGGAGACCACGCTGCCAACTACAAGGGCTGCATCATTTTCAAGGACGAAAAAGCCCTGAATGGAAGCCTAACAGCGCAAGACCTCAAAAGAATCCTAACAGCAGTCAACCGAATAGTAGATGATGCCGTGTTCACAGCCAAGTCCACAGGAAACTAATTTTGACCTTGACAAGTTCCACCAGCAATGCATAGAGAGACAAGAAGTCTACTTCTACAGTCTCATCGACAGTCTTTTCAAGGTGCAACCGTTGCTTGAATGTCAATTTGAAAATTTTTAGGCAGAACATGCATTCTGCACTTAATATTTCAGTGATAGTCCCTACTTTTGATTTCGTCCCACTTCCTCAGTTGTGCCTTGCGTCTACTAATGTGTAGAGCTTCTATGGTCATAAATTTTTCGCTATGCTGGCACTGATCAATTATTTTGTAATTAAAAGCCATTAATTACAACAATTGAGTTTGTAGACCACAAGAGACTTCAGATTGCTATCAAAATAAGAATTCAGGGATGATAGGCAAATACATTGTTTTTGCGTTTTGAATATGGTTTTCGATTCGCGCTTTTTTTCCAATTTTTGCTTCAATTGCAGGCTGATGTTATTTCGATACTGCAGGAAAAACAATGGTTTAACATCTTTCACTGGCAATTTTTGTCCCCTCAGTTGTACCTTCTGGCCTTCATTTTTCAATTGAAGTTTAGTTATGATTTTCTGTAAAGCATTGTTGGTTTTCTTGGAAGTCCCACATTCAGGGTATTTGTTATTTAGCCAAATATTTTCATTTTCCTTCAGAGCTTTGTCAAAATTTTGCTATGTGCTAGTGCTTATAAACACGCGGTGAACAGTCCCTTCTACAAAATTTTTTTTATGTTGGATTGGTGCACAGCGACGGATATTCAAGACAATTCACGTAGCGGTTGGTTTCTTGTAACACTCGCAATTATTTTTTTTGCAGTTGTATATATTGATGCTCATGTCTAAAAAAGCTAAATTACCATTTTCGTCAGGTTTTTCCACTGTAATTTCGTATGAAGGGTGTTTACTTTTCTGAGCAAGGTGTCCGGTTCACCATTTACGGTGAAAATTATATCGTCAACATATCTCAATAATAGTTGTCTTTCAGTTTGTGGTTCACTATCTTATTTGTTAAGCTTCTTGCAATTAGAGCAGTACCACACCATATCCTTCATTTTCGCGTATAAAGTTTAGCATCAATATTTTGGCATTTTGCATGGAACGATTTCTCACATTTCTCATTTTCCACTCCTTTTCCTCTATAGGTTACTCTACGGTTGCATTCAGGGCAGAACTCAAGATCCTTTATTGACTTGATCCTATTTTCTAATGACTTCATCCAATTGTTAGCCAGAGTTACTGCAATTGATGCTCCCATTGCCAAGCCATCCCCCTGACAAAATCATCTGTCATTGCGTTTTAAACAGACATTTGTAACTGCTAGCTTCAAGAGTCTTTTCAAAGTCGATCTTCACATCTCAGGGGCGTGGTCACTAGAATAAAGGCTCGGCAAGGCTATTTCAATTGCTTCATTAACAGGGACATTTGTATATAAGCTCTTCACATCCGAAGAAACGATGCTCTCAACAAGTCCGAGTTTTATGGATTCTAGTTTTCTCCGTGCATCCAGCGTTGACGTCTCAATGTTAGCACCAGGTACTTTATCAAAAGGTTGCGTGAGGAGTTTATTCAAATCGTAATAACTACTTCCCGGTATTGACAACACTGGGCGTAAAGGAATTCCATTCTCGTGCAATTTTGCTAGGCCATAAAGTCTCGGGGGGGGGGATGCTCCTTTTGAACACAATTTTTAATGAACTTTTTCGCTGAATAAAGAGCTCTTCTTCATATCAATCAACGCGCTGTTGATGTCTTTCTCAATCTTCAGAGCAATGTTATCCACCGTACTAGCAATTTCTTGAAATTGGGTGCAATCGAGAACTCCCGCCAGCTTTTTGTGATATGATTCTCTTCATCACTCAAAATCCCCTGCCATTATCAAAATAGCGTTTTTAAATTGCGTTTTTTCAATAGCGTTCGCCCTTTCAATAGCGTTTTTAGATACTTAGAAGAACAGGAGTTATTTATAGTACAAACGATTAGCTCATGACAATGAAATCAGTGATTTGAAAACGTCTGAAATGCACAATAATCTTAATGGTAACGTTCCTATATTTTGAAGAATTGTCTAAAGCTAATCGAAATCAGGTACTACCACTTATAATTCATGCTGGATGTACTCAAGTAAAGTTATTTGACGATAATAGTTTATCTGGGAAGACTTAGGTTTTCTTGAACTGTGCCTCTTCTACTCAATTTCTCAAGCTAGTTTTTGTCTTCATTGGGCGTCTATGTGAATAATAAAATACCCTTTAATCTGCCTTTAACTAATCGTTTATGCACAGTAAATCATGTAAAAATATAGCACTTGCGTCGGGGGGTTGCAAATAATATGCACCCAATATGCTTGGGGTGGGGGGCACGAACGTAAAAGATCCGCTTTAAGTAGACTGAGCTTAATTAACCCTGGACCAGCAAATGTTCACCTGGTGTTAAGGATGACCTTTGGGTTGAATTTTTGTACGATTTGACAGGTTGCATGAAAATGTTGCTCAGAGTTCAGACAGCTGAGCAGGGTACTAAAAGGGTCGAGGTCAAAGAATCGGATACAACAGCCGCGCTGTATCAGAAAGCAGTTGACAGCTTCCAATTACCTACACCTAAGTCATATCGATTGTTCAGAACTAGAGATCTGAAACAATTAATACAACCAGGTAAGCTCAATATATTTTGGCTGCTTCTAATTACACGTTTGCCTGATTTGGTTTATTTTTTAAGGTGCTACTACGATTGGGTCATCAAGACTCAAACATGGTGATATGATATACTTGTTCAAAAGTGATGTAAAAGTTGGAACATTAACTGAAGGCAAAGGAGAATTTGTGACATCAACAGGTGCCTCTGAGCCAGCTTCCGGTAGCAAAACTGAACTCTCTGCAGATGTCTTAACCGGAACTGCGGCAATGTCCGTCGATATTGTCGAGGACGACGTGGACAAAATTTTGGGTCAAATGAGTGGTCAAATTGAACGTGAAATGAACCCACTGTTATGTAGACATAGCAAAAAGAATAAATGTGTGCACTGCATTCCGCTTGACCCATGGGATGAGCAGTACTTGAAAGATAAAGATCCTCCTATTAAAGTGAGTTGAATCGAAACTAATTCGTTCCGCGAATGATTATACAAACGTAAAGTTGTAAAGTCTTCTTTGTCAATTCTCAAAATTAGGGACTGTTTAGTGAGTAAGTTTTGAGGCCGAGATTTCTCTTTCTTTTTGCTGCCTCGATTTGCAAGAGAATAAACCAAGAAATTGAAGTGTGATAAAGATGCATTGCAGATATCAACAATTGATCAGGTTATGAAGGGATATCAGTAAAACGTAAAATTTCACGAGTTTGTCGACTAAAAAAAGCTTTGATCTTTAATCATATTCGATTCTCAGCTTTGGTATTTCACAGAATAATTTTGACTTTTCACGAATCACTCTCTAGAAGCAACTGAGTTGGGCAGTCTGTGGTTTTTGAAACGCTTTAAATTAGAAGATATTTTGCCTATAAATCAAGAACTATTCATTGTGCGACATACTCAAGGAAGGAAAATCTTCGGCAGTCGAGCTTCAACTTTTCATAAGAGTGGAACTCATCTTTCAATAGCGTTTTTAGATACTTAAAAGAACAGGAGTTTTTTTACTGAACAAACGATTAGCTCATGCCAATGAATTCAGTGATTTGAAAACCAAGGGTAGTCCGCACCCTTATTTGGCAGCTAGATGAGCTTCGAAATTTTGTAACAGTTTTTACAAGCAGAAAAATGCTCCACGTGCTCAAGGGGCAAAAACTGAAGAGAAATTACTTCTATTTGTCTGTATTATGCTCGGTCCATGTTGACATTTTGTTATCACTTCGATTGGCCAAATAATTCTTGGTGTAAACTGGTTTACAGTCTCAACTAAGGCGTCCGTTTTGAGCTGTTCAGATTGCTCTCTCCATTTTGGTCTACCTATTAGGTCTGAGGTTTACTCCCTTCAAAGTATATTACAGAAGCGCTCAAAAGCGTTTTTGTGTAGTTGAAATCTTCCAATTAGCTATTAGAGGGCTAAGGCTAGATAAGGTCGTCTAAGATTGAATTGGTTGGATGTTAAGGCTTCTGCGTTGTTTTGATCAGAAGAAACGTAAGTTATGAGACGAGAGTTGAGGATCCTTTCTGTATCCGTGACAATTGTTTCAGAAACTTCTGCAGACTTCCTATGGTGTGAACAGTGATCTCTTTGCTGTTTGAACTATTCTCTCCCGTATGCCTTTTAAAAGTTGAGCAAGTGGTGAGTTCATTTGTCAAACCTGCTGTTGTAATTGTTGGGAAATGTAGTTAATAATGATATTTTCAAGTTCAGGGCTTTTTTTAGTTGCCTGGTTATTAGCTTAGTATCCTATCAATTACAAGAATCGTCTAACTGCTAGTAAACAACTGTCCGTGTCGGCACTTTGGCAAACTGCCAGTAGCACTGCGCGAGTTATAAAACACGTAAAAATACAGACGTTCGTTTTGTCAATGTTGCGAAGATTATCCCTAATATAGGAGGTTGCAAAAATCCCATTTGAGGAATGGGTACTGCTTTTCAGCGTCAGCAAATCGAAAATGCGGAAGAGCAAACGTCATTGGTGTAACATTCTGGGCTCTCCATCGGCGTCATATGAAAGAAGTCTGGCTGAGTCTTCTCAGGAATCTTTTGAGACCTATGATTAGGAAATCTTGTTGCAGTTATGCTCTGACCAAATTCGTCCCCATGTGTTGACTGTTGTTGCTGTGAGCGTCTTGAATGTTTACATTATTGACATGGTCAAGTACCATAGAGTGTTTTTGTTTCCAAGATATTGGCGCATGTCTGTCCTCCCCTGGCTTGCAAAATTCCATTTTCATCCAAAGTGTGTTGAATTGTAAAGCTGTATCCCTCATTCTGGTTCTTGAACAGTTGGTAGTCTTATTGGTTTCCCAAAGCGTTCTGGCTGTTTAGTGTATTTTTTTGCAAAAAATTTCTTTGCAGATGGTTGTTTTCCTTATGAGCATTCCTTTCCAAGAAAATTTTGTCTACTCATGACTGGGTATACAGATTTACTTCATACTAATTTGGTTGTTGTTAAGGTTTTCGTTTGATCAAAGCTCTAGTGTTGGGTCTTAAAAAAAGTTAGTCCTTGCAGTCATTTCTCTTCGAGATCTGTTGGTTCCATGGTCTGCAGGGCTCAATTTTCCAGGTGTGTTTCCATTCATCCGCATTAGCAGATTGCCATAAAAGTTTTGGTCGTTTCTCTGGCTTAAGCCAACGTAATGTCGCAGTACTATCCGTCGTGAAGTGAGTTGAGAACTTAAATGTCTTTAATACCTGCAAGCTTTGACTTTATTGAGCTCTGAAGTCTTTAAATTCTGCTACTAGGAAACCGGCTATTTGGGTTTCCATTACTTCCGCCTCTAGTTCAAGTTTCGGTGTACTTATTTGCTATACGGGGCTACTCGGCATTAATTAATTACTCACAATTAACCGCTGAGGCGGTTGATGAATCTCTAATGACGTGAAGCTTCTGACTGGTGGTTTTTCGTATTACAAAGGCTGTTTTTTTAATGTAATTTCTGGCGTGCTTTTGAATTTGTAAATCCACTGCTACAGGTTGCGATTAATCTCGGCTAGTATTTCTTGATCCAATTTTCTGTCTTGTTTAATGGCTGCTTGGAGGAGGCTTCGAGTTCGTAATGCAAATTAATGAATTCACTATTGTCTAATCAATCTTATTAGCATGATTGATTTGACAATGTTGAATTCACGCACTTTGGTTTTAGCGGTGAATTAGCATGGAATCATTTGAACTAAAGTTAGGAATCAATTCGTACAAAGGAAATCAAATTCAGAATGTTTGAAATTAATAGTGAAGCTTGAGCTTCAACAAGCCTTGTTGAAATGTAGGAGCGTGTTTTGGCGTGATAGTAAATTTCTTACAGAGGCTTGTTCACGCTTATGGTACTTTGAAGACTCATCAGTCTTAAATAAATCTGCTGAAGTATGAGTAATGATCGCTTTGCTGTTTGAATTACTCTCTCCCATACGCCTTATAAAAGTGGAGAAAGCTGTGAGTTCATTTTAAAACCTGCTGTGGTAATTGTTGGTAAATGTAGTTATTAATAATGATATTTTTAAGTTCAGGGCTTTCTTTAGTTGTTATTTTTTCTGAGTTGTGAGAGATTATTAGATTAGTGTTCTATCAATTATAGGAATTGTCTAACGCCAAGTAAACAACTGTCCGTGTCGGCACTTTAGCAAACTGCCAGTTGCACTGCACGAGTTTTTAAACACGTAAAAACACAGATGTTCTTTTTGCCAATGTTGCAAAGATTATCCTTATTATAGGAGGTTACAAAATTTTACTAGTTTTTTGAGGAATGGGTACTGCTTTCCAGCGTCAGCATATCGAAAATGCGGAAGATTGGACATCATTGGCGTTACATTCTGGGATCTCCATCTCCGGCATTTGAAAGTAGACTGGCTTAGTCTTCTTAGGAATCTTTCAAGACCAATGATTAAAAAATGGTGTTGCAGTTATGCTCTGAACCATTTCGTCCCCAAGTGTTGACAGTTGTTGCTGTGAGCGTTTTTTTACATGAGTGACATGGTTAAGTAACATAGGGTGTTGTTTCCAATATATTGGTGCATGTCTGTCTTCCCCTGGCTTGCAATTCAAAGTGGGTTGAATTGTAGAACTGTATCCCTCATTCGGGTTTTTGTACAGTTGGTGGTCTTATTGGTTTCCCAAAGCGTTCTGGCTCTTCATTGTATTTTTGAAGGAAAATTTCTTTGTAGACGGCTGTTTTCCTTTTGAGCATTTGTTTCCAAGTCAGAAATTTTGTCGGCTCGTGACTGGGTTTACGGATTTAGTTAATAATAATTTGGTTTTTGTTAAGATTTTTGTTTGATCAAAGCTCCAGTGTTTGGGGTCTTAAGAAATGTTAGTCCTTGAAGTCATTTCTCTTCGAGATCTGTTGGTTCCATGATCTGCAGGAATCAATTTTCCAGGTGTCTTTCTATTCATCCGCATTAGCAGATTGTCCTAAAAATTTTTGTCGTTTCTCGTGCTTAAGCCAACCTAATGTCGCAGTACTATCCGTTCTGAAGTGGGTTGAGAGCTTATATGTCTTAAGTACCTGCAAGCTTTGACTTCAATTAACTCTGAACTCTTTAAATTCTACTGCTACGAAAACGGCTAGTTTGGCTTCTATTATGTCAGCCTCTAGTTAAGTTAAGTTGTATTTATTTGCTATACGGGGATACACGGCATTTGCTAATGACATAGTTGACAGTCACAATTACCCGCTGAGGCGGTTGATGAAGCTGTAATGACATGAAGCTTCTGAATGGTGGTTTTTCCTAATACAAGGCAGTTTTTTAATGTAATTTCTGGCGTGCTTTTGAATTCGTAAATCCACTGCTACAGGTTGCGATTAATCGTGGCTAGTATTTCTTGATCCAATTTTCTGTCTTGTTTAATGGCTGCTTGGAGGAGGCGTCGAATTCATAATGCAAATTTATGAATTCACTATTGTCTAATCAATCTTATAAGCATGATTGATTTGACAATGTTGAACTCACGCACTTTGGTTTCAGCGGTGAATTAGCATGAAGCATTTGAACTAAAGTTAGAAATCAAATTCTACAAAGGAAGTCAAATTCAGAATGATTGAAATTTATATTGAAGCTTGAGCTTCACCAAGACTTGTTAAAATGTAGGAGCGTGTTTTGGCGTGATCGTAAAATTCTTACAAAGGCTTGTTCACGCTTATGGTACTTTGAAGACTCATCAGTCTTTAATAAAGTCTGCTGAAGTGTGAGTAATGATCGCTTTGCTGTTTGTATTACTCTCTCCCATATGCCTCATAGAAGTGGAGCAAGCTGTGAGTTCATTTTGAAACCTGCTGTGGTAATTGTTTGTAAATATAGTTGTTAATAATTATATTTTCAAGTTCAGTGCTTTCTTTAGTTGTTATTTTTTCTGAGTTGTGAGAGATTATTAGCTTGGTGTTCTATCAATTATAGGAATCGTCTAACGCCAAGTAAACAACTGTCCGTGTCGGCACTTTAGCAAATTGCCAGTTGCACTGCACGAGTTTTTAAACACGTAAAAACACAGATGTTCTTTTTGCCAATGTTGCGAAGATTATCCTTATTATAGGAGGTTACAAAATTTTACTAATTTTTTGAGGAATGGGTACTGCTTTCCAGCGTCAGCATATCGAAAATGCGGAAGATTGGACATCATTGGCGGTACATTCTGGGCTCTCCATCTCCGGCATATGAAAGTAGACTGGCTTAGTCTTCTTAGGAATCTTTCAAGACCAATGATTAAAAAATGGTGTTGCAGTTATGCTCTGAACCATTTCGTCCCCAAGTGTTGACAGTTGTTGCTGTGAGCGTTTTTTTACATGAGTGACATGGTTAAGTACCATAGGGTGTTGTTTCCAATATATTGGTGCATGTCTGTCTTCCCCTGGCTTGCAATTCAAAGTGGGTTGAATTGTAGAACTGTATCCCTCATTCGGGTTTTTGTACAGTTGGTAGTCTTATTGGTTTCCCAAAGCGTTCTGGCTCTTCATTGTATTTTTGAAAGAAAATTTCTTTGTAGACGGCTGTTTTCCTTTTGAGCATTTGTTTCCAAGTCAGAAATTTTGTCGGCTCGTGACTGGGTTTACAGATTTAGTTAATACTAATTTGGTTTTTGTTAAGATTTTTGTTTGATCAAAGCTCCAGTGTTTGGGGTCTTATGAAATGTTAGTCCTTGAAGTCCTTTCTCTTCGAGATCTGTTGGTTCCATGATCTGCAGGAATCAATTTTCCAGGTGTCTTTCCATTCATCCGCATTAGCAGATTGTCCTAAAAATTTTTGTCGTTTCTCTTGCTTAAGACAACCTAATGTCGCAGTACTATCCGTTCTGAAGTGGGTTGAGAGCTTATATGTCTTTAGTACCTGCAAGCTTTGAATTCAATTAACTCTGAACTCTTTAAATTCTGCTGCTACGAAAACGGCTAGTTTGGCTTCTATTATGTCAGCCTCTAGTTAAGTTTAGTTGTATTTATTTGCTATACGGGGGCTACTCGGCATTTGCTAATGACATAGTTGACAGTCACAATTACCCGCTGAGGCGGTTGATGAAGCTGTAATGACATGAAGCTTCTGAATGGTGGTTTTTCCTATTACAAGGCAGTTTTTTAATGTAATTTTTGGCGTGCTTTTGAATTCGTAAATCCACTGCTACAGGTTGCGATTAATCGTGGCTAGTATTTCTTGATCCAATTTTCTGTCTTGTTTAATGGCTGCTTGGAGGAGGCGTCGAATTCATAATGCAAATTTATGAATTCACTATTGTCTAATCAATCTTATAAGCATGATTGATTTGACAATGTTGAATTCACGCACTTTGCTTTCAGCGGTGAATTAGCATGAAGCATTTGAACTAAAGTTAGAAATCAAATTGTACAAAGGAAGTCAAATTCAGAATGATTGAAATTTATTTTGAAGCTTGAGCTTCAACAAGACTTGTTAAAATGTAGGAGCGTGTTTTGGCGTGATCGTAAAATTCTTACAAAGGCTTGTTCACGCTTATGGTACTTTGAAGACTCATCAGTCTTTAATAAAGTCTGCTGAGGTGTGAGTAATGATCGCTTTGCTGTTTGAATTACTCTCTCCCATATGCCTCATAGAAGTGGAGCAAGCTGTGAGTTCATTTTGAAACCTGCTGTGGTAATTGTTGGTAAAAATAGTTGTTAATAATTATCTTTTCAAGTTCAGTGCTTTCTTTAGTTGTTATTTTTTCTGAGTTGTGAGAGATTATTAGCTTAGTGTCCTATCAATTATAGGAATTGTCCAACGGCAAGTAAACAACTGTCCGTGTCGGCTCTTTAGCAAACTGCCAGTTGTACTGCACGAGATTCTAAACAAGTAAAAACACAGATGTTCTTTTTGTCAATGTTGCGAAGATTATCCTTATTATAGGAGGTTACAAAATTTTACTAGTTTTTTGAGGAATGGGTACTGCTTTCCTGCGTCAGCATATCGAAAATGCGGAAGATTGGACATCATTGGCGTTACATTCTGGGCTCTCCATCTCCGGCATATGAAAGTATACTGGCTTAGTCTTCTTAGGAATCTTTCAAGACCAATGATTAAAAAATGGTGTTGCAGTTATGGTCTGAACCGTTTCGTCCCCATGTGTTGACAGTTGTTGCTGTGGGCGGTTTTTTTACATAAGTGACATGGTTAAGTACCATAAGGTGTTGTTTCCAAGATATTGGTGAATGTCTGTCTTCACTGGCTTGCAATTCAAAGTGGGTTGAATTGTAGAACTGTATCCCTCATTCGCTTTTCTTGTTTGATCAAAGCTTCAGTGTTTGGGGTCTTAACAAATGTTAGTCCTTGCAGTCAATTCTCTTCGAGATCTCTTGGTTCCATGGTCTGCAGGGCTCAATTTTCCAGGTGTGTTTCCATTCATCCGCATTAGCAGATTGTCCTAAAAATTTTTGTCGTTTCTCTTGCTTAAGCCAATCTAATGTCGCAGTACTATCCGTTCTGAAGTGGGTTGAGAACTTATATGTCTTTAATACCTGCAAGCTTTGACTTTAATGAACTCTGAAGTCTTCAAATTCTGCTACTAGGAAACCGGCTATTTGGGTTTCCATTACTTCCGCCTCTAGTTCAAGTTTAGGTGTACTTATTTGCTATACGGGGCTACTCGGCATTTGCTAATGACATAGTTGACAGTCACAATTAACCGCTGAGGTGGTTGATGAAGCTGTAATGACATGAATTTACTGACTGATGGATTTTCCTATAACAAGGCAGTTTTTTTAATATAATTTCTGGCGTTCTTTAGAATTCGTAAATCCACTGCTACAGGTTGCGATTAATCTTGGCTAGTATTTCTTGATACAATTTTCTGTCTTGTTTAATGGTTCCTTGGAGGAGGCTTCGAATTTGTAATGCAAATTTATGAAGTCACTGTTGTCTAATCAATTTTATAAGCTTGATTGATTTGACAATGTTGATTTCAAGCACTTTGGTTTCACAGGGGTGAATTAGCCTGGAAGCATTTGAACTAAAGTTAGAAATCAAATCGTACAAAGGAAGTCAAATTGAGACTGATTGAAATTAATAGTGACGCTTGAGCTTCAACAAGCCTTGTTTAAATGTAGGAGCGTGTTTTGTCGTGATAGTAAAATTCTTACAAAGGCTTGTTCACCCTTATGGTACTTTGAAGACTCAGCAGTCTTTAATAAAGTCTGCTGAAGTTTGAGTAATGATCGCTTTGCTGTTTGAATTACTCTCTCTCATATCCCTCATAAAAGTGGAGCAAGCTGTGCGTTCATTTTTAAGTCTGCTGTGGTAATTGTTGGTAAATGTAGTTGTTAATAATGGTATTTTCAAGTTCAAGGCTTTCTTTAGTTGTTATTTTTGAGTTGTGAGAGATTATTATTTTGTGTCCTATCAATTATAAGAACCGTCTAACGGTAAATAAACAACTGTTCGTGTCGGCACTTTGGCAAACTGCCAGTTGCACTGCACGAGTTATTAAACACGTAAAAACACAGATGTTCTTTGTCAATGTTGCGAAGATTATCCTTAATATAAGAGGTTGCAAAATTATACTCCTTTTTCGAGGAATGGGTACTGCTTTTCAGCGTCAGCATATCGAAAATGCGGAAGATCAGACATCATTGGCGTTACATTCGGGGATCTCCATCGGCGGCATATGAAAGATGTCTGGCTGAGTCTTCTTAGTAATCTTTCAAGACCAATGATTAAGAAATCGTGTTGCAGTTATGCTCTGAACAATTTCGTCCCCATGTATTGACAGTTGTTGCTGTGAGCGTCTTGAACTTTCACATGAGTGACATGGTCAAGTACCATAGGGTGTTGTTTTCAAGATTTTGGTGCATGTCTGTCTTCTCCTGGCTTGCAAAATTGCAAAGGGGGTTGAATTGTAGAACTGTATCCCTCATTCGGGTTGTTGTACAGTTGGTAGTGTTATTGGTTTCCCAAAGCGTTCTGGCTCTTCAGTGTATTTTTTGCGCGAAAAATTTCTTTGTAGACGGTTGTTTTCCTTTTGAGCATTCGTTTCCAAGTTTGAAATTTTGTCGGCTCATGACTGGGTTTACAGATTTAGTTAATACTAATTTGGTTTTTGTTAAGATTTTTGGTTGATCAAAGCTCCAGTGTTTGGGGTCTTAAGAATTGTTAGTCCTTGCAGTCATTTCTCTTCTAGATCTGTTCGTTCCATGGTCTGCTGGGCGCAATTTTCCAGGTGTGTTTCCATTCATCCGCATTAGCAGATTGCCATAAAAATTTTGGTCGTTTCTCTGGCTTAAGCCAACCTAATGTCGCAGTACTATCCATCCTGAAGTGAGTTGAGAACTTAAATGTCTTAATACCTGCAAGCTTTGACTTAATGAACTCTGAACTCTTTAAATTCTGCTGCTACGAAACCGGCTAGTTGGCCTTCTATTATGTCAGCCTCTAGTTAAGTTTAGTTGTATTTATTTGCTATACGGGGGCTACTCGGCATTTGCTAATGACATAGTTTCCACTCACAATTAACCGCTGAGGCGGCTGATGAATCTGTAATGACATGAAGCTTCTGACTGGTGGTTTCTCCAATTACAAGGCAATTTGTAATTTCTGGCATGCTTTTGAATTCGTAAATCCACTGCTACAGGTTGCGATTAATCTTGGCTAGTATTTCTCGATCCAATTTTCTGTTTTGTTTAATGGCTGCTTGGAGGAGGCTTCGAATTCGTAATGCAAATTTGAATTCACTATTGTCTAATCATTTTTATAAGCATGATTGATTTGACAATGTTGGTTTCACGCACTTTGGTTTCACAGCGGTAACTTAGCATGGAAGCATTTGAACTAAAGTTAGAAATCAAATCATGCAAAGGAAGTCAAATTCAGAGTCATTGAAATTAGCAGTGAAGCTTGAGCTTCAACAAGCCGTGTTAAAATGTAGGAGGGTGTTTTTTCGTGATAGTAAGATTCTTACTAGGGCTTGTTCACCACTATGGTACTTCATCAGACTCATCAGTCTTTGAGACTAGAAAATTTTATTAAGCTAGTAGGTTTTCGTAAAATTGTTAGCTGACTTGTTCAACTTTATGTTTTTTGTTTTATGGGTACCGTATGAACGTGCAAATCGGAGTGACCCTTAATCATGGTCTGCAAAACGAAGATATTTTTGAAGTTGAGTTTGCAGTACAAAAATTTGCTTATAATAAACTGCAGACGTTTTTGTGATGCTTTTTGATGTAATGAATTATATACTGTCAAATATACCTAATTTTTGTTGTTATGTAGCTCTCTTGATCATTTCAAAATCCCATAGCTCTCAAAATGATTCAGCTTTTAAAGTTAAAGTTATTAGTTAAAGATTTAAATCAGTCCATCAACTTTTTTTTGCCTTTTGCTGAATTGGTTTGTCTTTTGATTGTTCTTGAAATATGTTCTGATATTCATGGTCTACAAGTTTAATTTTTGGCTTTTACATGCTTTGTTTCAGTTCCTCTCTTTTCATTCGTATATCAGAAAACTACGGAGCGGAGCCGACAAAGGGAAGTTTGTCTTTTTGGATGACATAAACTGCCAAATCATCCCAGGTTGTTCAGAGCACCCGCCCTGGCCCAACGGAATTTGTACCAAATGTCAACCTAATGCAGTTACCTTATCCAGACAAGTGTACAGACATGTAGATTACGTCACCTTCCAAAATTCAGCCATAATTCATAATTTTCTAAACTTTTGGCGTAAGTCAGGGTTCCAAAGAGCTGGATATCTTTACGGTAAATACGAGCCTCATCTCGATGTGCCCCTGGGAACGAAAACTGTTGTTTACGCCATCTATGAACCTCCACAGAATTGTACTGCAAATTCAATCGAATTTCTGGAGGATCCAGACGAAGCTCTAGTGGACAGAATTGCGCAACATTTCGGTAACATTAAATTTTTCTCTATTCAAGGAGAAGAATGATTTAATAATAACATGCAGGGTTGCAACAGCACAATATGTTTTTAATGTGGTCAGAATTTCACTTCGTTTCGGAAAAATCTTATTTACAAATTAGTTGGTGTTTTTTGAGTTATAAAATTCATTTTGATTAGGATTTGTTGAAGCTCTAAGGGCATTAACTACTGCATAGTTTGAGTGGTATCAGCTTTTGGCTGTCTTGATTTGATGATTGAGGGTATTTTTAGGTCTGCTTCGTGTGGGCTGGATCTTCACAGATTTAATACCAGAAGATATAACGAAAGGGACTGTCAAATATCTCCGAGGCGCTGATTCATACTTCTTATCAGCAGAAGAGACAATAACAGCTGCCTTTCTCCAGACGAAGCATCCTAACATGTGCAAGCTAGCCAAAAACGGAAGTTTCGGGTCCAAATTTGTGACGGTCTGTGCCACTGGAAATTCAGAGAATCAAATCCATTTTGAGGCTTACCAGATATCAAATCAAGGAATGGCTCTGGTCCGCGACAATTGCCTTGTGCCGACACACGACTGTGCCGAATTGGCATCGGTTAAAGAGAGCTCGGCTGAGCAGTATGTCCCTGATGTGTTTTACAAGTACAAGGACGAATTTGGAAATGAGCGAACGCAGCTAGGGAGACCACTGCCCATCGAGTACCTGCTGATTGATGTGCCTTCTGGTTTTCCGAAGGAGGAGGTCCTCTTCTTTAATAAACACAGTAAAGAGGTAGCCTTAAATAAAGTGTTTTTAATTGCTCTCGAACGAAAAGTGAAGCAATTGTTGTAAACACGTGTGACTTTTATATGCAAAGTTTATGCTTCTCCGTTTTCTAAAATGTTCTTTAGTTGCTAGCTTGAGTGATTTAAATTACTGTCGAAAGGAAGATGATAAACTGGCGAAGCTCGAGGTCGTTTAAGTTTCTAAGCAGCTCTTAGAGATTAATCTCTGTTGACGGTTCAGCGAAGCTGCTGTGAAACTTGAAGTATGTTGTTCATGTCCCACTGTTCAGTGCTGAATCGAGAGCAAGTTATTGATTAATAGTAGATTTTAACAATCAAAACACTAGATCCAACTAGTTGGACCAAAATATTCTCCCCAGCTTGGAGAACGCTAGCATATTTCATATAATTCTTGGTTTTTAAAATTCGCTTAGCGGTTGCGTTGCTCTAAAAAGAATTGCTTTTCTTCGGTGGTTTATACCGCTCATCGACTGAGTTTGCATGTTTGTTTCTATTTTTAAAAGCCGCCGTCAGCCTCTCAAAGGGCTATTATTTAGGCGCTCTGCTTTTGTGAGAAGTCAAATTAGAGTGGTGATTTTGGTCACACAGAAAAATTAAAAGGAGCGAAAAATCGAGTAGGTTTGAGTCGTGACTTTTCAAAATAGATTTAAAGTGGAGTGAGAAATTGTTGTTTGAACAATTTGGCGGTTTTTTTTTCAGATGGATTTCTTTTTCAGGTGCGTCAATGTGACTTCTGTTTTCAGAGTTTTCTCTCCTTCAGTGCTTTTTGGACGGTACATATGTGTCCGGGGCAGCTAAAACTTTTTTATGACTTTGCCACTATTTGTCATAAAATATTAGTGAATTTTAGATTAAGCCCCCTCTTTTAAAATTATCTGTTGTCTTATCAATTATTATCATCAATGACAGGTCTAATTGGGTGCTAATGAGGCATAAAAGAACCTTATTAATGGCTCGCGTTAATAGTTGTTGGTTTTCATGACTTTGACGCTACTTTTTCTCAAATTCTGAGTGAATTTTTGAGTTCTGCAAGTATTTATTATACTTTTTGATGTCTTATCGTTTATTCTCCTTGGGTAAAGAACTCTGATGGGGGTTAAGTATATCGATTTCATTGTTTTTGTTCAAAGCTAGTGCTTTTTATAACTTTGACGCTAATTGTTTTCAATAATAATTATCGAATTTTTGCGAGTTTTTCTTTTCAACTTTGTCGTCTTAACTCTTAGTCTCATTAATGAAAAGTCTCATTGGTTGCTAATAAGGCTTCAAATAGAGCAAGTCATTTCAGTCCGTAGCTATTGCTTTTTGTGACTTATACGCTTTTTCGTTTTTTAAAATAAAATTTGAAGATTTTGTTGTTTTGCTGGTATTTGTTGTACTTATTGCTGTCTAATCAACTAATCACATTGATGACAGGTTTCAACGGTAGTCATCGAGGGCTCAATTAATTGATGTTATTGTATCCTTCAGTAGCTGTTGCAAAAGTGTTTTCAAAATGTTTTAGCGAGTTCTATTGCAATTTTTGTTTATTTTTGTCTTATTATTTAATATTATTAGTGAGAGGAGTCATCGACATTTAATGACAGGTTGCTAATCAGAAATAGAGGAATATAGTTGGCAGTTTGAGTTCATAGATTTTTTTGATGTTGATCCTGTCTTTTCAAAAAATGAAAGTTGAGTTTTTCGTCTTGTGTTGTTTTATTGCTTAATCTCAATACTGACAGCTCTCATTTGTCTTAAACGATTGTCAGGTGGTATATTATCACAACTCTTTGAATTGTATTTCAGGACTTGTTCTGCATTGTCTTTTTAATTCGCTTTAACTTTTTATAACACTTTCGTTTTACTTAAGTCACGATTTTCACGTTTGACTTCTGAGTTACTTCACTCACTGTTTCAAGTAATTGGATTCTAAGTTTTATCACGCATTGATTTACTCATTAATAGCCGCCCTCTTTTCAGCCGGCTATTATAGCGCTCCTATTTTTTTACTTCGTCAAACTTTTTTTCGCTTTACCATTTTGCCGCTTTTTCAGCATTTTCCGTGAAATCTTTTTAACTTCTCTAGGCTAGTTTCTCTCTTCTCTCATTCTGCTAAATGTGAATTTGAACATCAGTTGCTCAGCAAAGCAATTCAAAATGGACAGAGTCAGAATAAAAATTGAAGTCAGAAATAGAAACGGGATAAACCCATAAAGCCCAATTTTAGATGCCCGATATTTGAACGTCGTTCCTATAAGTCTTAGTTACCATCTCGTATGCTTATTGGTATTAATAGTAGCCCCTGTTGCCTCTCTCTATGAAACAGAAGTATGTTCAACTACGAAATGCCATCAAAATAAATCGGACTTAAAAAATACTTTTGTACAAAAATCTTTTTTTCGATATCTTCTATTCTTTCAATCCCATTCATGCTTATTGGAATCAACGGCGGCTATTTTCCGGCAATCTATCGAGTATGTTTGTAGTGTATACGGTTAATGTCGAAATCAAAAGAAACGGGATAAACCAATAAAGCCCGGTCATTACGTCATACTGCATTAGGTTATCAAACTTCATTAGTGCAATTGCGAGCTGATATTATTATTAAGCCTAATGCCCCTCATTTTAGAAGTAAAGTAAGTGTAGGTTTAGAATCCAACTGAAACTGCACTGAATTAGAACAGTTTTTGAATTTTAAAAAAATGTGTCAATTTCACTCCCTTATTTTTTCCTGTTTCAATCTTGATGTGCGTCTAGCGCGTCAACGGCGGCTATGTTCCGGCTATCTGCTGAGTATATTTACACTCCTGTTCTTTTGATTTTAAGTAATTTCATAAATTTTTGATCGTACCTACCTTGCTGTGCTTAAAAATTGAATGGTGTCAGTCTTTCAGAGACTTTTATTGAAATTAGAATCCAATTGGGTTGCGTCTCTTTTTCCTCTTTATTAATTGATCTCAGACAAAATTTGTTGCAACTATATTACTTCTGCTGGTCTATAATGTAATTTCTTGTACTACTGACTTTTGATCTAATTATTTGACTTTTCATCCTGAAAAATTGGGATAAGCAGGTAAAGGCCGGAGGGCATCAAGTCGTTGAGCAGTTCTCTTTAAGACTAACTAGTCTTTATCTATGTGATTGACCAAAAATGTTAGACTTAAATTCTTGGTGTAAAGGGCGCTTCTTAGAATTAGCATTTCTAATCGTAGCGAGCTGCTGACAACGACAATTTCTCGGCAACCGTTTGAGAGCAATTCGCCCGACGTTGGTTGGCAATGTTTAAGTTGCTAACAGAAACGAGTGGCGCTTTAGGAGCTAATTACTCACCTGATAATCATAACTATTTTTTATTACACGATCCATAAGGTCTGTTTACCGGTTATGGTTAAACTTTCAGCTTGTTTCACAAGTACCGACTCCGAAATGACAAATAAAAAGAATTAGAAAAAAGCAAGCAAGCAAATAGAGAACTCCAAACAGCTCTAGACAACAGCAAATCCCTGTATGACCAAGCAATGTCGGAAATTGTTTTTTTGAGAGGACAAAATGAGAAAATGTTGACAAAATTATTGATGGCAACAAAGACAAAGAAACTAAGCAAGTTTATGCCAACAACAGACAGTTTTTTCCGAAGTTTGTACCATGATTTACTAAACATCTTGTCATATCAGACAGCACGTATAAATTTGTTAAACAGGGTGATATAAGTAATAAAACTGCAATACACTCATACCCTTCGGCAACCATAAGTGATGTTAATAACATTATGGACTCTTATTCGGCTGGAACAAAACCTGAAAGCCTTGTTTTGCATTTGGGACACAATGCAATTGACCAAGGTACTGATGGAAAAAGGGCAGCTGATTAAATGGGTGGCTTAGTCAGTAAGTGTTTAACTAAATTCAAGCCCCATAAGGTTTCTATCTGCCAAATTCCACAAGTTAAAAATGGGTTATACGGACGGGACTCGAACAACAAAGAAATTGATGCTTATAACTAAGAAATCAACAGCATTGCTGACCATATTAGAGGCGAATTCCAGTGGTCCAATGTATACGTCGTCAATTATGGTCTTGAGGCAAACGATATCAGACAAGATGTTGTGCACCCAAACATGTATGGAATTCAAAAAATAGTTACAACTTTGCGGAAAAATATGAAAAATTTTGGCAACAACTGTTCATCAAACGATATATCGTTGAGACAAATGCGTCCTAAGCAGCAAAATGCAATTTTTTGGCATTCAAAAGGGGATGGAATAACTTCAATAGTCCCAACGAGTTGTGATACATTTGGGTGACTTAATTCTTAGTTCTTTAATAGAAACGTTGAATGTTTCTTTTGAAGAAAACATCATTTTTGTTTGTGATTTTAACAATAGGCTTTGTTTGTAAGGGGGGGGGGGGGGTTGCCTTTTTCAAAAGTCACTCAAATCATACTAAAAAACCAAAATTTAATTTTTGTCAGGTTTATTTTAATACTTTGTTTTCACTAGGGTTCGGTTTCATCAATATTACGTATTTATTATTTGTCATATCAATTATTCTGCAAAGAAGTAGAGATATTGAAACAAACCCTGGCCCAGCTCAAATAGAAAAATGGAAAACAATAGACCAGTACTGCAAAGAAAAGAACAGAACAGACGATGATCTCAAGTTCTGGTACATGAATTGTAGAAGCCTAATAATAAATACGAAAAGTTATCAAATTTTTTGACAACTCTGACGAGTTGTCTTTCCTAGCTGTTACCGAAACATGGATTAAAGACAACAATACTATTCCAGATTCTTTTCTATGCAGTAGTCATCAATTTATTCACCAGCCGATAGCATCCTCAACTGAATTGGAAAGAGGGGGAGGTGTAGGCATATGGATACCCAAGCAGTTTTCAATCAAAATAAGAAATGACTTGAACACCATCAACCGGAGTTTTTTTTAATCACTATGGATAGAAGTAACTGAGCCTCTTAAAGAAAAACTGCTCATAAATGTCGCGTATTGTTCAAACGTAAACCTTTCAAAATTCTTCCTTGATGAAATGACATCAGAAATTTCAAATGTTTACTCCAGCACTGACAATCTAATCCTGTTTGGAGATTACAACATAAATATACTTAAAGAAACTGGGAAACAATTACTAAACAACTTTTTTGCAGATAACGGGCTTCAGTGTGTGAACACGAAAAGCAACATGGACAAATGGAGAAAAATTTTCTTTAATCGACCACTGCTTTATTTCTAAAAATCAAATCTTCGAAACAGATATAGTCAGTGCTTGAAAATGATCTTTTCACTATTGTATATCAATCATCATTGAAATTAGAATAGAAGCAGCAAATGACGGAATATATAATGCGAGATAAAAGGAGATACACAAGTAAGTTTAACCGTGATATTGCATTGCAAGACTGGTCACTAATGTACAAAAACATTGGAGCAAATGGAATCTTTCATTAATTTTTGAAATTTTCCAAAATGTGTTAAATATTCACGCACCTTTGAAAAAAATAGAAGTGAAAACAAAAAAGGAGCACAAGAAATGGCTATCAAAAGAACTGCGTAGTCTCATTAATGAAAAGCATCGTGTATTCAATGAATGGAAAAAAGATCCTAATCAAGAGCTCTTTAACAGTTACAAAGTACTTCGAAACAATGTTAATAGAAAATTACGTAAAGCATCTGACGATTATACCAAACAATTTTTCGAGAATCTCCCAACTTTATGTCGACTGGACAATTATAAATCATGGCGTTCCACAAGGGACGGTACTAGAACCACTAGTATTTATACTTTATGTAAATGAATTCGGTGAGGAAATAGGGAAAAGTTCGAATGTTTTACAATTTGCAGATGACACAGCAATTTTATGTCATGAAAAAATGAACAGTGTTTAGAAGCAAAGGCTGAAAAGATATTGATGAAAACTAAACAATATATGAAACAAAACAAGTTAACTCTAAATGAAGGGAAAACAGAAATAATGATTTTCAAAACTGAAAAGTTACCAACTGTCAATTGCGTTGAATTTAAAAGTCATTCATTGAAACCAACAAATGAATACAGATACCTAGGTGTTATTCTTGACAAAGAGTTGACATACCAAAAACAACTTAATAATGTGATCAGTAAAATGGCTTTAGCTATCAGATCAATTTATTTGGTACGGAATCAAATACCTTTAAAGGCTCGAATAAATCTCTTTAGATCACTTGTTTTACCGCATTTAAAATTTAGTGCAATATTTTTTCAAAGTTTGCCGTCCTACTCAATCGACAGAATAAACTAACAAATTAGATGGCATAAAAGTTTGCTTTTTCAAACAAAATATGACAGTGCTCATAAACTACTTAAAAATAAAATACTTCCCGCAGAAATTCAAATAGCAAAAACTTCATTAAATAGACTTTTCGATATTGTCCAACAAACAAACATACAAGACGAAAGAAGATTCAGAATAATTGGAAAGGTTGAAATTGAAGTTAATAATCGTACATATGATTTTTCTCACAAAAAAATGTAAATCAAAATGGAGTCAAAATTCAATTATAAGAAACTTTTTTCGGAAATGGAATAAACTTCTAAGAGCTCTAAGAAAGGAAAAATCACAGAAAAATTTCAAAGAAAAAGAATTAAAGGAAGAGATGCAAAAAAGTTGAAGGCTTTAAAAGTTTATTTAAAGCCTTTAAAAGACTTTAAAAGGAAGAGATGAAAAAAATTGAAAGCTTTAAAAGTTTTTTATAAAATAATTTACGAGAACTAGAAACTGAACCTTAGTTTTTTATTGTTATTTTTTTTTTAGTTATTCAAGGGAAAGATGTAGTATGTTTGATTTATAATATTACAACATGTAACTTTAACCTTGGGGTTATTCGAATTTACATGTTTGAGATTTTAAAAAAAATGTTCAAGATTGCTATTTTAATTTGTAGCAGATGGGATGTGTTCGGGTATTTGAACTTGGAGTGAATTAACTCAATTGATGCTTTCTAGCGTCTGTGATGAATTAGTAAAAGGTCTGAGTGTGTAAGACACAATACACGAGTGTGTGGTGAACAGCTGTTGGATGTCTCTTCCTGTTCTCCCTTCCACCGTTGTGACCTTATTGGTCAGTTGGGTGATTGCCCTATGCAAGGGGAGGTCTCATTGAGAGTGTGATTCCTCCAGTATACAGGGCATACATGTACAGTTGAGGAGACATTCAATCAGTTGTTTCCACTTTGTGTATCTTTGCTTATGCACTTTGATCAGAGGTTGTTTCTGAGACGCCGCTTCCAAAGTTTTTTGTTTTTTAACAGATTCATGTCAAAAGTGTTCTATTCGTCTGAATTGTTGACTTTTACGATGCTTTTATATATCTTGCTAATTTCAACCAAATACGTGTTTGAAATTTTTCGCAGTATTTTTATTCTATCAAAAAATTGAACCTCAAAATGATGGAATGCAAAGTTTCATGTTTCCTAAGGAAAAGGATAAAAATATCTTTGTTTGAGCTGGGCGTAAACGTCTTAGTATTTGACATCAGAAGTGTTTATTTAATAATTCAAAACTTTATCTTTCAGCCGTTCCCTGGCTGCAATCGAGATGCAATTGGCGAAGTCCAGAACTTCGCTTCAGTCACAAAATATTTCCAACAGTTCAAAGAATCCGATTTCTTCAACGCAGTGGCCGATTTCCAGCTGCTGATAGCTCTGGCTAAATTGGACGCATATCCACTTCTAAGCTATCTGGAGGAGCTAATAGATGGTTTGCGGGACCAGAACAAATCATCAGTGGATAAATGGGCGCAGAAAGAACACTGGCAAACTGTCAGCCAGTTAATGCAAGCTCAAGGCCATGTTGGCAATGGGATGCCACCTAATGGGGGTCCAGATATTTTGGATTTCCCATCGGATCAAATGAATTTCTGGGATTGCAAGCATTGTACTTTTCATAATAATGAGCCCAATACATCCTGTGAAATGTGCGGACTGCCTAGAAATTGATCGATTTGTGCATTGATGTCAAGCGAATATAAAAAGATCATATTGTAAAATTTGCCGTATAATGAGATCGTTGAATGTGATGTTATTGATAATGATAATGTTGGTGGTGATGACGTTTAAAATGTTTTATTGAAATTTAACTAGTGATAATTTGATCGTTATATATTTCATGAAATTGTATTTAAATTAGAGCTTTTCAGGCTAACGAATGTACGGCAAAGCGTTTGTGCTAGAGCAGAGCTTATTTAATCGACTAAAATTGTGGAAATCTTCTTGAAAGTTGAAGAAAACGCTTCATTATTCTCGTAGTTCCAAAGCACGGGTTATTGTGTTAACTGAGGGCGCACAGGGCCATATGACGTGCGTGTGGCAATTTAGTTTGGCACGGCGACAGAAAGTCAATTTGTTATAAGTTCTTAGCATTTTTTGTTCAAGAAACAAAAATGAAAAATTGTATGGCCGCTTAATTTTTTCACCGTCGTTTTTATAATCGTTTGAGTATAATTGGTATCAACCTAAAGTTTTGATTGTCATTTTTTGTATAATTTGCATTTTGCTTGATAAAATAAAATTTATAGCAAAAAATTTACTGTGTCAAGTTCCACCTGAATTCCATCTTTCGATGTGCAGTCGTTCTGTTCGGTCGTCTCTGTTTTGCACAGCGGTTTACGACCTTCCTGTCAAGGTTTTTTCTGGATAATCAAACGGTTTGGTATCGTTCTAATCATGTGAACTTTAAAATTAGTTTTACAAATCATATCGTGCGGAGATTCCAATTTTAATTGCATGTTTTCATTTTTCAAACGCTTGACTTTTCGAATCAAAAATGGTGTGCAGTGCTACTACATGAAATTTGAAGCATTTTTTAATAATGTGTGTGTCATTTTTGTGCAAGATTTTTGTCTGACAATTTTGGATTCTATCTAGAAAATTTTTTCCCCTCTCGGACGATTAAGTCGACTTTATGTCTTCAAAAAATGATAAATTAGTAAAGCCCGAGGGTATTAAGAGTCTTAGCAGCTCTCCAAGAGAAGAGCTATAGTTCGCTCTGTGTGTACGTTGCACCGAAGCTGCTGATGATGGCTTCAGAAGGCCTATATTTATGGTTTAAAGGTGCGACCCACTCCCTTCCGCTTTTATCTTTGCCCCTGCCACCCTGATCATAACCTAGCTACAACGCAGACCGCTCGCCTATTGTTGGAAATCAATTCTTTCGACAACAGTTGATTATGTTTTTTATTTCAACTCTTTATATATCGAAAAAATGGTCAAATAGTGCGAAACAAATGGAATCTTTTGTCGTACTATTGCGATGCATAAATGACTTGAAATTGTAGAGAAAAAGAAAAATGTTCCTGGTGCAATTTTGGTGAACTTCTTGTTTTTCTTGAAATTTTAAAAATTGATAAAAAAAATTGCTTTTGTTCGAATTGGTTTTAGCATTTATTTGGCTCCTGTGTCTTTGTTATCCTAATTTTTTTTATTGTTCTTCTGTCTGGCCATTTGTGTTCCTCGCATTGCGTGATGTAAATTTAATCCACTGTATAAATTCGCGGCAGTTTGGTACTAAAAGCCAGAGGCGAGTCGCAATTGGTTTTATTTTTTTTAAGTGTTAGTAGTTGTCCTGAATAAAGTTCTAATATCATTTTAAGCCCCCTGCGTGACCTTATACCTCCTCCTCGACTGAAGTAAAGCACAACTGATGCCTACCGGTCGTTTGAGTCATTCGGCAGACCTTAGTCGGTTTTTTCTGCGAGCACTGCTACTGGCCGAAGAAATTTAGCTACGCGCTGCTGATATTAATTGACAAAAAATTATTGCTCCAACTCTCCATATTTGAATGTGGGTTGTGAACTCTATGCTAGCCTAGATTTTTTAAATACCTTTTGCCGACCGAAAAGTTTTCAGAGAGATGCGAAAGTGACATCATTGAATGAAAAACTTTTAAAAATTGAATTGTTCTTGAAGAGTTTCGTATTTTCTGTTGTTTGAACAAGGATGATTCAAAAATGTTTTTTTTTTTCGATTGTTTGATTTTAAACGTTTTTGTATTGATTCTCAAGCCTCAGAAACCCATCTCTTTCAGACGTTATGCACTCAAAAGCCGTTTCATATATTCAGAGGTACAACGTATCACGCTAGAGATCTTTTTAAACTCTTGTTTGTGTGTTCAATATTAAATTAAAATTTATTTTTGATTTGCGTATGACTTTGGAAAATTTGAGTTAGCTTTCTCCTAATTTGTGAGGTTAAACATGTTTTCAGAAACATCATAATTCCACAAAAGAACAGAATTCTAAGAAACCATTTGGCATTGATATTCTCCTCTGCGTGGTTTTTAAATCATTTATCTCATGAATATTTCGAGGGAGGGGTAAAAATTCACTGAAAAAAAGACCAGGTTAGTTCAAAGTTCTGTAAAACGAGAGAATTCAGCCGGTCTCTTCTGTTTTTATGGATTTACGTCATATTTCTTATTTTCAGTGCCATGAAGAAATGTTCTTCAGCTTATGACAATCAACATCTCCAAATTATCTCCTTCTCACTTTTACTTTTATACTCGGTCTGGCTATACAGTCTGGGGTTCTTCCCCCAGAAACCATCCAGTCTTTCCAGAGCACAGTGGAGTCATGTATCTGTACTAACAGAGGATGGATTTTCTCATAGTCACTCTCCTCTTATGCCTCGATATAATAAATTAGTTTCCAAATTGGTATTAGTAGTTGTCGATGGAATGAGAAATGACATGGCAAAAAGCCTCACTTCACTCGGTGCCAAAGGATTGAGGAAGTATGATTGTGGTATGAAGAGATTTGTTGCAAAAGCAGAGACACCAACAGTTACGATGCCGAGAATTAAAGCTATGGTTACAGGTACCAAATAACTCATTATTATTCATGACCATTTTTATTTTTATCATTTTGCAAAACCGAATTTTCTTTTTTTTTACTTGTAAAAGTGAACAATACAGCTGACATTATTCTGTGCTTGGCGCAAGTTTCCACAATTGTGTATGACGGCAGACAATGCATTCTATTGCAGAATGTGATAGACTGCCAGACACGTTAGTTTTCTTGGAAAAATACATTTTTAATAGCCGCACAGCGATAGCTGAGGCTATTATTGGCCTTCTCTTGGTTTTTTTTTTTATTTCGTCGTCATGATTTTTGTTACGACCATATGACGTCACAGCCATTTTTTGTTCATTCGTTCATGCAATTTCAACTGAATTGCATGTGTGACGTCATTTTTCGCTCTTAGTGGAGCGAGTTTTTTTGTTCATGCGCGTGATTAAATTTTTGATCACACTTGACTTACCTCACTCTCAAAAATGACTTCCTCACTTTGAAATTGACTTTTATTTACTTTAATTCAAAGAGATAAGGTCAAATGGGTGTGCATCACTCTAAATGAAGGTTATTTGAGATCAGCTAATAGAGGCAGTAATAACTTATACAGATTTTAAATCAAAATATAACATATCAGCCTTCAATGAAAAGACGAATTTTTTTGGTCTGTCTTTTTTACTGTTTTTTTAGAGTGCCGGTCTACGAATCTATTGCGGCTATTTTCTGGCAATCTGCCAGCTATGTTTGCATGTTGCAAGAAAAGCGTTTCTGTCTGCGATCCGTACTTAAAAATTTTCAAAAAAAATGAAAATTTCAATTTAACCCCGCTTTGTCTTTTCATCCTGATTTTTAATTTTGACAGAATAAAAAGCTGAACTGTTCCCAGGATGACTGAAATTGCTTTTTGAGATGAATTTACTTGTTAGAGCACAAAAGGCTAAGATAAATCCTAGGTGTGTCTTATATTTTTGTAAGAAGTTGAAAACTACTATGACAGTACTCTGGTACAAAAAAATGTGAAAAACTAAATTTTTCTGGACGAAATTTCTAGCATAGTTCTATCACAGTCTCAAAGCAGTTCTTTAAAATGAAGTTGCTGTGCACATATGAGAAATGTGAAAACATATAACATCGTCATGTAAAATTTTTTTAAAATAACAGGAAATCCAACAAAAACCGAAATATTTCTCAGAGTGCGGCTTTAATGATAGAGGAATATTCTGTCTATATATTTTTTAGTTTAATGGCAAAAATGTGTAGCCAAACGACAAAGCTCGCAAATACTTTTTACATTTTCAAAACAAATTGAAATTGAGCTCTTGATAAAAGTTATTTCAAAGGCACTATACAATTATTGGAGCAAACTTTCAATCCTTAAAACAGTATCTTTGCGGGATCCTTCTCGATGAGGTCAAATTTTAAGCAAAAATTAACGAAGAAATGCTATCAGGAGCACTAGCGCCGAGTCATGTCTGTAAACATTAATTAAACATTAGGGTGCCAATTGAAAACAGGTATTAAGGACATTAGCAGCAGCAATTTTCGAGCGTTATTTTTAATCGAAATCCGAATAATACCCGACTTTCACAGCTGAAACCAAATTAAGAAGTTTTTTCTCCAAACATGTAATTTCGTAGTATAACCGAAAGGTCAAAGTTTACATGCCTTCAGAAAAACCAGGATTTTATATTAAATTATGCAAATATTCTGGTTATTGATTATTGTTACCATTTAAGCGGATCATTCCTTTATATATAAAAATAAGACCTGAATGACCCTAATTGTCTGTCTATGGTTTATTTTTATGCTGACATTCCAAGAACTCTGTTAAAATTCTTCCAAAAAGATTTTTCCCGTCGCTCTTACATTAAAAAATAACTTATTCCACTTTTGATTCCTCTTCAAAATCAATGATTTTTGACTCTGCTTAGTATACTTTTGCGTTTTGTCTGTCTAGTATACTTCAGCTGTTTTGTCTGTCTGTTCTGTTTTAACTGCAGGCGGTTTGCACGTTTTCTAAAGTTTTCTGATATCCTCCGGTTTAAGTCGATGTGAAATTTCAACAGACTTACTTTGAATTAATTAAATCAGCTGGTAGGACATGTGATTTGAGGAAAAGATCACGGCAGTGGTCAAATTTACGACGCGTATAGCGCACCTTAATGCCCCAATTAAACCGTCGATTTTGACACTGTTTTTTGCTGATAATGTTTGTGAAAAAAACTAACGATTAACGATTTGGAAACAAGCAGCCCTACCCCCAAAGGTATTTGAATTCTTATAAGATATAGTGAGCAAATGGCAGTCCCAACTTTTAAAAAAACTACGTTTAGATGTACTTCAATTGAAATTTTTGGGTCAAGGTGTTTTCCTATATAACGACAACTCTCAGCAGATTGTTTTAAATTCCTTCAAATGTAACTTTTAATTCTACTTCTTCCGTGTCGGAATCCAATAAAATAGCTCTGTTTTATCAGCATTTGAAGTCGATTTTCCTTCGAGTACGTGTCTCTCCAATAAATTTTATAAATTTTTGTTGCAATTTTCCGGTTGCAATTGTTTCATATCGACATGAGATATCGACATATCGTCTGCTTAATGTACAAGCTCGAAGTAACATTATTTTTTTCTCGGAAATCGTGAAGGTATAAAAGAAAAGTTAGTCCTTAAACTGTGCCTTTAGCTACTTCACGAATAACGAAAATTTTTTCTGACATCTTGGAGCCAATTTTAACACATTTTGCTCTTTCTTCGTGAAAAGATTTTGTTAATTTAATCGCGGGTTCAAAGAAGCCGAAGAACTCAACACCGCCTGTTAAAGGAAGATTTTGTGCAAAATTGAATTAGATTTTTTCACAAAGTCTGAATGTTTTATATCAGTGTCTCAGTGAAAAACAATACTGTTGACGATTTTTTTGTTTTAGAACCAAATTTTTCTTTATTCATGAGATTGTTTTTATTAATGTAATCAATCATTTGGATAAGGAGAAGCTTCTCAAACAGTAGCAGTTCGTGCTATTGAGATTGGTAGATAGTTGTGTTGTTGATCCTTCTTTATGAAATGTTGTGACATGCATGTTTTCTAAGACTTAGAAAAACACTCACTAAGTCATTTGCAGATGCGTACCAATTGCGTATTTTCCCGTCTTTAACGCCCACGCATGGAGAATTGCTGGACCCTGTGATTTACTGTTGCCTAAACTCTCAATGGCTTTGTATAGAGTCTTTGCTTTTGATTGCCACTCTTTTAAAAAGCCGATTATCATCCGGTCGATAAGAAAAGACATTTAAACGTATATCTTGCTTTGCTATGCTGCTCGCCTCAATTATAAGACTTGAAAAATAAGTCGAGAAACACGCCATATCGGAACTATGCTTATCGATTTTTTCGATGCTGTTACCAATTTTTTCATAATGCGAATGGTTCCATCAGTATCTCCAACCTCTCCTGACTGAACCTCCCTCCATAAACTGAACGGATCTTAGTAAACAAGATTGGCTTTAACTTATTTAAAAAAAGTTGATTTTTAAACGACAGCATGACCCATATTAAACTGGTCAGACTACTGATGCTATTATAAAATCGTTCTAAGAACATAAGTGAAGACGATGAATTCAAACATAGGATTAAGATGGTAATATAGATTCAAAGCTGTTATATTGCCTATTTTTGATCAAAAACAAACTTAGCAGACTAATTTCAGAAGAATTGCTCAAATGATTGACAGTAGCTGTTTTTTGTATTCTGCTGTAGCCTTTTTCAAAAGGACTGCTAACTACGGGCTTTTCGATAAATGACAACATAAGAGTTATTATTGACGTCTATGATATTTTTTGTGAAAATGCAACAACTAATTTGGGCTGTTCGTCAGACATTTTCTAATTGACTGCCACAACTTCAGTTGAGAGGTCTCAAACTGTGATTGAAAGCAAATTAGGTCATGCCAAAAGCAAGAAGTCGAGCGTGATAGAGGACACTTTAAATGTCAAAGGGATCCAGCAATTTCTTTTTATGAAGAAAGTTGTTATCAGAGTTGATACTGGCAGATTTTTCAAGGGAGGCTTGTTTTCATCTCTTGATGTAAAGAAAACGTAAAAAGAATCATTTAGTTGCGTTTTTTGTTTTTCTGAAATCGCAGAACAGCATGGGACTTCAGTTTTGCTCTAAGATTGATTAGCTCATTTGTGGTCTTTATCACAGTAATTCCGCTGACATTTTCCCCTGTTTTTCTCAATGCAGATAAGCCAATTAACAAATTATTGACATGGAGCAAAGTTTATTATTGAGTCTATAGTGGTGAAAAACATCAGAAATTGACTTAGAATTCGCAAAATCATCACACATGGTCAAAATTAGGCTGAAATTGCCTTAAATATGCAAAAAAAATTGTTATAAATTTTTGAAACAAATTCTTAAGAATACGTTTTGTAGCGGAATTTCAGAGGCAGAGAGCTTTCAAGTGATACCACAAATTGGTCGGGTATGAACTTAATAAAGACAAAAATTGTCTCGCCAAAAAGTGAGAACAATTGATGCTTTTTTTCTGTCGTTATTTTTCAAATATTGCGAAAACTTTCTGTAGTCTTTTTTTGCAGAACTCAGTGTACTGTTACTTTCCCCTTCACCTTTTTTAAACTCGCTATTGGTTTAACAATGAAATGTTGGTTTGCCTAAACTTACAGAAAAAAAACGGTTGTCAAACCATGGATTGCAATATTTTTAGCCAGTTTTTAGCATTTTTTAGCAAACCTGCCATTCTCATCTTCAGGTAGTATGGTTAGCTTGTATAAATGTTTGTTTCAGGTGACATACCAGCATTTGTGGACGTATTTGGTAATATGGATGCCAAACATTTCCAAGGAGATAGTCTCATAGACCAGTGGTACAACTCCGGCATGAACATCACAATGTTTGGAGATGAAACCTGGCATCGATTATGGGGTGATTACTTTATAAGAGGGGATCCAGTAACATTCTTTGTCAATGAGTACATTCACGTAGACCTTAACGTGAGTCGACATCTGACTCACGAGCTGAAACGCAATGATTGGCAAGTTATGATTCTGCATTTTGGTGGTCTGGACCATATTGGACACCTCTATGGTGCCTTTAGTTCACTAACACCAGGAAAACTACATGAAATGGATACGTATATCGAGCAAATAATTGGTCGTTTAAAAAGTGGAGTGCCTTCTAATGATTGGATGTTAGTTGTGACCTCTGATCACGGCCAGGCAGATGCTGGAGGCCACGGGGGTCCAACTGAGCACGAAGTGATGACACCTTTGATCTTTGCGTCTCCTCTGATCAAGGATATGGATTCAATTGATAATGGAGAAAGGGAGATTAAGCAAATAGATATGACGAGTACCTTAGCATATCTAACTGGAGTGCCTGTTCCAATCCGCAATTCTGGTTAGTTAACATGTTTGAGACCGGATTCCTTTGACATCGAATTTTTCCGTGAGGCTGTCATCCTACAGAAAGCACGAGGAAAAATAATCTGGCTTGTGCAAAGTAATCGTTGAGTGTGAACTGTTGTCCCAAGTAACCTGGAGAACAGCAGCACTTAAGTTTTAAAAAAGTACTTGATTTCCAAAGAATTCGTTCACTCTGTATAGATTATGTAAAATACACATCCTGAGATATCTGTGTAAACGAACTTATCGTAAAGGACCAAATTTTGTTTGCAAATATTTGTAAAAATAGATTAATTTACAAAATTTGCAAAATAGTTCATAAATAGTTGCAAATTTGACGTTCAGGTTAAAGGAGGAGGCATTGTTATGTGGAAACGATAGTAGTCAGTATGATCAGTTTGTGACAGCGTAGATAATTTACAAACTTTTTAGGTGTTGTCATAATAGAGCTGATCGAGTCGATGATCGCAGCAAAGACGTCAATTTTGCATTACCTCAGTTTCAGCAGTCAGCAATTAAAGAGACTGTTGACTGAGTTGAATGCCTCGGTCAGATCTGCGGTGCTTGGTCTGGACCATGCTATCCAAATGCACCTCATGTGGCTTAAAAACTACCCTGTCATCGATGAGTCAAAAGTGGTAAGGATTTTCCTCTTTACAAGCATGCTTAACTATTGAGCCACTCCCACACGAGGTAATTCGGGACTTCCAAATTCCCATTTGGCTTTTTAATTGTTAATTGCAACTTTTAGAGGATTATTTTCTTGAACAAATTTGTAGAAATTTTCTTGATCAAGTATTACAAAACATGTACCTGATTAAGAGTACATACCTGAGATCAAATGAGATCTACGTTTGATTCGCCCCTGTTGAAGTCGGCAAGCTTCACAGTTAAAAAATATACCTAACGATTTAATCATTTGGGAGTAAATGCGGGCTCTTTACATCATGATAAAATATTGGAACTTCTTTTAAGGTAATCGAATCAATATGTTGCCTAATTACACCTTTTCGCCTTAAAACATTATCCAACTTCGTAGCTCTGTGTTTCACTGAAAACGGTCAACTTTCCTCCATCTAGGCTCAGCAAGCAATTTACAATCAGTCAATCGTTTATTATAATTTTCTGAGGCAAATTGAGTAACTCATCGCAGAACTGCTCACTGTGTAGCTTATTTATGGAATCAAGCACAAATATCAAGCGCTTGAACATTTGGACCTCCTATGCTGACAACACTTGGTATTTTAATAATAGATGGCTGCAGCAATCTGACTTTTTCTAAAATGAATCAATTTACAAATCCTCTATAGTATTAGGATTGGCAGTAGTGATGTGTAGCGGCAGCAACCATAAACAAGAATACCATATTGAATGACATGCTCAATATTACTGAAATAATATTTAATCAACTGATATTTGAGAACATCATGTCTGAGCTTTGAAAAAGACCACACTTTCTGGATAGCTTTCTTGATATAATCGATATATTGGAAACACAACCTTTCGTCTATGTAAGCCTATAAATTTTTGCAGCTCTTTTCTATTTTGATTGCTTTGCCGGTTAATCAAAATTTATTTGCAGCTATACTCTCTATTTCATTTTGTTTTTTTTTTGGGTCCACAGTCTTGTTTACATTAATAACCAACTTATTATTGTTTAGCCAATTTTTTAAGCTTTGAAATCTTCTGATGTCTCATCAATTGTGTGTCCTCTACTTGTTATATTTGTTTAATCTACAAATAGTGTACCTTCAGATGATTTACAACATAAGAGGAGGTAGTTTATATTGAAGATAAAAAGGAGAATTGCTAGTATCGGACCTTGAGGTACAACTCATTTAAGATACTCTAATCTGAATAAGAGCCTTTTATGCCAACTCAGTGCTCTGCAACCTAAATAAGAACGAAAGCATTATTGAGATCTAACTCGCACTGATCAGATATTTTGCTGAGTTGCACTTGATAATTCAGAGAATCAAATGCTTTGTATCTTTTTTTCCATGAAACCTGAATTACTCTGAATTCAACGAGCGCAGCTATTGTACTATCTTTTTTAGGACCCAATTGTTTTCTCTAAAATAAGCTAAAATGTTCAAAATATTCATAAATTCGATTCAAAGCAACTTTTTGAAATTTTTGCTCCACTGCGATTGGACAGGTATTTTTTTTCTATTGTTGATCCACTTTTGTGCAACGGTAGAATTTTCGCTTTTTAAATTTTCTATTTAGAATTAACATATTTAATCTACGATTGAGGAGGAACTGTCAATTCAAACTGTGTCGAATGTTTATGAGATCTGTTTTTACTGTGGATTTAAGTTGCGTTATGAATTGGAAAAGAAAATCACATTGTAGAAAGTCTGTATGCGCCACTTTCTACTTAGTAGAAAGTGGCGAAAGTTAGTTCTACTTTTTTACATGCGATTAAACAAAATTAACGGTTTTTTAGCAGCGAAATACTGTTTTTAATAGCCGCCCTCATCTTCTCAGCCGGCTATTATTGCGCTCGTATTTTTTTACAATTCAAAGAATTTGAATTGTATTCGGGCGCTGTCTTTTTTTAAGATCTGTTCACACATTTTCATGATTTTTGAAGTCAAATTGGAGTAGTGATTTTGGTCACGCCGAAACAGGAAATGGAGCGAAAAAGCGAGTGGTTTTGCGGCGTGAATTTTTTTCGCTCTAATTTTAAAGTAGAGTGCGAAAATGGTGTTTGAACAAAAATTCGGATTCTCGGTAGTGGTTTTTTTGTTCACATGCGGCAATTTCACTCTGATTTTTACTGTTTTTTTTTATTTTTTGGATCGGATTTTTTTCTAACTGGTTTTCCCAATCCATTCACAGCTCATTCTAGGCCTAGTTTTTTTGAATTAAATTTTTCTCGCTAGTGGTTTTTTGTTCACATGCTGAATTTTGACATTGATTTTCTGTTTTTTTTCTGGTTTTTTTATCTGATTTTTTTAGAATGGTTTTCTCAGTTCACTCATAGTCCATTCTAGGTCTAGTTTTTTTGTTTAGTCAATGAAAATTCTTTGAATTGTACGTCAGGACTTGTCCTGCTATGTTTTTTTACTTCGTCAAACTTTTTTTCGCTTTACCATTTTGCCGCTTTTTCGACATTTTGCGTGAAATCTTTTTGACTTCTCTAGGCTAGTTTCTCTCTTCTCTCATTCTGCTAAAAGTGAATTTGAACATCAGTTGCTAAGCAAAGCAATTCAAAATGAACAGAGTCGGTATAAAAAATTGAAGTCAGAAATAGAAACGGGATAAACCCATAAAGCCCAATTTTAGATGCCCGCTATTTGAACGTCGTTCCTATAAGTCTTAGTTTCCACCTCTAATGCTTATTGGTGTTGATAGTAGCCCCTGTAGCCTCTCCCTAAGAAACAGAAGTACGTTATGTTCAACTACGAAATGCCATCAAAATAGATCGGACTTAAAAAATATTTTTGTACAAAAATCTTTTTTTTTCAATATATTCTATTCGTTCAATCCCAATCATGCTTATTGGAATCAACGGCGGCTATTTTCCGGCAATCTGCCGGGTATGTTTTAGATTGACTCTTCTTTTCAGTTTTTTTTCCAGGCTATTACAATTTACTCATCTACTCTTTTTTAGCAACAAGTTGCAAGTATCGCGTCGAACTAAAATTTCCATATCACGTATTTTTCAGTATCATCAGCAAATCAAATGGTATCAAAATGGTGCAAACAAAATAGTGTTTTGTGAAGTTTATTATTGTATTTGATTTATGATACTAGTCTAATTAAACGGTTCGAGTGCGCTTCTCGATTTCTTAGGACCGTTTGCCACGGAATTGCTGTTGCTTATAATCTTATTGAACGTGATGACCATTTTAGTTGATTTATGTTTTTGCGCAGGTTGACGAGATGCGACTGAATGCGTACGAGAAAGTGCGATCGGGGTATCTGCATGCTTTGAGAGAAGGATCTCAATCGATTGCTGCCAATTTGACTAAATTTGAAGCCGTCTTTATTTACGTTTCACTGGTCATTATATCCCTTTTACTAAGTGCTTTGCTTATTTTATTTTCGGTGTATAGAGTAGATAACGATGGTGGTAATGTTTGTGTTGATTTTCTCGCGATGAAAAGAGGTGGAGCAGTTAGCCAACTTTTATTCTCAACTCCACATATCGTTACAATAAGTGTTTTCATGGCGTCTTCGTCAGCCTTTATCGCTTTGATTACGGCTGCTGGGGTTCGAACACCAGCTGGTGGACTTTTCTTTACTATCTCTTTCTTCGCATTGTTGGCTGGGTCATTTGTGGTTGTTATGCTGGGCCGACATGTAGCTGCTGGTCTTTGCATCCAACGGTTAGTTTGCACATAAAGACAGCACAGAAATCGAATTTATTTGATTCATTGGGGCGTTTTACACAGGTAAAGAAGCATTTAGTTCTATGTTCTTCAATGGATTTTGTTGTTCG
>NC_134472.1:60220746-60544466 GCF_964194025.1 Convolutriloba macropyga
TGCTGATTGGTTGGATGGCGTTGCACGCAATACTGATGACATCTTCCAGCTTTATTGAGGAGGAACACCAGATTGTGTATTTCTTAGCTACTACAATGACACTTGTACTCATCTACCATCGCATGTCGAGGCATATCACAGACTCCTTTTCAAAAAAGCTAGAGTCTATGTGTTCTAATGGCGTGGTTTATAGTGCAATGGATGAGGTTGATATATCATCGAATGGAGTACTAAATCTAAATGTTAGTTGTATTATTGATATTATTAGAAGCTAGTAATCCCAATACAGCAAATATAGCCCCCAATTAGCCACTCCTGAAACCCCCGCAATGCTTTGTATAAATAGTAACAATTGAGAAATAAGCAGGAGGTTAATTAATTGCTTTTAAACGATGTTTCTAGCAATTATGTTAGTCCAGTGGTCATTTTCTATGCGATTTTTTGCGTGATCAATTTTTCATCTGACCCATTTGACTTTTCGTCCCGTGATAAACAGGTAGCGGGATAAACAGGATAAACAGGTAGCCTGGAGGGCCTTAAGGGACTGAGCAGCTCTCTTAGAGCCTCACTAGTCTGCTAGTATGCCATTAACCGAAACGGTTTTGAAGGACAGTTTCGTAGTGTGAAGGGAGGTTATTAATCCGAAACGTTTGACCCCCACAGTCAACCCCGCCAACTCACCAGTTCATCCTCCTCCAGCTGGAGATTTGAATTCCCTCGCTCAGCCCACTCAACTGTAGCCCCCTACTCTACTCACGCCTAAGTCTATTATACTTAAGCCGCAGCCGGCTACTACCGAAGCCAACTGCTCGCCTATTGTTTGAGAGCAATTCGCTCGGAGTTAGTCGGTTATGTTTGTACTTTTGCGTTATATATATATATATATATATATATATATATATATATATATGTATATATATATATATATATATATATATATATATATATATATATATATATATAGTCGTTGATGCAACAAATTATAACAGGAGATCCAATAAATTATCCGATTAATATGCAATTACACTGCCGATTATTAATAGCCGTCGTCAGCCTTGCAACAGCTATTATTTAGGCGCTCTGCTTTTTACATTTCAAAGAATTTGAATTGCATTGGGGTGCTGTCTTTTTTACGACTCAAAGAGGAGTATTGGTGGAGCGTCTTTTTATCGGTCATTTTTTGGATTGTGTTTAGAGCAGGAGTTAAAAGTGAATGCTGAACGTGAAAACCAAATGTTCAGGTCAGGGCAAACGCTGAACGAATTTAAGAGCAGAGATAAGAAAGAATGATTTTCAGTTCATGCTGGGTTTTTGAGAGAGAGAAAAGTAGGTGTGAAAAATTTTTGCTAAGTGAGCAAAGTATTTTGATAACGTGCGGTTTTTTCGCAGGAGTTGTTTCTTCTTTACTTTTTGCATTTTCGACTGTCTCAATCATTTATTGAATGCTCTCAAACGAAGTTTGTATCAATTGTATTAGTCCTGTCGGTCTTTATTTATGCAATTTTTTGCTTGACCGACTTTTCGTCTGACGCTTTTGACTTTTCGTCCTCAACAACGGAATAAACAGGTTGCGCTCGGCGGGCATCAAGTGCTCATAAAGCCTTTCAGATCTGTTGCAGCTCAAACTGTTTTGCAGACTTATACTTATGGTTTGAAGGGCGGTTCTTAGAGGTTTAAGATACCCCCACTGTTGACCCTTCCTCCCACTATTGCCCCCATCCCCCCACTTTGCTGTTGCCCTCCACTGTTGCCCACCCCCAGCGCACCCCCCCCCCCCCCCCCCCTGTGGCTACTGAGGAAACCGATTCGCTAAAAACACGCAATTTTATACTAATTTTCACAATTTTAGCTTTTTGAAAATTTTTGTCATTTTTTGAGTTCTTTCAGTCCTAAGTGTCAAGAAACCACCTCTGTGGTTTTATAGTAGGTTACTGCATAGTTTCTAGTGGTAGTGGAATGGTGTCAACATTTTAACATTACGAATTTGACTTTTTGACAAAACTGCAATTTTTTTTTTGTTTTTTGGACATTAAGTTTTCATTACTCACGTCTTTCCTGATGCAGGGGCTAGAGAACATCCTTAAGGTTTTGATAATAAGTTACTGAATTTTTTTTTTGCCTTGGGATATTTTTTTATTATTAATATGACAATTTTGAGCAATTTTTTTTTACTAAAACCTTCATTTTTACAATATTTTTTTGAGGTTTTCCTGCATCTAGAGCAACATAACCTCCTCCAGGGCCTGATTATAGGTTACTGCGTAGGTTTTAAATGTAATGGAATGTTTTGGAAGATTTTAATATCAGCCATTTTAAAAATATTTGAAATTTTTTCAAGTTTTTAATCTTTTTGAATTTTTTTTTATCATTTTCTAGCATCAGGGTCCTAGGTAGCTGCTCCAAAGTTTGATGATAAGCTGTCACATAGTTTGTAGTGTTAAGGGAATGGTTATAAAAATGTTAATGACTTCAGCCTTGGCATTTTCATAAATTTGCAATTTTTTAGGAACTTATTAATGTTTCAAATTTATGGATCTTTTGAGCCAGTGCATTTATTTGAAGCTTGAAATAGGGGTACTGGATAGTCTGTTAAGACAGTAAAGTGATTTTAAAATCTTGATTTATAGCAAGATTTAACTAAAATTTGCGGTTGTTTTCCAAGTTTTTGAATATTTTGCTTTTCTGATTTTAACGATCTTTACTGGCCAGCGAAGCTTTTCAAGTCTTGCAGATGGATTACTTGACATAACTCCAGAGACAAAATTTAGTTTTGAGATTTTTCAAAGATCTCGGAAGCTTTGCTTATAAATTTTGCAATATTTTGTAAATTTTTATAACATCTGTTTTTTATTTGATTTAATTACAAACAAGGCTAGGAAACTAGAAAGGCTAGAAAGTTGCGGAATCGGATCAAGCTTAAGCTAGCCTCACTAAACCGTGGCTAGCTACTGGCGAAGTCAAGCGCTCGCCGGTTGTAAGAGCAAATAACCCGACGTTAGTCGGTTATGTTTAGTTTTATATGCTATCTTGAGTTTTTTTTGCGATTTCGCAGTTTTTGGAGATTTTTAGCGGATTTTGTACTATTCGTCATTTTTTTTGGTGTCCGTAGCATTGTTTTCATTGAAAATAGTATTTATTGCTGTATCATTGCCCTTTTAATTTTGTTATTTTTACTTGAAGTTTGTTTTCCATGAATGTTAACAATTTTTTAATTATTTTTTTTTTCAATTTTTTCACCTAATTATTGTTTTTCTGCCTTGTAGAGTGTTTTTTTCAGATTGAATTGTTTAATTAATGTTGATTGTAGAGTTTCTGTTACTATGTGCAAGCAATTAAGGGTTGATAGCACATTTTTTGATGAAATAAATGTCAATTCTGCAGTTTTGTAGTTTTTACTACTTTCTCTTGTTTCAAGTGTTTTCCAGTTAGTTTTGGTGTCGTGCTTTTGCTCAATGAATAATCAGCAACTACTATCTAATGTATCTGACAACATCTGTTGAGACTGCTCAATTTTAAGTGAAAATTGTTTAAAAATATAACAGGTTTCTTAGATTTTTTTCCTTTAGTTTTTCTTTTTATAGCTGCGAAGCTGTAAGCTGAGCGTAGCTATATTGCGGTGCTCTTGGTTTTTTTTTGTTTCGTCGTCTGACGCTTCATTTTCGTTTTACATTTGTTCTAGAACATTCTGTCTCGTCACTGCTTAAATGGCTTTTTCGCGCTTGATTTCACGCTTTCTGCGCGACCTAAATTACTGTTCCTAAAACAAAGTTGATTGTAAGAAAACAGATTGTATGGTCCGACAGCCCAGTGGTTAAGGCGACTGGCTGTTAATCAGGAGATCGCCGGTTCGAGACGCGACAGGGAAATTTTTTTTGCACCCAAAAACAACCTCCTTTGAAATAAACTTGTAGGCGGCGGCGATAACTATTATCAACTCACTCCTGTATCTTTTTCCATCTGTATTTTACGGCACGCAAGTCTATTTCGCAGCTATTCCGGCAATCTGCCGGCTATGTTTTTGATATTGAATTCTGCTTATTATCTAAATTTCTCACATTAGCAATTACAGTCAGTTGAACTCAATTGGCTGCAGCTTACTACTAATGGATGTTACCATACTATTTTGATCGCCATCAACAAGTTATCAAACTCCGATGGCAATCGTATGAAAATGTTTGATATCATTTTTTGTTACGATTACAAAATGCATAATTTGAGACACTGTAAAACCAATTAGGCTACGTTTTTGCTCCACTCTTATAGCAATAATGGCAAAAAGTTAGCGGCGGAAAAAGGTGTCGTCCTGGAAGTCGAGGTTCCCAATTGTTTGATTTTTTAGCATACATTGGATAGTAACAAGTTATTTCAGCGATAAGTTATGCAACTGTTGTTATCACAGCAATAGTTGATTGAAAATTGAATGCAAAGTGCGTCGAAATTTGTTTCATTTGAGTTAAAATCATTGTAGTGGCCTATAAGCTCCAATAACTGCATTTTGAATCCTATAATTCTCCCATAAACTGAAGTTGGATGCAGTAGAATCACGCACCCGCGCTGTTACTCGAGAAAAATTCATCCGACCTTTAAATTAAAAAAATAAACACTTTAAATTCTGGTCACTATAAGAAAACACATTAAAATTACGCAATCAGAAGTGTATTTTAATGTAAATTTTACATGCAAAAATCATTTATGTTTATAACAGTGGTAAACCATTCCAATCTTTGATTGCTGTACGAGTAAAGCAGTTTTGTAATTTTTGGCTTTTGAACTTACAGTTCCTGAAAAGAGTTTTTGTTCGGCGTGATTGTACTATTGAACAAGTAGCAAGCAATTGACAGGTTTTTGGGGGAGAAAGCAGGTAGCTGGCTCGATTTATATTTCCAAAAGTATAATAATCTTTTGGTTTCAATGAAAAGTTTTGTAAGTAAAATGTTATGTTCTAATCTCAGTTCTTTGGTTGACTCAAATTTCGACCAATAAAAAGAAGCTTTCAAGGCCCAGTTGATTTGTTTTTCTATTGACACTAAAAGATTTTTTCCAATCGATTCAATTACTACGGCAGAGTAATGAAGGTGACTCAAAACAAGAGAATTCAAGATTAGTTCTAAAGATGATTTTGGTAAAGAGTTGCGAATTGTGTATATGGTTTTCATTCCAAGAGCCATTTTTTTCAACAAAGTTTTGACTTCGCTATGGAATGTCAATCTATTGTCTATATGAACATCTAAGTATATGATTTCCTGTTTTTTCTCAACGAGAGCGCCATCAATTTTCAGAAGTTCCTTCTGATTTTTTTCTTGCGATTTTGCTAAAAACTATAAACTCAGTTTTTGATGCGTTTAAACTCAGTTGATGTTCTTTGAAATAAATGGTTAATTTCATAGCACATGATGAGAGCTGGTTTTTGCTTTTTTTCAATTGAGTCGCCAGATGTGAAAATAGCTGTGTCATCTGCATATGGAATTAGCTCTGTTTTGTCAACTTGTTCATGCATATCATCGATATACAGATTGAACAGAAGAGGTCCTAAAACAGTGCCCTGAGGGCACTGTTTAAAATGCTGCATGTGAGAAGTTCTAAATTTTTGGGCAATATGCTGTCGTTAATTTTGTCACTCTGTTGTTGTCTGTCGTTAAAGTTTGGTGTTAGACTTTTCTCTTTAATCTTTCTTCAAATGCTGAAAACATCGTTTTTAATCAGTGAAATATGCCTATTAATGTTGGACAGTGGTGTATATCTTGCGAGAATAGTTCATTTTTAAATGCTCTTGAACAAAGTTCGTGTTGGTCTTTTTTATGCAAATTTTTTGCTTGACCATTTTGCGCTTTTCTTTTAGAACATTCTTTGACTTCTCAAGTGACTTTTTCACGCTTTCGTTATTCATTTTTGAGTGATTCCTATTGCTGTCACTCCGAAGTAAAGCTTTTTGCTAATATAAAATCGTTTGCAGCATATCTACAATACATAACTGAAGTATACTATTTACTATAATGAAGCATTGTTTTAATTTAGTGAGTATGACAAGAAGCATGTTTCAGGTGACTGTGCCAAAAGATGTCGTTTATGGAGTTGTCAGTTTGTTTCTTTTCCGCCACATCGGCAAGTGGAATCAGACAGGTGATAAATGGCTCAGCTGTCCTGACATTGGCGACTGGCTCATCTTGTCTCAAAACTCAAACTTTCTTGGGTCAGCCTACCTTTTGTCTTGCGCTGTGCTACCAGTGTTGATTATGGCAATTTATAGGAGCTGGGTAGTTCTTTGTGTTAATTGCGTGGGACTATTCTTCGTGATTGGATACCATGCTTCAGCCTACAAAATTGGTGCGTGTCTTTTCTTTGTGTTCTTAGAATGGAGTTGGTCCAAATTAGTTGCCGCTAAAATATTCTCGTTTTTTTATTGCCCAATATTAATTTATCGTCTGAACTGTTAAAATCAGGTTTTTAATTGCGCTTATAGTGGTTTGTAGTGATTCAGTTCCTGATCTTAACGCTTAGAGACACAACCTGGCTCATTTTCATCAGCTAAATCGAGTCAGTTCTTTACCAACCGTTGTCTAAAAAAAGATAGGTCTGTTACTCAATTTAAATCAAATGGACGGGATGTACTAAAGTCCCATACACTCAGGGTGGCCTATAGACCAATTTTTGAGGATAGAAAATCAATCCCCATGACGCACGCAATTTGAGCCATCCGTTTGACGTTAAGCGGTACTTTCAAAATTTTAATTTCTTTCCCAATAATTGCGGAGAGTTAATCAATCAAAGAGAGAAATTAAAGGGATTTTGATCGAGCATGAGTCTCAATTGAGTTCGACTAAAATTTTTAAACCATAATTATCTTTAAATTATCTTCAAAATATAAACTTAAATTTATTTTCATTTAAGCACAGAATTGATTGTTTCAGAGTTACTCAAAGACCTGTCAATGGACGACCACGGACTATTCTTCGCAAACTCCCTTCGGCAATATTTCATGATTATAATTTTGCTTAAACTGGCAATTAGTGTTATCGCGTTTGTATTTAACAAACCTCATCATGATAGTGTCAGCTGCACTTGGAAACTGTTGAAATGTATGCTATTTGTTTACTGTCTTTTACTCCAAGTTCCACAAGACTTATTTGTGCTTGTATTGTGGCTGCTTCTCACATATCTAATCGCACCACTGTTGCGTGCATCTAAAATGAACCAAATAAACTACTTTTTCATCTGTAATGTCCTAGCAAGGTGCTCTTATTTCACACTTGGTAATTCTAATTCATTCACTACTGTTGATATTCAGGCCGCCTACACTGGCCTTAGTGAGCATAATTTGGCCATGGTGGCCTTGCATTTGTTCCTTCTAATGTTTTCAGGGCCTCTCCTTGTATATTCCCAAATGACCCCTTCATCAGAGGATACTTGGGGAGGAAAAAGAAGCTCTAAGTATGGATGCATTTTGTTTGTATTGTTGTACCGATGCTTTACATGTGCAGTTGTGTTGATATGCAGTTGGTTTCAGAGATTTCATATCATGACGTGGACTGTGTTTTCTCCCAAGGTCATATTTGAAATTGGTTGGGCTGTTTTTGACGTAGTCTTGTCATTGACCTTAACTTGCTATGATATTTTTCTCTAACATTTATTCACTCCGAAATGCAAATTTTGTACCTATTCTTTTAAGTCTGTTAATTATTGTATCATAAGGTTGTTTTCAAAATCTAATCCAAATTTTAATCAGAACTGGAAAGGCAACAACGTTTTCTGAACAGATCCGTCATGTCCATCTGATGTTAAATTTTGGCTCAAAGGTTGATTTGGAGCCTCGTGCTATCAATATAGTTGTCGCAAAATTGTTAATTTTGATGACACAAGCGTCCATTTGTCATCCAGTGAGAGGTGACAATTAATTAGAATTGAGATCGTGTATTGTCCTCGCGAGTTGAGAGCTGAGAAAATTTTTTCGACAATAATTGTCAGAAATTCAATTGGTAGAATAGTATTTAAACTGCAAGAACCTACCTTAGCTTCACGTCAAGTGTAATTCCGTTCCCAGTTTGAATTTAAATAATAGAATTGATCATATTTGTTGAAGAACAAGATTTATTAATAGCCGCACAGCGATAGCTGGGGCTATTATTGGCCTTCTCTTGGTTTTTTTACAATTCAAAGAATTTGAATTGTATTGGGGCGCTGTCTTTTTACGACTCGAAGAGGAGTATTGGAGAAGTCCTCTTTTTTAATCAATTTAATTGGAGTGGTTTTTGAAGCGGGAAATGAAACGCGTGAAAAAATTTGGAGTGATTTTGGTGCTGAACAAAAGTGAAGAGTGGAGCGAAAAGAGAGTGGTTCTTTGTTCATATCGCTGTTTTCTAGAGAGCGAGAAATTGAGGTGTGAAGAAAATTTCTCTAAGCGAGCGAATTTTTTTTGTTCACGTGCGTCATTTTAAAGCATTTTTTAAAATTTATTTTCGTTAAGAGGTTTGGTTATGATTTTATTTTAATTTTAGGCTGGTTTCGGTAGTGGTTTGAAGGTTTCTGGAAAATCATATGAATTTTATGATAATTCGGAGGTTTTTAATGTATTTTGCTGATTTTCGGGCTAATTTTTGCGTTTTTTGACGATTATTTTGTTTTACTGGCTCAAATGGGTATTGAAGAAACCCCTTCTACTTGAGAAATATTATGATAACAATTGGTTACAGTTTTGTGGTTAAGAATTATTTTTTTTGTTGAGAAATGTGACAAAAAAAATGGCGAAAATTTGAACTATTTTTCTTAATTTTTTGCAGTTTTTCGTTTTTTTCTGTTTTTAGCTAAGTTTCTTTGCCTATTATGACTTGACTTTTGTTTTGCGAGCATCTGGATACCCTATTGGCCGAAGGGATTTTTTTTTAGTCGATTTATATGTTTTTTGATATATTAAAAAATTTAGTAACTTTTTCCAGTTTTTCAGTGAAAGTTGTTTTTAAAGAGCTTTTTTTCATAGTTTAGCCTAAAGTATTTCAAAATCCACATAAGTGGTTTTTGTAAGTACTAGTTGTTTGGATGAAGTTATTTTGCCAGAGATAGTTTTTCGGGATCTCAATTTATAACAAAATTTGATGAGATTTATCATATTTTAACAGATTTGATTTTGTTGTTTTTACTTTTTTGTTTGATGACTTTGTTTCAAGATAATCATAAAATAGTGAAGGCACGTTTTGTTTGATGAGTAGTTGGATGACGTTTAAATGGTTTTTCACTTCGAGTCGTTTCCGGAATTCTTCCGGCTATGTTTTTTTTAAGATCTGTTCACACATTTTAATGATTTTTGAAGTCAAATTGGAGTGGTGATTTTGGTCACGCCGAAACAGGAAATGGAGCGAAAAAGCGAGTGGTTTTGCGGCGTGAAATTTTTTCGCTCTAATTTTAAAGTAGAGTGAGAAAACGGTGTTTGAACAAAAATTCGGTTTCTCGGTAGTGGTTTTTTGTTCACATGCGGCAATTTCGCTTTGATTTTTTCTGTTTTTTCGATTTTTTGGATCCGATTTTTTCTAAATGGTTTTTCCAATCCATTCATAGTCCTTTCTAGGTCTAGTTTTTTGTTTAGTCAATGAAAATTCTTTGAATTTTACGTCAGGACTTGTCCTGCTATGTTTTTTTATTTCGTCATGATTTTTGTTACGACCATATGTCGTCACAGCCACTTTTTGTTCATTCGTTCATGCAATTTCAACTGAATTGCATGTGTGACGTTATTTTTCGCTCTTAGTGGAGCGAGTTTTTTTGTTCATGCGCGTGATTAAATTTTTGGTCACACTTGACTTACTTCACTCTCAAAAATGACTTCCTCACTTTGAAATTGACTTTTATTTCTTTTAATTCAAAGAGATGAGGTCAAATGGGTGTGTGTCACTCTAAATGAAGGTTATTAGAGATCAGCTAATAGAGGCAGCAATAACTTAAACAGATTTTAAATCAAAATATAACAGATCAGCCCTCAATGAAAAGACGAATTTTTTTTTGGTCTGTCTTTTTTACTGTTTTTTTAGACTGCCGATCTACGAATCTATTGCGGCTATTTTCTGGCAATCTACCAGCTATGTTCCAACTTTAAACAGGATTGTTCAATTTTTGACCATGTCAACTCGATCTTGCCCAAACTAAAGTAGGAACTGTGTGAAATGAAGAGGAAGGAGGTTATTTTTGATGTCCTTAAGCTTTTAAACAAATTAGATGGATTGAGATGTCGCTTTTTGAAACTCGAAGAGCACCATTGCCTTTCGCATCAGTAGAAGAGCAATGGGTATGCTCAACATTGATGACTGCGATAGCTGAGAGGGTTATTATTGACATTCTCTTGGATTTTAAATTGAAGAAGAGTATCGGTTTTAGGCAGGTTGTCAAGTTGTCTCGAAGGAAGTTGTTGACGATTTTTGTAGTGCTGTTTTCTTGAAAAATTTTCAGTAAAACTTTTTGTTCGGGAATGTTCTTTCACTGTGATTTGTCTTTTCGAGTGACTTTTTCAGATTTTTGCTTGTTCTAATATTAATCTTTCAGAATTGTGTAACATTATATCCTAGAAATTCCATACCACGCGCAGCCAACTCAACGCCAAAAAGATACTTACCCCCACTACCATACCACCACCAAAACCTACCCTCCAGATACCTCTGGAGGTAAGCAATATAATTTTGCCAATGTCTTGGGGAAAGTTGACAAAAAACAATTGGAAGATATTTCAGCTCAAAATTTTTAAAAAAATCCTTAAAACGGTTTTTACTTTACAGGAACAAGCAGTTAAGTTTTTTGAACAGAAGCATTGTACAAAGAAGGAAAATCTGTTTCGAATGACGATCCTGTACTCTGTATAGTCCAATGTGTTTGAAACATGTTATCGATGTTTTGTACGCAGTGTACTACATTTATTCGATCTATAATTGATTTTTCTTGTTGTTTTGAAACCCCCGGCTACGAAAAGACCCATGGTGGTAACACTTAAAAATAGAAATTAATATTTTTACCTGAAAATAGATCGCATATATTTGCTAGACTAAAAATATTCCTTGCTTCCACAACTCATATTCCTTTGACATTTATTCACCGGAACTACGCCATTTTGAATTATCAAGTTTTTTTGCGTGAAATCTTAGTTAATCTGAGTCATTTTGTATGACACCTTTTTTGTACTCCATTGAATCAGTTTTCAAATAAAGCCAAGTATGAAATTTTGGACAATTTTTATATTTATTTTACTTAGGTTTGTTATCGTTATTCAAACGGCTCTGTCAGTGTGAACCGATTATTCATGCCTTTCGTAAACTAATGTCTTTTGACAAACAAAAGAAATAGGCATAAAAAACAAAGATAGGCGTAAATGAATGTTTTTTTCTGACATTTTGTTGTTTAATATCTTGTATGTTCTGATCCAGAATTTTGTTTTTGAGTTAATTTGAAGAACATGTCACATCATTCTGATCCTTAAAAAACAAGTTTAATCAAAAAAAGGTAGTAATATATTTTTTTTCAATTTCCAAGCATATCTGCCCAGAGCAGTCTTTTGTTAGCTTTTCAGCTTTGCTATATTTTGTTGATGGCTAACATAATTGAAGAATTTTTCCTAGAAGAAGCAGCTATTTCATAATGCTTATTGTATCCTGTTAAAATTCGAAGACTGTTTGATATCATTCTGATTCTTGAAAAACAAGCTTCTAATTAAATAAATGTAGTTGTCCCGTATTTACATTTTGCAATTTCATCTGCACAGAGCAGGCTTCTCAGCTTTGATCAAGTTTGTTAGTAACGAACAAAATTGAAGAGTTGTACCAAGAGGCAGCGGTATTTTGCCTAAAGCTTCAATTTATCCTTAGAAATAATCTCGTCCTTTTTTTATTGATCAGCAGATTGGTTAATATCAATTTGTTTCCTAAGCGACGTTAGCGGTGCATTACTGCTTTAGTGGCCCGGTTTTAGGCAAATTTACGATGCCAGTTTGTAGCGTTGCCAGCCAAAAGGGCTCCTGAAGAGTTTTTCTAGTTTATTGTTTTTACAATTTTGTCATCTCTGCTTTTTCGAGTTTTCAATGTCTGAATTGTTTGTCCTGACTTCAAATCTTGTACAGAGTAAATGTTTTCGGATTTTTACTGATTATCATTGTGTTTCAGGTTGGATAAAGCTACAGTTTGTTCAAATTTTCACGTAATTTTTTTTGGCGGGTTTTCAAGGCTGGCTATAGTTTCTTTCTAAAATATAAAACGTGATATATGGAGTGAATACCTCTGACAAGGCTTCAACAAGCGTTCAAGCTATTCTCTTTCTTTGGGAGCAACCATTTATAGCTCCGTGAATAGAACAAATGGCAAACTGATAATCTTATAGAGATTTTTCATTCAATATTGTTTTTGTATTTTTCCGGTTTAAACAGTTCAGATGCAGTTTGAAGTTTATTGCTCGAGTTTTGAAAAATGAGCTCCGCTCCTAAAAATGCACCAAAAAATTCACTGCATTTTAAACTTGCTTTTCAATTGTTTTGACCACAACAAATAATATTGAATGTATTGTATGTTTTGATTCAGATATTTGTTGTTGAGTTAATTTGAAGAACATTTGACATCATTATGATCCTTAAGAAACAAGCTTTTATTTAGCAAAGAAAGGTAATAATCTATTTTTTTTCTAATTTCCAAGCATATCTGCCCAGAGCAGGCTTTTGTTAGCTTTTCAGTTTTGCTCTATTTGTTAATGGCTAACAAAATTAAAGAATTTTTCCTAGAAGAAGCAGCTATTTCATAATGCTTATTGTATCTTGTTAAAATTTGAAGACTGTTTGATATCATTTTGATTCTTGAAAAACAAGCTTCTAATAAGTTTTGCAAGTTTATCTGCACAGAGCAGGCTTCTCAGCTTTGATCAGTTTTGTTAGTAACGAACAAAATTAAAGAGTTGTTCCAAGAGGAAGCGGTATTTTGCCTAAAGCTTCAATTTATACTTATAAAAAAATCTCGTCCTTTTTTAATTGATCAGCAGATTGGTTAATATGAATTGGTTTCCTAAGCGACATTAGCGGTTCATTACTGCTTTAGTGGCCCGGTTTTTTGCAAATTTGAAATGCCAGTTTATATCGTTGCCAGCCAAAAGAGCTCCTGAAGAGTTTTTCTAGTTTATTGTTTTTACAGTTTTGTCATCTCTGCTTTTTCGAGTTTTCAATGTCTGAATTGTTTGTCCTGACTTCAAATCTTGTACAGAGTAAATGTTTTTGGATTTTCACTGATTATCATTGTGTTTCAGGTTGGATAAAGCTACAGTTTGTTCAAATTTTCACTTAATTTTTTGGCGGGTTTTCAAGGCTGGCTATAGTTTCTTTCTAAAATATAAAACGTGATATATGGAGTGAATACCTCTGACAAGGCTTCAACAAGCGGTAAAGCTATTCTCTTTCTTTGGGAGCAACCATTTATAGCTCCGTGAATAGAACAATTGGCAAACTGATAATCTTCTAGAGATTTTTCATTCAATATTGTTTTTGTATTTTTCCGGTTTAAACAGTTCAGATGCAGTTTGAAGTTTATTGCTCGAGTTTTGAAAAATGAGCTCCGCTCCTAAAAATGCAGCAAAAAATTCATTGTATTTTAAACTTGCTTTTTAATTGTTTTGACCACAACAAATAATATTGAATGTATTGTATGTTTTGATTCAGATATTTGTTGTTGAGTTAATTTGAAGAACATGTGACATCATTATGATCCTTAAGAAACAAGCTTTTATTTAGCAAAGAAAGGTAATAATCTATTTTTTTTCTAATTTCCAAGCATATCTGCCCAGAGCAGGCTTTTGTTAGCTTTTCAGTTTTGCTCTATTTGTTAATGGCTAACAAAATTAAAGAATTTTTCCTAGAAGAAGCAGCTATTTCATAATGCTTATTGTATCTTGTTAAATTTTGAAGACTGTTTGATATCATTTTGATTCTTGAAAAACAAGCTTCTAATAAATTTTGCAAGTTTATCTGCACAGAGCAGGCTTCTCAGCTTTGATCAGTTTTGTTAGTAACGAACAAAATTAAAGAGTTGTTCCAAGAGGCAGCGGTATTTTGCCTAAAAACTTCAATTTATACTTATAAAAAAATCTCGTCCTTTTTTTATTGATCAGCAGATTGGTTAATATGAATTGGTTTCCTAAGCGACATTAGCGGTTCATTACTGCTTTAGTGGTCCGGTTTTTTGCAAATTTGCAATGCCAGTTTATAGCGTTGCCAGCCAAAAGGGCTCCTGAAGACTTTTTCTAGTTTATTGTTTTTACAGTTTTGTCATCTCTGCTTTTTCGAGTTTTCAATGTCTGGATTGTTTGTCCTGACTTCAAATCTTGTACAGAGTAAATGTTTTTGGATTTTCACTGATTATCATTGTGTTTCAGGTTGGATAAAGCTACAGTTTGTTCAAATTTTCACGTAATTTTTTTGGCGGGTTTTCAAGGCTGGCTATAGTTTCTTTCTAAAATATAAAACGTGATATATGGAGTGAATACCTCTGACAAGGCTTCAACAAGCGGTAAAGCTATTCTCTTTCTTTGGGAGCAACCATTTATAGCTCCGTGAATAGAACAAATGGCAAACTGATAATCTTCTAGAGATTTTTCATTCAATATTGTTTTTGTATTTTTCCGGTTTAAACAGTTCAGATGCAGTTTGAAGTTTATTGCTCGAGTTTTGAAAAATGAGCTCCGCTCCTAAAAATGCAGCAAAAAATTCATTGCATTTTAAACTTGCTTTTTAATTGTTTTGACCACAACAAATAATATTGAATGTATTGTATGTTTTGATTCAGATATTTGTTGTTGAGTTAATTTGAAGAACATGTGACATCATTATGATCCTTAAGAAACAAGCTTTTATTTAGCAAAGAAAGGTAATAATCTATTTTTTTTCTAATTTCCAAGCATATCTGCCCAGAGCAGGCTTTTGTTAGCTTTTCAGTTTTGTTCTATTTGTTAATGGCTAACAAAATTAAAGAATTTTTCCTAGAAGAAGCAGCTATTTCATAATGCTTATTGTATCTTGTTAAAGTTTGAAGACTGTTTGATATCATTTTGATTCTTGAAAAACAAGCTTCTAATAAATTTTGCAAGTTTATCTGCACAGAGCAGGCTTCTCAGCTTTGATCAGTTTTGTTAGTAACGAACAAAATTAAAGAGTTGTTCCAAGAGGCAGCGGTATTTTGCCTAAAACTTCAATTTATACTTATAAAAAAATCTCGTCCTTTTTTTTATTGATCAGCAGATTGGTTAATATGAATTGGTTTCCTAAGCGACATTAGCGGTTCATTACTGCTTTAGTGGCCCGGTTTTTTTGCAAATTTGCGATGCCAATTTATAGCGTTGCCAGCCAAAAGGGCTCCTGAAGAGTTTTTCTAGTTTATTGATTTTACAGTTTTGTCATCTTCTCTGCTTTTTCGAGTTTTCAATGTCGAAATTGTTTGTCCTGACTTCAAATTTTGTACAGAGTAAATGTTTTTGGATTTTCACTGATTATCATTGTGTTTCAGGTTGGATAAAGCTACAGTTTGTTCAAATTTTCACGTAATTTTTTTGGCGGGTTTTCAAGGCTGGCTATAGTTTCTTTCTAAAATATAAAACGTGATATACGGAGTGAATACCTCTGACAAGGCTTCAACAAGCGGTAAAGCTATTCTCTTTCTTTGGGAGCAACCATTTATAGCTCCGTGAATAGAACAAATGGCAAACTGATAATCTTCTAGAGATTTTTCATTCAATATTGTTTTTGTATTTTTCCGGTTTAAACAGTTCAGATGCAGTTTGAAGTTTATTGCTCGAGTTTTGAAAAATGAGCTCCGCTCCTAAAAATGCAGCAAAAAATTCATTGCATTTTAAACTTGCTTTTTAATTGTTTTGACCACAACAAATAATATTGAATGTATTGTATGTTTTTATTCAGATATTTGTTGTTGAGTTAATTTGAAGAACATGTGACATCATTATGATCCTTAAGAAACAAGCTTTTATTTAGCAAAGAAAGGTAATAATCTATTTTTTTTCTAATTTCCAAGCATATCTGCCCAGAGCAGGCTTTTGTTAGCTTTTCAGTTTTGCTCTATTTGTTAATGGCTAACAAAATTAAAGAATTTTTCCTAGAAGCAGCTATTTCATAATGCTTATTGTATCTTGTTAAAATTTGAAGACTGTTTGATATCATTTTGATTCTTGAAAAACAAGCTTCTAATAAATGGAGTGAATACCAAGTGATATATGGAGTGAATACCTCTGACAAGGCTTCAACAAGCGGTAAAGCTATTCTCTTTCTTTGGGAGCAACCATTTATAGCTCCGTGAATAGAACAAATGGCAAACTGATAATCTTCTAGAGATTTTTCATTCAATATTGTTTTTGTATTTTTCCGGTTTAAACAGTTCAGATGCAGTTTGAAGTTTATTGCTCGAGTTTTGAAAAATGAGCTCCGCTCCTAAAAATGCAGCAAAAAATTCATTGCATTTTAAACTTGCTTTTTAATTGTTTTGACCACAACAAATAGTATTGAATGTATTGTATGTTATGATTCAGATATTTGTTGTTGAGTTAATTTGAAGAACATGTGACATCATTATGATCCTTAAAAAACAAGCTTTTATTTAGCAAAGAAAGGTAATAATCTATTTTTTTCTAATTTCCAAGCATATCTGCCCAGAGCAGGCTTTTGTTAGCTTTTCAGTTTTGCTCTATTTGTTAATGGCTAACAAAATTAAAGAATTTTTCCTAGAAGAAGCAGCTATTTCATAATGCTTATTGTATCTTGTTAAAATTTGAAGACTGTTTGATATCATTTTGATTCTTGAAAAACAAGCTTCTAATAAATTTTGCAATTTTATCTGCACAGAGCAGGCTTCTCAGCTTTGATCAGTTTTGTTAGTAACGAACAAATTTAAAGAGTTGTTCCAAGAGGCAGCGGTATTTTGCCTAAAGCTTCAATTTATACTTATAAAAAAATCTCGTCCTTTTTTTATTGATCAGCAGATTGGTTAATATGAATTGGTTTCCTAAGCGACATTAGCGGTTCATTACTGCTTTAGTGGCCCGGTTTTTTGCAAATTTGCAATGCCAGTTTATAGCGTTGCCAGCAAAAAGGGCTCCTGAAGAGTTTTTCTAGTTTATTGTTTTTGCAGTTTTGTCATCTCTGCTTTTTCGAGTTTTCAATGTCTGAATTGTTTGTCCTGACTTCAATTCTTGTACAGAGTAAATGTTTTTGGATTTTCACTGATTATCATTGTGTTTCAGGTTGGATAAAGCTACAGTTTGTTCAAATTTTCACGTAACTTTTTTGGCGGGTTTTCAAGGCTGGCTATAGTTTCTTTCTAAAATATAAAACGTGATATATGGAGTGAATACCTCTGACAAGGCTTCAACAAGCGGTAAAGCTATTCTCTTTCTTTGGGAGCAACCATTTATAGCTCCGTGAATAGAACAAATGGCAAACTGATAATCTTCTAGAGATTTTTCATTCAATATTGTTTTTGTATTTTTCCGGTTTAAACAGTTCAGATGCAGTTTGAAGTTTATTGCTCGAGTTTTGAAAAATGAGCTCCGCTCCTAAAAATGCAGCAAAAAATTCATTGCATTTTAAACTTGCTTTTTAATTGTTTTGACCACAACAAATAATATTGAATGTATTGTATGTTTTGATTCAGATATTTGTTGTTGAGTTAATTTGAAGAACATGTGACATCATTATGATCCTTCAGAAACAAGCTTTTATTTAGCAAAGAAAGGTAAAAATCTATTTTTTTCTAATTTCCAAGCATATCTGCCCAGAGCAGGCTTTTGTTATCTTTTCAGTTTTGCTCTATTTGTTAATGGCTAACAAAATTAAAGAATTTTTTCTAGAAGAAGCAGCTATTTCATAATGCTTATTGTATCTTGTTAAAATTTGAAGACTGTTTGATATCATTTTGATTCTTGAAAAACAAGCTTCTAATAAATTTTGCAAGTTTATCTGCACAGAGCAGGCTTCTCAGCTTTGATCAGTTTTGTTAGTAACGAACAAAATTAAAGAGTTGTTCCAGGAGGCAGCGGTATTTTGCCTAAAGCTTCAATTTATACTTATAAAAAAATCTCGTCCTTTTTTTATTGATCAGCAGATTGGTTAATATGAATTGGTTTCCTAAGCGACATTAGCGGTTCATTACTGCTTTAGTGGCCCGGTTTTTTTGCAAATTTGCAATGCCAGTTTATAGCGTTGCCAGCCAAAAGGGCTCCTGAAGAGTTTTTCTAGTTTATTGTTTTTACAGTTTTGTCATCTCTGCTTTTTCGAGTTTTCAATGTCTGAATTGTTTGTCCTGACTTCAAATCTTGTACAGAGTAAATGTTTTTGGATTTTCACTGATTATCATTGTGTTTCAGGTTGGATAAAGCTACAGTTTGTTCAAATTTTCACGTAAATTTTTTGGCGGGTTTTCAAGGCTGGCTATAGTTTCTTTCTAAAATGTAAAACGTGATATATGGAGTGAATACCTCTGACAAGGCTTCAACAAGCGTTAAAGCTATTCTCTTTCTTTGGGAGCAACCATTTATAGCTCCGTGAATAGAACAAATGGCAAACTGATAATCTTCTAGAGATTTTTCATTCAATATTGTTTTTGTATTTTTCCGGTTTAAACAGTTCAGATGCAGTTTGAAGTTTATTGCTCGAGTTTTGAAAAATGAGCTCTGCTCCTAAAAATGCAGCAAAAAATTCACTGCATTTTAAACTTGCTTTTCACACAACAAATAATATTGAATGTATTGTATGTTTTGATTCAGATATTTGTTGTTGAGTTAATTTGAAGAACATGTGACATCATTATGATCCTTAAGAAACAAGCTTTTATTTAGCAAAGAAAGGTAATAATCTATTTTTTTTCTAATTTCCAAGCATATCTGCCCAGAGCAGGCTTTTGTTAGCTTTTCAGTTTTGCTCTATTTGTTAATGGCTAACAAAATTAAAGAATTTTTCCTAGAAGAAGCAGCTATTTCATAATGCTTATTGTATCTTGTTAAAATTTGAAGACTGTTTGATATCATTTTGATTCTTGAAAAACAAGCTTCTAATAAATTTTGCAAGTTTATCTGCACAGAGCAGGCTTCTCAGCTTTGATCAGTTTTGTTAGTAACGAACAAAATTAAAGAGTTGCTCCAAGAGGCAGCGGTATTTTGCCTAAAGCTTCAATTTATACTTATAAAAAAATCTCGTCCTTTTTTTTATTGATCAGCAGATTGGTTAATATGAATTGGTTTCCTAAGCGGCATTAGCGGTTCATTACTGCTTTAGTGGCCCGGTTTTTTGCAAATTTGCAATGCCAGTTTATAGCGTTGCCAGCCAAAAGGGCTCCTGAAGAGTTTTTCTAGTTTATTGTTTTTACAGTTTTGTCGTCTCTGCTTTTTCGAGATTTCAATGTCTGAATTGTTTGTCCTGACTTCAAATCTTGTACAGAGTAAATGTTTTTGGATTTTCACTGATTATCATTGTGTTTCAGGTTGGATAAACTACAGTTTGTTCAAATTTTCACGTAATTTTTTTGGCGGGTTTTCAAGGCTGGCTATAGTTTCTTTCTAAAATATAAAACGTGATATATGGAGTGAATACCTCTGACAAGGCTTCAACAAGCGTTAAAGCTATTCTCTTTCTTTGGGAGCAACCATTTATAGCTCCGTGAATAGAACAAATGGCAAACTGATAATCTTCTAGAGATTTTTCATTCAATATTGTTTTTGTATTTTTCCGGTTTAAACAGTTCAGATGCAGTTTGAAGTTTATTGCTCGAGTTTTGAAAAATGAGCTCCGCTCCTAAAAATGCAGCAAAAAATTCGTTGCATTTTAAACTTGCTTTTTAATTGTTTTGACCACAACAAATAATATTGAATGTATTGTATGTTTTGATTCAGATATTTGTTGTTGAGTTAATTTGAAGAACATGTGACATCATTATGATCCTTAAGAAACAAGCTTTTATTTAGCAAAGAAAGGTAATAATCTATTTTTTTTCTAATTTCCAAGCATATCTGCCCAGAGCAGGCTTTTGTTAGCTTTTCAGTTTTGCTCTATTTGTTAATGGCTAACAAAATTAAAGAATTTTTCCTAGAAGAAGCAGCTATTTCATAATGCTTATTGTATCTTGTTAAAATTTGAAGACTGTTTGATATCATTTTGATTCTTGAAAAGCAAGCTTCTAATAAATTTTGCAAGTTTATCTGCACAGAGCAGGCTTCTCAGCTTTGATCAGTTTTGTTAGTAACGAACAAAATTAAAGAGTTGTTCCAAGAGGCAGCGGTATTTTGCCTAAAGCTTCAATTTATACTTATAAAAAAATCTCGTCCTTTTTTTATTGATCAGCAGATTGGTTAATATGAATTGGTTTCCTAAGCGACATTAGCGGTTCATTACTGCTTTAGTGGCCCGGTTTTTTGCAAATTTGCAATGCCAGTTTATAGCGTTGCCAGCCAAAAGGGCTCCTGAAGAGTTTTTCTAGTTTATTGTTTTTACAGTTTTGTCATCTCTGCTTTTTCGAGATTTCAATGTCTGAATTGTTTGTCCTGACTTCAAATCTTGTACAGAGTAAATGTTTTTGGATTTTCACTGATTATCATTGTGTTTCAGGTTGGATAAAGCTACAGTTTGTTCAAATTTTCACGTAATTTTTTTGGCGGGTTTTCAAGGCTGGCTATAGTTTTTTTTCTAAAATATAAAACGTGATATATGGAGTGAATACCTCTGACAAGGCTTCAACAAGCGGTAAAGCTATTCTCTTTCTTTAGGAGCAACCATATATAGCTCCGTGAATAGAACAAATGGCAAACTGATAATCTTCTAGAGATTTTTCAGTCAATATTGTTTTTGTATTTTTTCTTGTTTAAACAGTACAGTTGCAGTTTGAAGTTTATTGCTCGAGTTTTGAAAAATGAGCTCCGCTCCTTAAAATGCAGCAAAAAATTCATTGCATTTTAAACTTGCTTTTTAATTGTTTTGACCACAACAAATAATATTGAATATATTGAATGTTTTGATTCAGATATTTGTTGTTGAGTTAATTTGAAGAACATGTGACATCATTATGAGCCTAAAGAAACAAGCTTTTATTTAGAAAAGAAAGGTAATCTATTTTTTTTTCAATTTCCAAGCATATCTGCCCAGAGCAGGCTTTTGTTAGCTTTTCAGTTTTGCTCTATTTGTTAATGGCTAAAAAAATTAAAGAATTTTTCCTAGAAGAAGCAGCTGTTTCATAATGCTTATTGTATCTTGTTAAAATTTGAAGACTGTTTGATATCATTTCGATTCTTGAAAAACAAGCTTCTAATAAATTTTGCAAGTTTATCTGCACAGAGCAGGCTTCTCAGCTTTGATCAGTTTTGTTAGTAACGAACAAAATTAAAGAGTTGTTCCAAGAGGCAGCGGTATTTTGCCTAAAGCTTCAATTTATCCTTATAAAATAATCTCGTCCTTTTTTATTTATCAGCAGATTGGTTAATATCAATTGGTTTTCTAAGCGACATTAGCGGTTCCTTACTGCTTTAGTGGCCCGGTTTTTTGCAAATTTGCGATGCCAATTTATAGCGTTGCCAGCCAAAAGGGCTCCTGAAGAGTTTTTCTAGTTTATTGTTTTTACAGTTTTGCCATCTCTGCTTTTTCGAGTTTTCAATGTCTGAATTGTTTGTCCTGACTTCAAATCTTGTACAGAGTAAATGTTTTTGGATTTTCACTGATTATCATTGTGTTTCAGGTTGGATAAAGCTACAGTTTGTTCAAATTTTCACGTAATTTTTTTGGCGGGTTTTCAAGGCTGGCTATAGTTTCTTTCTAAAATATAAAACGTGATATATGGAGTGAATACCTCTGACAAGGCTTCAACAAGCGTTAAAGCTATTCTCTTTCTTTGGGAGCAACCATTTATAGCTCCGTGAATAGAACAAATGACAAACATATAATCTTCTAGAGATTTTTCATTCAATATTGTTTTTTGTATTTTGCCGGTTTAAACAGTTCAGATGCTTGAAGTTTATTGCTCGAGTTTTGAAAAATGAGCTCCGCTCCTAAAAATGCAGCAAAAAATTCATTGCATTTTAAACTTGCTTTTTAATTGTTTTGACCACAACAAATAATATTGAATGTATTGTATGTTTTGATTCAGATATTTGTTGTTGAGTTAATTTGAAGAACATGTGACATCATTATGATCCTTAAGAAACAAGCTTTTATTTAGCAAAGAAAGGTAATAATCTATTTTTTTTCTAATTTCCAAGCATATCTGCCCAGAGCAGGCTTTTGTTAGCTTTTCAGTTTTGCTCTATTTGTTAATGGCTAACAAAATTAAAGAATTTTTCCTAGAAGAAGCAGCTATTTCATAATGCTTATTGTATCTTGTTAAAATTTGAAGACTGTTTGATATCATTTTGATTCTTGAAAAACAAGCTTCTAATAAATTTTGCAAGTTTATCTGCACAGAGCAGGCTTCTCAGCTTTGATCAGTTTTGTTAGTAACGAACAAAATTAAAGAGTTGTTCCAAGAGGCAGCGGTATTTTGCCTAAAACTTCAATTTATACTTATAAAAAAATCTCGTCCTTTTTTTTATTGATCAGCAGATTGGTTAATATGAATTGGTTTCCTAAGCGACATTAGCGGTTCATTACTGCTTTAGTGGCCCGGTTTTTTTGCAAATTTGCAATGCCAGTTTATCGCGTTGCCAGCCAAAAGGGCTCCTGAAGAGTTTTTCTAGTTTATTGTTTTTACAGTTTTGTCATCTCTGCTTTTTCGAGATTTCAATGTCTGAATTGTTTGTCCTGACTTCAAATCTTGTACAGAGTAAATGTTTTTGGATTTTCACTGATTATCATTGTGTTTCAGGTTGGATAAAGCTACAGTTTGTTCAAAATTTCACGTAATTTTTTTGGCGGGTTTTCAAGGCTGGCTATAGTTTTTTTTTCTAAAATCTAAAAAGTGATATATGGAGTGAATACCTCTGACAAGGCTTCAACAAGCGGTAAAGCTATTCTCTTTCTTTAGGAGCAACCATATATAGCTCCGTGAATAGAACAAATGGCAAACTGATAATCTTCTAGAGATTTTTCAGTCAATATTGTTTTTGTATTTTTTTTCTTGTTTAAACGGTACAGTTGCAGTTTGAAGTTTATTGCTCGAATTTGAAAAATGAGCTCCGCTCCAAAAAATGCAGAAAAAAATTCATTGCATTTTAAACTTGCTTTTTAATTGTTTTGACCACAACAAATAATATTGAATATATTGTATGTTTTGATTCAGATATTTGTTGTTGAGTTAATTTGAAGAACATGTGACATCATTATGAGCCTAAAGAAACAAGCTTTTATTTAGAAAAGAAAGGTAATAATCTATTTTTTTTCAATTTCCAAGCATATCTGCCCAGAGCAGGCTTTTGTTAGCTTTTCAGTTTTGCTCTATTTGTTAATGGCTAACAAAATTAAAGAATTTTTCCTAGAAGAAGCAGCTATTTCATAATGCTTATTGTATCTTGTTAAAATTTGAAGACTGTTTGATATCATTTCGATTCTTGAAAAACAAGCTTCTAATAAATTTTGCAAGTTTATCTGCACAGAGCAGGCTTCTCAGCTTTGATCAGTTTTGTTAGTAACGAACAAAATTAAAGAGTTGTTCCAAGAGGCAGCGGTATTTTGCCTAAAACTTCAATTTATACTTATAAAAAAATCTCGTCCTTTTTTTATTGATCAGCAGATTGGTTAATATGAATTGGTTTCCTAAGCGACATTAGCGGTTCATTACTGCTTTAGTGGTCCGGTTTTTTGCAAATTTGCAATGCCAGTTTATAGCGTTGCCAGCCAAAAGGGCTCCTGAAGAGTTTTTCTAGTTTATTGTTTTTACAGTTTTGTCATCTCTGCTTTTTCGAGATTTCAATGTCTGAATTGTTTGTCCTGACTTCAAATCTTGTACAGAGTAAATGTTTTTGGATTTTCACTGATTATCATTGTGTTTCAGGTTGGATAAAGCTACAGTTTGTTCAAAATTTCACGTAATTTTTTTGGCGGGTTTTCAAGGCTGGCTATAGTTTTTTTTTCTAAAATCTAAAAAGTGATATATGGAGTGAATACCTCTGACAAGGCTTCAACAAGCGGTAAAGCTATTCTCTTTCTTTAGGAGCAACCATATATAGCTCCGTGAATAGAACAAATGGCAAACTGATAATCTTCTAGAGATTTTTCAGTCAATATTGTTTTTGTATTTTTTTTCTTGTTTAAACGGTACAGTTGCAGTTTGAAGTTTATTGCTCGAATTTGAAAAATGAGCTCCGCTCCAAAAAATGCAGAAAAAAATTCATTGCATTTTAAACTTGCTTTTTAATTGTTTTGACCACAACAAATAATATTGAATATATTGTATGTTTTGATTCAGATATTTGTTGTTGAGTTAATTTGAAGAACATGTGACATCATTATGAGCCTAAAGAAACAAGCTTTTATTTAGAAAAGAAAGGTAATAATCTATTTTTTTTTCAATTTCCAAGCATATCTGCCCAGAGCAGGCTTTTGTTAGCTTTTCAGTTTTGCTCTATTTGTTAATGGCTAACAAAATTAAAGAATTTTTCCTAGAAGAAGCAGCTATTTCATAATGCTTATTGTATCTTGTTAAAATTTGAAGACTGTTTGATATCATTTCGATTCTTGAAAAACAAGCTTCTAATAAATTTTGCAAGTTTATCTGCACAGAGCAGGCTTCTCAGCTTTGATCAGTTTTGTTAGTAACGAACAAAATTAAAGAGTTGTTCCAAGAGGCAGCGGTATTTTGCCTAAAGCTTCAATTTATCCTTATAAAATAATCTCGTCCTTTTTTATTTATCAGCAGATTGGTTAATATCAATTGGTTTTCTAAGCGACATTAGCGGTTCCTTACTGCTTTAGTGGCCCGGTTTTTTGCAAATTTGCGATGCCAATTTATAGCGTTGCCAGCCAAAAGGGCTCCTGAAGAGTTTTTCTAGTTTATTGTTTTTACAGTTTTGTCATCTTCTCTGCTTTTTCGAGTTTTCAATGTCGAAATTGTTTGTCCTGACTTCAAATTTTGTACAGAGTAAATGTTTTTGGATTTTCACTGATTATCATTGTGTTTCAGATTGGATAAAGCTTCAGTTTGTTCAAATTTTCACGTAATTTTTTTGGCGGGTTTTCAAGGCTGGCTATAGCTTCCTTCTAGAGTACAAAACGTTATATATGGAGTGAATACCTCTGACAAGGCTTCAACAAGCGGTAAAGCTATTCTCTTTCTTTAGGAGCAACCATATATAGCTCCGTGAATAGAACAAATGGCAAACTGATAATCTTCTAGAGATTTTTCAGTCAATATTGTTTTTGTATTTTTTTTCTTGTTTAAACGGTACAGTTGCAGTTTGAAGTTTATTGCTCGAGTTTTGAAAAATGAGCTCCGCTCCTAAAAATGCAGCAAAAAATTCATTGAATTTTCAAGTTGCTTTTTAATTGTTTTGACCACAACAAATAATATTGAATATATGGTATGTTTTGATTCAGATATTTGTTGTTGAGTTAGTTTGAAGAACATGTGACATCATTATGATCCTTAAGAAACAAGCTTTTATTTAGCAAAGAAAGGTAATAATCTATTTTTTTTTCTAATTTCCAAGCATATCTGCCCAGAGCAGGCTTTTGTTAGCTTTTCAGTTTTGTTCTATTTGTTAATGGCTAACAAAATTAAAGAATTTTTCCTAGAAGAAGCAGCTATTTCATAATGCTTATTGTATCTTGTTAAAGTTTGAAGACTGTTTGATATCATTTTGATTCTTGAAAAACAAGCTTCTAATAAATTTTGCAAGTTTATCTTCACAGAGCAGTCTTCTCAGCTTTGATCAGTTTTGTTAGTAACGAACAAAATTAAAGAGTTGTTCCAAGAGGCAGCGGTATTTTGCCTAAAGCTTCAATTTATCCTTATAAAATAATCTCGTCCTTTTTTATTTATCAGCAGATTGGTTAATATCAATTGGTTTTCTAAGCGACATTAGCGGTTCCTTACTGCTTTAGTGGCCCGGTTTTTTGCAAATTTGCGATGCCAATTTATAGCGTTGCCAGCCAAAAGGGCTCCTGAAGAGTTTTTCTAGTTTATTGATTTTACAGTTTTGTCATCTTCTCTGCTTTTTCGAGTTTTCAATGTCGAAATTGTTTGTCCTGACTTCAAATTTTGTACAGAGTAAATGTTTTTGGATTTTCACTGATTATCATTGTGTTTCAGGTTGGATAAAGCTACAGTTTGTTCAAATTTTCACGTAATTTTTTTGGCGGGTTTTCAAGGCTGGCTATAGCTTCCTTCTTAAGTATAAAACGTTATATATGGAGTGAATACCTCTGACAAGGCTTCAACAAGCGGTAAAGCTATTCTCTTTCTTTGGGAGCAACCATATATAGCTCCGTGACTGGAACAACTGGCAAGCTGATAATCTTCTAGAGATCTTTCAGTCAATATTGTTTTTGTATTTTTTTCTGGTTTAAACAGTTCAGTTGCAATTTGAAGTTTATTGCTCGAATTTTGATAAAAGAGCTCCGCTCCTAAAAATGCAGCAAAAAATTCATTGAATTTTCAAGTTGCTTTTTAATTGTTTTGACCACAACAAATAATATTGAATATATGGTATGTTTTGATTCAGATATTTGTTGTTGAGTTAGTTTGAAGAACATGTGACATCATTATGATCCTTAAGAAACAGGCTTTTATTTAAAAAAAGAAAGGTAGTAATCTATTTTTCAATTTTCAGCATATCAGCCCAGAGCAGGCTTTTGTTAGCTTTTCAGCTTCGCTCTATTTGTTAATGGCTAACAAAATTGAAGAATTTTTCCTGGAGGATGCATCTATAGCCAAATGCTTAATGTATCCTGTTTAAGTTTGAAAACTGTTATCATTCTGATCCTTGAAAAACAAAGCTTCTAATTACGATGAATGTAGTTGTCCCTTTACCTTTGGCACTTTAATCTGCACAGAACAGGCTTCTCAGCTTTGATGTATTTTGTTAGTGACGAACCAAAGTTTAGAGTTGTTGCAGGAGCAAGCAGTATTTCGCCTAAAGCTTCAATTTATCCTTAAAAAATAATCTCTTCCTTTTTTATCAGCATATTGGTTAATTTTAATTGCTTTCTTAAGCGCAATTAAGTGTTCATTTCTGCTTTAGGGGCCCTGTTTTTTGCAAATTTGCGTTGCCAGTTTGTAGCGATGCCAGTTTGTAGAGTTAAGTAATGTTTTTGTATTTTCGCTGACTATCATTGTGCTTCAAGGCGGATAAAGCTACGGTTCGTTTTTATCAAATAATTTGTGGTCGGTTTTTAAGTCTGGCTATCGTTTCTGGATCAAATATAAAACGTGATATATGTAATGAATTTCTCTGACAAGTCTTCAAGAAACCGTAAAGCTATTTTCTTTCTTTGGGAGCAACCATATATAGCTACGTGAATGGAACAAATGGCAAAGTGATAATCTTCTAGCGATTTTTCATTTTTCAGTCAATGTTCTGTTTTTTTTTGTTTTTGGTTTAAACAATTCATTTGCAACCTAAAGTTGATATTTTGTTGAGTTTTGAAAAAATAGTCTCTGCTCGTAAAAGTGCAGCAGAAAAATTTTATTGAAATAAAAAATTACTTTTTAAATGTTTTGAAAAGCTAAATGATACTTGCTTTCTGCTTTTCTGCTTTTTAAACATCTGTCATGTAATTGCTATTAAATATCTTTGGGTCTTACTTTTTGAAAACTTTGCAAAAGCTAAGATCAAAGACAGGATGAACTATGGAGTTAATGCAATGTTACCGGAAAAAAATTAGCTGGGGCACTTCTCGGGAGTTTATTGGCTGCTGCTTTTTTTTTATTTTATCAAACGTAGACTGTAGCTGTGAGACGCTTACGTAAAGCGTGGCATAAACATCCTGTTCAACTAAATTTTACCAAATATTTTCCATTGTATCATTTTTTCAACAGGAAATTCATACTTTCCTGAAGGCTCAAAACAAATTCCCTACCAATGAAAATATTACTTTATTACCCTTTCAATGCGCAGTTCTTTAATGCAGTGTTACGTGAAAGCGAATATGGGAACATTCTGTGCCACGCACAGATCAAGCGAGCCTTCCTGTTTTAAATTGAATGCCAACATAGATAATATTTGAGTGCAAGTTATCAACAATTACATTTTGTTTCCAAAAACTGATTTAATTATTTTGATTTTTGTTCCAAACACTTTGTGTTTTTTCCTCAAAAGCAGCACAAGTTGTTAAAGTCTGCGAACATTAAGTTGATCTCTACCTCTTTTATAGCTCTCTTTTGCCGAAGCTGATGAAGAAGTAGAAATTCACGCTACCAACAGAGCAGTTCGTCCGACGTTAATGTTAGCTAATTTCCTTTTTATTTTGAAACATTCCTATAGATGATCGGCAAGCTCCTAAAAGAAATTGCGTTTTTCAGATTTTGGATTTAATGTCGATGCGTGTATTTTTCTACAGTCTACCTCGAACAGTGGGACTAGGTCAGCTGCACAAACACTTCTCTCAATTTGGAAAAATTGTTAGAGTCAAACTAACTTATAATGATACTGGGCTGCCCGCCTCTGGTGGATTCTTGACAGTTGCGTCCAGGTAAATATTATATTACAACTATTTAGTTATAGGGGCAACTAGTGATTGACTCCTGGAGGCATGACTCACAAGTTGTCTTTCAATCATTAAATATACATCATAAGAAAATTGTACGATAGCCACTTAATATTGAAAATCAGAAAATGTATCGCGAAATTCTTTTGTTGAATTCAATTTTGACCTCCAGTACGGTCTGTAGTAGCTATATTTTGTAGCTGCCCCTCAGAAAAAAATGCTTACTTAATTTTCATATGAATATAAATGAGCAAGTGTGAGTCTTGAAATTTGAACTTCTTGATACTTGAACTTCTTAATATTATGCGTATGCTTATCAGGAGTACCTTGAACAACATTCTGGAGCATGGAACACACAGGTTGGATGGGAAAGAGATCAAACTGCGCTTTGAGAACTCTCGGCTGGAACAGACTAACATCTCTTGGCAGAATAAAGTCAGGGCAAACTACTATCAAGGAAAGTTTGATGAGACAGTGCCTAACCCTGTGGCTCCAATTAATAGGATGAGTGCTATCAGCTCATTCAAGGACATGTATTACAAACTCACAGGAGATCGCTTCACACCAGGTTGGGGGTTTCCCTTAATTAAACAGAGTAACCTAGAGAACGAAGGATTCCTTACAATACCAAGCTGATGGGGAATGGAACTTCTCCCAACCTACCAATTTTTTTGCATGATTTTTATTAATAGCCGCTTAGCGATAGCTGGGGCCATTGTTGTGTTGGCTTTTTCTTGATTTTTTACGACTCGAAGAGGAGTATTGGTTTTCTTATGGTTTTTTTTACTGGAAGTACTTTTCGTTCATAATAACTTTAAGAGGTCAAAATTTCGTTCAAACTTTTTTCTGGTAATTGAGCTATTAAATCGGCGAATTTCGAATTGTTTCACCTGAAATTCGACCTAATGCACTGCTGTACTGTTGTATAGCTTTTGTATTTGCTTGCTGCATTATTGCTTATTTGACGTGTTGTATTTGACTGTTCATTTTTCCCCTTTGATTTTTTGTCATAATTGTATATATCACTACGGCCTGATTCTTTTCTTATCAATGCGTTCCCTGGAAGACTGAATGATTATATTTCCGCTTAATAATTGCGTTCTCTCCCCTCCCACACACACCCACAACTCGCCCATAGCCTTCCTTCTCTACCACCCCCACTGGCCATAGTGTTTCGTTTTATAACCCTCATCTGTTGAATCTCTCATTTCTTTCCAAATCTTTGTGATCTAAATAACATGTCAAACTTCCGTTATAGAAATTTTGTGTTAAGTATACTTATGTATAGACGTAAATTGGTTAAAGCAACTTTGATGTGAATAACTGGAATTAATGGTTATAACTATAACTGATAGCTATAAGCATTCAGAAAATACAAAGTTGTTTAATTGTCCATAACTGCAGTTAGTTTATCAATTGTTGACAGTGTTCGCCATTTCTTTTTGTCTAGAATACCACCGTTTGCCCCTTATAATTTGTCTGAAAAGGGCACTTAATTATCATCGATCCCTTTATTTTTCTTAGTGCGTTTCTTTTTGATTATAGCAGCAATATTTTGTCTTAATTTATTGCGATACCTGAAAGGTGTTCCTTTTGATAATTTTCTAAATGTTGGTATGAATAAAAGACGTCGTCTCTGGATACATTCCTCAAATAACTCGCCTTTCCAGTCCTTTATTAGCTTCTGACGATCTATTGAAATTAACATTTGCAAGGATTTTTTTGTTCCTTTTGACCTTCACTCGAAAATAGCTGTTACCTCTTTTTCGGAATGACTTTTTCACCTCACGAACTATTTCAGTGATTGAGATTTTTGCCTCGTTCTTACTTTTGATTTCGGTTCCTTTGTTGTTCACTATTTAAACATGCAGGTAGGCATGTTGTTTGTCAGCTTCAGTACTTCCCAATGTTTACGTTTCCGCCGTGGAAGGATTTTTCTCAACTTGCACGAGTATCTGAGACGTGTAACTGTTTCGACAAGCTTCACACGAGATAGGCAGTCCTCAGAGTTCTAAAAAGAAGTGTCAATGAGTGCCCGCAGAAGGAGTGACGGCAACGTTGTTCAAAATGTGAGTGACCCTTTTTGAGTTAGTATTGGACTTCAAGTCTAAGTAATTTTACCTTATTAGTTACCTTTTTGCGCTGAAATTTGACTTTGAATCGGAGGAGGTCTTTGCGAAAACCAGCTTTAATTTTGTGTGCTTTGTAGTTTCTCTGCTGATTAGCCGCCTCAACCATATCGCGGACTATTTGTTTTGCATATTCCTCTTGTTTATAACCGGATTTCTTTTTGAATTCACTGCAATTTCATGTTTGAATTTGTTTTGTTGCTTCTTCATGTTGATGAAATTCAACTGCTGCTATAAGTAACAATCTAGTCAAGTGGTATAGTCTTTCCTATTGGTAGAAAAATGTTTTCACGCTGTCTGTCGCATGATTCATGGCATTGTTAGCATGTAAATCAGTTCATTGCTCATACGGAATCTTGTTTGCATTGAGCGGAATTACCGCATTTCAAGTTTGTTCAAAGTTTTTTCAAAAGAACGCGCTTAGAGATCTATACAACGCCTATGCTTATAAGTCGCTACCGCATATGCTTATAGGTCAATGAGTATTGAAGTTTATGATATCAATATTCAAGTTTGCCAGAGTAAAAGGTGATTTGTATTATTGGAATCCGAACTGGAAACGCAGCCACAGTCTAATCATAAGACCCCAGTATCGTGTATGGGAAAATGTATTGTTTTATCAACCCGTGATTAAACATGTTTTTTATTGTTTGCCATTGAGTGCTTACTGTTTAAAATTTCGAGCTCTATAAATAAATCGACCTTTTATACCTCTTAATGAGCAGTAATGACTCTGAATCTTTAAAATGTCATCTTTCAAGCCTGTGGGTAAGGATGGTTTGTGCCGGTGATATTGAAAATTTGCTTTTTTATGCCTCCTATTGGGCGGTAACGACTCTGTATCTTTGAATCATTCAAGCCAGTGGGTAAGAGTGGGTTGTGCTAGTTATGTTAAAATTTGGCCTTTTTGTGCCTCATAGTCAGCAGTAATGGCTCTGAATCTTGAAAGTTTTATCATTCAAGCCTCTGGGCAAGAGTGTTTTGTGCCGGTAATCTTAAAAATTGGCCGTTTTTGCCTCCTAGTGAGCAGTAATGACTAAATCTTCGAACTTTCATCGTTGAAGCCTCTGCCCAAGCGTGGTTTGCGCCGGTTATCTTAAAACTTAAAAATCGGCCTTTTTGTGTCTGTTACTTAACATTATTGACTCATTGTTTTGGAGTTTACCTGCATCAATGGTTGTCACGTTACTCAATTAGTTCAAATTCATTTAACTGTTGGCGATTGTATTTGGGTTTAACCTACTTCAACTGTTAATTTTACCCAAATAACGAGGAAGACCACGGCTATGTTTTTTGAACACAAAAAAGTGTTCGTCTGCTGCAATTTGTGAGAATGTTTATGGGTGTTTTTTTACCTTTTTGCGATTCTTGTGATCCCGACTTTGAAGGCCGCGGCTCTGACAATGGCACTTTTCTTTGTCCAAAGTCACCTACGTGTCTCACTGATTCAAGAAAGCAAAAGCATCTAGATCTTGTCAAGAAAAGGTTGAGTGATCCTCTAATTAAGCAAAAAAATCTAGAATCTAACAGGAAGCGTCTTCGGGATCCGCACTGCGGAGCGAAAATCTTTGAAAACGTAAAAAAAAATGATCGCAAGATCCAGCTGCCAAGCAGAGGAATCTCAATGCAGTCAAGGAGCGGCAAAAAGATCCAGCGCTTCAAAAAAGAAACAGAGCTCAATCAGTTGCGTAAAGAAAAGGCCAAGGTAAAAGAAGGTCAGTTTTCTTCCATTGTGAAACCGTACGATGCATACATCAACGATTACTGCCAGGATTTCCAATGAACCTGTTGACTCAAGAGTTGAAAGATTTGAAAAGAGTTGAAAATCATCGAATAACATTTTGCGCTTAGTATTTGTTTTTATTCATAGCATGAGGAGACCCACTGGTGGACAGTTGGCTTGCAACGATGGAATTGTTAACGTTCCTAGTAATGTGCAGCTTTCAATCAGTACAGTTCTCAGGAACTGGAATTCGTCTGATCTTTTTGTGTGGAGCTCAAAAGGCATCTTCAGGATAACTATTCATACCTAAGTTCGTTCGTGCGACCAGGTTTTATTCAAGCGGCTTATTTTCTACGTTGTGCGCCTGAGTATCCGTCCTGGGGCATTCAATACATTAGTGAATGGAGTATCGAAGAAAACCGGATAAACCAAGAGCTGTCTTTGGACGCTGATGCAACAGCTAATGTTGAACATTATTCCCGAAGACGACCATGTTGATGAAGATGTACCGGGTGATCTGGATACTTTCGTCATTCAGATACCTATTAAGCCTCGCCTTCATTGAAAACTTTGCCTGGCACCAGCTGAACAAAACACGCCAGTTAGTCTATTCAGCAGCGAGTTTTCTGAAGAATTTGCGTATCCCTCTATTTGGGGGTCAGAAACGAGCTACCGCAAAATTTGTTTGTCCCGTACAGCCGGGTGAGTGGTAAAGCATTCGAGATTCAGTCAAACAATAAACGATTTTGGCAGAATAGATTGAACAGGTTGTTTAAAATTAGGAAGTTGCTGTTTTCACCGATGACAAAAAAGCCTTGGTGGCGCTTCGATAAAGATGCACAAAAGATTGCACCGTTAAAGACATTAAATCGGGCGTTTTTGTTGGCTGACCAGGGGTTTTCTTTCCTGTCGACAAAGGTTATCGCCAAGCTACTATAAGTCGTTGGAGAGAAATTATTTGGCCTGGATTCGGCAGCAAGGTAATCCGACTTTCTTTTTAACTTTCAGCATGCCTGAAGCACACTGTCCTGATCTTCAAGAATTCTGTATAAATCGAAATATTCCGAACAAATAGTCCCGAGCAATAATGAATTTTTGAAGTTATTTTTTTACGAGAAATCCAGACTAATTCGAAGATCCGGTATCCATTGTCCATTTTCATTAGAAATTACGATATTTTTTGAAAAGTTTTCCAGATTTCGAATCGGCCTGTGTGCAAAGTAACCGACCACTTCGGTTCTGTTGAGTACCAATTTAGGGGGTCGGCACACTTTCATCCGCTAGTATACGTGAAATGAGCACCAGACTTCGATGGAGATCTTGACAAATTAATTACAGATTTCGTTGACAAATGCTGCAGTGTATCACTTCAGCTACCAGATATAGATGGCATCAATAAAAGAAGACAAATTTACCTTCGAAGCTACAGCAATATCGGCATAAACAAACGTGTTACAAAGGCAATAGGAGCAAATGTCGTTTCGGTTATTCTCATCCGCCAATGAGAACGATGATAATTCGAGCATTCTCGACTGACACATCTAATGCTGAAGTGGTTTGTGCTCGTAAAAATTTTGCGAATATTATAAAATGCCTTGAATCATTAAGGAAAACTAACTGCACCATGTCATATTACGATATTCTTCAGAAGTGTAGTCTCAATGAATCCGACTACCTTGCTGCTCTCAAGTCCTCCCGACTTCAACCCATTTTTTGGAGCGTTATCCTAATTCAGTTAATGTAAATGCATACAACCCATTTTTGCTCCATCTTTGAAGAGGAAACATGGATTTGCAGTTTAAAAGATCTGTGTTTGGCGCTGCGAATTATATCTGCGGTTACCTTTCGAAGCCAAACAAAGCAATGAGTTACTTGATGCGTACAGCGAATCAGGAATTGAGGAAGCAACCAACAAACCCTTCATTAAAACAGCTCCGTTCATCAACACGCACTGTTGTTTTTATTCATGCGTCTCCACCAGATCATCGCTTCGTGATGTTGACGAGGAGTGAAGATATTGCTGATCTACAAGACTATAGTCATGTGTGCCTGGAAAATTTTCCAATGCGTTATTTACATTGGCCGGATAATGCTGAACATATCTGCTTGGCAGAATGGATGTCTGAATTCAAGATGGTTGATAACTCTAAGAACCGAGCATCAACAGGTGAAACATGACGCATTCGATAAAGGAGATCTCGGTTCAGAAAACGAAGTTGAAGAAAGTAATCTTGTTATACTGAAAGACAACTATAAGGTTCGTCAGATTAATAACAGCAAAAGTTTTCTAATAATCCGTTAGGTCAATTTCTCTGAAACGTCAAACCCTGAGAAATTTTATCGCGTTGCAAAGATGAATCGGATATCCTCGGAAATTTCATAAGCTACGTCGATCGTTATAATGAATTGAATAGTCAAATTGAGGTTTAACGGATGAAGTTCTGTTTCTGGCAGAATGAAGTAGAGATTGCTCTTAAAGAAGTTGCTGAAGAACCTGAATTAACTGAAGGGTCTGCAGCCACACGTGTGGCTCGAAACAATCTCTCCAGGGATGATGATGACATTTGTTACTGCTTTAGAAATATCACGCATTCTATCGATCTCGATCTTAGCAGGTTTCTGTGCATGCCAAGTTTTGACTCGCACGGGAAATACTACGAAATGATTGCATTGCTCAATGAGCGTTCAGAAAAATCCTTCTGGAGGTGCTTTTCGGCGAAGTAAATCGTTGTTTCTGCAATTCAGATTGTGAGAGCTCAAGCTTGTTGTTTTTGGCTGGCTGCGCTGGAACTTGGAAAAGCTTGTTAATTATGTTAGTACTTCAAATTTTCCCTACTATCTATTGTTGATAAGAAGCACACTGAAAGAAATGGCTGCACGGTCTGTGACCACATCTAGTGAGTTAAGTTTATTGTTGCTTTTCTGCTTTAGTTTGGTGTGTCAGGGAATAATTTGTCTCCCGTGATCATACTATTAATATTTCAAATCCCATTGTTAGTCTGAGTGCTTATACTGGAATGGCAGCAAAAAGAATCACAGGACCAACCTTGCATAGTCTCCTTGGGCTCTGTTTCGGAAGTTTTCTGCGTTCTGTGCGTGAAATTTTGTCGAGTACGCCCATCGCCTATCGCTGCAAGTTGTCACAATTGCAGGTTCTAATATTTGATGAGATATCTTTTGTAAGATGTAATTTTCATCAGTGTATTGATGAACGATTGCGAAATTTTATAACAGCTGGTAAACCCTTCGGTTGATGTTGTTTTCTGTTTTGGTGATCTCCTGCAATTAGAGCCAGTTCGTGACGGAAACGTGTTCGATTTGTGTAGCGGTGAGTATTCAAATTTAACCGAAGTAGTCTGATAATTTTTTGAAATGTTTGAGCTCAATGCGGAAAACACGACTCGTGGTGTCAACTTCTCAGTTGTCTTCCTGTCGGAAAGTTGCTTGCCGAAGATTTTAATAGACACAATAATCTTGTCGGTAAGCAGATACCGCATGGAAAGCCTCATGCTTGTAAGCTACGTTTCAAAGTGCGAGCTCATTATGAAAACACTTTGGCCAACCAAACAGGGGAAAAGTATTTAATACCTGACACTGACACTGTAAAAGGGGAGTTTGCGAGAAATGTTGAGCTGTCTCGAGAAGCAATAGAATTTGCCAAAACAATGCTTGAAGACAAAACATCAGGACTGGCATTGCTCTTGGTCGCATCAGTAGGCTTGACTTTTATTGTAACTGTGAACCTTGATAGAAAAGAGGGTCTGGTGAATGGATCATTGGGGAAACTCTTGGACATCAGCTTTGAAAACATGGCATTGAAGTTTATGTGGATTCGCTTTGAAGATGACATAACCGGAAATGAAGTCCGTCAAAAAATAAAGAGCTTTTACCCGACTTATGCTTCTTGGAATTGGGCACCTTTGTAAAAATCGGTCAGACGTTTCGTGTTGCAAACAGAAGAAATTACTCTAGCAGCTTCCTTCACTTCAAGCCTCGGCTCTGTCAATGCACAATTTTCGAAACAAAAATGCTTTCAACTGTTTAGCATCTGATTTTGAGAGCAAGACCGCTGTTCCAGCACTTCATTTTATGAGTCTGAGTAGATTTCCAACTGAATAAGGAAATTATATGATTGTTCATCTTTTCGCCGATCAAACTAAAGCGAATGAAAAAGCAATTGCTGAAATGGAGCGTTTAGAAAAAGAAGCTCCGTTGCAGTCCTCGTTCCCGTATCCTAAACGTGAAAGAGGGATTTTGAATTTTGCATTCGACAATGTTCAAAGCTTATCTAAGTATTACAACCTTATCAATGGGTCTGTAATTTATTCTGAAAGCGTTTTTGTAGCTTTTGCAGAGTTCGGATAATCTTGAACATATCTGCTCGGCAGAATGGATGTCTGAATTCAAGATGGTTGATAATTCTAATAACTGAGCATCAACAGGCTTAAAAATTGACGCATTGGATAAAGTAGATATCGGTCCAGAAAACGAAGTTGAAGAAGGTAATATTACTATTTTGAAAGACAAACATAAGGTTCGTCAGATTAAAAACAGCAAAAGTTTTCTAATAATCCGCTCTGTCAATTTCTTCTGAAATGTCAAATCCTGAGAAATTTCTTACCGCGAACAGTTAAATTTGTATGTTCCTTTTCGTTGCGAAACTGAATCGGATATCCTCGGAAATTGCTTAAGCTACGTCGATCGTTATAATGACTTGAAAAGTCAAATTGAGGTTGATTGGATGAAGTTCTGTTTCTGGAGGAATGAAGTAGTGATTGCTCTTAAAGAATTTGCTGAAGAACCTGAATTAACTGAAAGGTCTGCAGCCACACATGTGGCTCGAAACATTCTCTCCATGGGTGATCACGACATTTGTTACTGCTTAAGAAATATCACGCATTCTATCGATCTCGATGGTAGCTGGTTTCTGTGCATGCCAAGTTTTGACTCGCACGGGCAATACTACGAAATGATTGCATTGCTCAATGAGCGTCAAGAAAAGTTCCTTCTGGAGGTGCTTTTCGGCGAAGCAAATCGTTGTTTCTGCAATTCAGATTGTGAGAGCTCAAGCTTGTTGTTTTTGGCTGGCTGCGCTGGAACTTGGAAAAGCTTGTTAATTACGTTAGTCCTTCTAGTTACTCCTACTATATCTCTTGTTTATAAGAAGCACACTGAATGGAATGGCTGCACCTTCCGGAACTATAGCTAGTGACCTAAGTTAAAAATTAATGCTTTTTGCTTGAGTGTGGTGTATCAGTGGCTAATTCGTCTCTTCCGTGATCATACGATTCATATTTAAAGGCCCAGTGTTTGAGTGCTTATACTGGAATGGCAGCAAAAAGCATCAAAGGACCAACCTTGCATAGTCTCCTTGGGCTCAGTTTCGGAAGTTTTCTGCGTTCTGTGCGTGAAATTTTGTCGAGTACGCCCATCGCCTATCGCTGCAAGTTGTCACAATTGCAGGTTCTAATATTTGATGAGATATCTTTTGTAAGATGTAATTTTCTTCAATGTATTGATGAACGATTGCAAAATTTTATAAAAGTTGGTAAACTCTCCGGTTGAGTTTGTTTTCTGTTTTGATGATCTTCTGCAATTAGAGCCAGTTCGTGACGGAAACGTGTTCGAATTGTGTAGCGATGGGTTTTCAAATTTAACCGAATTAACCTGAAAATTTTTTGAAATGTTTGAGCTCAATGAGAAAATGATGGCCCGTTGTGTCAACTCTTCAGACGACCTCCTGTCAGAAAATTGCTTTCATTAGACACAATATACTTGTCGGTAAACAGATACCGCATGGAATGCCTCATGCTTGTAGGCTAAGTTCAAAAGTGCGAGCTCATAATGAAAACATTTTATTCAATCGTACTGGGGAAAAGTATCTAATACCCGACATTGACACTGTAAAAGGGGAGTTTGCGGGAAATGATGAGCTGTCTCGAGAAGCAATGTAAGTTGCCGAAACTATGCTTGAAGGCAAAACATCAGGACTGGCATTGTTTTTGGTCGCATCAGTAGTCTTGCCTTATATGGTAACTGTGAACATTGATAGAGAAGATGGTCTGGTGGATGGATCATTGGGGAAACTCTTGGACATCAGCTTTGAAATCACGGCATTGAAGTTTATGTGGATTCAGTTTGCAGATGACATAACCGGAAATGAAGCCCGTCAAAAAATAAAGAGCGTTTACCCGACGTAAACTTTTTGGAATTGGACACGCATTGTATAAATTGTTTGGACGTTTCGTGTTGCAAACAGAAGAAATTTTTCTAGCAGTTTATTGAAAGAGTTCAAGTTCCTTTACTTCAAGCCTCGGCTCTCTCAATGCACAAATTTTAAAGCAAAAATGCTTGCAACGGTTTAGTACCTGATTCTGAGAGCAGGACCGCTCTTCCAGCACTTCATTTTAAGAGTCTGAGTAGATGTCCAACTGAAGAAGGAAATTATATGCTTGCTCATCTTTTCGCCGATCAAATTAAATCGAATGAAAAAAAATTCTGAAATGGGGCTCTTAGAATAAGAAGTTCCGTTGTAGTTCTCGTTTCCGTATCCTAAACGTGAAAGAGGGAGGTTGAATATTGCATTCCACAATGTTCAAAATTTATCTAAGTACTTCAACCTTATCAATGTGTCTGTAATTTATTCTAATTCTGATGTAGCATTTGCAGAATCCGGATAATCCTAAACATATCTGCTTGGCCGAATGGATGTCTGAATTCAAGGTGGTTGATAATTCTAAGAACTGAGCATCAACAGGTTTAAAAATTGACGCATTGGATAAAGTAGATATCGGTCCAGAAAACGAAGTTGAAGAAAGTAATATTATTATTCTGAAAGACAAACATAAGGTTCGTCAGATTAAAAACAGCAAAAGTTTTCTAATAATCCGTTCTGTCAATTTCTCTGAAACGTCAAACTCTGAGAAATTTCTTATGGCGAGCAGTTAATTTTGTATATTCCTTTTCGTTGCAAATATGAATCGGATATCCTCGGAAATTTCTTAAGCTACGTTGAGCGTTATAATGACTTGAACGGATGAGGTTGAGGTTGAACAGATGAAGTTCTGTTTCTGGCAGAATGAAGTAGAGATTGCTCTTAAAGAAGTGGCTGAAGAACCTGAATTAACTGAAAGGTCTGCAGCCACTCCTGTGGCTCGAAACATTCTCACCATGGGTGATGACGACATTTGTTACTGCTTAAGAAATATTACGCATTCTATCAATCTCGATGGTAGCAGGTTTCTGTGCATGCCAAGTTTTGACTCGCACCTGCAATACTACGAAATGATTTCATTGCTCAATGAGCGTCAAGAAAAATTCCTTCTGGAGGTGCTTTTCGGCGAAGTAACTCGTTGTTTCTGCAATTCAGATTGTGAGAGCTCAAGCTTGTTGTTTTTGGCTGGCTGCGCTGGAACTTGGAAAAGCTTGTTGATTACGTTAGTACTTCAACTTTTTCATACTATGTCTCTTTTTTTTAAGAAGCACACTGAATGGAATGGCTGCAACTTCCGTAACTACATCTAGTGACTTAAGTTAAAAAAAATAATGCTTTTTGCTTGAGTGTGGTGTATCAGGGTTAATTCGTCTCTTCCGTGATCATAAGATTCATATTTCAAAGCCCAGTGTTTGTCTGAGACTATTCCTGGGATGGCAGTAAGTAGCATTAAAGGAACAACTGTGCATAGTCTCCTTGGGCTCAGTTTCGGAAGTTCTCTGCGTTCTGTGCGTGAAATTTTGTCGAGTACGCCCAACGTCTATCGCTGCAAGTTGTCACAATTGCAGGTTCTAATATTTGACGAGATATCTTTTGTAGGATGTAAATTTCTTTAATGTATTGATATTATTTTTCTGAAAGACAAACATAAGGTTCGTCAGATTAAAAACAGCAAAAGTTTTCTAATAATCCGTTCTGTCAATTTCTCTGAAACGTCAAACCCTGAGAAATTTCCTATGGCGAGCAGTTAATTTTGTATATTCCTTTTCGTTGCAAATATGAATCGGATATCCTCGGAAATTTCTTAAGCTACGTTGATCGTTATAATGACTTGAACGGATGAGGTTGAGGTTGAACAGATGAAGTTCTGTTTCTGGCAGAATGAAGTAGAGATTGCTCTTAAAGAAGTGGCTGAAGAACCTGAATTAACTGAAAGGTCTGCAGCCACACCTGTGGCTCGAAACATTCTCACCATGGGTGACGACGACATTTGTTACTGCTTAAGAAATATCACGCATTCTTTCAATCTCGATGGTAGCAGGTTTGTGTGCATGCCAAGTTTTGACTCGCACCTGCAATACTACGAAATGATTTCTTTGCTCAATGAGCGTCAAGAAAAGTTCCTTCTGGAGGTGCTTTTCGGCGAAGTAAATCGTTGTTTCTGCACTTCAGATTGTGAGAGCTCAAGCTTGTTGTTTTTGGCTGGCTGCGCTGGAACTTGGAAAAGCTTGTTGATTACGTTAGTTTTTCAAGTTTTTCATACTATGTCTCTTTTTTTTATAAGAAGCACACTGAATGGAATGGCTGCACCTTTCGTAACTACATCTAGTGACCTAAGTTAAAAAATTAATGCTTTTTGCTTGAGTTTGGTGTATCAGGGTTAATTCGTCTCTTCCGTGATTATAAGATTCATATTTCGAAGCCCAGTGTTTGTCTGAGACTATTCCTGGGATGGCAGTAAAAAGCATTAAAGGAACAACTTTGCATAGTCTCCTTGGGCTCAGTTTCGGAAGTTCTCTGCGTTCTGTGCGTGAAATTTTGTCGAGTACGCCCAACGACTATCGCTGCAAGTTTTCACAATTGCAGGTTCTAATATTTGACGTGATATCTTTTGTAGGTTGTAAATTTCTTTAATGTATTCATATTATTATTCTGAAAGACAAACATAAGGTTCGTCAGATTAAAAACAGCAAAAGTTTTCTAATAATCCGTTCTGTGAATTTCTCTGAAACGTCAAACCCTGAGAAATTTCTTATGGCGAGAAGTTAATTTTGTATAATCCTTTTCGTTGCAAATGTGAATCGGATATCCTCGGAATTTTCTTAAGCTACTTTGATCGTTATAATGACCTGAACGGATGAGGTTGAGGTTGAACAGATGAAGTTCTGTTTCTGGCAGAATGAAGTAGAGATTGCTCTTAAAGAAGTGGCTGAAGAACCTGAATTAACTGAAAGGTCTGCAGCCACACCTGTGGCTCCAAACATTCACCATGGGTGATGACGACATTTGTTACTGCTTAAGAAATATCACGCATTCTATCAATCTCGATGGTAGCAGGTTTCTGTGCATGCCAAGTTTTGACTCGCACCTGCAATACTACGAAATGATTTCATTGTTCAATGAGCGTCAAGAAAAGTTCATTCTGGAGGTGCTTTTCGGCGAAGTAAATCGTTGTTTCTGCAATTCAGATTGTGAGAGCTCAAGCTTGTTGTTTTTGGCTGGCTGCGCTGGAACTTGGAGAAGCTTGTTGATTACGTTAGTACTTCAAGGAAAAGCTTGTTGATTACGTTAGTACTTCGTTTTTCATACTATGTCTCTTTTTTATAAGAAGCACACTGAATGGAATGGCTGCACCTTCCGTAACTACATCTAGTGATCTAAGTTAAAAAAATAATGCTTTTTGCTTGAGTGTGGTTTATCAGGGTTAATTCGTCTCTTCCGTGATCATAAGATTCATATTTCAAAGCCCAGTGTTTGTCTGAGACTATTCCTGGGATGGCAGTAAAAAGCATTAAAGGAACAACTGTGCATAGTCTCCTTGGGCTCAGTTTCGGAAGTTCTCTGCGTTCTGTGCGTGAAATTTTGTCGAGTACGCCCAACGTCTATCGCTGCAAGTTGTCACAATTGCAGGTTCTAATATTTGACGAGATATCTTTTGTAGGATGTAAATTTCTTTAATGTATTGATATTATTATTCTGAAAGACAAACATAAGGTTCGTCAGATTAAAAACAGCAAAAGTTTTCTAATAATCCGTTCTGTCAATTTCTCTGAAACGTCAAACCCTGAGAAATTTCTTATGGCGAGCAGTTAATTTTGTATATTCCTTTTCGTTGCAAATATGAATCGGATATCCTCGGAAATTTCTTAAGCTACGTTGATCGTTATAATGACTTGAACGGATGAGGTTGAGGTTGAACAGATGAAGTTCTGTTTCTGGCAGAATGAAGTAGAGATTGCTCTTAAAGAAGTGGCTGAAGAACCTGAATTAACTGAAAGGTCTGCAGCCACACCTGTGGCTCGAAACATTCTCACCATGGGTGACGACGACATTTGTTACTGCTTAAGAAATATCACGCATTCTATCAATCTCGATGGTAGCAGGTTTCTGTGCATGCCAAGTTTTGACTCGCACCTGCAATACTACGAAATGATTTCTTTGCTCAATGAGCGTCAAGAAAAGTTCCTTCTGGAGGTGCTTTTTGGCGAAGTAACTCGTTGTTTCTGCAATTCAGATTGTGAGAGCTCAAGCTTGTTGTTTTTGGCTGGCTGCACTGGAACTTGGAAAAGCTTGTTGATAACGTTAGTACTTCAAGTTTTTCATACTATATCTTTTTTTATAAGAAGCACACTGAATGGAATGGCTGCACCTTCCGTAACTACATCTAGTGATCTAAGTTAAAAAATTAATGCTTTTTGCTTGAGTGTGGTGTATCAGGGTTAATTCGTCTCTTCCGTGATCATAAGATTCATATTTCGAAGCCCAGTGTTTGTCTGAGACTATTCCTGGGATGGCAGTAAAAAGCATTAAAGGAACAACTTTGCATAGTCTCCTTGGACTCAGTTTCGGAAGTTCTCTGCGTTCTGTGCGTGAAATTTTGTCGAGTACGCCCAACGTCTATCGCTGCAAGTTGTCACAATTGCAGGTTCTAATATTTGACGAGATATCTTTTGTAGGATGTAAATTTCTTTAATGTATTGATATTATTATTCCAAAAGACAAACATAAGGTTCGTCAGATTAAAAACACCAAAAAGTTTTCTAATAATCCGTTCTGTCAATTTCTCTGAAACGTCAAACCCTGAGAAATTTTTCATGGCGAGCAGTTAATTTTGTATATTCCTTTTCGTTGCAAATATGAATCGGATATCCTCGGAAATTTCTTAAGCTACGTTGAGCGTTATAATGACTTGAACGGATGAGGTTGAGGTTGAACAGATGAAGTTCTGTTTCTGGCAGAATGAAGTAGAGATTGCTCTTAAAGAAGTGGCTGAAGAACCTGAATTAACTGAAAGGTCTGCAGCCACACCTGTGGCTCCAAACATTCTCACCATGGGTGATGACGACATTTGTTACTGCTTAAGAAATATCACGCATTCTATCAATCTCGATGGTAGCAGGTTTCTGTGCATGCCAAGTTTTGACTCGCACCTGCAATACTACGAAATGATTTCTTTGCTCAATGAGCGTCAAGAAAAGTTCCTTCTGGAGGTGCTTTTCGGCGAAGTAAATCGTTGTTTCTGCACTTCAGATTGTGAGAGCTCAAGCTTGTTGTTTTTGGCTGGCTGCGCTGGAACTTGGAAAAGCTTGTTGATTACGTTAGTTTTTCAAGTTTTTCATACTATGTCTCTTTTTTTATAAGAAGCACACTGAATGGAATGGCTGCACCTTCCGTAACTACATCTAGTGATCTAAGTTAAAAAAATTAATGCTTTTTGCTTGAGTGTGGTGTATCAGGGTTAATTCGTCTCTTCCGTGATCATAAGATTCATGTTTCGAAGCCCAGTGTTTGTCTGAGACTATTCCTGGGATGGCAGTAAAAAGCATTAAAGGAACAACTTTGCATAGTCTCCTTGGGCTCAGTTTCGGAAGTTCTCTGCGTTCTGTGCGTGAAATTTTGTCGAGTACGCCCAACGTCTATCGCTGCAAGTTTTCACAATTGCAGGTTCTAATATTTGACGAGATATCTTTTGTAGTATATAAATTTCTTTAATGTATTGATATTCTTATTCTGAAAGACAAACATAAGGTTCGTCAGATTAAAAACAGCAAAAGTTTTCTAATAATCCGTTCTGTCAATTTCTCTGAAACGTCAAACCCTGAGAAATTTCTTATGGCGAGCAGTTAAATTTGTATATTCCTTTTCGTTGCAAATGTGAATCGGATATCCTCGGAATTTTCTTAAGCTACGTTGATCGTTATAATGACCTGAACGGATGAGGTTGAGGTTGAACAGATGAAGTTCTATTTCTGGCAGAATGAAGTAGAGATTGCTCTTAAAGAAGTGACTGAAGAACCTGAATTAACTGAAAGGTCTGCAGCCACACCTGTGGCTCCAAACAGTCTCACCATGGGTGATGACGACATTTGTTACTGCTTAAGAAATATCACGCATTCTATCAATCTCGATGGTAGCAGGTTTCTGTGCATGCCAAGTTTTGACTCGCACCTGCAATACTACGAAATGATTTCATTGCTCAATGAGCGTCAAGAAAAGTTCATTCTGGAGGTGCTTTTCGGCGAAGTAAATCGTTGTTTCTGCAATTCAGATTGTGAGAGCTCAAGCTTGTTGTTTTTGGCTGGCTGCACTGGAACTTGGAAAAGCTTGTTGATTACGTTAGTACTTCAAGTTTTTCATACTATGTCTCTTTTTTTATAAGAAGCACACTGAATGGAATGGCTGCACCTTCCGTAACTACATCTAGTGACCTAAGTTAAAAAATTAATGCTTTTTGCTTGAGTGTGGTGTATCAGGGTTAATTCGTCTCTTCCGTGATCATAAGGTTCATATTTCAAAGCCCAGTGTTTGTCTGAGATTATTCCTGGGATGGCAGTAAAAAGCATTAAAGGAACATTTTTGCATAGTCTCCTTGGGCTCAGTTTCGGAAGTTCTCTGCGTTCTGTGCGTGAAATTTTGTCGAGTACGCCCAACGTCTATCGCTGCAAGTTGTCACAATTGCAGGTTCTAATATTTGACGAGATATCTTTTGTAGGATGTAAATTTCTTTAATGTATTGATATTATTATTCTGAAAGACAAACATAAGGTTCGTCAGATTAAAAACACCAAAACGTTTTCTAATAATCCGTTCTGTCAATTTCTCTGAAACGTCAAACCCTGAGAAATTTCTTATGGCGAGCAGTTAATTTTGTATATTTCTTTTCGTTGCAAATATGAATCGGATATCCTCGGAAATTTCTTAAGCTACGTTGATTGTTATAATGACTTGAACGGATGAGGTTGAGGTTGAAGATGAAGTTATGTTTCTGGCAGAATGAAGTAGAGATTGCTCTTAAAGAAGTGGCTGAAGAACCTGAATTAACTGAAAGGTCTGCAGCCACACCTGTGGCTCGAAACATTCTCACCATGGGTGATGACGACATTTGTTACTGCTTAAGAAATATCACGCATTCTATCAATCTCGATGGTAGCAGGTTTCTGTGCATGCCAAGTTTTGACTCGCACCTGCAATACGAAATGATTTCATTGCTCAATGAGCGTCAAGAAAAGTTCCTTCTGTCAAGAAAAGAAGTAAATAGTTGTTTCTGCAATTCAGATTGTGAGAGCTCAAGCTTGTTGTTTTTGGCTGGCTGCGCTGGAACTTGGAAAAGCTTCTTGATTACGTTAGTACTTCAAGTTTTTCATACTATGTCTCTTTTTTTATAAGAAGCACACTGAATGGAATGGCTGCACCTTCTGTAACTACATCTAGTGACCTAAGTTAAAAAATTAATGCTTTTTGCTTGAGTGTGGTGTATCAGGGTTAATTCGTCTCGTCCGTGATCATAAGATTCATATTTCAAAGCCCAGTGTTTGTCTGAGACTATTCCTTGGATGGCAGTAAAAAGCATTAAAGGAACAACTTTGCATAGTCTCCTTGGGCTCAGTTTCGGAAGTTCTCTGCGTTCTGTGCGTGAAATTTTGTCGAGTACGCCCAACGTCTATCGCTGCAAGTTGTCACAGTTGCAGGTTCTAATATTTGACGAGATATCTTTTGTAGGTTGTAAATTTCTTTAATGTATTGATATTATTATTCTGAAAGACAAACATAAGGTTCGTCAGATTAAAAACAGCAAACGTTTTCTAATAATCCGTTCTGTCAATTTCTCTGAAACGTCAAACCCTGAGAAATTTCTTATGGCGAGCAGTTAATTTTGTATATTCCTTTTCGTTGCAAATATGAATCGGATATCCTCGGAAATTTCTTAAGCTACGTTGATCGTTATAATGACTTGAACGGATGAGGTTGAGGTTGAAGATGAAGTTATGTTTCTGGCAGAATGAAGTAGAGATTGCTCTTAAAGAAGTGGCTGAAGAACCTGAATTAACTGAAAGGTCTGCAGCCACACCTGTGGCTCGAAACATTCTCACCATGAATGACGACATTTGTTACTGCTTAAGAAATATCACGCATTCTATCAATCTCGATGGTAGCAGTTTTCTGTGCATGCCAAGTTTTGACTCGCACCTGCAATACTACGAAATGATTTCATTGCTCAATGAGCGTCAAGAAAAGTTCCTTCTGTCAAGAAAAGAAGTAAATCGTTGTTTCTGCAATTCATATTGTGAGAGCTCAAGCTTGTTGTTTTTGGCTGGCTGCGCTGGAACTTGGAAAAGCTTGTTGATTACGTTAGTACTTCAAGTTTTTCATACTATGTCTTTTTTTATAAGAAGCACACTGAATGGAATGGCTGCAGCTTCCGTAACTACATCTAGTGACCTAAGTTAAAAAATTAATGCTTTTTGCTTGAGTGTGGTGTATCAGGGTTAATTCGTCTCGTCCGTGATCATAAGATTCATATTTCAAAGCCCAGTGTTTGTCTGAGACTATTCCTGGGATGGCAGTAAAAAGCATTAAAGGAACAACTTTGCATAGTCTTCTTGGGCTCAGTTTCGGAAGTTCTCTGCGTTCTGTGCGTGAAATTTTGTCGAGTACGCCCAACGTCTATCGCTGCAAGTTGTCACAATTGCAGATTCTAATGTTTGACGAGATATCTTTTGTAGGATGTAACTTTCCTTAATGTAGTGATGAACAATTGCGAAATTTTATAAAAGTTGGTAAACCCACCGGTTGAGTTCGTTTTCTGTTTTGATGATCTTCTGCATTTAGAGCCAGTTCGTGACAGAAACGTGTTCGAATTGTGTAGCGATGGGAATTCAAATTTAACCGAATTAGTCTGAAAATATTTTGAATTATTTGAGCTCAATGAGAAAATGATGACTCGTGGTGTCAACTCCTCAGACGACCTCCTGTCGGAAAAGTGCTTGCATATGACTATTTTAGACACAATAAACTTGTCGATAAGCAGATACCGCATGGAATGCCTCATGCTTGTAGGCTAAGTTCAAAAGTGCGAGCTCATAATGAAAACATTTTGGCCAATCGTACTTGGGAAAAGTATCTAATTCTTGACAATGACACTGTAAAAGGGGAGTTTGCGAGAAATGATGAGCTGTCTCGAGAAGCAGTGGAAGTTGCCAAAACTATGCTTGAAGACAAAACATCAGGACTGGCATTGCTTTTGGTCACATCAGTAGGCTTGCCTTATATATTGTAACTGTTAACATTGATAACCAAGATGGTCTGTCGAATGGATCCTTGGGGAAACTCATGGAGATCAGCTTTGAAAACACGGCATTGAAGTTTATGTGGATTCAGTTTGCAGATGACGTAACCGGAAATGAAGCCCGTCAAAAAATAAAAAGCTTTTACCCGACTTATGCTTCTTGGAATGAAACACCCATTGTAAAACTGTTCGGACGTTTCGTGTTGCAAACAGAATTACTCTAGCAATTTATTGAAAGAGTTCAAGTTCCTTTACTTTAAGCAACGGCTCTCTCAACGCACAAATCTCAAAGCAAAAATGCTTGCAACGGTTTAGCATCTGATTTTGAGAGTAGAACCGATGTTCCAGCACTTAATTTTATGAGTCTGAGTAGATATCCAACGGAAGCAGGAAATTATATGATTCTTCATCTTTTCGCCGATCAAATAAAAGCGAATGAAAAAGCAATTGCTGAAATGGAGCGTTTAGAAAAAGAAGCTCCGCTGCAGTTCTCGTAGTCCTAAACGTGAAAGAGGGAGTTTGAATATTGCATTCCACAATGTTCAAGGCTTATCTAAGTACTACAACCTTATCAATGGGTCTAATTTATTCTTATTCCGATGTTGTAGCTTTTGCAGAATCCGGATAATCTTGAACATATCTGCTTGGCAGAATGGATGTCTGAATTCAAGATGGTTGATTGTTCTAAGAACCGAGAATCAACAGGTGAAATTATGACGCATTGGATAAAGTAGATATCGGTTCAAAAAACGAAGTTGAAGAAAGTAATCTTATTATTCTGAAAGACAAGCATAAGGTTCGTCAGATTAAAAACAGCAAAAGTTTTCTAATAATCCGTTTTGTCAATTTCTCTGAAACGTCAAACCCTGAGAAATTTCTTTTTGCGAGCAGTTAAATTTGTATATTCCTTTTCGTTGCAAAAATGAATCGGATATCCTCGGAAATTTCCTAAGCTACGTTGATCGTTATAATGACTTGAACGGATGAGGTTGAGGTTGAACGGATGAATTTCTGTTTCAGGCAGAATGAAGTAGAGATTGCTCTTAAAGAAGTTGCTGAAGAACCTGAATTAACTGAAAGGTCTTCAGCGACACGTGTGGCTCGAAACATTCTCTCCATGGATGACATTTGTTACTGCTTTAGAAATATCACGCATTCTATCAATCTCGATGGTAGCAGGTTTCTGTGCATGCTAAATTTTGACTCAAACGAGCAATACTACGAAATGATTGCATTCCTCAATGAGAGACAAGAAAAGTTCCTTTTGGAGGTGCTTTTCGGCGAAGAAAATCGTTGTTTCTGCAATTCAGATTGTGAAAGCTCAAGGTTGTTGTTTTTGGCTTGCTTCGCTAGAATTTGGAGAAGCTTGTTAATTACGTTAGTACTTCTAGTTATTCCTACTATATCTCGTGTTTATAAGAAAGACACTGAATGGAATGTCTGAGAGCCAGTTCGTGACAGAAACGTGTTCGAATTGTGTAGCGATGGGTATTCAAATTTAACCGAATTAGTCTGGAAATATTTTGAAATATTTGAGCTCAATGAGAAAATGATGACTCGTGGTGTCAACTCCTCAGACGACCTCCTGTCTGAAAACTGCTTGCATAAGACTATATTAGACACAATAAACTTGTCGATAAGCAGATACCGCATGGAGTGCCTCATGCTTGTAGGCTAAGTTCAAAAGTGCGAGCTTATAATGAAAACTATTTGGCCAATTGTACTTGGGAAAAGTCTCTAATACTTGACATTGACACTGTAAAAGGGGAGTTTGCGAGAAATGATGAGCTGTCTCGAGAAGCAATGGAAGTTGCCAAAACTATGCTTAAAGACAAAACATCAGGACTTGCATTGCTTTTGGTCGCATCAGTAGGCTTGCCTTATATATTGTAACTGTTAGCATTGATAACCAAGATGGTCTGTCGAATGGATCCTTGGGGAAACTCATGAAGGTCAGCTTTGAAAACATGGCATTGAAGTTTATGTGGATTCAGTTTGCAGATGACGTAACCGGAAATGAAGCCCGTCAAAAAATAAAGAGCTTTTACCCGACTTATGCTTCTTGGAATGAAACACCCATTGTAAAACTGTTCGGACGTTTCGTGTTGCAAACAGAATTACTCTAGCAATTTATTGAAAGAGTTCAAGTTCCTTTACTTTAAGCAACGGCTCTCTCAACGCACAAATCTCAAAGCAAAAATGCTTGCAACGGTTTAGCATCTGATTTTGAGAGTAGAACCGATGTTCCAGCATTTAATTTGATGAGTCTGAGTAGATATCCAACGGAAGCAGGAAATTATATGATTCTTCATCTTTTCGCCGATCAAATAAAAGCGAATGAAAAAGCAATTGCTGAAATGGAGCGTTTAGAAAAAGAAGCTCCGCTGCAGTTCTCGTAGTCCTAAACGTGAAAGAGGGAGTTTGAATATTGCATTCCACAATGTTCAAGGCTCATCTAAGTACTACAACCTTATCAATGGGTCTAATTTATTCTTATTCCGATGTTGTAGCTTTTGCAGAATCCGGATAATCTTGAACATATCTGCTTGGCAGAATGGATGTCTGAATTCAAGATGGTTGATTGTTCTAAGAACCGAGAATCAACAGGTGAAATTATGACGCATTGGATAAAGTAGATATCGGTTCAGAAAACGAAGTTGAAGAAAGTAATCTTATTATTCTGATAGACAAACTTAAGGTTCGTCAGATTAAAAACAGCAAAAGTTTTCTAAAAATCCCTTTTGTCAATTTCTCTGAAACGTCAAACCCTGAGAAATTTCTTATCGCGAGCAGTTATTTTTGTATATTCCTTTTCGTTGCAAAAATGAATGGGATATCCTCGGAAATTTCTTAAGCTACGTTGATCGTTATAATAACTTGAACGGATGAGGTTGAGTTTGAACGGATGAAGCTCTGTTTCTGGCAGAATGAAGTAGAGATTGCTCGTACAGAAGTTGCTGAAGAACCTGAATTAACTGAAAGGTCTGCAGTCACACGTGTGGCTCGAAACATTCTCTCCAGGGATAATGATGACGTTTGTTACTGCTTTAGAAATATCACGCATTCTATCGATCTCGATCGTAGCAGGTTTCTGTGCATGTCAAGTTTTGACTCACACGAGCAATACTACGAAATGATTTCATTGCTCAATGAGCGTCAAGAAAAGTTCCTTCTGTAGGTGCTTTTCGGCGAAGTAAATCGTTGTTTCTGCAATTCAGATTGTGAAAGCTCAAGGTTGTTGTTTTTGGCTGGCTTCGCTAGAACTTGGAAAAGCTTGTTAATTACGTTAGTACTTCTAGTTATTCCTACTATATCTCTTGTTTATAAGAAGCACACTGAATGGAATGTCTGACAGTCTGTAACCACATCTAGTGACTTTTAGTTAAAAATTGATGCTTTTTTGCTTTAGTGTTGTGTATCAGGTATTAATTCGTCTCTTCCGTGATCATACGATTATTGTTTCAAAGCCCAGTGTTCGAGTGCTTATACTGGAATGGCAGCAAAAAGCATCAGAGGAGCAACCTTGCATAGTCTCCTTGGGCTCAGTTTCGGAAGTTCTCTGCGTTCTGTGCGTGAAATTTCGTCGAGTACGCCCAACGCCTATCCCTGCAAGTTGTCACAATTGCAGGTTCTAATATTTGACGAGATATCTTTTGTAGGATGTAACTTTCTTTAATGTATTGATGAACAATTGCGAAATTTTATAAAAGTTGGTAAACCCACCGGTTGAGTTCGTTTTCTGTTTTGATGTTCTTCTGCATTTAGAGCCAGTTCGTGACGGAAACGTGTTCGAATTGTGTAGCGATGGGTATTCAAATTTAACCGAATTAGTCTGAAAATTTTTTGAAATATTTGAGCTCAATGAGAAATTGATGACTCGTGGTGTCAACTCCTCAGACGACCTCCTGTCGGAAAAGTGCTTGCATAAGACTATTTTAGACACAATAAACTTGTCGATAAGCAGATACCGCATGGAATGCCTCATGCTTGTAGGCTAAGTTCAAAAGTGCGAGCTCATAATGAAAACATTTTGGCCAATCGTACTTGGGAAAAGTATCTAATTCTTGACATTGACACTGTAAAAGGGGAGTTTGCGAGAAATGATGAGCTGTCTCGAGAAGCAGTGGAAGTTGCCAAAACTATGCTTGAAGACAAAACATCAGGACTGGCATTGCTTTTGGTCACATCAGTAGGCTTGCCTTATATATTGTAATTGTTAACATTGATAACCAAGATGGTCTGTCGAATGGATCTTGGGGAAACTCATGGAGATCAGCTTTGAAAACACGGTATTGAAGTTTATGTGGATTCAGTTTGCAGATGACGTAACCGGAAGTGAAGCCCGTCAAAAAATAAAGAGCTTTTACCCTACTTATGCTTCTTGGAATGAAACACCCATTGTAAAACTGTTTGGACGTTCCGTGTTGCAAACAGATGAAATTACTCTAGCAATTTATTGAAAGAGTTCAAGTTCCTTTACTTTAAGCAACGGCTCTCTCAACGCACAAATTTCAAAGCAAAAATGCTTGCAACGGTTTAGCATCTGATTTTGAGAGTAGAACCGCTGTTCCACCACTTTATTTTATGAGTCTGAGTAGATATCCAACGGAAGCAGGAAATTATATGATTCTTCATCTTTTCGCCGACCAAATTAAAGCGAATGAAAAAGCAATTGCTGAAATGGAGCGTTTAGAAAAAGAAGCTCCGTTGCAGTTCTCGCAATCCTAAACGTGAAAGAGGGAGTTTGAATATTGCATTCCACAATGTTCACAGCTTATCTAAGTACTACAACCTTATCAATGGGTCGAATTTATTCTCCTTCCGATGTTGTAGCTTTTGCAGAATCCGGATAATCTTGAACGTATCTGCTTGGCAGAATGGATGTCTTAATTGAAGATGGTTGATTATTCTAAGAACCGAGCATCAACAGGTGAAATTATGACGCATTGGATCAAGTAGATATCGGTTCAAAAAACGAAGCTGAAGAAAGTAATCTTATTATTCTGAAAGACAAACATAAGCTTCGTCAGATTAAAAACAGCAAAAGTTTTCTAATAATCCGTTTTGTCAATTTCTCTGAAACGTCAAACCCTGAGAAATTTCTTATCGCGAGCAGTTAATTTTGTACATTCCTTTTCGTTGCAAAAATGAATCGGATATCCTCGGAAATTTCTTAAGCTACGTTGATCGTTATAATGACTTGAACGGATGAGGTTGAGGTTGAACAGATGAAGTTCTGTTTCTGGCAGAATGACGTAGAGATTGCTCTTAAAGAAGTTGCTGAAGAACCTGAATTAACTGAAAGGTCTGAGGCCACACGTGTGGCTCGAAACGCTCTCCATGGATGATGACGACATTTGTTACTGCTTTAGAAATATTACGCATTCTATCAATCTCGATGGTAGCAGGTTTCTGTGCATGCCAAGTTTTTACTCGCACCTGCAATACTACGAAATGATTTCATTGCTCAATGAGAGTCAAGAAAAGTTCCTTTTGGAGGTGCTTTTCGGCGAAGCAAATCGTTGTTTCTGCAATTCAGATTGTGAAAGCTCAAGGTTGTTGTTTTTGGCTGGCTTTGCTAGAACTTAGAAAAGCTTGTTAATTACGTTAGTACTTCTAGTTGTTCCTACTATATCTTGTTTATAAGAAGCACACTGAATGGAATGTCTGACGGTCTGTAACCAAATCTAGTGACTTTCAGTTAAAAATTGATGCTTTTTGCTTTAGTGTTGTGTATCAGGAATTAATTCGTCTCTTCCGTGATCATACGATTATTGTTTCAAAGCCCAGTGTTCGAGTGCTTATACTGGAATGGCAGAAAAAAGCATCAGAGGAGCAACCTTGCATAGTCTCCTTGGGCTCAGTTTCGGAAGTTCTCTGCGTTCTGTGCGTGAAATTTCGTCGAGTACGCCCAACGCCTATCCCTGCAAGTTGTCACAATTGCAGGTTCTAATATTTGACGAGATATCTTTTGTAGGATGTAACTTTCTTTAATGTATTGATGAACAATTGCGAAATTTTAAAAGTTGGTAAACCCACCGGTTGAGTTCGTTTTCTGTTTTGATGATCTTCTGCATTTAGAGCCAGTTCGTGACGGAAACGTGTTGGAATTGTGTAGCGATGGGTATTCAAATTTAACCGAATTAGTTTGAAAATATTTTGAAATATTTGAGCTCAATGGGAAAATGATGACTCGTGGTGTCAACTCCTCAGACGACCTCCTGTCGGAAAAGTGCTTGCATTAGACTATATTAGACACAATAAACTTGTCGATAAGCAGGTACCGCATGGAGTGCCTCATGCTTGTAGGCTAAGTTCAAAAGTGCGAGCTCATAATGAAAACATTTTGGCCAATCGTACTGGGGAAAAGTATCTAATTCTTGACATTGACACTGTAAAAGGGGAGTTTGCGAGAAATGATGAGCTGTCTCGAGAAGCAGTGGAAGTTGCCAAAACTATGCTTGAAGACAAAACATCAGGACTGGCATTGCTTTTGGTCACATCAGTAGGCTTGCCTTATATATTGTAACTGTTAACATTTATAACCAGGATGGTCTGTCGAATGGATCATTGGGGAAACTGATGGACATCAGCTTTGAAAACACGGCATTGAAGTTTATGTGGATTCAATTTGCAGATGACATAACCGGAAATGAAGCCCAAAGAGCTTTTACCCGACTTATACTTCTTGGAATGAGACACCTGTTGTAAAAATTGTTCGGACGTTTCGTGTTGCAAACAGAAGAAATTACTCTAGCAATTTATTGAAAAAGTTCCTTTTCTTTACGCCTCGGCTCTCTCAATGCACAAATTTCAAAGCAAAAATGCTTGCAATGGTTTAGCCTGTGATTTTGGGAGTAGAACCGCTGTTCCCGCACTTCTGAGTAGATATCCAACAGAAGAAGGAAATTATATGATTGTTCATGTTTTGGCCGATCAAATTAAAGCGAATGAAAAAGCAGTTGCTGAAATGGAGCGTTTAGAAAAAGAAGCTCCGTTGCAGTTCTCGTAATCCTAAAGCGGAAAGAGGGAGTTTGAATGTCGCATTCCACAATTTTCAAAGCTTATCTAAGTTCTACAATCTTATCAATGGGTCTGTAATTTTTTCTAAGTGCGATGTTGTAGCTTTTGCAGAGTCCTGGTTTTTGAGTTCCAACTTGTCGTCAGATTTTAAACGCCCTCGTTTTAAACTTTCTTTTGACTGGCCAGGGAAAGTGAGACAGCCTGCTGGAATTGCCCTTTACGTTCATCAAGGGGTAAACGTCCTAGCAACCGATGAAAGAGTGTCAACAAGTTCCCTAGTTTGTAATATAAAAGTTTGTAATATAAATTCTTATAGTCGTTCTCACTTAAATAATTCTCAGGTAAACAAATTTTATATTAATTTTCAGTATGCATAGTTCTTTTTACTCTCCGTGTATATGGCAATTTTCTATTTTAGTTCTGTTTTTTCTTTCTGATTGTTTACAAATGCAGGCTGAGTGTTTCTTTCGTTTCCCGGTTGAACCTGCTGTTAGTGCACCATAGACCGCAATCCAAAGTCAGCAACATCTGAGCGTTCAAGAGTTCAAATGTTCGTGTAATCAAGAACATTGATCCACTGCTTATTATGGGCGACTTTAATGTGAACATGACGGAATCTAATTGGTTCTCAAAATTATTGCTGAATTGTGGTTACAAGCAACAAATTACGTACACCACTACTCGGGCATTCACGTGCTTGGATAAGGTTTTCACGAAAGACCAAAATTTCAAAGCAGATGTATTCACTGACAAATTTCAAAGCATCTTCCAGTTTTCACTGACCTATCCTTGCTTTTCTAAAAACTGACTTTCCTAGTAAACTTGTAATGTTTCTGATCTATTAAATCTCTGGAGATAATCTGTAACTTATGACTTCAATTAACGTTCAAGAAATATCTTAATACCCATGTTCTTCAGTTTTTATATACTTTTTAGACTCTGTCTCTTTGACTACTCTTCTATTCTTTTTGCGGAATTCTTCTGGCTATGTTTTTTGTCAAGATTTTTGTTACAACCATATGACGTCACAATCACTTCAAACCTGCTTTTTTATTCGTTCATAAAATTTCAACTGAATTGCGTGTGTGACGTTGACGTTGTTTTTCACTCTTATTGAAGCGAGTTTTTTTGGTCATTTGCTTGGTTAAGTTTTTGGTCTTGCGTGACATAACTCGCTCTCAAAAATGACTTACGGACTCCCAAACTGACTTTTCTTCTTTTTAATTGAAACAGATTAGGTCAAGTGAGTGCGTGTCACTCTAAATGAAGGTTATCCGAGAGCAGATAATAGAAGCAGCAATTACTTATACGGATTTGTAATCAAAATATAACATCTAGGAATTTAACAAAAGGACATTTATATTGGCCTGTTTCTGTTACTATCCTTCGAGATTTCAGATCTACGAAGTGGCTTCTTCACTCTCAAAGTCAGGGAAATAAGGTCAATTTAGTATGTGTCGCTCTATTTGAATGTTGTTTAAGAGCAGCTAACAGAATCAGGATTTTGTTATACAGGTTCGTAATAAAAAAATAACGTATCAGCATTTAATGGAAGGATGATTTCGTTGGTTTGTTTTTCACTGATTTTTCGAGACTGCAGATCTACAAAGCTATCGCGGCTATTCTCTGGCAATCTGCCCCCTGTGTTTTTGGCTTGACAGCAATTATTCGTCGGGCGATGATATAATAAATAGTGTTTAAATAAAAATATCTCTGGAATTTATAATGCAATACTTTTTTGTGTATTTTTCAACACAGAGGGGAGTCTTTCTTAAAGAATTGGCGAAAGTAAAATGAGATATGCTTAATAAAGAAGATTGCAAACTAAAAGAAAATCACTAGTGGCCAATTTCACTTCTAAATGCCTGGATTAAAATTTTTGAGCGTGTTTTTTCAATCGAATTAAATATTTTGAATCTCGACAACTCTGTTACGGTAAACAATTTGGCGTCAGGTCCAAATATAGAGCAGTTGATGCATTAGTTGAACTTACTGAGAAAGTGAGAATAGGACAGAGCTCCTCAATGTTTCTAATTTTTCTAGACCTTAAAAAGGCCTTTGATTCAGTTAACCGCAATATCTTACTTCATAAACTTAAAAGATAGGGAGCTACTCGTCCGGAAAACCTAACTCTGTTACAAAAGAACATGGTTACAAAAGAACATGGTTAAGCTGATTCACTTTAGAAGAAAGACATCAATTCAACGAATTTTCTGCAAGGAATTCAATCCTAACAGTGCAGGAACTACACAATGCGAACTTTGTTCTGAAATTTGTTCGGAAAGCTACAAATAGCAAACACTCACAAGACTTATGCAATAATCTTTTTGCTTTTAAACATTCCTGCGGAAGGGTTACCAGAGGCTCCGATCTGAAGTTTTTAGAAGAGCCATTTTGTGAATGAGCGAAAGATCAATAAAACTCAATCCAGTATTTCATCAGACTTGGGTTTGTCTTTTGGGAAAAAAACTATTTTTGTCACCAATTGAGAAAACTATATAGTCAATAATTTTGAACTAACAAGGTTTATATTCGAATAAAATCAGCTATAATAGGTTCTTGAAAATCGAAAATTTACCTCGACGGAAAAATGGTTACTAGTCAATCTCAGAATAATCTTTGCAGTGGTAATTATTTTCATTGGCTAGTCTTAGCATTAATTTTTTTGGAGGTTCATAGCATTTATTTTACCCAAATTGTTGTTAGTTCACGGTGCACTGATTTTTATAATTGATGCTCGATATATAATCCATTATCGATGTTGAGTGGTTATTGTTATTAGGGACAGATTGTAATAGCAGATCCGAATGATCTCGTTATCTGTCCTTGCTTATTTTTGATTTGTATCACAATAACGAAATTAATTCTTTCTTCTTTATTTGAACTTTTTCATTCTGTTTGTTTGTGACAGCTATAAAATGGAGAAGTAATCATGTAGCTAGTTAGTACGTACAACAAGTAAGTACGTATAACATGTAGCAAGGAGTGCCTTTGTAAGTACGTACATCTAGCAACTTCTTCAGTTCTAACACGTGATCAGATTTCCATGTTTTATAAGTGTTGGTTACGTGACTCTGATGAAGTCACTGAGAAATTTGGCATTAAGCAATAGCGGCGTAGCTGTTCGAGGTTCAACTCAGAATTTTGAAGTGAACATAGCAGGAGTCACGCAACCTTGCTTGAAACATGCATTTTGCATGTTTAAAAAAGACGGCAGTTTTAAATATTGGCATTGTATATGATACGAAGATCTGGCATTGTAGAATCGGGACCGCAGAGGTCTGGCATGTTAAAACTTAAAATGAAATCGCGCTCCTGTGCTATGGTTGTTTTCTTTACATTTAGATGCTGTCAAGCCAGTGTGTGCTAAAGAAAAATCCCCAGAAGCAAATGATAGTCGTGAAATTTCGGCCTATGATGAAGAAGTTTTAGTGGATGAACGGGGTGAATATAGCAGTGATGTTGTTGCCACAGAACCTGAAGTTATTGAGCAAAATATTGACTTTGAAGAAGCAGAAAATGGAGAAACAACTGCGAATGATGATATGGAAAATGAACCCAAGTCAGCTGCCAACGCCTAGTAAATTCTCTATTTTTCTACAGAAACTGTTTTGTTTTACCCGACAGCTCAGATAATTGAATTGTGCTGGACACGCATCTGTTTTGTTTAATTGGAATAACGACCCTAATGACTAGTATGTCCTGTCGAATAGAACTAGCCTTTTTCTAGACTTGGCTAGGTGGAGCTGGATAAAATATGCACTAGCTGTTAAGGATTGGATGTCCTACTACCACTTTTGCTTAGAAGCTTCTGCTGATAAAACCGGATTTTCAGTTCTAGTTAGGTCCTGTTGTCAATTAAATAATTTGCTTGTTTTTTCGTAACATCACATAAGCTTTTTCTATTTAATGGGGCATGATTGCGTGCATGCAGTACTGTGACCCACGCTTTTATATATAACAGAGAACTTTTTCAAGCTAATGTTTTGAATTGATCTACATTTTACATTTTGTCTACGGTTTTTTATTCAAAACAGTTAGAAGACACGTTATAGATTAAGATGGTAACTCAAGTTTTTAAGGAAAAGAGAACTGGCTGTTTTTCTGGAGATGATTTTTTTTCAGTTTTACTGATGTGGGATTACATACTTCGTCACTTTTTTCTATTTTGGCTACATCAACAACTACAAAAGGCGCTTTTGAAAATACAAAAAAGCAGTACAAAGAAAGGAAAGAAGTGGAGTTAAAAAAATTTTAAATGCTTAATTCACTTTTTTTTTGTCTTGTGAATTCTTCTGTTATACGGTTTTATGTTCGATTTGAGTTTGTTTAATTAACAAATTCATTTTAATTTGAAAACTAATCAGCAGATTGCAGGAAAATGTCACCGTTGACTCCTGTGACACTGGTTGCCATTGAAATAAGAATAGAAGAAAGTACTTAATTGCATTTGAACGAAGTTCATGGCAATTATTCTAAACGTGTCGGTCTTTTTTATGCAAATTTTTCGCTTGACCTTTTTTGCTATTTTCTTCGAGAACATTCTTTGACTTTTCAAGTGACTTTTTCGCGCTTTCGTTCTTCATTTTTGAGTGATCTCTACTTCTTACTTCGAAGTAAAGCTTGTTGCTAAAATGAAAACGATTACAGCATAGCAACGAGAAGGGACTTATAGCCGATCAGTGCTTCTGGTTAAGGATGTGGAGGTCCACAGTTCGAATCCCGGCCCGGTCAAGTGTTTTTGCACCCATAAAGAAAAATTGATCTAGGCTACAGCCCCTGAACTGAATTGCCTGGCCTGTCGTTCAAGAGCAATTCTTCCGACATTAATCGGTTTGTTTTTAGAACAAAAAATGAAGAGTGCTCGCTATTTTGATTTCTTCTGTAGTTAGGCACACTCCTGTGTTCAACAACAAAATAGAGATCAGTATTATTTTTTATAGCTGTAAGCTGAGTGAAGCTATATTGCGGTGCTCTTGGTTTTTTTTGTTTCGTCGTCTGACGCTCTTTTTTCGTTTTACATTTTTTCACACAGCAATGCTGAAAAAGTCAAATTTTCTGAATGACTTCTTCCTCTCACTAACGGCATTTGCGCGCGTGACGTCATTTCTCAATCGCTTTAGCAAAAGTTTTTAGGTTTTTTGCGTGATTAGATTTTGATCATACGTGACTTACCTCACTCAATAAAATGACTTTTGCACTTTAAAACTTAAGTTTAGTTTGAATTTGTTTACGGTCAAAGAAACTCATTTGTGCAGTAAAAGTCCTTAATAAGAGGCTTCTGCGGAATGAATTTTAACAAGCTTTATTAATTTATCGCTGAATGTTTTTTACCTAGTTTTTTGAGTGGCGTCGATTTTTTTTCAATTTAGGTCTGTATCTGTTTCTATCTCAATTATATGGCACGCAGGTCTATTCTTTCGCAGCTATTCCGGCGATCTGCCGGCTATGTTTAGCAATAAGCATTTAGACGGGGTGGGTGATCACGACTAATAAATTATTCAACAAGGTTTAAATGTCGGGGAGCTGTATATAGACTTCAATTCTTTTCTATATTGGCTTCATTTTAGATTGTTTCTTCCAAATGAAATAATTTCTAAAGAAATAAAACAAGTCTTGAAGTCCAATCCAAAATTCGATTGAAAAATATGAATGTCTTGACCAGATCAGGTAAATACCAAGAGCTAAACTGTACAAGGATAGTTCACAATTTCGCCTACTTTGTTCAAGTAGGCGAACCGGATTAACACAATTTCGCCTCCCGGATTAACCAACATAAAAACTGCTGAAACAGCGTTTGTTCACCCCAGAAAGATCTATTTTTACTTGCGGTTCCTTAGAGAGTGCTCTTTAATTAAATTCAAGCCAGTTTTTACTAATTTAACTCAAGAATTATGCAAAATGCATGGTCTTTGATATTGACTTTTTGTCAAATTATCGATATCCATATTATTCGGAATGATGACATGTTAGTAATTGACGATCAGCAATTGCAAGGCTACTTTTCGTCTAATCGTTTTTTAACAATCCAAAATAATGCAGAAAAAATTTTTGTAAATGAGAGAGCAGAACAATTAAAAAAAAGCTCATTAACGAAAGATCCAACGAAAGCGCAATTTTTCTCTTCTTCGGTCAACTTGTAGCTTAAGGTCAGCCAGAACAAGTCGCATCGTTTTCTAATTGCTCAAAAGTTGATATATATTGCGCTTTTGAAGTAATGGTTTTTGGGCTTTGATACAACTATTTTTAACAAAAATTTTCGATTTTGTCGACATTTCCTATCCTTTGAGGTTCTTTTTCTTGTCTTGTACATTTTTGACATGTCAGATATCACTCTTTTGGCGATGAAAAGGAAGGCACAATTGATTATATCGTTTTTTAGTTAATAAATGGTTTTAGTGGCTTTGACACCGTCTTCTAGCAGAATATAATGGAACTGTTTGTTTTTTCTTCGTTTGTCGTTCTTTTTGTAGCCGTAGAAAAAATGTGGACAATTGCAGGTGTTAGCGGCTTCCTATGTTTTAGATAGAGACCTATTTACTGATGTCACTTTATAGCTAAAGATTTTCATTACTTTGGAAGCATGTTTTAAAACATATAGACGTTTTTTGCACTTTGCTCTTCTTTTTGGTCTACTTGTTACCTATTATTTGCTTTATTTTTTCTTTCTTTTTTTATATGTTTACCATGTTCTGAATAGTAACAGATCTCAGTGGCAATTTTTGGTGAAATAGAAATTTCTTTGATGATTTAAGTTGATAGGTAATGTTCTTATGACTTTATGAAAACTTGTTTTCAAAACTATAAATGTATTTGTTAACTTTGTCATTTTGTTCTTTTTGTCTACTTGTTACCTTTGTCATTATTCAAAGGTCACGTATCTTCTTTTTCGATGGCCAAAATGGATTGCGCTTTTAATGGCTTCGACATCTTTTTCTGAAAAAATTGAATTCAATTTTGGCTTTTTGGTTTCTTTGTCGTTTGTTTTTGTTACCGTACGAAATATTCTGGATGACGGGTATCACTGTCTTCATATGGAGGTATGGATGAACATAAAGCTATTTGCAGATTACAGTTGTTGCCTTATGGTTTCCATTTTTTGAAATTATTTGTTTGTTTTTCCACTTAAAAAAGTTTTTTTTTAATTTTGCCGTTTCTGTTGTTTTGTTTTGTCTATTTGTTACCGAGTCTCGTTAGGGTCTGGTCCCTGGTTCTCTCTGAAGTACAAATTAGTTTATTTAGTGTAGGTTTTATTTGACGCTATTTTAACTTTGTTGTTAAGTATTTGTTAGACATTGAGCTTTGGACGTTTTTTTGATTTTGTGGTGTCTTGTCTCGTCCTAATAATGATCTCGTAATCCTAATCGTCGGGCCTTTAATATGGCTTCATTTGTTTGTGGCACTTTTTATACACCAATCATGTTTGATCAATATTTGAGTTGTTGAAAGTTTTCTGTCTCTTCCTCGTTTGGTGGACAATTCAGCCAGAAATGTGGATGAGTGGGGTCGAAACATTATATGCGAACGCAGATTACCCGGCCTTCTTGTTACGTTGGTGCTTAAAATACATGAAAAACAAGTAGCTGAATTTCCTCTGCATTTAAATCTCCTTAGTTGAAATAGCCACTCAAAATGCTTCCGATCTGTCAGTCGTTGTATTTCCTTTTAAAAAAATGTTTGGGTAAATTTAAATCGGAAGACCGCTATATTTGCCAAAACTTAAATCACTTAAAGCTCACTTGATATCACAGAGTAACTTGAAGTTAATCGTGAAGTTAATAAGTGTGGAAACTTGAACAAAATGTGCAGCGTATTTTCTTGGAAGACGAATGCTTGAAAATAGTTTTTAACGCAGCTTTATTGTTGTCCTTTACTAACAGTGAAATTGTGCTCCAATGAACAGTTTTCCTCGAACTTTTTTTTTTAACTGAAACAGTAATAATATTTAAGACGTACATAAAGTGTCTAGCTACTCAATTACCATATAGAGTAAAAAATGGATATAAAAGACATTTGTCTGTAAATTAATCGAAGTTAATGATCCATAATAACATAACGTTTACGTTTATACGAGGACTTGAGTTTATAATAACTAAGAATATGCACTTAGACTAGCTATTGTTTTTGTGTTGCTTGTAAAGCTGTGTTAGCTTTTTCTGTTATTGGTTGTCTTTCTCGAAAAATTCGGCATTGGTCGGCTTTATTGATAGAATGATGTAGTAATCATATTACGTCTTTCATATATTTAATAACTCAACTTTACTGAAATTGTCCTTTGAGAACGTTTTTGCTTTTTCGATACAGACACCTCTGTAATATGTTCAACAATTTTACTGCAACAGTTTTGTTGCTATTATAGTTAACTTCGGGATATTTCTACAATCCAAATATATTATTAAAAGCAATTTTGAGCCGCGTGATCTTGTTGGCGTTACCTACTGATCTAAATTTGGCCTATTACGAAATCTAACGTAATTCAACACGCTCTCAATTGGAATTGTTTAAGCAGTTGTTTGGATGCCGTTTTGATGCCTTTCGATGCTCAGGCCGGTCTCTGATTATAACAAACAAAAACTTGTTATCGTAAAACTTAAAGTTTTTCTTTTATGTTGTCATGAGACTATTGGCGGTTTGGCTATGGTTGAATTAGCTACATTTGTTCACTGCTCAGCTGTAAATTTGGCGCTCACCACTATCGATGGTATTGTTTCAGATTAATTATGTACAAAACATTAACTAACAGTGCTGCTGACTTGTCCCCCTTTTCTAATCTGTGCTGAATGAATGATAGCGTGTCGCTTCATGTCTGGCCTTTCAAGGTCAAACTCGACAACACGCCCGCTACTTCCCCCCACCTTCCACCACAAACTCATCCACCACCATCAACACCTCCTCCTACGCCCTCTTCCACCCATCCGTTTTTCCCGCAATGGTCCACGTACTTACCAAAAATCAGCTGTGTTTCCCTCGCTTCTAAGTCATCTATATGTTTCCTCAGCTATTCTGCTTTTCTTTCTAACGCTTCTCACATCAACTCAAAGTGCAATTCCTTCTCACTTTTCCTCTTCAGTAGTTCACGTAGCTGACATTAGAATCAAGTCATCATTATCAAACCCTTCTTCAACTCTCAGTTCTCGCGGTGGGGTTAATCGTGGCGCTGCTGCTGCTAAATTTACGCTAAATGAACGTCTTTCTAAGAGGCGGGCCTCTCATTCTGTAGAATCATTATCCACACATATCTCATTTGAAGCCTTGAATCGCACATTCAATCTCAAAGTATGGCCGAAAGATATCTCAGCCGAACATCCACAATTGAGCATTCAGATTGTGAACGAGTCGAATCACGTACTAGAAAATGACTATTCACTACTTAACATTTCTTCCACATTCTTAGCTGGAGTAGATTTAGATCAACCTCATTCGAGTAAGGTGCTCTTATACATTGACGAGTCTTCCTTTATTACTGGATCCATTAGCTACCAACAGTCCGAGACTGTTCACATTGAGCCATTGTGGAGGCATAAAGAGAAAGAACATGATTTGAGTGTACATGAGATGTGCTCTATGTTAGTTTATTATGGCATGGGTCCAATGTCAGATCGGATGACATTCAGGAAGCCCGAGGATGACAATGAAAAGCAAACAATCAGAGAAAGTAAACATACAGAATCACGGAAACATAATAGAAGAGGTAAGCCTTACATTTTTAATCTTAAATTGAGTTTTTCGAATTTTTTTCCATCGGAGGGACATTGGGGACATCATGTACAAAAAGCCTCCATCGAGATGAGATCTGTTTAATTGCTCTCACACGAAATTTAGCAATTATAGTAGTCTGTGGTCTTTTTTAATAAGATTTTTCGCTTGACCGGTTTTTCGTCTGACCTATTTCACTTTTCGTCCTCAAAAACGGGATAAACAGGTAGCGCCCTGAGGGCATCAAGTTCTATTACAGCAACAAGCTTTACTAAACTCTAAGAATGCGATTCACGAAAACTGTTTTGAGGAGACAATTTCATGGTGTGAAGGGCGGTTCTTAATCTTAAAAGTTTGACCCCCCACAGTCACCTCACCTTCTCGTGCCCAGCCTCCCACCATCAGCCCCCCCCCATTACCCCGCCCTCAACAATCCCATTATCCACCCTCCTCCACCTGTCAATTTGAACTCCCCTCTCCTCTAGCCTTTTTTAACCCTACCCCCCATCACTTGACCCCCCCCCCCCCCACCCAACGCTAGCATCTCTAAGCCCCAGCTGGTTACTACCCAAGGCAACCGCTCGACGGTGGGTTGTTTTACTTATCTTCAGAGCTTTTTTGGTTTGTTATTTAACGTTTCGTTATCTTTTTGAATAGCTAGGTTTTTGCAGAGAAAGTATTCAACTAATCAACAGAACTGAAGCAAAAATATTTTCAAAAAATCAGTTTCTATTTTCCATCCAAAAATTATAATTATCAAATAAAAATTCATGTATTCCTTGAAAATGTAGCAAACGTTACAGATGCTGCCTGTTGTGAAACCGAGGATACACTGAGTTTTTGTGAAAAATGCACAACTATCAGATAAATAGCTTTATAAATGATTTTTGTTCCATACAAATTTGTAACCATACAAATCTAATTGGGGTTGGGAAGTTTATACCAGCCATGCCTCTTTTCTTGTCCCGCCACTTTTGGTCGATCGATACTTTTTGTGCAGAGATATAAAAAGGGTGTCATTAGAGATTCCTTGAAAACTGAATCGATTGTTGAAGAGGCAATTGATTTTTTTGATTTTCCGATGAGATATTTAGGTTTAAATGCTCAAACTTGTCAGCTCTCTCGACTATTCCCCTTTCAAATAAAATGAATACACAAAGCGCTACTTTAGAAACGCTAAGGACCATGTCTTTATTAGAACTTTAGTGTAATAACTTTTAATTTTGGCTAAAAAAGCATCAACAGATTTTGTAGGCTTGGGACATAACACGTTTATTTTTCCTGCTTAAAAATTTTGACATAACAAAAGACGTTTATAGTGTTTTTTTTTTTCATTTTTTGACTGTCAGCAAATTTGATTATCTTTTTTTTATCAAAGTTGAATATGAATTCTGCAAGAAAAGTGCGCAGGACTCTGCGGAGCCAAAGACATAGAAAAATGGCGTCCTTGAAAAACTCATAAATTTGAAAACTTTACATTATTTGAAAACTTTTTAAGTTCATCAATTTCACATTTTTTTTCGATCGCTCATCCAAGAATATTTTATCTTTTCTATTGTTCTATTCAAGATTATAGCTGATGTTTTTGTGCTTCGATACAAATTGTTTTACAATGGTTTAATGAATTTTGATTGTTGTCTAATGTTTTTAATTTTTGTATGTGGTCTCTTAGTACTTTTTCTCGTAGATTTTGGTAAATGATGTTCAAGGGTGCGGAATTTTACAGTGTTTAAGAATTGTGATAGCATGTCTCGTTAACATTGACATCATTTTTAGCAAAATTCGATTTATGCTAGCTAAATTCTCTAAGTGTTGTCTTTTTTGTCTCTCATTGGATTTTGTACAAAGTAGGAGTTTGCTGTCTAGAGGCACATAATGTTCAATTTTGTTTAGGATGTTATCACCGTTTTCACTGTGTTTGTCTAACAACAATATTTTTTTGTGTTCTTAAATATTTTAGTAGGACAAAGCTTCCTAAATTCTTTTTTGAAAATGAGATACAGTAAGTGGTCTATTAAATAGAATAAAATAGTAATTAATTGCTCTGAGACGATGTTTGTAGCAATTATTTTAGTGATGCCGTCTTTTTTAATGCGACTTTTATTCGACCGTGTTTTTTGTTTCACTCGGAGGTAATGAAGTGGCTGAGCAACTCTCATGTAGTACAACACCTTACTGGTCTGTACATCCAATTCAGCGAAACTGTTTTGAGGATAAGCTCATTGTGTGAAGGGCGTTTCTTAAGTTTGACACCTCTCAATCACCCCCCCCCCCTGCTAATGCTAGAATCCCTGAGCAGCAGCTGAATACTACCGCAGCCCACTGCTTCCCGGTCGTTTTTAGAGCAATTCGCCCGACGTTGGGCTGTTATGTTTGCTGTTTTCGTTTTAGTGCCGAGATCGGCATATCTGCCGTCCATCACCAACATTCGCTGTCCTCTTCTCTTAGTGGCTGACTTCAAATTTTTCAACAAAATGGGAAATTCGAACTTCGAAACTACTGCATCCTACCTCATTGGTTTAATCGACCGAATTAATCATTTGTTCATCAACACTGACTTCAGTTTCGTAGACGAGGACATGAAGGAAAGAGTTGAGATTACAGGAGTGGGATTCGAGATCAAACGGATCATCATTCACTCGAAAGCCTCTCTGGATTCCTCTCACTACAATGCGGACAGAAAATGGACTGTTCAGGATCTACTAAGTGCCTTTAGGTACGTGATCAGTGATTTTGGAGACCATTATGTTCCACTCAGTTGTTTTGTTCCTCCGACTTCAACAGTCGGACCTTCATCTTTTTTCCGAAGGCTAATTCTTTGTTAGTTCCGATAGTAATTAGTTATGATAGTAATTATATCGTTGAAACCTGGCGACAAGAGTTATTGAATGCAGAATGCAAACTAGTGTGGGGTTTTTGATGCTTATTTAGTGTGAAATTTTTAATCATGGACAGATGCTGTTAATATCACATTGTGGATAGCCGAGAACAGCAATTCTAACGGACGAGTGTTCTTGACGTCCATTTTAAGGATGCTGGCAATTTTTCCAAATTATGCTGATTAATAGCCGCACAGCGATAGCTGGGGCTATTATTGTACAGTTTTAACAAAGTATTCGTTTTGACCTATTCCACCCACTGTAACCGAGATATTGTTTGCCTTTTGAAGTACTTCTTGGTTTTTCCGATGCCTTTCCTTTTTCATTTACTGTTTCGTAGTAAAAATGTGAATCAACTTTAAATTTACTCATATTGAATGAGAGGACTTAAATACTTAATTTTAATTCCGGTTTTGATTCCAGATCCATATAGATAAATATCCAAATTTGCAAATTTGAGGCAGTGCACCAAACAAATGAAGTCATTTTTAAGTTGGAAAGGGTTAGTAGCTGACGGATGTTTTTAGCATGGAGAGGTATAACAATGTTGGCGGGGGTAACTCCTTTTCCCACGCTGACTTCTGTCTGTGCCATTTGTTCACATACGAAGACCTGGAGGAGGGAGTGATGGGGATGGCGTACAGGGCAGTGGCACACGAGGACCACGGAGTATGTGCTGGCAGCACCATGGGACTCTATATCTCTGACTCTGCTCAATCTACACGCACAACACAAACAGTTCTGTGAGTGAAACTGAGTTTCGATATTAAGTTCATGGGTTATATTGATGAGTTTTAAGTTATCTGTAATAAAGAAGAGTTCTCGTTCCACTTCAAATTTTGCTTGTTGATGAAGCTGATTCAGCACTGAGTTTCAGATTTGTACTTCGGTTTGAAAAAAAGTTCTAACTAACGAAGCGGAATTTTTAAATTGTGCTTAAAAACAACTGCTTCGGACTTGAGTCGAGGCGTTTTTCGAGATTAAGATTAAAATTTTTTCCTTGTGTATGTTTGTTCTGAACATGAAAAGCTACCTCATAGTATTAAATGAACTGCGCAATTGTATAGTTGATCTGCAACAAACGCACGGTTTCTTTCTAGGAATTATCGCAATACTGGTATCACAACGCTCTACAACTGGGGTGCCCCGATTCTTACCCAGGCAGCCGACTTGGTGACTGGACATGAATTGGGCCATAATTTTGGAAGTAATCATGACCCGCCCGAGTGCCAGCCTTCTGCTGATCAGGGAGGACACTACTTGATGAATGCTCGAGCAGTCAGTGGGCTGCAGAGGAACAATCGGCACTTCTCACCCTGTAGTCGCACACAGATTGGAAGGATTTTAGGTACTCCATATGCCATACATTGCCTGTAATTCCTCATTCAGAAAATGAGGTCAGATGTCGGGTTTTTTAAACTGTTGATTTATTATAGCTGCGAAGCTGAGCGGAGCTATATTGTGGTGCTCTTGGTTTTTTTACGACTCGAAGAGGATCATTGGTTTTCTTAAGGTTTTTTTTACCGGTAGTACTATTTGTTCAGGCGGCGTTTTGACCTAATAGTGAAAGTGAGTAACATTGCCGTATGAACTAAATTTTCTGAGCAAGCGAAGTTTTTTGTTCGTCCGGTGCGTTCAGTGAATGAGTTTTTGACTTAAGAAAGAGTTTTTTGAGAGATTGGCGCATATAGATGACAGTTTCTAGCCGTGTCTTCGTCAATTTGACCCAATTTTTAATTGCTCTCAAACGAAGTTTGTAGCAATTATATTAGTCCTGTCGGTCTTTTTTTTATGCGATTTTTCGCTTGACCATTTTTTCGTCTGACGCTTTTGACTTTTCGTCCTCAAAAACGGGATAAACAGGTAGCGCCCAGCGGGCATTATGTGCTCTTAGAGCCTTTCAGGTCTGTTTCAGCTCAAACTGTCTTGGAGACTTATACTTATGGTGTGAGGGGCGGTTCTTAGAGGTTGACACCCCCCCCCCTTTGTTGACCCCCCACCCCCACTATTGGCTCCCCCCCCCCCGCGCTTTTGCACCCCCCCCCCACCCAGTGCTGCCCCCATCAGCCCCCGGTGCACCCCCCCCCCCCACCCCGTGGCTAGCTACTGACCAAGCCAACCGCTCGCCGGTCGTTTGAGAGCAATTCGCCCGACGTTAGTCGGTTATGTTTTTTAATTGTAGCTTGGTTTTTTTTTGTAGAAATAAATTTTGATCGATGCCGCATGAATATGCAACCATCTGAAATCGATAGCACAATGTTTCTGAGAGCTTATTAATGTGTTTCAAATGCAAAATTGGCCCATATTTCTCAATTTTTTTGATCATTTTGTTTTGTTTTTTAATTTCTTCATTTTTGGCTCTTTGAGCCTACTTTTTCAAATCAAATTAGTAATAATGTCAGCGTCTTTTTGATAATTCCTGAATTGAAAGTCTCTTTTTGACGTGAGGTATTTTGTTTTTATAAAGTTGTACACACTACTCCGATTTTGGCGGTTTCTGTCAATCTTTCTAAGTTTATTGTTTGTACATTGAGTTTATTTATTATAAATAGTCTTTTTGTCCACTGTTGGAGTTTTTGGCTGAGTTTTGTTGCTATTTAATTTCTTTTGGCGATAAATCTTTATAAAATTCAGTGAACATTTTTACCATATCTTGAACATTTTTCAAATTCTTTTACTATTTCGCAATTGAGCTTGTTTTTACTTCTCACTGAAACAGGAGGATGGCTATGTAATGTTCTTTGACTTCGATTGCTGAATAACAAAAAAATTCATGTATATCCATATATTTTTTACCTCAATTTTTTATAAATTTGATTTTTAATTTCAGAGTTTCAAATTTAGTTTTGAGTTTTCAGAAATTGCGAATGAGTTTTCTCCACAATATATTTATTCTCCACAATCTAGCATTTTTCTTTCCAACCTTCTCCTGAGACCTATAGTTTTATTCGCCCTGCCTTTGTTTAATTAAAAATGATCGATTTGAATTTATAATTTCTGTCTTTTTTTCCTTTGATTTCTTTAAAGTTTTTTCCCTTGCAATTGATTTTTTTAACATATGGTATTGAGGTTTTAGCTTCACTTTTGAACTACCCTCTTTTTCTTAGAATCTTCGTAGGGCTTGGTTTTGGTAACATGCGAATTTTTGCGTTTGAATTTTGTTCTGTCTCTGTAGTTTTTTCATGAATAATTTCGATTTGATCAATTTTTTGGTCTTGGTTTAGTTTCATCGCGTTCATTGTGATTTAAAGCGACAGCTAATGTTTATTTTTAGAGCGACAAAGTTTTATTTTAAGTTACCAATTGATTACTGTTTTGATATTGTAAAATGATGTTTCGATTGAAAGAACTTACGGAAATTGATAAATTTTCTAAGACATTATGGAATTCAATAATGTGTTATGGAATTCCATAATCTTTCCAACTTACAGAATTCTTCCGGCTTATTTTTTTTGTTTCGTTGTCTGACGCTCTTTTTCGTTTTACATTTGTTCTCACAACAAAGCTGAAAAAGTCTTATTTTCTGAATGACTTCTTCCTCTCACTAACGTTGTTTGCGCGCGTGGCGTCATTTCTCAATCTCTATCTAGCAAGGGTTTTTAGATCATTTGCGTGATTAGATTTTGATCATACGTGACTTACCTTACTCAATAAAATGACTTTCGCACGTTAAAACCTATTTTTTTATTTGAATTAGCTTATGGTCGAAGGAACTTATATGTGCAGTAAAGGTCCCTAATAAAAGGCTTCTTCGGAATGAATGTTGACAAGTTTTATCATTTTATCGCTGCATGTTTTTCACCTGACGTTTTGAGCGGCGTCGATTTTCAATTTTGATCTGTATCTTTCTATTATTATACGGCACGCAAGTGTATTTTTTGCATCTATTCCGGCAATCTGCCTGCTATGTTTATTATAGCTGTGAAGCTGTGAGATAAGCGTAGCTATATTGTGGTGTTCGTGGTTTTTTGAAAGAAGAATTTGAATTGTATTGGGTCGCTGTTTTTTACAATTCGAAGAGGAGTTTTGGTTGTCTCGAGGTTTTTACGACTCTCGAAGAGGAGTGTCTTTTTAGGACTCGAAGAGGAGTATTGGTGGAGTGCTTTTTTATCGATGATTTTTTGGAGTGTTTTTAAGACAAGATGAAAAACTCAATGCCGCACGTGAAAACTGTTTTTTTTGGGTTAAATGGTCTAACAGAGCAATCATACCGCATTTGTGAGAGAGCTAGAAAACTAGGTGTGAAGAAATTTTCTCTAATTGATCGAAAGTTTTTTGATCACGTGCGGTTTTTCGAAGCTGTTTTTCTGAACTGTTTGTAGGTAACTGTACCTTTGGAAGCATTTTTGACTAACTCAATGATAGAGCTAGTTTTGCGATTTCACCTTTTTGGTGGGTTTTGAATTCTTTCTAGTATGAATTCTTCTGAATTCTTTCTATCTAGTTTTCTCGTTTTTGAAGTTTCTACTGTTTTGGGCATTTTTCCCGGTTTAATTCAGTTGATATATTCGTTCTTGTGACATTTTGATTTGGTTGATATCAATTTAATTTTGTTTTAGATAAAATTGGCTAAATTCTTTCAGTTTGTGTTTGTTTTTTTCTGGTTTTTCGGACTTTCAGAACAGTTTTTAGATTCACTTGTTATTTAGTTTTTGTTAGTGTGGTTTTATCAAATGAAAAATATTGTTTGATTGGCCAGTTTTTCGGTAAATAATTGAACAATTTCTGCCGTTTTTAACGGTTACTTTTTATTTGTTTTAATTGTTCTCTTGTGCAATTTGGTGTCTGAAGGGTGCTAAGTGGATCAGCCGAAAAGGTGTTTTTTGGTGTGCTGCTGAAAACAACTCGACACTTTGCAGTTTTAAGTGTTTTAAAATGTTAACAACCTTTGAGATTTGATTCTTTAATTCTTTTCTTGCTGGCTTTCTTCTTTCTGGGGATGTTCCGTTTGTTGTTTTTTGATTGTTTGCTAATCATCCGACAAAAGTAAGATAATCGGATATCAAAACAATGGTTGTTGTCGTAGCTTGTGAAAATTTCCCAAGAACATGTGAAATTTGTGTTCTCACTATTTGTAATTTGTCTCCTTATTTGTTGATCAAAATTGATGTAATGAAATAAATAGTTTCTTTTTTATTTGTCTCCATTTTATCGAAATTGATTGATTTAATTGAATAATTATTTTTACTTTCTCAGTTAGTGGTTGGCTAGTAAGTTAATTTTTAATTCGATTCTGTTCCGGAGTATGTTTTTTGAAAAAAATTTATTTGTGAGTTTAGTTAATTCCACTGTTTTTGGGAGAGCAAGAAATTGAGGTGTGAAAAGTTTTCTGAGCGAGTTATTTTTTTGTTTTTTTATGCGTCTTTTAAACTTGTTTTGCAATATTTTTTTGGTTAAGAGGTTTGGTGATTATTTTTTATTTTTGGTTGGTTTTGAAAGAGATTTAAGTGTTTTTGGTAGTTTTTTGGTGGTTTTTTTTGCCGCTTCTTAGGCAACCTTTTATCGATTTTTCGCCTATCGTTTTATTTTCTGCTTTAAGTGGGAATTGAAAAAAGCCTATTTTTATGGTGTCTTTGGATACCAAGTGATTTCAGTTTGATTGGTACAAAACAACATTTTTTTTTGAGAAATGTCGAAGAAATTTTAAAACTATTGTTCTTAATTTTTCGCAGCTCTTCTTTTTTTTCTACAGTATTGGACAATTATCTGAGCCTATTATGACCTGTCAATTTTTTACATGCATTTTTTACTTTATTTGCTTGCACGAACTTATCGTTGGCGTTGGGTGCCCTTGTAATATTAAAAAATTGAAAAGCCAGTATCGTGAGTTTTTTTATAGCAATTTTCAACCGAAGCTTCTCAGGTTTGGTCTCTTTGTGAAATTTCACACTTTTCTTATTTTGATATAATTTCCTATGAATTTTGGGCCTTATGTCACACTTATAGCTGCTGGAGCGGAATGATATTGAAGTCAAAAGGTCTTTACTCTAGCTGCCAGGCGAGGCTATTAAATGAATTGGAGCTTGTTCGCAGCCAATTCCTACTGCAGAATATTGCTTAGCTGGAGTTACAGATTTTTTTCATAGAAAAGCCATTGTTGGGTGAACAATTTTTATATTCGATACAATTGAGGTACCCGCATTTCATATCAGTTTTATGTCAAGGAACAGGGCTTTCAAGTGGTCCTCGTATTAAGTCCTTATTAAGTGGTGCCTTGTGAGGGTACACAATAACATAGTTTAAGGACTCTTTAATGTGGTTTAGATCTTGAAAGTGAAATGTTACTTGTTGATGAATCGAAATTATTTTCCCTGATTTTCCAATGAAAATTAGGCGGCAAAAATGAAAGGTTCAAGTTTATTTATGTGTGGAGTCTTCTGTGTAATCTTCAAGTATAATCAAGTCTTGTGTTGTCAGCTACGAGAGCGAGTATGTGTTTTGTGCCTGCACCTGATGGGGACAGTGGCTCCTCGGGTGGTATCTGTGGCAACTCCAAAGTGGACCCAGGCGAGGAGTGCGATGAAGGCCGTTTCCTGTTGAAGAACGATCACTTTCATTTGGGCAGTGGGGCATTAGGGAATGGATCCTTGGCTGATTATGGTCGTTGCTGTAATGATAAGTGTCGATTGATAGGTTAGTTTTCTTAAATACGCAAGAGTTACTTCCAACGGGAAGCTCTTGCTTGACAAATAAGAGCGTTGAAAGAAAAACTGACAAATTTAAAAAGGTAAAAATAATACGTTTTCCGGAAATGATATAAAAAATAACACGTTTTCCTGAAATGATATATAAAACTAACATAACCGCCATCAATCGCACAGACGAGGAAGTTCAAACTGACTTAGATAACCTTAAAACCTGGCTAGATGCTAATAAATTAATACTGAATATCCAAAAGACTGTACATATGAAAATAAGTAAAAGGGGCTTCCAACGATGATAAATGTTTTAAGTTCAATAACCAAGATATACACCAAACTCAGTGCTGTAAATATCTAGGAATGTTTGTAGATGCTGATTTATCGTTCAAAAGTCATATTGAGTATGTTAGGAAAAGGTTGGGAAAACAATGTGGGAAAATATGTAAACTGCGGCATTACGTGCCGAGAGCGCAATTAATAAATTATTACCGGTCAAATATTGAACCAATCATTCAATATGGTGTTCTTGTCTATGGCTGCGCGAACATGAGAAACCTCATGCCAATTTTAATATCCCAAAAGAAAATATTAAAGTTTATCCATTTCCGTTGCCGCTGCGACGACATATTTTTGAAAAACAACTTACTTATAGTATTTGAACTACATATCTATGAGCTACTTAAATTTGTTCTTAAATCAGTTAAACGCATGCATTCCCATGGCTACTTAATTAAATGAGATGTTTAGGTTTAAGGAGGGAGGCAGAGAAACCAGGCTTTCAGAAGTCGGGTTGCTCTACATGCCCTCGTGTAAACGAAAACAGCAACGCTCATCTATAAATTACCGAGCAGCCAAATTATTTAATATCCTTAAGTCATGCGCAGCTATCCCTCCTGACATCACCTGTTTGCCTTTTTCTAAAATCTCTTCAATTTATCACAGTTTAAAAACAACAACTCCTAAACAAAACCAAGAATTAGTGGATGCTATCTATAAATAATTTTTCCATAAATTTAGAAGTTTCTAGGCTCTGGATAAATGCTACCAGATATGTATTTTGGGCTTCAATTCTGGGTTTAAAAAATGACCGTCCAAAACCTTCTAGTTTACGAGATATGACGATTTTTTGATTTTTCAAAATTTTTCGAAAAACTTAGAAAATTGGTTTCTATAAAACTGGTATTAGCAGCAAGGCATCGATCCCGTGGCAATGAGGAAGAAGCTGAAGGTATTGATTACCAGGGAGAAATCACGAAGAACTTTGAAAAATTCAAAAAGTCGAAAATTCATAGAACCTTAAAATTTATAACTGTCTTAAATATCGGTGAATTGATAGGGTGGACATTAAGAGGATCGGATGATCCCGTTGCCCATCCTCTCCATACTGTGCTAAAATGATTGCTCTAGCGAACAAATTTTGATGTGATTTGTAATTGTTGGAGAAATTTATTCTTTCTTTCTAAAATATATCATGGAGGTAGTGTATATAATAAACTTGTAATAAAATGTTATAGTAATAAGAAATAAACTATGTAATCAATTCAATACTAATTTTTTAATTGCTTTTGTAATAATATCTTAAAACCAGAGTCGTTGTCACCAAAATTTTCAAAACAACCAACCAACAGAGGCAGAAACCTGGTTGGACGTATAAGAGACTAAAAGAGGCAAAAATAGTTATGGCTAGCAGAAACCTGGTTGGACGTATAAGAGACTAAAAGAGGCAAAAATAGTGGAAAAAAATGAAAAGTTTTGAGTAATCGAAATATGCGTTAACACGTCTAACAAAGATACGAGGCATAGCGCCAATAATCCATTTCCTGTATCGTAAAAATGGTGTTTGATCTTAAAGATTCCTCGCAACAATGATTGGTAATTTATTGATTTAATTTAAATAAGTTTTTGGTAATTATTTGTTTGGGGAGGATAACTGGGTTTTGACAAGAGCTGTAGTTTCCTTAATCCGGTAGTTCTTCATGTACTGTGTATGTTGCAGGTGATTTTGAGTGTTCTAACATCAATCATAAGTGCTGCAGAGATTGCTACTTTGCTCGCTCTGGACAGCAGTGTTACAAGTCGGCAGAACTGTCTTGCACTAAGAGTGCAACATGCTCTGGATACTCTGGACAGTGCCCAGAAGGAGTGCATGAGGCAGATGGGACTGAGTGTCTCAACCACGGAGTGTGTCACAATGGGGAGTAAGTACGACAGCCAAATAAAATGGTCGCTTGATAATTTTTTCTTTCGCAGAAGATTGCATGTGCGTATGCATAACGGTCAGTGTTGCTTGTTAATTGCTATCAAAAAATAAACATTTTCTAGGGGCTACCAAATCTTTTGAACTTTATATCATGTACTTATATACTTATATTCATATCATATACTTTTTTATGATTTCGCCTATGTGACTTTTTGAATATTCCTAATTGAAAACAAAATACTGTCTCTTTATAGCCGCTAAGCTGTGAAGTTTCTGTCGCATTGCAATTTGTCACGCCCCAAACAAGTAAAACAGAGTTTTGTTCATCTTTTCATGACGCTTTTTAACTGCGTTTGTGTGTGTGACAACATTTGGAACACATTAGGTTTGAGTTTTCAAGAATTCGTTATTAATGTAATCTTTGTAATTAGCATGTAATCTTTGGGTATGAAAATAAATTTAGTAGATATTGAAGAGAACTTAACTAAAATTTTGTGCAAAACTGTAGCCGAAAATCAATCCAATTGCTTCAAAATCCACTAGTTGCTATAAAATACCCAAGTCTACGTTCAATTGTGTTAGCATGATGATGACCGCCAATGAAAGTCATTTTTTTTAAATATCTAGCATTCTGCAAATCTTTCTATCATAACTGTTCTCCAAATCTTTTGCCCGGATGTGACCTAAGGGTGTGGCAGCGATGTAATCGTTGCCACGGGGTGTGACACCGTTTTTTCGCTTTCGTTTTAGAACATTTTCTGACTTGCTGAGTGACTTTTTGACACTTGAGCTCATTTTTGAGTGATCTAAATTGTTCCCATTACGAAACTAAACCTGTTGTTCAACCAAAAGCGATTTTAAGATATTATATATTTTTAATAGCCGCACAGCGATTGCTGGGGCTATTATTGGCCTTTTGTTTTTTTACAGTTCGAAGAATTTGAATTGTATTTAGGCGCTGTCTTTTTTTAATAGCCGCACAGCGATAGCTGGGGCTATTATTGGCCTTCTCTTGGTTTTTTACAATTCAAAGAATTTGAATTGTATTGGGGTGCTGTCTTTTTTTTTTAAGATCTGTTCACACATTTTCATGATTTTTGAAGTCAAATTGGAGTAGTGATTTTGGTCACGCCGAAACAGGAAATGGAGCGAAAAAGCGAGTGGTTTTGCGGCGTGAATTTTTTTCGCTCTAATTTTAAAGTAGAGTGCGAAATTGGTATTTGAACAAAAATTAGGTTTCTCGCTAGTGGTTTTTTGTTCACATGCGGCAATTTCACTCTGATTTTTACTGTTTTTTCCATTTTTTGGATCGGATTTTGTTCTAAATGGTTTTCCCAATCCATTCACAGCTCATTCTAGGCCTAGTTTTTAGTTTGAATTAAATTTTCATTTCTCGCTAGTGGTTTTTTTGTTCACATGCGGCATTTTGACATTGATTTTTTGTTTTTCTTATTTTTTGATCTAATTTTTTTAAAAATTGTTTTCTCAATTAACTCATAGTCCAGTCTCGGTCTAGTTTTTCTGTTTATTCAATGAAAATTCTTTGAATTGTACGTCAGGACTTGTCCTGCTATGTTTTTTATTTCGTCGTCATGATTTTTGTTACGACCATATGACGTCACAGCCACTTTTTGTTCATTCGTTCATGCAATTTCAACTGAATTGCATGTGTGACGTCATTTTTCGCTCTTAGTAGAGCGAGTTTTTTTGTTCATGCGCGTGATTAAATTTTTGGTCACACTTGACTTACCTCACTCTCAAAAATGACTTCCTCACTTTGAAATTGACTTTTATTTACTTTAATTCAAAGAGATAAGGTCAAATGGGTGTGTGTCACTCTAAATGAAGGTTATTTGAGATCAGCTAGTAGAGGCAGCAATAACTTATACAGATTTTTAATCAAAATATAACAGATCAGCCTTCAATGAAAAGACGAATTTTTTTGGTCTGTCTTTTTTACTGTTTTTTTGAGACTGCAGATCTACGAAGCTATTGCGGCTATTATCGGGCAATCTGCCAGCTATGTTTCTAAATGGTTTTCCCATTCAAATTTCCCTTTCTCGCTAGTGGTTTTTTTGGTTTACATTCGGCGTTTTGACATTGATTTTTTGTTTTTTTATTTTTTGAACTGAGTTTTCTAGAAATTATTTTCCCAATCGATTAATTGTCCGTTCTAGGTCTGGTTTTTTGTTTAGTCAGTGAAAATTCTTTGAATTGTACGTCAGGACTTGTCCTGCTATGTTTTTATTTTTTCGTCAAAATTTTTGTTACGACCATATGACGTCAGTCACCTCAAATCTGCTTTTTGTTCAATCGTTCATGCAAATTCAACTGAATTGCATGTGTGACGTCATTTTCCCCTCTTACTGCAGTGAATTTTTTGTTCATTCCCGTGTTCAAGTTTTGGTCACACGTGACTTAGCTCACATTTTCTAAGTGACTTTTATTTACTTTAATTCAAAGAAGTAAGGTCAGTTTAGTATGGGTCACTCTATTTGAATGTTGTTTAAGAGCAGCTAACAGAGGCAGGATTAAGTAATACATTGTTGACCAAAAAAATAACGTATCAGCATTTAACGAAAAGATAATTTCTTTTTTGGACTGTTTTTTTACTATCTTTTTGAGACTGCAGATCTACGAAACTATCGCGGCTATTTTCTGGCAATTTGTAAGCTATGTTTTGCTATTGTAAAAGCGACTGTGCGCGGAAGAGAATCAAAGCCATTGTAGCATAGTGTTTAGGATGTCCGATTGCTCTGTCAACTGTGAGAGCAATTGATATTATTCAGCATATAGGAAAAGTTCTGCTCACTTTTTCGAACATGAACCATGTATGCCTCGACAATCAATTCTGATCTTTGATGAACTATTTCAGTAATAGGATTTGACCTTGCCATGTCAGAAGTTAAAATAGTTAAAACCATTGATTGAAACCTGCACGACCTTCCGTTTTCTACCCTCTTTCCGAGCATGATACTCCAATAAAAAGTTTGAGAGAAAATCGTCAGAAGTTTGACTCGTAAGTTGTTGATATTAGACTCGTGTTGATATTGGAGCTGTCCTGTAAATGCTCATAATTGATCTTGAATGCAGGTGCAAATCCTACTGTCATTCCATTGGGTTCGAACCCTGTGAGTGCAGCAATCTCGATGTTCCCTACATTCTGTCTGACTTCTCACCCTTCCACTCCAGATCCAGGGGCCACGACGCGACTGATTCCTCTTCGCCAGAAGCCATGGGATCTGGTCATACTCCCTCGCCACAGTGTGTGCTATGCTGCCAAGAGGTGTCTTTCAATGGATCACTCGAAGGCCAGTGTAGACCAGTGGCAGATATTGTGGGTGAACGACTTGTAGATTACTATGTATATCCAGACCACACTATGTGTACAGGTAAAAACCGCGATTATTTACGAGTTTTATGAATCCATTCTGACTGGGAAATCGTTTTCATTCCCCTAAATTTAATTCGCAAACGTTAAAAAAATTCAATGGATTCAAATTGGCATTTCAATTTTTGATTGAAGCTTCTCATCCGAGCCACTTTTCGAGATTCTTATTTTCTTCCGAAAATTGGCTGGAGAAAAGTGACGCCCTGGGTAAACGTTCCTCATTTTCACAGCGCCTACGAATTGAAATTAATGAGAGTTTCAAAGCGAGAAGGGTTTTTGTATTTTGAATTTCTTTTGAATTCACAGCTCCATTGTTTCTTTCAGGGGGCAGTTGTCAACAAGGCAAGTGTGTATCTAGCATGCACAATGATGTATTCTCATACGTCTTCTCCGCCTTCAGAGGTCGCAACATTTGGCAGAATTTAGTGCGTCTCTTCAAACAGAACGCAGTGCTCTCAATAGTCTTTATTTCCTTGCTAATTTATTTGCCAATTTGTCTATTGCTGCATTTCTGTATTGATCGGCCGATTCTCAAAATGAACAAGAAAACAACCAATTCCTACATTAGAAAGAGAGTTTTCGACGAGCGACCCCGCGAGAACCCACCCAAAAGTCCATCGCCTCTCTCGGACATGGAAGCTCCAATTTATGGCTTTTTTCATAGATTGAACAGCCAAAGCTCCGATGAGAGATACTGCAACTTGAACGACGTTATTTCCCATGAAAGTGCAATTTAACTTCACATTGTCAAATGATTTTCTATCACATTTCATCAATAGCTACCAACAATTGCGTTATATGAAAATTGCTCTTTTGAGATTTGTCCTCTGTTGATAATGAGCGCAATCTTATCGCCGTTTTCAAGCAATATTGACATTGTCAATTAATTTAAAAAAATCTGTTCATTTATCATTGTAAAAATTTCATAAGTAAGGCAACCCAATGAGGATTTCGGTTGGATCATTTAAACCGTGCTTTTTGCAATCATTTTGCTTAAATAGAATAATCCTTAAATGACTTTCCTCAGATGCAAAACATTGACGTAGAGCCAGGCAAATTCGTTACCAACAATTTACGTTATTTTCAAACCCATAACGTATCATCAGATCGCCAATAGCCAGGCTGTTATTGATTTATTGCTCTCGAGCGAAGTTTGAGGCAATTATTGTAAACGTGTCTTTTTCTTAAAATTTTTGCTTGGCCGTTTTTGCGCTTTTGTTCTAGAACATTCTTTCGCTCTCTAACATATATAGCTCTTCTAGACATCAGACATGCTGCTTCCTCCGGTTTAGCTAAGAAACTGTAGAGATAAATAACATGCAGCATAACGAATCGATCGGCTCTTTTCTCTCCAAATGTAAATGCATCGTAATCAGGAAAATTAAAGTGCTCTGTTTCTTGAACTTGAATGCAAGTTTCAAGACTGCCGCCAGACTTAAAGACAGATCCCATCTGCGAAATGGTTACATGACAATATACCCAATGCCAAAATACCCAATGCCATTATACCCAATATGCCAAAATACCCAATGCCAATATACCCAATTGTAATAATAACATTAATTACTTTGATGTTAACTTTGATAAAGAATGCTCATTTTAAGTTCAAAGGCGAAATGGAAAAGCTTAATTGTGCCTATAAAGAACCAAGCGAGACGAAATGACGTCAACAGCTAGAACGCTTCCACAGAAAAAGTTAAAAGAGAACAAACAATTTCGACAATTGAAATGCCGCTTTTAGGTCAAACCGCCTTTTAGGTCAAACCGCCTTTTAGGTCAAATCGCTTTTTAGGTCAAAGCGCCCTTTAGGTCAAACCGCCTTTTAGGTTAAATTTGCTTAAACATAACACATGAAAGATAACTCAAATTGTCACTGTAAACAAAAAAAAGACGTTCAAAGCGGAATTGGCGCAGCGGTTAAGGCACGCAACGAAAATCACGGCAGGGGTTCGAATTCCGGTGATTCAAAAATTTTCTCGAAAATTGAAAGTTGACTTTATCAAACCATCGGAAACAAAAAATTGGGGAAAAGTCGGGAAAACCTGCCAATACCAGCTATGGGCGGTGTTGGCTGTGGGTGGGGAGAGGAATCTAGAAAACTATCCCACACAGAAAATCTACTGTCAAATTATCAGCTCTCTAGCTCTTCTAGTTTTCAAGTAATGCTTTTTTACAAATAATTTATTCAATAGCATCACAAAACGCACATATAGCAAGTATAAAAGCTCAGGAATATGTATAGTAAGCAAGTGAACGTAAATATGAAACATCATCAGTTTTGAAATTTTTTGCAATTTTTTTGACGTTTGCTTTCAGAACTGTATTGCTTTCGACTCTTGTTCTCCTTACCGCTTAAAGCTTTGATAATGTTGAATTTTTGGTTAGCAGCATCGAGTGATATATTCTCCAGAAAAGTCCGAATGCAGGGATGGTTGCCTTGAAAAATGGACGTAACGCCCAAATGACAGCCTTCAACTGCATTTGTTGTTCTTTCCAAGCCTTCAGCTGCATCTTTGTTGTGGTTCCAGAGTGCCAAAGGGTATTGAGGCTCTCTACTGATCCGGCCCATTTTTTCACCTCGCATATATTTCCTGCGAAAGTACAAAGTAAGTTCGTCTATCATCTGCAAATATTCAGTGTCTATTTTTACAATTTCACAGACATGTATTTCCTCAATTACAAGATCGAAAGAGGCCGTTGGTTCAGGGACAAAACTGAGTGCAGGAATCATTCGCAATGCCAATGCTAGTTCGGGGTTGTTTTCATAAATCTTCTTCAGGCGGAGTTCGCACACCTTCCTGTCAAAACTTTGACACAAGTGAAAATAGCAGCCTTTTATCTCACTTGCTGGATATTGTTTGAGAATATATTGAATGCCGCCTTTTCGAAATTGTTGCTAAGTTCTCTCCTTTGTTGCTAAGTAGAGCATAATAAAAAGTGGATAAAATCCTCCAATCTGAATATGAATTGTGTATAGTTGGTAAAACTGGATGGGAGATATTTTGAAGGTTCCGTCAAAAAGCCAAAGCGCATTGTTGATTTTCAGGGATTCTAGATTTTCCTGTGTTCCAAAAAACAGCATTCTCTCGTTGTCACTTGTTCCCGTGTCATAAAGGCAGAATTCTTCAAACATGGCGGGCACTCCTAAATGTCTGTCTATAATTGGCGGCTCCTGTAAGTTCTTGAAAGATTTTGGCGGTTTAGTGTCCGATTGATAGCAGATCTAGTTGGTTAAGACAGCTGCGTTGCAACATCGGACCCGATTGGTATCAGACTGCCGGCATTTATCATATTATTCACTGGATTCTGTTCTGTTCTGGCGGTCTCCTTCATTTGACCAAGAATCTGTTTCGCTTGTACTTGTCCGGGAACAATTTCATGGTTGTGCTCGTTTTTCTTTGATAATAATTGTTTTCCAGTGGTAATGGCTGTAACTTTACATTTATAGGAGCTCCATTTCGATCATTTCCAATGCGTAGTAGTTTTTGTTTCTAACTTCTTTTGAAACTCATGTCCATCGAGGATTAAAGTTAATCGTTTCTGCTGGGACGTACCCCAAGTAATTCCGCTCATGTTTAGTGTCTATATTTGGCCAAGTTTAAAGAGTAGATTGACGCCTAGAGTTTTTTCTAATGATTCAATTTCTGTGATAATTTTGCGTTTTGTTTACTTAAATTGCGTCTAATTACTTAATTTGTACTTAATGATAGACCGGTACCTTAATTTTGTGATTGTACGTTAATTTCAAGATTATAACTTTTAAATCATAATTAAGGTATTTTGGAATTGGGTATTATGGCATTGGGTAATTTGGCTTTGGATATTTTGGCATTTGGTATTTTGGCATTGGGTATTTTGGCACATTGGGTATTTTGGAATTGGGTATTATGGCATTGGGTATCATGGTATTGGGTATATTGTCCTGGCACCCTGTGAAATGTGTTTCAACATAAATTTCTTTAAAATCTTAAGGCACAAAGATCCATCTAGTCTGCGGATATGCGAATGTAGTTTAAAAAAATTCGAATGGAGTTCCGGTTTTTTAAGAAATAGTGATAAATATTTTTCATACAAACTGGTGTTCCAAACCAAAAAGTAAATTGCCTGAGCATATTAATTAATTGGAAAATGAAAAATGACGGATTTTTAGCTGCCACAAATTGTGTTGTAAATACTGTTGTTGTACGGTATTTCCAGGCTTTGAAATTTAAATGAATGGACAGTTCCCTATCAACCTATCAGAAATAATTCGAAGAGAACTTAATAAAAACGAACAACACTAGTGAAATGCAAAAATTGGTCGAAAAGTTATCAGTTTTTGGTTTGTTAATCTGAACTTAAATTTTCTGTACTCTGAAATTAAATTTTCTATACAATCTAGTTCTTTCCAATTCAACTCAATTGGTTTAATTCAAACAACGAATTAAGGTGCGCAACAAGGAAAAACGAGTCGACACTACCTAAGAAGTCTGTATTGAATCGGGTTACGCTATCGAAATATCAAATTCAAAACAAATAACCAACAGCCGATTGACAGAATCCAAATTTCAGAAAAAGCACGTAATCGTTTGAGTGTTCCTTTTTTGAAGCTCAAAAAGAATGATTTCAAGTGACACGTATATTCATATACTCCTTTTCACCCTCCTTGGTACCACACAAGTGAACTTGCTGCTTGTTCTAATTTTGATGTCCCACACCACCACCATTCTTTCAATGGCATTATTAAAAGAACGCCAATCGGTTCCATTTTTGATACAACTGCTACGCCACTGCGTGAATTATAACAAATTGAGCATTTTTTTAAGCTTCCTTCGCGGAAATTGCCACGTTTTCTTTATGTGATTCTAAGGAATTGCTAATAATATCGCTATAAATCAGGATAGAATCCGGTTCTATGTCTATTGCAAGCTCCACCTATTGGCTATAGAACAAAAAAATGAAAAAATCTTAAAAGTCAACATTTCTGTAGGCTTTTCGTTACATGGTTGACCCTGGAACCAGGTTCCCGAGAAAGTTCATATCCTTACCCTGAACGGCAAATGTATTTTTGCTATGCAATTCTGCTCCTCGCACCAGCACAAGGAATAATCGCTTTGCATATTAGAAGTCCCAATAACAACAAGTTTATACATCGAAAAAAGTGGTGAGGTGCTGCGAGTTTAGTTTTATACACAAATTACCAAGGGTTCAAAACTGGCAGTCTGCACATCCTTTTTTGTCACGTGAGAAAAAATTTTACTCTTATTTTCTACTTTTTAGCATAAACTACCAGCTCAACAGTTTACGACACATTTAAAAATAAAATCACTCGGCGAAATTTCTGCATTTTAGGCTCCCTAAAACTCCTAACGTAGCCAACAGAAGCTCACGATTTCTGTTTACCTAAAAAATAAATAACTTAGGCCGGAAAAAATTTCAGATTTTTAGGTTGCTTAAAAATATATAACTAACAAATTTATTAGAGAAATTTGGAGTTTTTATTTAAAAAAATTTCAAGAGAACAAGAGTTTTAATTAGATTAAAGACGGAAGTTGAGATACGAGCAGCAATAAGTTGGAAATCACAAAAGTTGTCTAAATATAACCCAGTCGAAATAATATGCTGATTTAAACTGACCAATTGGGAATAGGATACGGTTAAGTGTCAGAAAAAGGGAGATAAAAAGCAATGAAGTTTTCAACAAATAGGATTTTTTGTTTTTAAAAATTCTATGCAAGAGAAAACAAAAGTTAAATTTGCAAAACCTGATTTTTAAGATAAACTCAGATTCAAGAAAGCAATTTTTAAGTAGTCTAAAATTGTCATGAAACAATTTTAGAAAACCTAACATCTAGGACACTTTTGAAAACAACTCAATTGTATACGTATGTGTTTGTATGTATGTGTTGGTGGGAGTTTTTTCTTTACTTAAACCCATTTTTGTACCCTAAAAACAAGTAGCCTCAATACACCTTTCGGAATATTTATAATTTCGTTATATTTTGAAATGAAACAGAACAGAAGTCCAGGCGTCTGATTTTTAACGTTAACAAATTTTTGTTTCTGGAAATCAGTTAACAGAGCGGTAACACAGTGAACATTATAATTCAATAGTGATGTAACACAGCAGAACGTTGAGGGGAGAAAGTGCGCTGGATAAAAGCGATAAGTAATATTCAATAAAATACAGCAGATTTGGGGAGCTTTTATTAGCAACATATTTTTTAGGAAGCCTAAAAATAATCATCCCTTGAATGACTGTGTTATCTATAAGTAGTAAGAAAAAGAATCTTTTCAATTGACACCTTTGTTCATACACTCTTTTTTAAATATTCTTGGTACCACACGAGTGAACTTGCTGCTTGGTCTAATTTCGACGACCCGCGCCTCCACCATTCTTTCAATAGCATTATTAAATGAACGCCAATTGGTACTATTTTTGATAATACTGCTACGCCACTGCTTTATTTATAACAAATTGAGCATATTTTTGAAGCTTCCTTCGCCACGTTTTCTTTATGCGATTCTAAAGAATTGCTAATATTATTGCTATAAATCAGGATAGAAGCCGGTTCTGTGTCCATTGCACGCTCCACCAATTGGCTATAGAACAAAAAAATGAAAAAAATCTTAAAAGTAAACATTTCTGTAGGCTTTTCGTTACATGGTTGACTCTGGAACCAGGTTCCCGAGAAAGTGCATATCCTTACCCTGAACGGCAATTATATTTTTGCTATGCAATTCTGCTCCTCGCACCAGCACAAGCAATAATCGCTTTGCATATTAGAAGTCCCAATAACTACAAGTTTATAAATAGAAAAAAGGGGTGAGGTGCAGCGAGTTTAGTTTAATACAAAAGTTACCGAGGGTTCAAAACTTAGCTTGCACAAAGGAAAAATTTGCACATCCTTTTTTGTGTTCAAAACTGGCAGTTTGCACATCCTGTGTTGTCACAAAAGAAAAGTTTTACCTTTAATTTCCACTTTTTAACATAAACTATCAGCTCAACAGTTTACGACACCACATTTACAAGCATGACAACTGGAAACGGGATACTAATGGTTATGTTAAAGTTTACGAGTTGAATATTTGAGTTGCTTTTTGCAGAGGCAAACTCGGGGAGCCGTGCAATTTCAGTAGAGACCAGAGTTGGCTGCTCTCACAAGCCAGGTTTTTTTTTTAGAAAAAAGCATTTTTTGCACAGATAAACCCCTCAGTCAGTGCTGCTGCATCCACTGTTTTCAGCAAGCTCTCCCTAAACGCTTTCACATGCCTGAGAGAGACGTTTATAGTCAGGAAGCAATTTTTTGTTGTGAAACCCTTTAGCCCACAAAAGTTTTGGGTACTTATCTTTTGTCTGTTTAATGTACACGTACTGCATTCTTCGGGCGCTCTTGGACCGCTTGCTTTATCAAATTAGGCTGGGCTGCTACAGATTACAAAAAACGGGATCTCTTTATGTATGCCAGTCTAACTTGACAAAAGATATAACAAATCGAAGGCAAAGATTTATGCCTAAGAACTGTCTGTGCGATAAGTCTCAATTTAAAGTTGTTGGGGGCTGAAATGATAAATTAGTTAAATAGATCGTTTAAATAAACAAGCTTACCCTGAGGAGTGTTTAACCGGGTTGAGTTGATACTTGATGGAGTTGTTATTGCGTGAGATATTACTTCGATATTCTTTAAGGTACTTCTAGTCAATCTTTAGTAAGAATTGTCCGTTTGGAAAACGGCTAACTTCGGAATCTTTGATGTAATTTCTCTGTTAGAATTTAAAAATTTGTTTTGGAAGAAAAAAGAAGTTGTCTGCTGCTGATTTTCGGTTCTCTTGTTTCTCACTAATTTTATTCCGTCCCACTTCCCTGAGAGAATTTACAAATTGATCTCAGCACAGTCTGGGCCGATAAGGAGCGAATCACAAACACACGTTCATAGTGAGGAGCTTCTTAATTTTCCTATTGGCCGAGAAGGCAAGAGAATTAACTCTTTATCTCAGGAAAAATTATTGAAACTCCAAAAAATAATAAAAATCTAAAAAGCTGAGAGCATCAATTATTGATTTCGTAGGCTTCTGTTTTCTGCTTTTCCCCTCTTCTAAAACCGCAACAATCATGGTTTTCTTGGGGGCTTTTTATGGGACTCTATTGTCTTTTCCCCTGAAGCAATCTGCTTCATCTTTATTGAACTTGGGGGGAAAGATCTGCATTGCAACTGTCAAAAGCAAAAGTAATTTAAATAAGAAAGTGCGGTTATACAGAGGCCCCCTACGCTCAACAACGTACACTTTCTATCCCGGATATAAGCGAGAAGGTCCAGGCCTAAAGTTGTGTTATTTTAAGTATGTCGAACTAAGTTGTTTAAATACTTGTGTACTTGTAGTCTTAACGAGCGTTAATTTGTTTAGCGCGCAGTGAAAGAATGGTTAATTTACGCCTAAATACGTTCGCTCTAATGTATTTTTAGTAAGAAACAAATTTAATAAATTACATCATATCAAATTTCTAAATGAAGGTCAGCTGAGTTTTGAGTTTTGTTAAACCTTTCGTTGATTGGGGCTGCAATAAATTGAGTTGGAGGTTGCAAATGTTGAATAGTTGCGAAGGTTGCAAGAGTTGGTTATTTACGAGGGTTGGTGGCGTCGTAATATAGAATCAATCGCAAAGGGCGATAATGTTGTGCTATAAAAACGATCGCAAAAGGCGATGAAGGAACTGGAGTGGTGAAATACAAAATAAATCGCAAAGGGCGAGTAGTATAAAATATTACGGAAAATAGTCTTTAGGAGTTTCGTAAAATTAGCAGGCTTAACGGTTAATCTCCAAGAATTTGTTTTTATAGTTTAGTCATGTATTGGACGAACGATTCGTCTCCAGATGAAGTTGGGCATTGATCATCATCTTGAAATACATTCACTTCTACCACCTCTTTGTTGTCTCCGTGGTCCGATTGATGTTTCTGCGTAGTGTTGTTCACAGTCTTCCTTTCTGTCTGGTACTTTTTTACTTTCTTCTTGAGTTTCGTCAGTTCAGAGTTGAGTTGCTGTACTTTTTCAACCAGTTTCTGTTTTCCATTCCTAAATTCTGGTTGACTGTAGTGATCTCTAAATGTTTTCTTGCATACATTTTGTTAATTTCTTTAACATTACTTTCCTCCGTTTTTTTTGCTTGCTGGGATACGATGTACTGCCTCCGCAAGTAGTCTTCGCTTGTTACTTTCTCTTTTTCACTGCACTGCATTTGTAATCATTCAAATCTAATTTGTAGCTCGTGCAGTTCGGTTTCTTTAATAAATAATTCCTGTCGAAATTTTCCGTATTTAGTGAAGCTTGAGTGACTTCTTTGGTGGCGTCCCCTGGCGTCTGGAAGGCAGTCAAGTGGGCATAGGGGAAGTTGACATAGGAGTCTAGCTGATTATTTCTGGCGAGGTAAGTGTTGTATTGAGTGTCTCTGTCTTTGATTCTCCAAACATTCATTGTGTCTGGTAAGCAAAATTCTTTCGGTTTTTGCAGAGTTTCGGTTTTTGCAAGGAATTCTTCGACGGTTGAGATGTTCTGAACCTTAACCTTGTCAGAGATTCTGAACTTATTGGCGTGGCTCTTCAAAGCATATCAAGTTTGTCACAAATCTGGGATTCATAGGATTTACAGCGTTTTCCCTACTTTTCTGTATTTTTAAGCAGTAGGCGATGTCCTTTCGTTCTTTATCACTCATGAGGTCATCTATGTTTGCCATTTTTCTTTATTTTCTTTGCGTGACTGCTTTGTTGGGGATTTTGGAGCGAATACGATCTTTTCCTGTTCACTTGCCAGTTGTTTGAAGGATCATATATGTCCTGTTGTTCTCGCATTGGTGGAAATGGCGGAGTTGATGTCGGTTTCTGTTGTTTTACTAGATTGCGATGTTGTAGTGTTGGTTGTTGGCTTGATGAAGATGTTGTTGAATACATAAGATGTTCCCTACAAAACTCAACTTTTCAAAATTATTAATGTACGACGTTATGGCTTTAGATAGTCGGAATTCAATTTTCTTTTCGTCTTTGATATTGTTAGACCTTAATTGGCGAATTTGTTGTAACACTGGGTCTTTTAATTGTTCCTGACAAATTACTGATGTATTTAAATCAACTTCCTTAGAGAAGGTTGTAAGTTTATCGATGAGTTCCCTTGCATCTTTAATTTTTGTGTTTTCGGGAATTTTTTTAGCTAATTCGGTTTTATCTATGCATGTACTATTTTTCATCGTATTCTAACGGGAACCTATACGCCGAGTATGTTGTATTAGTTTGATCAATGTAGAGTTAATCAAAATTTAAGCCCGGTGCCTGAAAAGATAAATTAGTTAAATAGATCGTTTAAATAAACAAGCTTACACTAAGGGGTATTTAACCGGGTTGAGTTGATACTTGATGGAGTTGTTATTGTGTGAGTACGTCTTCGATATTCTTTCAGGTACTTCTTCTAGTCAATCTTTTGTAAGAATTGTCCGTTTGAAAAATGGCTAAGTTTGGAATCTTTGATATAATTTCTCTGTTAGAATTTAAAAATTTGTTTTGGAAGAAAAAGGAAGCAGTTGTCTGCTGCTGATTTTCGGTTCTCTTGTTTCTCACTAATGTTTTTCCGTCCCACTTCGCTGGGAGAGTTCACAAATTCATCTCAGCTCAGTTTGGGCCGATAGGGAGCGAATCACAAACTCAGGTTCAGAGTGAGGTGGTTCTTAATTTTCCTATTGGTCGAGAAGGCAAGAGAATTAACTCTTTTTATCTCACGGAAAAATTATTGAAACTCCAAAAAAAAAATTAAAATCTAAAAACAGAGCATCAATTATTGATCACGTAGGCGCCTGTTTTCTGCTTTTCCCCTCTTCTAAAACCGCAACAATTATGGTTTTCTTGGGGGCTTTTTATGAGACTCTATTGTCTTATCCCCTGAAGCAATCTGCTTCATTTTTATTGAACTTGGGGGAAAAGGTCTGCATTGCAACTGTCAAAAGCAGAAGTAGTTTAAATCAAAAGAAAGTGCGGTTATACAGGCCGCCTACGCTCAACAACGTACATTTTCTATCCTAGATATAAGCAAGAAGATCCAGGCCTAAAGTTGTTGTTTTAAATAAGTTGAACTAAGTTGTTTAAATATTTTTGTACTGGTAGTCTTAACGAGCGTTAATTTGTTTAGCGCGCAGTGAATGAATGGTTAATTAACGCCTAAATACGTTCGCTCTAATGCGGGATTAATTATCCGTTTGTTTGTAACGGCTCTCGTAATACTACAGCTCACCCCGATTTTCAGTAAGAAACAAATTTAATAAATTACATCATATAAAATTTCTAAATGAAGGTCAACTAAGTTTTGAGTTTTGTTCAACCTTTCGTTGATTGGGGCTGCAATCAATTGAGTTGGAGGTTGCAAATGTTGGTTAGTTGCGAAGGTTGCAAGAGTTGGTTATTCACGAGGGTTGGTGGCGTCGTAATATAGAATCAATAGCAAAGGGCGATAATGTTGTGCTATAAAAACGATCGCAAAAGGCGATGAAGGAACTGGAGTGGTGAAATACAAAATAAATCGCAAAGGGCGAGTAGTATAAAATATCACGGAAAATAGTCTTTAGGAGTTTCGTAAAATTAGCAGGCTTAATGGTTAATCTCCAAGAATTTGTTTTTATAGTTTAGTCATGTATTGGACGAACGATTCGTCTCCAGATGAAGTTGGGCATTGATAATCATCTTGAAATACATTCACTTCTACCACCTCTTTGTTGATTCCGTAGTCCGATTGATGTTTCTGCGTAGTGTTGTTCACAGTCTTCCTTTCTGTCTGGTACTTTTTTACTTTCTTCTTGAGTTTCGTCAGTTCAGACTTGAGTTGCTGTACTTTTTCAACCAGTTTCTGTTTTCCATTCCTAAATTCTGGTTGACTGTAGTGATCTCTAAATGTTTTCTTGCATACATTTTGTTAATTTCTTAAACATTACTTTCCTCCGTTTTTTTTTTGCTTGCTGGGATACGATGTACTGCCTCCGCAAGTAGTCTTCGCTTGTTACTTTCTCTTTTTCACTGCACTGCATTTGTAATCTTTCAAATCTAATTTGTAGCTCCTGCAGTTCGGTTTCTTTAATAAATAATTCCTGTCGAAACTTCGAATTTTCCGTATTTAGTGAAGCTTGAGTGACTTCTTTGGTGGCGTCCGCTGGCGTCGGGAAGGCAGTCAAGTGGGCATAGGGGAAGTTGACATAGGAGTCTAGTTGATTATTTCTGGCGAGGTAAGTGTTGTTTTGAATGTCTGTCTTTGATTCTCCAAACATTCATTGTGTCTGGTAAGCAAAGTTCTTTGGGTTTTTGCAGAGTTTCGGTTTTTGCAAGGAATTCTTCGCCGGTTGAGATGTTCTGAATCTTAACCTTGTCAGAGATTATGAACTTATTGGCGTGGCTCTTCAAAGCTTATCTCTAGTTTGTCACAAATCTGGGATTCAAAGGATTTACAGCGTTTTCCCTACTTTTCTGTTTTTTTAAGCAGTAGGCGATGTCCTTTCGTTCTTTATCACTCATGAGGTCATCTATGTTTGCCATTTTTCTTTATTTTCTCTGCGTGACTGCTTTGTTGGGGATTTTGGAACGAATACGATCTTTTCCTGTTCACTTGCCAGTTGTTTGAAGGATCATATATGTCCTGTTGTTCTCGCATTGGTGGAAATGGCGGAGTTGATGTCGGTTTCTGTTGTTCTATTAGATTGCGATGTTGTAGTGTTGGTTGTTGGCTTGATGAAGATGGTGGTTGCATGTGAGAAGCAGCGGGGATGATTACAATTGGGATGGTGTGCTTGGTGCTCATTCTGTGACTTTTGTGGTTGAGGTCTAAAATAATTTCATTATCAGCCTTTGTCATTAGTATCACACATCATGACTTCTTTTCTGGTTTGCAATTGTTTTGCTAATATAAAGAGGTATTCTATTGTAAAAATGTTTTTGTAAGGTTTTGTTGCTAACTGCTTTAAAAATTATAATGCTAAATGCATTTGTTATTAAAGTTTGGTAGAAAAGTTTTTATTTTGCTAAATGCAGTTTTTCTTTTTTTTTGGTTTAGCCCCTACGGCTGTGAAGAACTCGAAAGTATTCGTGGATTTAGGTATAAATTATAGGGAATATACCAAGCTCAGTCGGAATGACTATGTAGATAAAGGATATGCTGTAATGAGGGCAATTGAATACAAATTCAATTCCGTTTATCAGCCAACGAAGGGTTTTTGAACAGTTTTTGAATGGTATACTGAGGAAGTGTAAAATTTTTGATGAGAGGGCGATGCTCATTTTTGAATTAATTTTTATGAAAAAAAAGTTTGAAAAGAGGGGGGTAAGAAAAAAATTTTATACTTATGCCAGGCGGGCAGCCCTGGCACAAGTACGTCTTTCTGCGCTGCCCGGAGGTGTGAATCTTGGGGCGTGTGTCACTTTAACACGGCTGCAACGACCCGTGCAGCTGGGGAGAAAAACTTGCTAAGCTGGAAGATGATTTTGCGGAGTATTTTGTCGGGAATTTTTCTAAATTGTCAGGGTTCCACGGAAGAGGAAACAACATAAACTAAATTTTAATTCCTCTTCAAAGAAAATTGAAAAATATTTGAACTATGGCATATAACGTTAGAACCATTAGGGAGAAAGACATGAAAGAGCTGATTAATTGGAATAAAATTGGATGGCGCATCCTTAAGTGTGTAGGTTCAAAGACCGGGGGACAAGCTGGAGAAAGCTGAGGTTACCCCTAGCAAAAGGTGAAAAAGGAGAAGATCGTTTTAACTCGAGTTGTTTTTGGTTTATTAAACAACGTCATCTAAAAAATTTTTGCCAATGGGACATTTTGTCTGCTTATTTATACATACTCGACAGCATCGATGATCCTCATGTAGGGAACAATGTGGGTGTTTTGTTACTCCGAATTCTGTTTTCATTTTTGCATAAATTGCATCGGAAGTAGGATGTGATCAGGACGGGAAGACAAGGTCGAAGACAGATGGGACATTTAGGGTTTGGGTACCTTTTAAAAAGGGCCTTTCTGCAAGGAATACATACATAGTGAGGATTTTCTTTGGGGGATTGTTTGTGTAGGTTTTCCACAATAACGGTTTTGCGCGAACATATTGGGCAAATAATGTCCTTTTTGGGATAGAGCCAACGAAAACTGGCGAGTAGGGATTGTGAGAGACCCATTGAGTGACTGTTTTTTTATTTTTCTTAGACAAAAACATGAAAACCTTTGAGAAACTGGAATAGGATGAGGTTAATGAGGAACGATATGGCAAGTAAGGTAATTAAGATTAGGATAAATATTTTTGTTGTGAGATCTAGATCGGTCATCTTCCCTATCTGGAAAAAATTTGGCCAATTGCAGAAAGGAGATAATAGTTGATTAAAAATGATATTGCCAATGCGCACAGCAGAACAAATAAAAGAATAAACAATATTATGGGGTGCATTTTGTCTGATCAATGAGTAGTGTAGAACTAAGGTCAAGGGGGTGACTTGTTCCTGATAAAAAATGTATTGAAATAGGGATATCGAGTGGATTAAAGTAAAATCAGGAAAGGAATTAAAATTTCAGGAAAGGAATTAAAAAAGTTTTTGGACGCATTTAATATGTGATTTTTTCGCAAAGTGGGCACAAATTATAATCTTTTACGCAAAATTTACAAAAGTTGACGGGCTTATGATCACTGTGATGAAGCTTTTTTGCAACAGAGTATTGAAATCTTGTTTGTTTGCAAATATCACATTGAAACCAGTTGAAGATTGAAAAGATAACATTAAATTTAGAGCATTTAGGACAAAATCATAACCCATATCTTTTATAACATATTGATAACAAAGCAGACACATCACGTGGTGTAGTTCGTTTGGTACGTTTTCATGTAATTTTTTGAAAACAATCGTTTCGCGTTTGCAACACAGGCAAATTAATGTGACCGGTTTGGATATTTCAGTATTGGTTTCTTTTTCAATTGTATTCATTTTTGAAAGAGTGTCATTGGAGGGGATTATGTTTGGGTAATGATTTTTTAGGGTGTAAGTCTTTGAAGTGGCTGTGGCAAGTGGATAACTTTTTGACTTCTTGACAAGAATCACACTGGAAATAATGGCAATTACTGATTGTATAAATGGGAGTTACGCAAATGGGGCAATTAGGTTGGTTCCAATATTTAATTAACTCATTTCTACAGTGAATGCAAGCAAAATGGGGAGGTTGACCATCTTGGTTTTTGTGCAATTTTTTGAATTGATGGCAAGGGAGGTGACAAATAGGGCATTCATTTTTAGGGGTTGAGTCAATTGGTGGTTGCTGAGAAAATAGTTCCAAATTGTTTCCCATTACATTGACAGGTCAGCAATACTTGTGTATGAGATTTCTAATCCATGTTGTTCAATTTCATTGGGAATAGTCACATTAATATCTGTAATAGCAAAAAAGAATTTCCAGTGTTGATCATTTGGGTAAATGAAAAAATAATCTGTGGTCCCTGTGTTTAGGAACATATAGGTTACTCTAATACCTGCTTTATAATTCATGAAACAAAAAGCAAACCATCTTTCTACTTTAAGAATTTTAACTTTTTCCTTACGGACGAACAAAATCATTGTTTTTAACAACTCAAGAAAACGATGAAGAAGTAACAAACTCATTTGAATATAAATGAATTAACAGAAAGGGAGAAGGAAAGAAAAAAAATGAGCTAGCAAAAAAATGTTTAAGAATTTTTTTTTGTAAAATCAATTACTTTACTGAAGAGCGCGCAAGTTGACTGGGAAGTGCTCTTCAATATTAATGAGGGCTAGGAAGAATTCCCAGTGCATCATTCCCATGGTGACTCGAGTAGAACCCTCGCGTCCACGTTCGCAGTCTGTATAATGGATAATTATACAGGGTTTGATGTCTCCCGTAGGTGTTTCAGTGAGCGATCTCTCAAGGGACTCTACTTTCACCAGACGTTCACCAAAATGGAACAGCATTACAGAAGATCTAAATTAAAAGAGATTTTAGAGCCATATAAAGCTTATATATGTCCTATTTATATTTATAAAAAATGTCCAATTAAGGTAATAGTGCCATCAGTCCAAGTGTTTAAATATTCAAAACGGGGTATTAGTTGTGGGATTACTCTGTTACATTTTGTCGTCAAAAATGATTTTTCAAAAAAATGAATTTGTACAAGGCAATTTTGGTATGAGAAAATTATCGTTGTTTTTAATTGTTATTTGTTTCCAACTCTTTAGTGATTGAATCGTTTTGACAAGAATCTGTTTTTGGCAGATCAAAATAAATATTGTGAGGTACACAATTTGGATTTTCTAGAATAAAGAGGAAGAATTTTCAATGGACTGAGAGAGTGTAAATACTTATTAAACAAAATCCTTCACTTTGGATCTCTTTAAGTGTTACTAGCATGGTAGGTACAGGAGTTGGGTATGCATCGATTAATTTTGTTCAACTCTACAAATTTATTGTTAACTGCGAATATCATAGTTTGGAAAAGTACTTAAGCGATGTAGACTGGATGTTGAACTTGAAATATCGAGTTCGGTTTTTAAGCTAGAAAAAGGGTGAATTCGGCGAACAGAGGATGGGTAATGAAGATAGGTAATAGTCTATCAATATTTTTCATAGGTTTTTTCACGAAAGTCATTATACTTATAGCAGAGACATTGTATACGGCTAAAAGCTCAAAATTTTGTTTTCCGATTCTGAACTGTAAGTTTCTATTAGTTAAGTGAATCATGTTTGCGGAGTATTTTGTCGGGAATTTTTCTATCATGTCAGGGTTCCACGGAAGAGGAAACACCATAAACTAAGTTTTAATTCCTCTTCAAAGAAATAAAAAAATATTTGAACTATGGCATATAACATTAGAACCATTAGGGAGAAAGACATGAAAGAGCTGATTAATTGTAATAAAATTGGATGACGCATCCTTAAGTGTGTAGGTTCAAAGACCGGGGGGCAAGCTGGAGAAAGCTGAGGTTACGCCTAGCAAAAGGTGAAAAAGGAAAAGATCGTTTTGACTCGAGTTGTTTTTGGTTTATTAAACGTCATCTAAAAAATTTTTGCCAATGGGACATTTTGTCTGCTTATTTATACATACTCGACAGCATCGATGATCCTCATATAGGGAACAATGTGGGTGTTTTGTTACTCCTAATTCTGTTTTCATTTTTTGCATAAATTGCATCGGAAGTAGGATTTTTATGTTTTTTTGTTTTTCTTAGACAAAAACAAGAAAAACTTTGAGAAACTGAAATAGGATGAGATTAATGAGGAACGATATGGCAAGTAAGGTGATTAAGATTAGGATAAGTATTTTCGTTGTGAGATCTAGATCGGTCATCTTCCCTATCTGGAAAAAAATTTGGCCAATTGCAGAAAGCAGATAATAGTTGATTAAAAATGATATTGCCAATGCGCATAGCAGAACAAATAAAGGAATAAACAATATTATGGGGTGCATTTTGTCAGATCAATGAGTAGTGTAGAACTAAGGTGAAGGGGGTGACTTGTTCCTGATAAAAAATGTATTGAAATAGGGATATCGAGTGGATTAAAGTAAAACCAGGAAAGGAATTAAAATGTTGGAAGTTTTTGGACGCATTTTATATGTGATTTTTTCGCAAAGAGGGCACAAGTTATAATCTTTTTGCAAAATTTACAAAAGTTGACGGGCTTATGATCACTGTGATGAAGCGTTTTTGCAACAGAGTATTGAAATCTTGTTTGTTTGCAAATATCACATTGAAACCAGTTGAAGATTGAAAAGATAACATTAAATTTAGAGCATTTAGGACAAAATCATAACCCATATCTTTTATAACATATTGATAACAAAGCAGACACATCACGTGGTGTAGTTCGTTTGGTACGTTTTCATGTAATTTTTTGAAAACAATCGTTTCGCGTTTGCAACACAGGCAAATTAATTTGACCGGTTTGGATATTTCAGTATTGGTTTCTTTGTCAATTGTATTCATTTTTGAAAGAGTGTCATTGGAGGGGATTATGTTTGGGTAATGATTTTTTAGGGTGCAAATCTTTGAAGTGGCTGTGGCAATTGGATAACTTTTTGACTTCTTGACAAGAATCACACTGGAAATAATGGCAATTACTGATTGTATAAATGGGAGCTACGCAACTGGGGCAATTAGGTTGGTGCCAATATTTAATTAACTCATTTCTACAGGGAATGCAAGCAAAATGGGGAGGTTGACCATCTGGGTTTTTGTGCAATTTTTTGAATTGACGGCAAGGGAGTTGACAAATAGGGCATTCATTTTTAGGGGTTGAGTCAATTGGTGGTTGCTGAGAAAATAGTTCCAAAATGTTTCCCATTACATTGACAGGTCAGCAATACTTGTGTATGAGAATTCTAATCCATGTTGTTCAATTTCATTGGGAATAGTCAGATTAATATCTGTAATAGCAAAAAAGAATTTCCAGTGTTGATCATTTGGGTAAATGAAAAAATAATCAGTGGTCCCTGTGTTTAGGAACATATAGGTTACTCTAATACCTGCTTTATAATTCATGAAACAAAGCAAACAATCTTTCTACTTTAAGAATTATAACTTTTTCCTTACGGACGAACAAAATCATTGTTTTTAACAACTCAAGAAAACGATGAAGAAGTAACAAACTTATTTGAATATAAATGAATTAACAGAAAGGAAGAAGGAAAGAAAAAAAATGAGCTAGCAAAAAAATGTTTAAGTGGAAATTTTTTTTTGTAAAATTAATTACTTTACTGAAGAGCGCGCAAGTTGACTGGGAAGTGCTCTTCAATATTAATGAGGGCTAGGAAGAATTCCCAGTGCATCATTCCCATGGTGACTCGAGTAGAACCCTCGCGTCCACGTTCGCAGTCTGTATAATGGATTATACAGGGTTTGATGTCTCCCGTAGGTGTTTCAGTGAGCGATCTCACAAGGGACTCTACTTTCACCAGGCGTTCACCAAAATGGAACAGCATTACAGAAGATCTAAATTAAAAGGGATTTTAGAGCCATATAAAGCTTATATATGTCCAATTTATATTTATAAAAAATGTCCAATTAAGGTAATAGTGCCATCAGTCCAAGTGTTTAAATATTCAAAACGGAGTATTAGTTGTGGGATTACTCTGTTACATTTTGTCGTCAAAAATAATTTTTCAAAAAATTGAATTTGTACAAAGCAATTTTGGTATGAGATTATCATTGTTGTTTTTAATTGTTAATTGTTTCCAACTCTTGAGTAATTGAATATTCTTGAAAAGAATCAGTTTTTGGCAGATCAAAATAAATATTGTGAGGTACAGTTTGGATTTTCTAGAATAAAGAGGAAGAATTTCCAATGGACTGAGAGAGGGCTAATACTTATTAAACAAAATTGTTCACTTTGGATCTCTTTGAGTGTTACTAGCATGGTAGGTACAGGAGTTGGGTATGCATCGATGAATTTTGTGCAACTCTACAAATTTATTGTTAACTGCGAATATCATAGTTTGGAAAAGTACTTAAGCAATGTAGATTGGTTGTTGAACTTGAAATATCGAGTTCTGTTTTTAAGCTAGAAAAAGGGTGAATTCGGCGAACTGGGGATGGGTAATGAAGATAGTTAATAGTCTATAAATATTTGTCACGAAAGTCATTATACTTATAGGCTTTTTCACGAAAGTCATTATACTTATAGCAGAGACATTGTATACGGCTAAAAGCTCAAAATTTTGATTTCCGATTCTGACCTGTAACTTTCTATTAGTTAAGTGAATCATGTTTGCTGGTCTAGTTCATTAAGCAAACTATTAGGATCAAATTGTGCTAAATACACGAAGTAGTTCCAAAACAACGAATGAGGGTTTAAATTGACACTATGGTGTTCCCAAGTGTCCCAAAACTCGAATTTTATAACAATTTGAGGGAAAATGTCTCCGTAATTTTCTTCAAATGTTTTCTTTATTTGATAAGTTGTAACAAGTCCATCTTGAAACAAAAAGTACATTCAGTATCTGGTAAGATTTTTCTTCAGGCGCTTTGAAACAATTTCGTATTCGGTTCCAATGTTTACAAAAGTAATCTTGTTATCAATCAGAGCTCTTAACAAAAAATAGTAATGAAGCTTAGAATGAGGTACATCGAGATCAATAATGTCGTTGAAATAGTAAGATGCAACTCTAATGGTCACATCAGTTTCTCTGGTAGAAATACTTGATGATAATATTTGTCCGGTATATTGTCCGAACCGAACGAATAAAGCGTTAGGCTGTTTAATGAATTTTGGTTGCATAACATATCATCCTTGAGGTGTATCTAAACAAGATTTTAATTAATTTATAGGGTCTAATACAAATAATTTTTGATTTTTGAGACAAAATATTTTATAAAAACGATGATTTTTCCGTCTTGGTCACAGCTTTAAGGAGGTGCTACCACGCTTCTAATGGTAGCAATATTTTGTGTCTGTGGTTGATGTGGCTCGAGACTTGGGTATGTTGGTTTGTTATTTTCAGTATTACAATGCTCATCAATTTTAGTTTTACTTGGTTGATCCTCAACACACTTGTAACTTTTTTCTACTGTGCTATAAGCTTGATAAGTACTAAGCGGTAAAAAGTGATTGGTATTTTGTGGAGCCGATGGTTTAGTTTTGTTAGAAATTACCGGTGTAAAAAATGATAAGATGCAGAGATTATAAGTTGCTCCTACTAGAATTTTCCCAAAAAACCCATTGTTTTGTTGGATATTTTGTGAATTTCAAAAGCTGTAATGATAGTTACAATTACATCAGTAAGGAATTTTATGCACAAGAAACAAGCAAAGTAAACTCCAATTTTTTCCAAATAGAAAGTCATAATTCCAAAAGTGCCTTTGAACTGCTCCGTAAAAAATGTAGGTGAGAGCAGAACGTCTAGATAAATTTGTCTGTTTATGCCCATCGCGGACGCTTAGATATCTTTTTGTGAATAGTCTATACTTCTTCCTTCTTGAACTTCTCTCGATATTTGTGTCAAAACTGATTTTGATGCTTCCGAATGCAAGATATTGTCCCAAAATATGTTAGTTGATTTGGTGTGTAAATTCATGCACGTTGTGATTCGTAACCGGTAAATTTTGGAACAACTAACAACTGTTGAAGAGAATATCTTTGGCGGTTGTAAAGGAACATGTGCTGGCATCAAATGGTACCATGAATTATTATCAATATCTAATTGGTAGGCATTTTTGTAGCCTCCGACCTAATTTACTTCGTTAGCAAATGGATAGGTTTGTCGAGTAATTGGATCGGCGAACATTGTCCTATCATCATAGTGAATAGGAATCCTATCATAACACTGATCAAGAAACTTAAGTGGTGTTTCGTTTGGGACAGCAGTACAGCCAACCTATGCTACCATCTGTGTCTATGAAAATCGAGCGGTTGCCATTTAACATGTATCCAGCTAAACGATTATTTTGGATAGCCTGCATAAGTATCATTTGTGTTTGAGTTCGATCAAGTTCGCATTGCTCTATGACCAAACCTTTCCATGCTTGTTTCATTTGCATGTAATTATGATTTATGACAAAATCCATTTTTACCGCAAGGTTAAGATCAAAGTCTAACTTGTCTTTGTCTAAGTGTTCCATGCAACAAAACCATTGTCGGATGTTCGGATCTGGTCATCTGAAGGCTTCCTATTAAACCCATTTACACTTCTGCTGTTGTCAGGATCAATACGAAATTTATGAAAAAATTGTTGAGTTTTTGACTTAAGGGTTTGCCAGTCTTCATATTAAATTCGCCTGTATAAGAAACATATAAAGAATCTAAATTTGTTCTGCAAATAAACTCAGGTTTTCCGCACACCTTTTCTTTTTCACCAACTACTCTAATTTTTATATCCATTTCGGCAAGAGAATACGTTCCTGGTCCTTCATAGGGCGTCTCCGGTTTTTCATCACTCACTATGAAATACTGTACGTTACCAAGTTCGTTTTCATGTTTAAGCATTTTAGCAGTTTGTGAAAATCTTTTAGTAACTATACAATTTTCCGGTGCCTCCCAATTGTATGCAAAGGGGTCGAGTGATGTCGAATGACATCCTCCTTCTGAGAGGCACAAGGAAGTGTTAGTCCTTGACTATTATAGACAGATCTGTCATTAAGATGAATATCGAATACGGTTTCTTGCATCAGGGTTTCAAAAGGAAAATGTTTAATTTGACCACGATTATCGTAAGATGTTGATGAATCACCTTCAAGATCAACTCTCTGGTTTTTATAGGAGAGTTTTTCTTCCATGTTTTATGTCAATTTCCATGTCATCGTCAAATTCTGTAACAGTAATTTTTCCAGTTTTGTTAGCATTTAAACATTGTTCAGGTGAAACAATATTATTGGACAATATTATGTTATTATTGGAGCTTTGTGTACAATTGATGAATGGGAATATATACCACAATTATAACGAATGAGAATCGCAGTGACTTTACACATAAGGGCTTTGACAAAAGTCCGATAAGACCGCTGATAAAGTGTTGCATGTGTATCAACCATCTGAATAATTTCGGGTGTGATTTTGCATGGAGAAACTTGTGTTAGAGAATACTTTTTGTTTTCTTTCATTTTAGAACAGTCATAATGAATGACCCTATGTTCGTTTGATACGTCATTAATATCGTCAAAGAGAGGTTCAGTAGAGTTAATAACTATAAAAGGAGTACAAAAGTAGAAGACTTATAACTAAATAAGAAAAAGAATTTTTCACAACAAGAATATCTTTTCATCCTGTTCCTTTTTAGCGCTTCAAGCCGGGGGTTAATGCTAAGAATTGTAAATTTTGACTGTCCAGTAGATGAATGTTGACTGGGTTTTTGGTGCCTAAAACAAAATTAAGTAAGTCCGGCTTGATAACGTGATGACGGCTTAGTCGAGCGACCAGAAGATCGCCTATTATTAATTTCTAAAGTTTGCAAATTATAAGGTCGTTGTTCCGATCTATTAGGGCGGAGAGGATTTAAATTTGGGTCTAGAGGTATTCTAGAATTGTTCAGCGGGCAAGGAGTTGAGCTCCTTGTTCAACTGTCACTGGGCAAATATAATGGAACTGGAGGGTGGTTATCACGGCCACGTGAACTTCGTTAAATCCAGAGTCAAATTTGGTAGGAGTTCGATCAAGTTCAAAGTTTTGCACAGGTGGATCTCTTCTTATGAAATTCTCCACCGGGAAATATTCGGTGTTAGTTGGGCCTTGAAAAGAGAATTTAGTCAAAGGACTGTTGAGTTTATTCATTTGACTAGTCATCAAATTATTAAGAAATGTGTCGCAATTATTTTTATCTATGCCATATTCTACGGTTAACTCTGGTTTCAGTAGCTGGTTTCAGTAGCTGGGTAGTACTCGACTAGGTGATTTCTATGAGCAACCTTTCTGGTAGCCGGGTTGTTATCTTAAGTTATGTCAGTTGACATAGGTTAAATTTTTAGCTACAGTGTAAGGGCCTGATCTTAGCTCGTGTAGTTTTTTGGCGTTCCCACTTCAATTTGATAATTTTCCATTAAAATTTTTTGTCCAATTTCTAGTGGCTTACCCAACTTGTGTTTATTTCTGTTTTTATGTGCGCGGTTGATATTTTCTAAGCTCTTTTTATAAGCGTTGTATATTTGTTTAAATGGGTTTTCACGCATGAGCAATGAATTCTTTATAGTTGGTTTTAGGAGTTTGTCAATTTCTGTGTTTTTCAATGTTTGCAAGGTATGCCTGTGAAGGGACAGGTCTTGACAAAACTCGGAGGAGCAGGTGAGTTGAATTTTGTAGTCCCAACTTAAGCAACAGAAGTATCTGTGGTTTTTGTCCAAACACAATTTCATAAGGTCAAATTCCTGTACTAGCATTTGGAACAGTGTTATGAGAGAAAGCAAATTTTGGTGCCACTTCATCCCATTTACCTCGAGCTTGTTCTAGAAAAATTGGGAAATGTGCTCCTAGATGTTTGTTTTGGATCTTGACTTTACCATTAGTCCAAGGTGAATGAGCAGTTCGAGGGGCAGGTGTTATGCCTAGTTCATGAATATAACTCGTAAAATCTTGGTTCATGAATGCGGAACCCTTATAATACACAACTTTTTGTGGTATTCCAAAAGACAAAATACATTTTTCTAAACTTTTATGGTATCTACAGCGTCTGTGGAACGTACAGGCTCTACTTGAATGAGACGTGAAAATGAATCGACAACTGGGCAATGATGTTTACCGTTTGATGGAGGATTTAAAGGTCCCTTGTGATCAATGTGGACCGTATGAAAGGGGAATGGGACTGTATCAGTCCATTTTTCGAGAGGTGCTTCGTGGATGTCTCTTCGTTTTTGTTTATTTTTTTGGCAATCAAGACAATCAGCAATCAAGTTTTCAATCCAATTATACATTCCGGGCCAATAAAGAAATCTTTTTACGTTAGCAAGTGTTTTATCTAATCCCACACGACCTGACAATTCAAAATGAGCTAACTGAAATGCTTTAAAGAACAATGACAGTGGTACACAAATTTTCAAATATTTAATATCTGGTTTGTCTGTTTGTTGTTGAATACATAAGATGTTCCCTACAAAACTCGACTTTTCAAAATTATTAATGTACGACGTTATGGCTTTAGATAGTTGGAATTCAATTTGTTTTTTCGTCTTTGATATTGTTAGACCTTAATTGGCGAATTTGTTGTAACACTGGGTCTTTTAATTGTTCCTGACAATTTACTGAAGTATTTAAATCAACTTCCTTAGAGAAGGTTGTAAGTTTATCGATGAGTTCCCTTGCATCTTTAATTTTTGTGTTTTCGGGAATTTTTTAGCTAATTCGGTTTTATCTATGCATGTACTATTTTTCACGAGAAAAACTTGATCGTATTCTAACGGGAACCTATACGCCGAGTCTGTTGTATTAGTTTGATCAATGTAGAGTTAATCAAACTTTAAGCCCGGTGCCTGAAAAGATAAATTAATTAAATAGATCGTTTAAATAAACAAGCTTACACTAAGGGGTATTTAACCGGGTTGAGTTGATACTTGATGGAGTTGTTATTGCGTGAGATATTACTTCGATATTCTTTAAGGTACTTCTAGTCAATCTTTAGTAAGAATTGTCCGTTTGAAAAATGGCTAAGTTTGGAATCTTTGATATAATTTCTCTGTTAGAATTTAAAAATTTGTTTTGGAAGAAAAAGGAAGCAGTTGTCTGCTGCTGATTTTCGGTTCTCTTGTTTCTCACTAATGTTTTTCCGTCCCACTTCGCTGGGAGAGTTCACAAATTCATCTCAGCTCAGTTTCGGCCGATAGGGAGCGAAGCACAAACTCACGTTCATAGTGAGTTGCTTCTTAATTTTCCTATTGGCCGAGAAGGCAAGAGAATTAACTCTTTTTATCTCACGGAAAAATTATTGAAACTCCAAAAAATAATTAAAATCTAAAAACTGAGAGTATCAATTATTGATCACGTAGGCGCCTGTTTTCTGCTTTTCCCCTCTTCTAAAACCGCAACAATTATGGTTTTCTTGGGCTTTTTATGAGACTCTATTGTCTTAGCCCCTGAAGCAATCTGCTTCATCTTCATTGAACTTGGGGGAAAAGGTCTGCATTGCAACTGTCAAAAGCAGAAGTAATTTAAATCAAAAGAATGTGCGGTTATACAGGCCCCCTACGCTCAACAGCGTACATTTTCTATCCTGGATATGAGCGAGAAGATCCAGGCCTAAAGTTGTGTTATTTTAAATAAGTTGAACTAAGTTGTTTAAATACGTGTGTACTGGTGGTCTTAACGAGTGTTAATTTGTTTAGCGCGCAGTGAAAAAATGGTTAATTAACGCCTAAATACGTTCGCTCTAATGCGCGATTAATTATCCGTTTGTTTGTAACGGCTCTCGTAATACTACAGCTTCCTCAAGCAGCGTATAAAGAGACTTATCATTCTAATCTCTGTCGTTTGCATAATAGCCCCTACTTTTCTTCAGTATACAACGATGTTACTCTGCTGCTCTACTTCTTTAAGCTTTTCCACGAGCTCCATTTCTGTTTCGTTGATTCCACATTCATCGGTAATACGTTTCTCTTTCAGCGTGCTGTTGTCTGGGGCATTCGCTTCCTTTAAAATTAAACAGAAAATTTCCAGGCTGCTCTATTAAAAAAAACAAAGCCAATTAACGCAGTTGTGAATGTACACTATTTTGCCGACGTTGAGCAGCAGTTGCCTGAGGTGTTCTTTTCTGCACTAGACGAAGAGGCCTTTTCTTTATTTTTTTCGAGCAGCACTTTCGCTCTTTGAGGAACAAGGAATCGTAGAAGGCTGTTGGAGCACTTCTGTATTTTGGTTTAGGCAATGTTTAATTGCCTTTTTCAATTCCACCTACGGGCTGCAATTGTTCCTCCTCGTTGTGACTGGACTTTCCATAAACTCATCCAATAAAGCGAGGGCAGTCTCCAAATGTAGCTCTGGTCTCCTTGAACATGCTAGAACATAGCTATCATTTTAGTGCTGCTCCAATTCGGTCTGAATGTCAGTTGACGCTTCTACTGGTTCACCGGCAACATAAAGTAGCTCAGCTTTTACGTTCCCTGAAAATAAGGTCAAAAAGGGCTACTCACTCCGAAGAATATAAAGATCCCCACCTGATTAGATGTAGGGCAGTCAGAGAGATCCAATAAATGCAGATAATGACAGCCCCAAGTGAAATTAAGTCGAAAGTAACAGGAAGAAGAATACATTTTCGTGATTGCGTGCCAACTACCCCCTATGCGGTTATGTATTCTTCTGAATTTGCTTGAGTTGGATGGTCAGGAAGAGGAAAAGTTGGGGCAGCTTCTTTAGGCTAAATGTTCGGGGTAGTTTTTTGAAGAAATTGATTTGGAAAGTTTAAGCGCAGAGAGTCCAGGCCAAGCTGAAAATAAGTAATTATTCACCAAGATAGCAAAAGTTGGTCTGTGGTGCGTATTCTGTTGGTTATTTGCTTCTTGAAAAATTAATCGCTGATGCTTTTTATCAAATTTGGCTGGGCTGCTACAGATCACACAATACGGGATCTCTTTATGTATGCCAGTCAAACTTGACAAAAGATATAACAAATCGAATGCAAAGATATATGCCTAAGACCTGTCTGTGCTATAAGTCTCAATTTAAAATTGTTGGGGGGCTGAAAAGTTCAATTAGTTAAATAGATAGTTTAAATAAACAAGCTTACACTGAGTAGTATTTAACCGGGTTGAGCTGTTACTTGATTGTGTTGTTGTTAAGTGAGTGCGTCGTTGAAACTTCTTCAAGTCGGTTTCTCGTAAGAATGTTCTGTTTGAAAATTAGAAAATGTTCTTCTAAGTTGGAAATCTTTTATATAATTTCTCTGTTTAAATTTTGAAATTTATCTGGTAGGAAAAATGAAGCAGTTGTCTGCTGCTGGTCGTTGGCTCTGTTGTCTGTCTCTCTAATTTTATTCCGTCCCACTTCGCTGAGAGAAACAATTAATTCCTCTCAGCTCCGTTTGGGCCGATAAGGAGCGAATCACAAACTCACGTTCATAGTGAGGTGCTTCTTAATTTTCCTATTGGCCGAGAAGGCAAGAGAATTAACTCTTTATCTCAGGAAAAATTATTGAAACTCCAAAAAGTAATAAAAATCTAAAAAGCTGAGAGCATCATTTATTGACTTCGTAGGCGCCTGTTTTCTGCTTTCCCTCTTCTAAAACCGCAACAATTATGGTTTTCTTGGGGGCTTTTTATGAGACTCTTTTGTCTTTTCCCCTGAAGCAATCTGCTTCATCTTTATTGAACTTGGGGGGAAAGATCTGCATTGCAACTGTCAAAAGCAGAAGTAATTTAAATCAAAAGAAACTGTGGTTTTACAGGCCGCCTACGTTCAACAACGTACATTTTCTGTCCTGGATATAAGCGAGGAGATCCAGGCCTAAAGTTGTGTTATTTAAATAAGTCGAACTGAGTTGTTTAAATACTTGTGTACTGGTAGTCTTAATAAGCGTTAGTTTGTTTAGCGCGCGGCGAAAGAATGGTTAATTAGCGCCTAAATACGTTCGCTCTAATGCGGGATTAATTATCCGTTCATTTGTAACGGCTCTCGTAATACTACAGCTCACCCCGATTTTAAGATAGAAAAGAAAATGATTAAAAGAAAGAAATATACTGCATCGTATATAATTTTATTGCGCTTGGGACATATGAATGAGTTACTACAAGTTCAGACAGTTTATAAAATTAATCGCAAAGGGCGATAATGGTATGCTATAAAATTAATCGCAAAGGGCGATAATGTTGTGCTATATTAGTTAAAAAATTCTGGAGGCAAAATGACTGGGCTTGGCATCGGACTGTTACCATCGTCTTCGATCAAAAGAACCTCTTGTATATCGTCCTCAGTTGGTTCGTCCTTATCCATTGACTGTCGCTTTTTGTGCTTTTTAACCCTCCTTTTGAGCTCGGAAATTTTGGTTTTTTGTTCTTCGTTTTCCTTCATTAATTGTGTTATTTTCTTTCCTAGCTCCAGATTCTTTTCTCCAAGTTTTTTGTTGGCGTTTGTTATTTCTAGATGTTTCAAGGAGAACGTTTTTAACATAGTTTGTGCATTCGATTCGCTGGTTTTTTGGAGTTGATGGGCAACGACATATTGGCGCCGCCAATAGTCGTTAGGTAGTTGCTTCTCCTCAGGTGGTTTCTGTGACTCCATTTTTAGTTGTTCAAATTTCAGTTGCAATTCTTGCAACTCTGTTTCCTTTTGAAATAGTTCCTGTCCAAATGTGGTGTTTTCCTCTATTAAACTACTGGTGTTGATATTTGATAGTTCTGGCATCTCGACAGGAAAAGCGGAAATGGCATCGTAGGGGACTTCAATATATGCGTCGAGCATGTTATTCCTAAGGGTATAAGTGCCCTTCTTAGGGTCGCGATTTTTGATTCTCCATTTGTTGTTTTCTGCGGGAAGCGAGAAGGTTTTCAGAACTGGAAGCTTTTCGCTGTTGACTAGTATCTGTTGATGTCCATTTGACTGGATGATATTTATTTTATTAGCAACCTCAAATTTGTTGTAGTTTGGTTTCAGGAAATAGAGGAGGCTGTTAACGTATCTCGAGTTTTCTTTATTCATGTTCTCCTCTCGCGGTTTCTGCAGTTTCAAACATTGAGGGTATTTTTCTGATAGCGTCGGGAACGAGATCTTCAATGTTGTTCATCTTAATAATTTTGTTTTTGTGATTGCTAATTTGTTCGGTTGGGAATTGTCTCTTTCTGCTAACTTGCCAGTTGTTTTCGGGATCATATTGACTGGAAGTTGATGGAGATGCAATAGTTGTAGTAACTTGTTGTGTGTTCTGGGGTTTAAATGGAGGCTTTGAGAAAATAGGAGGCTGAGAAGAATGGGTTTGTGTTTGTTCTTGTTGTGTTGTCACTTGTTGATGTTGACTGGGGATTACTACGCTTGCGAGTGTGGGTCTGGTAGTCATTGTGAGTGTTTCCTTGTGGATGATCTAAAATGTTTTGATTTTGGTTAGCCTGTGTCATCAATATCACACATTTTGGCTTCTTTTCAAGTTTGCAATTATTGCTAATATAAAAAAGTATTCTATTGTAAAAAATGTTTTTGTAAGGTTTTGTTACTGACTGCTTTACTTAAAAATTATAATGCTAAATGCATTTGTTATTAAAGTTTGGTAGAAAAGTTTTTGTTTTGCTAAATGCAAAGTTAAGTTTAATAAAGGGAGGGGGGCAATAATAAAAAAATTTTATACTTATGCCAGGCGGGCAGCCCTGGCACAAGTACGTCTTTCTCCGCTGCCCGGAGGTGTGAGTCTTGGGGCGTGCGTCACACTAACACGGCGGCAACGACCCCTGCAGCTGGGGAGACAACCTTGCTGAGTTGAAAGAAAATTTTCCGGGTCATTTTTGGAATTTTCAGTTATCGTGTTAGTGTTCTGAATTATTTAGGTTCAAAAGCCAGGGGGGCAGGCTGGAGAAAGCTGAGGTAACGCCTTCCCGAGGAAAAGTTAAAAGAGAGAAAAAAAGATCGTTCGTACTTGAGTTGTTTTTGGTTTATTAGACAACGTCGTCTAAAAACAATTTTTGCAAATGGGACAATTTGTCAGCTTATTTATGCACACCCGACAGAATCGGTGTTTGTCATGTTGGGAAAAATGTGGGTGTTTTGTTACTCCTAATTCTGTTGTCATTTTTTTGCAAAAATTGCAATGAAAGTAGGAAGTGATCAGGACGGGAAGACAAGGTCGAAGACAAATGGGACATTTAGGGTTTGGGTATCTTTTAAAAAGTGCCTTTCTGCAAGGAATACATACATAGTGAGGATTTTCTCTGGGAAATTGCTTATGTAGTTTTTCTACAATAACGGTTTTCCGTGAACATATGGGGCAGATAATGTCCTTATGGGGGTAGAACCAACGGAAACCGTCGAATAGGGATTGTGAAAGACCCATCGAGTGACTGTTCTCTTATTTTCCTTAGATAGAAACAGGAAAACCTTTGAGAAACTGCAGTAGGATGAGATTAATGAGGAACGATATGGCAAGCAAGGTAATTAGGATTAGGATAAATATTTTTGTGGATAGGTCTAGATTGGTCATTTTCAGTGTCTTGAGAAAATTTGGCGAATTGTGGAGAGGAGGTAGTGATTAATAAAAAGGGATATTGCCAATGCGCATAAGAGAACAAATAGAAGAATAAACAATGTTATGGGTTGCATTTTGTCAATTCAATGAGTAGTGTAGAACTAGGGTGAAGGAGGTGATTTGCTCCTGGTAAAAACTGAATTGAATTAGGGATATCGAGTGGATCAAAAATAAAAGCAGGAAAAGAATTAAAAATTTGGAAGTTCTCGGGCGCATTATGTAATTATTTTCTCGCAACGAGGGCATAATTTATAGTCTTCTACGCAAAATTTACAAAAGTTGACGGGCTTGTGATCGCTGTGATGAAACGTTTTTGCAACAGAGTATTGAAATCTTGTTTGTTTGCAAATATCACATTGAAACCAGTTAAAGATTTAAAAAATAACATTAAATTTAGAGCATTTAGGACAAAAATCATAGCCCATATCTTTTATAACATTTTGGTAACAGAGCAGACACATTACGTGGGGTAGTTCGTTAGGGGGTTCTCGTGTAATTTCTTGAAAACAATGGTTTCACGTCTGCAGCATAAACAAATTAATGAGACCGGTTTGGATTCTATAGTATTGGTTTCTTTGTCAATGTATTCATTTTTGAAAGATTGTTATTGGAAGGAATTATGGGATTGGCACGGTTGGGGGATTTGGTTGTCGATTATTTTGGGATTTTATTGTTTGGTCTATTACTAATATAATTATGAACATCAAAAAATTGAAAGGAATACTTACAACTACAAGGAAAACGGTTTAAACGAAGGCGAAGGCTGCTGCAATAATCATAAGGGCCATTAATAAAAAATCAAGTAATGTGGGGGTAAACATTTTGGATAGTTTGTGAACGTAGTTTTGAATTGAGGATTTTACCACGGGTTGTTTGGGTCAATTGTTTGTTTGCATAAAGGGCATTTAGTAGTTGTGAAAGTCATACACTGCAAACAAATTGATTTTTTTGGGTGTAGGCTTTTGAAGTGGCTGTGGCAAGTGGATAACTTTTTGATTTCTTGACAAGAATCACACTGGAAATAATGGCAATGAGTGATTGTATAAATGGGAGTTACACAAATGGGGCATTCAGGTTGGTTCCAATATTTAAATAATTCATTTCTACAGGGAATGCAAGCAAAATGGGGGGGGGGTTGACCGTTTGGATTTTTGTGCAATTTTTTAAATTGACGACAAGGGAGATAACAAATAGGACATTCGATTTTTGGGGTTGAGTCAATTTGTGGTTGCTGAGATAATATTTTCAAATTGTTTCCCATTATATGGATAAATCAGAGAGATCTGGGTATGCGACTTCTAATCCATGGTGTTCAAGTTCGTTGGGGATAGTTACATTTAGATCTGCAATAGCAAAAAAGAAATTCCAGTGTTTCTTGTTTGGATAGATGTAATAATGATTAATGGTACCTGTGCTTAGGAACATATAAGTTATTTTGATACATGCTTTATATTGTATAAAACAGATAGTAAACCATCTTTCTGCTTTAACAATTTTAACTATTTCTTCACCAATGAACAACATCATTTTATTTTTAACAATTTGGAAAGAATTGAGGGAAAAGGGACAAATTGATTAGAAAAAAAAGAAATAATGAGCAGGGAAAAAAAATATTTTTTTGGGGAGAGAAAGCTATGTGAAACAAATTACTTTACTGAAGAGCGCCCAAGTTGACTGGGAAATGCTCTTTGATATCAATGAGTGCAAGAAAGAATTTCCATGTGCATCATTCCCATGGTGACTCGAGTATAACCCTCACATCCACGCTCGTAGTCTGTATAGTGTATAATTATACAGGGTTTAATCTCTGCTGTGGAAGTTTCAATGAAAGATCTCTCGAAGGACTCTACTTTCACTAGGCGCTCACCAAACTGGAACAGCATTATAGAAGATCTAAGTTAAAAGGGATTTTAGAACCATTTAAAGCTTGGGATATATTTATAAAGAATGTCCAATAGGGGGAAGATGGTGTTAAGGTAATGGTTCCATCAGTCCAAGTGTTTAAATATTCAAAATGGAGTATTAGTTGTGGGATTACTCTGTTGCTTTTTGTCGTGACAAATGATTTTTCAAAAAATTGTATTTGTATAAGGCAGTTTTGGTATGAGAATATCATTGCTGCTTTTAATTGTTAATAGTTTCAAACTCTTTAAGGATTGAATCGTTTTGGCAAGAATCAGTTTTTGGGCAATCAAAATAAATATTGTGAGGTACACAGTTTGGATTTTCTAGAATAAATAGGAAGAATTTCCAATGAACTGAGAGAGGATTAATACTTAATAAACAAATTTTTTCACTTTGGGTTTCTTTGATCGTTACTAGCATAGTAGGTACAGGAGTTGGGTATGCATCAAAAGATCGTTGAATTTTTTGTAACTCTACAAATTTTTTGTTAACTGCGAATATCATAGTTTAGAATGATACCTAAGCATTGTAGATTGGATGTTGTACTTGAAATACCGATTTCTCTTTGAATGCTAGAAAAATGGTGAATTCGGCGAACTGAGGATGAGTAATGAAAATAGTTAAAGTATGTAAATATTTGTCATGGGTTTTTTTGCGAAAGTCATTATACTTATAGCGGAAACATAGTATACGGCTAATAGCTCTAAATTTTGGTTTCCGATTCTGATTTGTAAGTTTCTATTAGTTAAATGAATCATGTTGCTGATCTAGCTCATTTGGCAAACTATTAGGGTCGAGTTGTGCTAAATACACGAAATAATTCCAATACAACGAATGAGGGGTTAAAATTACTGTATCGTTTTCCCAAGTGTCCCAAAACTCAAAATTTATAACAATTTGAGGGAAAATGTCTCCGTGTTGTTCTTCAAAGGTTTTCTTTATTTGATAAATTGTAACAAGTCTATCTTGAAACAAAAAGTACATCAATGGAAGCGTTTTTGTTGTTAATTAACTTAGTGTTCTTCATTTCAAAATAGGTATTAAAATAAATTTTTTAAAAAAAGGATAAAGAGGAGTGTCAATTATTTCTAAAAACAAGATTATTGACAACGATTGATATTTATAGATAATATATTAATTGGATTCACTGTAGTAAAATCGGAGTAGGGGGAGAGTGCAGGCAATAGCTAGATAAACATAGTTGGGATTACATAGTTGAAACTGGATTATAAGAAATAAAAAGAAAGAAAGAAATTCATACATGTCTCTCAATGTTGAACTTACAAGAGAATTCAAAATCTAGTAATGTTTTTCTTCAGGTGCTTTGAAACAATTTCGTATTCGATTCCAATGTTTACAAAAGTAATTGTGTTATCAATCAGGGCTCTTAACAATGAGAAGTATTGAAAATTTGAATGTATATCCAGATCAATGATGTCACTGAAGTAGAAAGATGCAACTCTAATAGTTACAGTAGTTTTCAAGGCGGAAATACTTGATAATATTTGTCCGGTGTATTGTCCAAATCGAATGAATAAAGCGTTAGGCTGTTTTATGAATTTGGGCTGCATAACATAGCATCCTTGAGGTGTATCTAAACAAGATATTAACTAACTTACAGAGTCTAATACAAATAATTTTTATTATTTTTGAGACAAATTATTTTTTTATAAAAAGGATGATTTTTAGTCTCAGCTTTAAGGAGGTGCCACCACACTTCGAATGGTTGCATCATTTTGTGTTTGTGGATGATATGACGCCAGACTTGGGTATTCTGCTTTATTATTTTCTGTATGACAATGCTCATCAATTTTATTTTCTCTTGGTTGATCCTCAACGCATTTGTAAGTTTTTTCTATTGTGCTGTGAGGTTGATAATTACTAAGCGGTAAAAAATGATTGTTGTTCTGTGGGGCCGACGGTTTGGTTTCGTTAGAGAATACCGGTGTAAAGAACGATAAGATACAAAGATTATATGTTGCTCCTAATAGAATTTTCCAAAAACCCATTGTTTTGTTGGATATTTTGTGGATTTCGAACGCTCTTATGATTGTTACGATTACATCAGTTAAGAATTTTATGCACAAGAACCAAGCAAAATAAACTCCAATTTTTTCCAGATAAAAAGTGATGATTCCAAAAGTGCCTTTGAACTGGTCTGTAAAAAATGTAGGTGAAAGAAGAGAATCTAGATAAATTTGTCTGTTAATTCCCATTGCTGACGCATAGATATCTTTTTGAGAATAGTCTATGCTTCTTCCTTCTAGAACTTCTCTTGAAATTTTGTCAAAACAGATTTTGAAGCTTCCGAGTGCAAGATATTGTCCCAAAACGATTTAAGTTGATTTGGTGTGTAAATTCCGGCACGTTGCGATTCGTAACCGGTAAATTTTGGAATAGAACTAATAACTCTTGAAGAGAATATTTTTGGCGGTTGTGGAACAGGTGCTGGCATCAAATGGTACCATGAATTTTCATTATCAATATCTAATTGGTAGGCATTTTTATAGCCTCCAACACAATCTACTTCGTTTGAAAATGGGTAGGTTTGTCGAGTAATTGGGTCGACGAACATTGTCCTACCATCATAATGAATAGGAATTCTATCATAACACTGCTCAAGAACCTGAAGTGGTGAGTTTCGTTTTGGACAGTGGTACAGTCAACGTATGCTATCATCTGTGTCTAAGAACATCGAGCGGTTGCCGGTTAGCATGTATCCAGCTAAACGATTATTTTGGATAGCCTGCATAAGTATCATTTGTTTCTGAGTTCGATCAAGTTCGCATTGCTCTATGACCAAACCTTTCCATGCTTGTTTTATTTGCATGTAATTATGATATATGACAAAATCCATTTTTACCGCAAGGTTAAAATCATAGTCTAGCTTGTCTTTGTCTAAGTGTTCCCATGCAACAAAACCCTTGTCGGATGTTCGGATCTGTTCATCTGAAGGCTTCCTATTAAACCCATTTACACTTAGGCTATTGTCAGGTTCAACACGAAGTTTATGAAAAAATTGTAGAGTTTTTGTTTTATAAGGTTTGCCAGTCTTCATATTAAATCCGCCTTTATAAGAAACATATAAAGAATCTAAATGTGTTCTGTAAATAAATTCTGGTTTTCCACACACCTTTTCTTTTTCATCAATTACTCTAATTTTTATGTCCATTTCAGCAGGAGAATACGTTCCTGGTCCTTCATAGGGCGTCTCCGGTTTTTCATCACTCACTATGAAATACTGTACGTTACCAAGTTCGTTTTCATGTTTTAGCATTTTTGTGTTTTGTGAAAATCTATTAGTAACAATACAATTTTCCGGTGCCTCCCAATTGTATGCAAAGGGGTCGAGTGATGTCGAATGACAACCTCCTTCTGAGAGGGCACAAGGAAGTTTTAGTCCTTGACTGTTATAGACAGTTCTGTCATTAAGATCAATATCGAGTAGTTTCTTGCATCAGGGTTTCAAAAGAGAAGTGTTTAATTTGACCACGATTATCACAAGGTGTTGATGAATCACCTTCAAGATCAATTCCCTGTTTTTTATAGGAGACAGTTTTTAGTCCATGTTTTATGTCAATTTCCATGTCATCATCGTCAATTTCGGTAACAGTAATTTTTCCAGTTTTATTAGCATTTAGGCATTGTTCGGGTGAAACAATAATATCGTATGTTATTATTGGAGCGTTGTGTACAATTGATGAATGGGAAAACATACCACAATTATAACGAATGAGCATTGCAGTGACTTTGCACATAAGAGCTTTAACAAAGGTCCGATAAGACTGTTGATAAAGTGTTACATGTGTATGAACCATCTGAATGTTTTCGGGTGTAATTTTGCAAGGAGAAACTTGTGTTAAAGCATACATTTTATTTTCTTTCATTTTAGAACAGTCATAATGAATGACCCTAAGTTTGTTAGATACGTCATAAATATCCTCAAAAAGAGGTCCAGTAGCGTTAATAACTATAGAAAGAGTACAAAAGTAGAAAAGACTTATAAGTAAATAAGAAAAATAGAGTTTTTCAAAACAAGGATATCTTTTCATCCTGTTCTTTTTTTAGCGCTTCAAGTCGGGAATTAAGGCTATGAGTTGTAGTAATAGGCACTGCCAGTAAATGTTGACTGGATTTATTGCTACCTAAAACAAAGTAAGAAATCCGGCTTGATAGCGTGATGGCGGCTTGGCCGAGCGACTAGAAGTTCGCCTATTATTATTATTATTTTCTAAAGTTTGTAAATTAGAAGGTCCTTGTTCCGATGTATTAGGGCGGAGAGGACTTAAATTAGGGTCTAGAGGTATTCTAGAATTGTGCTGTGGGCAAGGAGTTGAACTTCTTGTTCGACTACCGGTAGGCAGGTGTGTTTGGACTGGAGGTGGGTTGTCACGACCACCTGAACTTGCTTCGTTGAATCCAGAATCGAAATTGGTAGGAGTTTGGTCAGGGTCGAAGTTCTGCACAGGGGAGTCTCTTCGTATGAAATTCTTCACGGGGAAATATTCGGTGTTAGTGGGGCTTTGGAAGGAGAATTTAGTCAAGGGACTGTTGAGTTTATTCATCTGACTTGTCATTAGATTATTATAAAATGTGTCACAATTATTTTTATCTATACCATATTCTAGGGTTAACTCTGGTATAGTTTCAGTAGCTGGGTAGTACTCGACTAGGTGATTTCTTTGAGCGACCTTCCTGGTGGCCGGGTTGCTATCTAAAGTTAATTCATAGTTAACATTGGTTAGTTTTTTTTCTACAGTATAAGGACCTGATCTTAGTTCATGTAGTTCTTTTGACTTTCCTAACTCAATTTGATGGTTTTCCATTAGAACTTTTTGTCCAACCTCAAGTGGCTTGCCTAATTTGTGTTTGTTTCTATGTTTATGTGCGGGGTTATTGTTTTCTAAGCTCTTTTTATAAGCGTTGTTGTATATTTGTTTGAATTGGTTTTCTCGCATACGCAACGAATTGTTAATAGTCGGTTTTAGGAGTTTGTCAATTTCGGTGTTTTTTGAAGTTTGCAAGGTATGCCTGTGAAGAGGCAGGTCTTTGCAAAACTCGGAAGAGCATGTGAGTTGTGAATTTCGTAGGAGTCCTAACTTAAGTGACAGAGGTATCTGTGGTTTTTGTCCGAACACAATTTCATAAGGTGAGATTCCAGTACTAGCATTTGGAACCGTGTTATGAGAGAAAGCAAATTTTGGTGCCAGTTGGTCCCATTTACCTCGAGCTTGTTCTAGAAAAATTCGGAAATGTGCTCATAGATGTTTGTTTTGGATCTCGATTTTACCATTAGTCCAAGGCGCATAAGCAGTTCGAGGTGCGGGTGTTATACCTAATTCATGAATGTAACTCGCAAAATCTTGGTTCATGAATGCCGAACCCTTATCATAAACAAGTTTTTGTGGTATTCCAAAAGACAAGATGAACTTTTCTAAAGCTTTCATGGTGTCTACTGCGTCTGTGGAACGTACAGGGTATACTTGAATGAAACGCGAAAATGAATCGACAATAACTAAACAATGGTGTTTACCGTTCGATGGAGGATTTAAAGGTCCTTTGTGATCAATATGGACCGTATGAAAGGGGAATGGGACTGTATCAGTCCACTTTTCGAGAGGTGCCTCGTGGATGTCTCTCCGTTTTTGTTTATTTTTTTGGCATTCAAGGCAATCAGCAATTAGGTTTTCAATCCATTTATACATTCCGGGCCAATAAAAAAAATCGTTTTACATTAGCAAGTGTTTTATCTAAACCTACATGACCTGACAGTTCACAATGAGCTAGCTGAAAAACTTTAAAGAACGATGACAGTCGTACACAAATTTTTAAGTATTAATATCTGGTTCGTCTTTTTGTTGTTGAAACAATAATATCGTATGTTATTATTGGAGCGTTGTGTACAATTGATGAATGGGAAAACATACCACAATTATAACGAATGAGCATTGCAGTGACTTTGCACATAAGAGCTTTAACAAAGGTCCGATAAGACTGTTGATAAAGTGTTACATGTGTATCAACCATCTGAATGTTTTCGGGTGTAATTTTGCAAGGAGAAACTTGTGTTAAAGCATACATTTTATTTTCTTTCATTTTAGAACAGTCATAATGAATGACCCTAAGTTTGTTAGATACGTCATTAATATCCTCAAAAGGAGGTCCAGTAGCGTTAATAACTATAGAAAGAGTACAAAAGTAGAAAAGACTTATAAGTAAATAAGAAAAATAGAGTTTTTCAAAACAAGGATATCTTTTCATCCTGTTCTTTTTTTAGCGCTTCAAGTCGGGAATTAAGGCTATGAGTTGTAGTAATAGGCACTGCCAGTAAATGTTGACTGGATTTATTGCTACCTAAAACAAAGTAAGAAATCCGGCTTGATAGCGTGATGGCGGCTTGGCCGAGCGACTAGAAGTTCGCCTATTATTATTATTATTTTCTAAAGTTTGTAAATTAGAAGGTCCTTGTTCCGATGTATTAGGGCGGAGAGGACTTAAATTAGGGTCTAGAGGTATTCTAGAATTGTGCTGTGGGCAAGGAGTTGAACTTCTTGTTCGACTACCGGTAGGCAGGTGTGTTTGGACTGGAGGTGGGTTGTCACGACCACCTGAACTTGCTTCGTTGAATCCAGAATCGAAATTGGTAGGAGTTTGGTCAGGGTCGAAGTTATGCACAGGGGAGTCTCTTCGTATGAAATTCTCCACGGGGAAATATTCGGTGTTAGTGGGGCTTTGGAAGGAGAATTTAGTCAAGGGACTGTTGAGTTTATTCATCTGACTTGTCATTAGATTATTATAAAATGTGTCACAATTATTTTTATCTATACCATATTCTAGGGTTAACTCTGGTATAGTTTCAGTAGCTGGGTAGTACTCGACTAGGTGATTTCTATGAGCGACCTTCCTGGTGGCCGGGTTGCTATCTAAAGTTAATTCATAGTTAACATTGGTTAGTTTTTTTTCTACAGTATAAGGACCTGATCTTAGTTCATGTAGTTCTTTTGACTTTCCTAACTCAATTTGATGGTTTTCCATTAGAACTTTTTGTCCAACCTCAAGTGGCTTGCCTAATTTGTGTTTGTTTCTATGTTTATGTGCGGGGTTATTGTTTTCTAAGCTCTTTTTATAAGCGTTGTTGTATATTTGTTTGAATTGGTTTTCTCGCATACGCAACGAATTGTTAATAGTCGGTTTTAGGAGTTTGTCAATTTCGGTGTTTTTTGAAGTTTGCAAGGTATGCCTGTGAAGAGGCAGGTCTTTGAAAAACTCGGAAGAGCACGTGAGTTGTGAATTTCGTAGGAGTCCTAACTTAAGTGACAGAGGTATCTGTGGTTTTTGTCCGAACACAATTTCATAAGGTGAGATTCCAGTACTAGCATTTGGAACCGTGTTATGAGAAAAAGCAAATTTTGGTGCCAGTTCGTCCCATTTACCTCGAGCTTGTTCTAGAAAAATTCGGAAATGTGCTCATAGATGTTTGTTTTGGATCTCGACTTTACCATTAGTCCAAGGCGCATAAGCAGTTCGAGGTGCGGGTGTTATACCTAATTCATGAATGTAACTCGCAAAATCTTGGTTCATGAATGCCGAACCCTTATCATAAACAAGTTTTTGTGGTATTCCAAAAGACAAGATGAACTTTTCTAAAGCTTTCATGGTGTCTACTGCGTCTGTGGAACGTACAGGGTATACTTGAATGAAACGCGAAAATGAATCGACAATAACTAAACAATGGTGTTTACCGTTCGATGGAGGATTTAAAGGTCCTTTGTGATCAATATGGACCGTATGAAAGGGGAATGGGACTGTATCAGTCCACTTTTCGAGAGGTGCCTCGTGGATGTCTCTCCGTTTTTGTTTATTTTTTTGGCATTCAAGGCAATTAGGTTTTCAATCCATTTATACATTCCGGGCCAATAAAAAAATCGTTTTACATTAGCAAGTGTTTTATCTAAACCTACATGACCTGACAGTTCACAATGAGCTAGCTGAAAAACTTTAAAGAACGATGACAGTGGTACACAAATTTTTTAGTATTAATATCTGGTTCGTCTTTTTGTTGTTGAATACATAAGATGTTACCTACAAAACTCAGTTTCTCAAAGTTAATAATGTACGACATTATGGCCTTAGATTGTCGGAATTCAATTTTCTTTTCATCTTTGTTATTGTTTGTCCTTAATTGGCGAATTTGTTGTATCACTGGGTCTTTTAGTTGTTCTTGACAAATTACCGATGTATTTAAATCAACTTCTTTAGAGAAGATTGTCAGTTTATCGATGAGTTCTCTTGCATCTTGTATTTTTGTATTTTCGGGAAATTTTTTTGCTAATTCGGTTTTGTCTATACAAGTGCTATTTTTCACGAGAAAAACTTTATCGTATTCTAGAGGGAATCTGTACTCCGAGTCTGTGGTATTAGTTTGACCAATGTAGAGTTTGTCAAAATCTAATTCCGGTGGCTGGTTCTCACTGAACAATTCAAATTCCGAAATTGGGTCAAAATTTTGTTCGGTTATCCCTTCATCAGGGTAGGAATCAATTTCTGTATAATGATCAGACGTTTCGTCTTCCTCCTGTTCTGATACAGGGGTTTTTTCATGTTTGCGGTGACGCCTATAGTGGTTAATTGATTAACCATACGAGAAATCTTCCGAAATATTGTTTATTGAGCAAAGTCTGTTTTGATTATTGTCGTACTTTTGCTTTACCATTTTGTCATTTTTGAAAATGAATTTGTCGATACCCGTTATGCTTTGTTTTAGGATTGGAAAAAAGTCATCTGCTGGTCCCTTTTCATTATCACGCAAAATGAAGTATTTTTCCTCGTTACCATGCTCGTCGTAAAAACTGTCTTCTGGTATCTTTTTGTGTTTAAGTTGATACTTGTCCAGATCTTTAAGTTTTACATTGCGACTCAGGATGTCGGGAAAAGCTAAGTTTTTTCCTTCAGTCCAAATAATTTTCAAGTTCTGAAATTGAGATATTACTAACTGGTACCTGAAAAGCCTGTGAGAGAGTTTTCCTCTTCTACCCCATAGATACATTAAAGGCTTATGGTCGGTGTACACATATACTGGATGGGGAGAACCAATTAGGTAATGCTCATAAGTTTGTAGTGCAGATATTACGCCACAAAGTTCGCGTGCTGTGGTGTTCATTTTTTGTTCCTCTTTAGTGTAAATTCTAGAGTTAAAAGACACTATTCGTTTCCCTTCTGGAAATTCTTGAACGAGAATTGAGCCTACTCCTATAGAAGAAGCGTCTACATGCACGTGGAAAGGGTATTTAGTATCAGGTATTGCTAAGATAGTATCTTCGCTAATCCTGTTTTTAATGTCGTTAAACAGTTTTTCGTGTTCTGTTGTCCAGACAAATTTAGTTTCTGTGCGGGTTAGGTCATAAAATGGTTTGCAGTCAACATGCAAATTTTTGATGTACATGCTGTAGAATCCTAAGCAACCTAGAACTCTCATGACATCACGTTTGTTTTCGGGCGACTTAAGTGCTTTTAAATCTGCTACTCGCTTCTTGACTGGTTGTACCCCATCTTTACCTACTACATGTCCCAAGAACTGTACTTTCCTAAGGAAAAATTTAGTCTTTTCAGGTTGAGCTTTCAACCCTGATTTCCTTAAAAGTTCATGGTACTTGTCAATTATTTCAAACATTTCGGTTTCATCTTGCGCTTGCATGATGGTGTCATCAATGTAGGTTATAGCTTGTTTTTTCTAATTAATGGTGCAAAATGGATAGTCATTATACGACTGAAGAAATTAGGTAGACCGCATAGGCCGTAAAATCCGCGTTCAAATGTGTATTGCTTTGGACCAATTACAAAACTTACCAGCTGTTTGGTTTCCTCAGTTAGAGGGACTTGGTTATAGGCTGAACAAAGATCACTGGTTGTGAAGAAATTACCTTTTAATCTAGTTAATAGACTTCCGATTGGTTCGAGTGGCCATGAATATCGACTAAGGTCTGTTATTGAATTCAGATATCGGGCATCTATAACCAGTTTTACTGTGTTCCCCTTGGGTAGGATTATGATTGGATTAATAAATTCTGATCCCATTTCTTTATCATTACCCATTTCCCGGATTATACCTGTTTTACACAGTTGTTCCAAAAGGTTTTCTAGTTTTTCTTGATAATGTAATGGTACTTTGGATGGTCTTTGTTTTGTCAAAGTTGAATTAGGTAAAAGTTTATCATGAAACTTTTGTTTTATCTTTCCAACATCGTATTTGTGTTGAGAGTAAACGTCTTTATTTTTAGTTAAAGTCCTCAGTAACTTGTCTAAGTTTGCGTCATTGATATCAGCTTGACTGAAATCAAATTTTTTGAGAAACGCTTGATCGGTTTTGTCAAATCTGTTAAGTTTTTCTTTGGGAAGTTCAACGGGTCTGATGTTCTCATCAGTTGTTTCTAATTGTGGCTTAAGATCCTTGAGGTCGTCGCTAAAGTCTGTTTCTAATTCGTAGTTGTTGGTAAAATCTTGTTGCCTTTTTCGCTTTTCTGTTTTCTTCTGTTTTTCAGGAGTTTTGCTTACAGAGAAATTTTGAATTTTTGAAATTTTTGGACCTTGTTTTTCACTAACATGGAATATTTGATCCCAATTAGTGTCACTATTCATTAGGTGGTTTATGAATGCAACGTTGTCAACTACAGAAAATTCTGGGTCTTGTCTAATTTCAATGTCTTCTAAAGTGTGCCCAATAGGACCCTTTTGGATGACAACCTTGTTGTATTGAGGATTGTTTAGCATTATTGGTAATTCCTTTTCTTTTCTAAAATACTGAACGTTGTAAGTATAAATTCCTTGAGCTTTCAGTTCACTTCCAATTATGATTGATATTACTCGAGTTGATTTTGGTGCTAATGGTAGTTGCTGGTCAAGAGTTACAATTTTGTAAGAGCTAATGTATGGATAACTTTTCGTTTGGTATCTAGATAATGTGACGGCTACTTCAGGGTAAGTTTTTAAATCAATTTTTGGAGTGGTTAGGTCAATAGATTTTACTGTAGATTCAAGGAAATCCATTCCCAACAAATTCGGCTTGCAACCATCTTTGGCTGAAACCCATGTGGTAACTTCTACGTGATACTTTCCTTCAATGTCGAAAGAAGTTTTGAAAGTAATTTGACCTAGAAGTTTCAGTTTCTCACCATTAACCGCTAAAGTATGATTTTTTGAAGCTTTCATCTCAATGTGTTGTAATTTACATAGTTCAAGATAAGTGTGATTATTAATTATAGAGCTTGATGCTCCTGTGTCCAATAAAAACTGTGTTTCGAAGCCGTTATTTTTATTTTTGTCTCCGACGGATTGGTATAAATTAATATAAATATGTGAGTAATTTGCTTTGTTATCAGTAGTGTTCATGAACGGAGACCTGTCTAGTTTAAATACTAGTCGTTGTTATTCTCATTATAGTAATAGTCTCTGGAAGTTTCACTGGTAAAGTGAACTCGAGGGCTTCGCCCTTCACTGTTATCTCTTGAATGAGTATTATGGGTTTGTCTAGTAGGTGTCCTATCCCGGTCATGGTCTCTACTATCACGATATCGATTATCTGATTTTGGAGGACCGTTGCTTTGTCTATCCATACTATTTTGCCTATTGTTTTCTCTGTAAGAGTTGTTTCGATGGTTATTTTGTCGTTCCTGTTATCGGTTATCGTAAGAAGATGATCGGTAATTGTTTGAAGAGTTTGATGGGTACGGTGATTGATGTCGGTAGTCGGATTTAGAGTTGTTTTGATGATTGGATTGATTTTGGTTATAACTATTTCTCTGTCTGTCCCTAGAATTTCGATTGTCATAAATGTATGGATAACTTTTCGTTTGGTATCTAGATAATGTGACGGCTACTTCAGGGTAAGTTTTTAAATCAATTTTTGGAGTGGTTAGGTCAATAGATTTTACTGTAGATTCAAGGAAATCCATTCCCAACAAATTCGGCTTGCAACCATCTTTGGCTGAAACCCATGTGGTAACTTCTACTTGATACTTTCCTTCAATGTCTAAAGAAGTTTTGAAAGTAATTTGAACTAGAAGTTTCAGTTTCTCACCATTAACCGCTAAAGTATGATTTTTTGAAGCTTTCATCTCAATGTGTTGTATTTTACATAGTTCAAGATAAGTGTGGTAATTAATTATAGAGCTTGATGCTCCTGTGTCCAATAAAAACTGTGTTTCTAAGCCGTTATTTTTATTTTTGTCTCCGACAGATTGGTATAAATTAATATAAATATGTGAGTAACTTGCTTTCTTATCAGTAGTGTTTATGAACGGAGACCTGTCTAGTTTAAATACTCGTCGTTGTGATTCTCATTATTGTAATAGTCTCTGGAAGTTTCACTGGTAAAGTGAACTCGAGGGCTTCGCCCTTCACTGTTATCTCTTGAATGAGTATTATGGGTTTGTCTAGTAGGTGTCCTATCCCGGTCATGGTCTCTACTATCACGATATCAATTATCTGATTTTGGAGGACCGTTGCTTTGTCTATCCCTACTATTTTGCCTATTGTTATCTCTGTAAGAGTTGTTTCGATGGTTATTTTGTCGTTCCTGTTATCGGTTATCGTAAGAAGATGATCGGTAATTGTTTGAAGATTTTGATGGGTACGGTGATCGATGTCGGTAGTCGGATTTAGAGTTGTTTTGATAATTGGATTGATTTTGGTTATAACTACTTCTCTGTCTGTCCCTAGAATTTCGATTGTCATAAATGTATGGATAACTTTTCGTTTGGTATCTAGATAATGTGACGGCTACTTCAGGGTAAGTTTTTAAATCAATTTTTGGAGTGGTTAGGTCAATAGATTTTACTGTAGATTCAAGGAAATCCATTCCCAACAAATTCGGCTTGCAACCATCTTTGGCTGAAACCCATGTGGTAACTTCTACTTGATACTTTCCTTCAATGTCGAAAGAAGTTTTGAAAGTAATTTGACCTAGAAGTTTCAGTTTCTCACCATTAACCGCTAAAGTATGATTTTTTGAAGCTTTCATCTCAATGTGTTGTAATTTACGTAGTTCAAGATAAGTGTGGTAATTAATTATAGAGCTTGATGCTCCTGTGTCCAATAAAAACTGTGTTTCTAAGCCGTTATTTTTATTTTTGTCTCCGACAGATTGGTATAAATTAATATAAATATGTGAGTAACTTGCTTTGTTATCAGTAGTGTTTATGAACGGAGACCTGTCTAGTTTAAATACTAGTCGTTGTGATTCTCATTATTGTAATAGTCTCTGGAAGTTTCACTGGTAAAGTGAACTCGAGGGCTTCGCCCTTCACTGTTATCTCTTGAATGAGTATTATGGGTTTGTCTAGTAGGTGTCCTATCCCGGTCATGGTCTCTACTCCTATCACGATATCGATTATCTGATTTTGGAGGACCGTTGCTTTGTCTATACCTACTATTTTGCCTATTGTTATCTCTGTAAGAGTTGTTTCGATGGTTATTTTGTCGTTCCTGTTATCGGTTATCGTATGAAGATGATCGGTAATTGTTTGAAGAGTTTGATGGGTACGGTGATCGATGTCGGTAGTCGGATTTAGAGTTGTTTTGATAATTGGATTGATTTTGGTTATAACTACTTCTCTGTCTGTCCCTAGAATTTCGATTGTTATAATTGTTTGATTTGTAATTTTGTTGACCTGGTGAATGGCTCCTACTACGTCTATAATTATCTGTGAACTTTTCTCGTTGTTGAGGTGGGTTTCGGTTTTCGTTTTTAAAGTCCTTGTACTTAAAGCAAAAAGCTATTGTGCGACCTGAACGTTTGCAAAACTTGCAGAATCTAGTCTGGTTTTGTTTGAATCTGGGATTGTCGTTGTTGTATGTGGCGTTCATTTTATGATCTTTCATTAGATTTGCAATTTCTGTGAGTTGGTTTTTTAACCCTTCTATTTCTATTTTATTGTCGATACTACTTGAGGCAGTACCCGTGAATTCACTGCTAACAGAAAAACTTAAGTCTTTAGTTGCTACATGATCCTGTAATTGTTGCCAAGTTGTAGCTGGGTTTTCTTTTAACCGCTGATGTGCCTTTTGCTTGAGTGCAGGTGGCGTTAATCCTCTTACAAAGTACTCCATACACTTAGAGTTACGCTGGTCGTTGTTAAAATCTGGATCTGGCCATCCTTTTCAACTGCTTTTGTTACTCGGTGTGTAGCTTTTTATCAATTCATCTGGTTGCCTTTTAATACTCTCGACTTCAATTCTTTTCCTATACTTGTCTTTCGCATCAGTAAAACGGGCAATGAACTGATTTCTAACTTCGTTCCATGCTAAACCTGGTGCTAAGGTTTCAAACCATTGGGCTGCGGGCCCACGCAAAACCGAACCAAACAACTCTTTTTGTCTAGCGTCGTATGCTGCTTGCAAGCCAGCTTCCGCAGGATCTCTTGTTCCTAGTGAGAATTGGATTTTGCTTTTTATTAAACTAAAGAATTCCTGGGCATCTTCAGATGGATCTAAACCTGTAAATTTCTCTAACGCTATGTCGGGGTACGCAACAACGTTCGCTGCCATGTTTTATTTTAGTGTACGAAAAGAATATTTTATACGAAAGTATTATTAGTTTGGGTAATTAGTGTAGAAAACGTTTTTGTTATAACAATTAAGTAATAAAACGCTAATACTAAAGTAGAAAGTTGAACTGTTTGTTTTGTAATACGAATTTTATTTGTTTAGGACCATTTAATGATTGTATTTTAAATTCAAAGTTTTTGCCGTTATCAGTGCTAAAAATTTCAACCCAAGAGTAGATATCGGTTTGCTCAACGGTAAAATTTAATGACCAAGGATAAGTGCTTTCAGAGTGTTTAAATTCAACAGAGTATTGTTGAAATTGTTTATTTTTGAAAATCTAATTTGTGTGACAAATTCTGTTTTTATAAGTAATTTAACTCTATCTGGTAAACTCGAATCGTCAGGAGAAACGTTGATGTATTTGGGTTTAATGATTTTTAAGATTTGTAAACCAAATGGGGAAATTTTATTTTGGTGGCTCATCCACACGGAAGATGATAACGTTTATGCTAATTCTATCACACTGTTTTGATTTCCTAGAGCAACCAAAAGTCCATTATAGTTTGAGTTAATCCACTTATAAGTAATATAGATTTCGGTCTGTGTTTCGTTAGGAAAATGATGATAAATGCATAAAAAGTTTCTGTTCTGATCAGTTAAATAATATGAAACTTTGCCTATTTTGTTATGTACTTTAATACTTATGTTTAAATTCTGAACATTTACTTTAATATATGACATATAAATAACATAGAACAATTTTTTTGCTGTTTTATTATTGTATTTTTGTAGCTATTATTATGTAGAAATGTGTACATATAATGTTTCTAAAGTGGTTGAGTCTGTTAATGACCCTATTATAACATGAGACAACAACTTTTCTATGATACATTTGTGTACAAATTGGGTTAAAAAGGCTAGTTTACGCTCTTTTAATTAATTATTGGCTGAATTTTCTGCGGGAATCTCGATCACACTGTTTTTAGTTTTTAACAAAGTTAGTAAATTCTGAGATGCATAAGTTATATAAAAATTAGCTGGGGAATTATGCTCAGACACGTAGAAAATAGCTACAAAGGTAATTCCGTCAGTAATAAATCGTGTTATTTTACCCCTTCTAGTGTTTTCTATTGCTGTTAGATTAAGATGTTCTACAATAACTATTCCTGTTTGGTCCATGCACTGTTTAAAACCTCTATTTGTGAAAATGTTCGTGTGAAACCGGCTAAACTGGGGAAATTCTCATCAATTTATGTTATTTTCAGGCTAAAAATCTATGTTGGGGGGATAAAATTTAGTTTAAAACCCGTTATTCTTTGTTAAATTAGGGCCTTATTGAGATTTATGTGGTCAAAACTTGGTTAATATTTACTAATTTTGTGTAAAAATGACGTTAGTATGGCTTTTTTTTGAGTAATATTGGTTAAAATTGGATAAGAATGAAGTTTTTAAGGCTTAAATGTGATTAGTATCCGTTAAATTAAGATAAAAGTGACGTTAATTTTGTTAAAATCTGATTAGTTTTTGAGGATTTAAGTCAAAATAATGTTTATTTGGTTAAAATTTGGTTAATATTACCCCACCCGGGTCAAGAAATTGATAAAACAGAGTGAATATTCAACTACGGAAGGCCTATATTTAACCAAAATTGGGTTAGTTAATGTGAAAATGCAACAATGTGTGCTTAAATTTTTAGAAAATTTGGTATAAATTACACTAAACACGCCTTGGGGGGATGAATTCTGGTAAATTTTAAGTTAATTTGTTTGCAAATGCTATATTTTGGGCAAAAATTTAGTGAAAACTAGACATATGTTACTCTAATTATGATTTGGGGGGATGATTTCTGGTTAAAAATCGGCTATTTAGTGTGAAAATGCTAAAATTCTACTGTGAATTTGGTGAAAATTGGCGTAAGTTTAGTTTAATTAGGTGTTGAGGTGAAATTTTGGATAATTTTTGGTTATTTGGAGTGCATATGCTAAAATTTAACCATAAATTTGGTCCAAATCGGGTCAGAAATAGTCTAAACAAGTTTTGGGGGGATAAATTCTGTATAAATTTCGATTATTTAGTGTGAAAATACTAAAATTTAAGCATAAATTTGGTCAAAATTTGGTTAGAAATAGACTAAACAGGTTATGGGGGGATGAATTTTGTATTACTTTCAATTATTTAGAGTGAAAATACTAAAATTCAACCATAAATTTAGTGAAAATTGGGTTAAAATCAAATTAAATGTGTTTAGGGGGGATGAAATCTGGTTGAGTTTCGGCTATTTAAAGTGTAAATACTAAAATTTGACCATAAATTTGATGAAAATTGGGTGAAAATTAGGCTAAATAGGTTTTGGGGGGATGGTTTTTGGTTAAATTTCGACTATAAAATGTGAAAGTACTTCAATTGTTATATAAATAAACTAAAAATCGGACATATATTACCCCCACCGGGGTCAGAACAGTTTTACAAGAGCAAAGAATCAGTTGCCTCTTACTATTTTAATGTAAATTTACTGTATTTCGGCCGTAAATTTGATATAAATTACTCTATTTGTTTGGCTATTTGTGTGCTTTCACTTCTGTGCTAGTGGTTATTTTACTATTTTAATCCGATCGGATAGAAAAACAAAAATTCAGGCGTGATTCTTTCCTCTGGGCGCACCAGTTATCAAATTTGGCTGGGCTGCTACAGATCACACAATACGGGATCTCTTTATGTATGCCAGTCAAACTTGACAAAAGATATAACAAAGGCAAAGATATATGCCTAAGACCTGTCTGTGCTATAAGTCTCAATTTAAAATTGTTGGGGGGCTGAAAAGTTCAATTAATTAAATAGATAGTTTAAATAAACAAGCTTACACTGAGTAGTATTTAACCGGGTTGAGCTGTTACTTGATTGTGTTGTTGTTAAGTGAGTGCGTCGTTGAAACTTCATCAAGTCGGTTTCTCGTAAGAATGTTCTGTTTGAAAATTAGAAAATGTTCTAAGTTAGAAATCTTTTATATAATTTCTTCTCTGTTTAAATTTTGAAATTTGGTAGGAAAAATGAAGCAGTTGTCTGCTGCTGGTCGTTGGCTCTGTTGTCTGTCTCTCTAATTTTATTCCGTCCCACTTCGCTGAGAGAAACAATTAATTTAATTCCTCTCAGCTCCGTTTGGGCCGATAGGGAGCGAATCACAAACTCACGTTCATAGTGAGGTGCTTCTTAATTTTCCTATTGGCCGAGAAGGCAAGAGAATTAACTCTTTTTTATCTCACGGAAAAATTATTGAAACTCCAAAAAATAATAAAAATCTAAAAAGCTGAGAGCATCAATTATTGATTTCGTAGGCGCCTGTTTGCTGCTTTTCCCCTCTTCTAAAACCGCAACAATTATGGTTTTTTTGGGGGCTTTTTATGAGACTCTATTGTCTTTTCCCCTGAAGCAATCTGCTTCATCTTTATTGAACTTGGGGGGAAAGATCTGCATTGCAACTGTCAAAAGCAGAAGTAATTTAAATCAAAAGAAACTGTGGTTTTACAGGCCGCCTACGTTCAACAACGTACATTTTCTGTCCTGGATATAAGCGAGGAGATCCAGGCCTAAAGTTGTGTTATTTAAATAAGTCGAACTGAGTTGTTTAAATACTTGTGTACTGGTAGTCTGAATAAGCGCTAGTTTGTTTAGCGAGCGGCGAAAGAATGGTTAATTAGCGCCTAAATACGTTCGCTCTAATGCGGGATTAATTATCCGTTCATTTGTAACGGCTCTCGTAATACTACAGCTCACCACGATTTTAAGATAGAAAAGAAAATGATTAAAAGAAAGAAATATACTGCATCGTATATGATTTTATTGCGCTTGGGACATATGAATGAGTTACTACAAGTTCAGACAGTTTATTAAATTAATCGCAAAGGGGCGATAATGGTATGCTATAAAATTAATCGCAAAGGGCGATAATGTTGTGCTATATTAGTTTAAAAATTCTGGAGGCAAAATGACTGGGCTTGGCATCGGACTGTTACCATCGTCTTCGATCAAAAGAACCTCTTGTATATCGTCCTCAGTTGGTTCGTCCTTATCCATTGACTGTCGCTTTTTGTGCTTTTTAACCCTCCTTTTGAGCTCGGAAATTTTGGTTTTTTGTTCTTCGTTTTCCTTCATTAATTGTGTTATTTTCTTTCCTAGCTCCAGATTCTTTTCTCCAAGTTTTTTGTTGGCGTTTGTTATTTCTAGATGTTTCAAGGAGAACGTTTTTAACATAGTTTGTGCATTCGATTCGCTGGTTTTTTGGAGTTGATGGGCAACGACATATTGGTGCCGCCAATAGTCGTTAGGTAGTTGCTTCTCCTCAGGTGGTTTCTGTGACTCCATTTTTAGTTGTTCGAATTTCAGTTGCAATTCTTGCAACTCTGTTTCCTTTTGAAATAGTTCCTGCCTAAATGTGGTATTTTCCTCTATTAAACAACTGGTGTTGATATTTGATAGTTCTGGTATGGAAATAGCCTAGTTTCCATTGTTTTGTTGATTTTTTTCAGTTCGGATTCGAATTTGAACACGATGAGAGCCGTGACCCACAAATGCGAGCGCGCGTGTTAAAATGTTAACAAACGTTTTTCGAGATGTCAGCGGTTTTATGTAAATCTCATTGGCTGTGGTCTATCATGGGTTTAGGTTGATTTCAATAAAATTAGTTTGTGATTAAACTGACGTTTTCGTTCACTGATTTTCGTGTTTTTTCGGAAATTTTCAAATTTTTCTATTTTTGAATCATCAATGAGCTGCATTACGTAATTCTTGGTAGCCCTGAAAGCAAATTTGATTAGCAAAAAATAGCTCTCATACCAAAATTGATAGTGAAAATACTGTTGCACTTTCGGCTTATAGAGCACTATCTCTTCCGTGCCATCAAAATTTTTTAACTCTTTTTAATTTCCCTACTGATTAGGTGAGTCATTCTTGCGTAGCTGCTCACTGTATGCATGTCTTTTGAACTTGTTTTGATGCGAGAAATTTTTTTTTAATTTTGGCGATCACGTGTTTTCTCAGCTTGCCGTAATGAAAACCGTTTTTGAAAAAACAGTTTTTGCGTTGTTTGCTATGAAACATTCTCTATGTTCAGAGCAGTTGTTGTTTTGTTATTGCTCTTATTCTCCAATGTGTATTCATAACTCGTTTTTGGTTGATTGTTTTTGCAAGTGTTTGGGCCCATTGTATGTTCATGGGAGATCGTGTTTTGTTCCTTTATTTTGGCTTTATTTTTGCAGTTGGCTTTTAAGCCCAAGTTGATAAGGGACTCAAAACTCAGTCTTATTAACAATAATCTGCCAAATAGAAAGAGTAATTACACCAGTGCTATCGCAGCTCCACAAAGCAGTCGTAGATAAGAGATCGTTATCAATTATTAGCACGTTGCTTAAATAAGCGTAATTGTTGCATTCAATGTTCCCCTTTTGCGCCCAGCCAAAACAAAACAACTCTAGTTGCAAAGTTGTGCAATTTTGAGTTCAGTTTATTATCTGTGCCTACTAAAAAGAGCGATTCATTATCTCAATTGTTGTTGCTGTGTTTATTAGTTAATTTAAATTCCCCCTCGAGCAACACAAATACAGATTCATTAGAAAGCCTATTTTGCTGCAGTTTACTTGGATTTGGATTTCACTATTGGAATATGATCTCATCATTTGCGTGAGTCCATACTTATTAGTTGTCTAGATTGGAGAGATTTGAGACCACAGCGGTGAATTCACTCAGTAATTAGATTGGTTATAATTGCTTTTAGAATAAATTAACTTTCATAGTTTCCTATTCATTGTGTCACTATTTCGTTTTATTCTTTTGGCCAAAGTTATATTTTGTTGATTTATATATTTGTCATTTGAGAAGAGAAAGACATAGCCTAGAACTGTTGCTGCTGGTTTGTCAGGTTTGTAGCCAGAAACTGGTGCCATTAGTTTGTTCATTTGGATATACTCCCCCCCCCCCCCACTCCAATGTTTTTTTTATGACACACACGCACCAATTGTGTCTTATGTAGTACATTATTATGTAAAATTTCGCACGTTCTTAAGGGCGTTAAAGTTAAACCCCAGTGAGTTTTTTTTTGGGGGGGGGGGGGGGGGGGCAGAATAGATCCGTTCATTTCACACTACCTTCGTTATTATTTTTATGCCTCAATATCTCCATTGCCTTGCTATCTATCTCTCTCATGATGAACACGATTTTGAATCCAAAGACTGTTTTAAAACTGCAATCGCGTGAGTTATCGTAATCACTTCATAAACAGGTTCCAAGTTATCACTTCGAGCAATGATAAACTTAGCAACCTTAAATTTTGATCCTCAAATTATGAGGAGCCGATAGTCATTACAAGCGTTTACAAGCATCGTTTTGAGTAGATTCACTCAGTTTTATAACTGACTTCCAATTTTATATCTTAATACATTGTAAAGATAATCCCCCACACGACATTGGCGCATTTGGCCGTCTAACCAGTATAAAAACATTTTTGAGCGGTTTCGGAGAAAACCCGACGGAAAAGAACCACTTAATTTTAGATAGGAATTAAACCCCCACTTGACTTTTATCGAGCTGTGCATTTAGCGCGTTTGGCCATGCCTCGCGGGCCATGGCCATGACTTAGCGGCCCCTCTGACTTGATATGAAACTATCACAACCGAACAAATTATCACGACCAAAATTTAAATTTAAAATGGGGGTTTATTTCCTATCTAAGATTGTGGGTTTTTTGCGGGGGGTTTATTTCCTAGACACATTTTTGAGGGGTGAGAGCAGAGAGGTTGGTTACCTAGGGCGGTAACAAAACGGGAGAGTAAAATTCTAAACCTTATCGTTTTTGCAAATAATACAAAGCTTGAAGGCGCGTCAATTAACAATTTTTGCAGATAAAAAAAATGCCAGTAAAGTTTGAGATTTTACGATTTTTTTTTACTGCAAAGGGGTCTTAAATTGGTCAAAAAAATTTATTGAACGAACCAAAACTTGGAAATGTTTTCTGTTTTCATCTTTCAGTCTACTCTTGCAAAACTGTGCGGTTTTGTGCCATGAGAATGTTAGCTTTTATATTTCCTCGAATCAGTTTTTCGGCACTATCGAATGTCCTCATGGTTGTACGTTTTCCGTGCTCGAATACTGCTGCGAGCGAAAAATAGGAAAAAAAGCTTATTGGCTCTTTTTAGAGATATTTGATGTTATATTGAGATAACGAGAAGCAGATGTTCTATGGACAGGAGTGGCAAAGAACTTGACTTGAGTGGAAGCAATAGCTCCAGCAATGCAAAAACATTGGCAGACATCATAAAGGGAACTCATGAACAGCTGCGCGACTTGTTAGGTAATTATTCACTAGAACCACAATGTTTAATGGCAACTGTTACAGCAGCGAATTTGATGTGCTTACTCCGAGTAAAAAATATCAAATTTAGTGCTTGAAGAAATGCTGCTGATGTGCCTGAATAATTAATCAATTTCACTATAATTAGGGAAATCATTAAAAAAAATTCTATCTTATTAGTGGAAATGGAATCATTGCTACTTGTAAATCATACCATTAGTGTTAGACAATGGCTCAGCAGCCATTGGGACTTAATATGAATTATGATGAAGAACATCTGGCAACCGCTATCGATTTAATGTCACAATATTTTGCTTTAGAATTGCGATCGCCAGAACTACGACAATGAACCGTGATCTTGTTAACTGTAGCTCTGACCATTTTAGGTGAAGAGAGGGATTTCGAAGGTGTATGGCGCACTCATTTAAATGACTCTGTTGGTCGACAGGAATATGCACAGTCAATGTACAAACTTGCAACGCATTACTGGGAGGGAGGGGCTGAAAATTGCAGAGTAAAGTGGTGTCACGACATGCTAAGGAAGTACTACATGCAAACTGTCAACCAGTGGATCGAGAAAGACCTCAGGGTTGCATGCTGCGAATTGGACGCACTTGATTCAACAGAAGAATCGACAGAATATATTTCCATGAAGACACGGAATGATATGTCTACATCAATTCAAGAACATCGGGAATCAACTAATCTGAATCCTGACAACATATCAGTACATGAACCAGCATCTCAACCGAATTATACGCGTGGTTTTGTGAGAAAAATTGGTGCAAGCAGTCCAAATTTTGTTGACATGGTTCCAACGGATCCAAGTCAAAGGATGAGGATTAAACGAGTAAGAGAACAGTTCAAAACAGTAGCGACAGATCGGCAGTGTTTGGAGGCGCTTCGAAAGGAAGGAGCTAAACTACTGTTTGGTAGCAATTTTTCTGAACCTGACTTCGAACATAGGAAGCGGTTGTTAGACGTAGGCAGTTGTTACAATCCGTTTTCGAAGCTGAAAGATGAAAACCTCAATGTTATTGCCATTGATTTGACACCAGCCTGTGAGGTATGCATCAATATTTGTTTATATTCTGAATTCATTGTATGGATTGTTAATAGCCGCCCTCATCTTCTCAGCCGGCTATTATAGCGCTCCTATTTTTTACAATTCAAAGAATTTGAATTGTATTGGGGCGCTGTCTTTTTTTACGACTCGAAGAGGAGTATTGGTTTTCTTAAGGTTTTTTTTACGACTCGAAGAGGAGTATTGGTTTTCTTAAGGTTTTTTTTTTACCGGAAGTACTATTCGTTCAGACGATGTTTTGACGTAAAAGCGAAAGCGAGTAAAATTGCAGTGTGAACTAATTTTTTCTGAGCGAGAGAAGTTTTTTGATCATGCGCTGCGTTTAGTGAATGACTTTTTGACATTGAAAAGTAGTTTTTGACTGAATGGCACATATAGGTAACCGTTTTTAGCCGTTTTTTCGTCTAAGTGGCCTAGTTTTTTTGCTTGTAATTTGGTTTTTTGTAGAAATAATTTTTAATCGATGCTATGTTGAAATGTAAACCCGGGAAATTGTTAGCACAGTATTTTGCATAGCCTGAAATTGCGTTTCAAATGCGAAATTGGCACATATTTCTTGATTTTTTAGTTAATTTTTGGCTTTTTTTTCTATTAATTTCTTCATATTTGGATCTTTTAGCTGTTTTTTGTCAAAAATCAGTTAATATGGCAACTTCCCTTTGATAATTCATATACTCAATGCCTCTTTCTACCTCGATGTAATTTTGTTTCATAAAATTGTACATTTGCTAATCCGATTTTCGTAGTTTTTTGCCAATTTTTTTTCAGTTTTTTGTTTGTATTTTGCTTTTAATTACTAGAAATAGTATTTTGGGGAACATGAGGGACTTTAATTTTGTTTCAATAAAAATGCAATCATTTTTTGGTGTTAAGTTTTTGAAAAAACAGATAAATTTTTTTCATAAATGCAATCTTAAATATTTTTTGACCACTTTTTTGCAAAATGTTTCATTGTTTTGTATGTCTGAATTCTGCTTTTTCTTGTTTTATTCTGTTCAGCAAGCTGGATTTTTGTCTCGAATGACTCCTTGTCTTTTCTATGTCTCGAATGCTGATCAATGAAATGTACTCGTTTTTCTTGATTTTTTTTAAATTTGATTTTTAACTTTCAAAAATCAAGAATTGGTCTTTTTGTTACGGTGTTCCTAACATTGTGTCCATATTCTTCACATTCTCATTTTTATCATTCTAATTTTGTCCTGGCACCTACTTTTGTTTTTGTTATATTGATTTTTTCAGTTGTTAAAAAATTGAATGAATTCAGCTTTTTCTTAGATCTTGGTTTCTTCGGTTTGCAATTGATTTAATTCAAAGTAAGGAAGTACTGGGAGTTTGCTAGAAAGTCTTTTCCAACATTTCGACTTATTACTATTCATTGCAATTTTATTCCGGGCTGGGTATTGTTTTTAGACGATTGTTTGCCTTTGAATATTATTCCGTTGCTTTTGTTTTTCTATGATTTTAATTTTTGAATTAGTAGGAAATCTTGTTGTCTAGCATATATTCAACAAGGAAGAATTATGTATTATTTTTGTCTTAATTACCGTGATTAGAAATCTAATTGTAGTGGTTCTCTGATTCTTAAGTTTGAGCACTCTTTTTTGAATAATTTTGACTTTCCTGTCTTTTTTGAAAAGTTTTTATCTGTTTGCTTTCGCGATCTTTTTGAGTTTAGAATCATTAATTATCTGAGGGCAATTGATGGCCCTGTCAGCTTTGTCAGGCTATCAGTTTTTTTACCATCCTAAATATTTCAGACTTTTTTAACGTTACCAAACGTTTTCAATAATAAAATTTTGCTGCATTTTCTTTCTCTTGGTGACAGTGGTTTAAATTTCACCGATTTTTAGATCAGACCCGCGGAGGTAATGAGTTAATGGTTTCATACAAAAGGTAATGGCTTCAGCTTTTTTTGAAGTTTTGGTGCTTCGAGTGGCTTCCGGAATTCTTCCGGCTATGTTTTTAAGATCTGTTCACACATTTTCATGATTTAAGTCAAATTGGAGTAGTGATTTTGGTCACGCCGAAACAGGAAGTGCAGCGAAAAAGCGAGTGGTTTTGCGGCGTGAATCTTTTTCGCTCTAATTTTAAAGTAGAGTGAGAAAACGGTGTTTGAACAAAAATTCGGTTTCGCGGTAGTGGTTTTTTGTTCACATGCGGCAATTTCACTCTGATTTTTACTGTTTTTTTTCGATTTTTTGCACCGGATTTTTTTCTAAATGGTTTTCCCAATCCATTCACAGCTCATTCTAGACCTAGTTTTTTGTTTGAATTAAATTTTCATTTCTCGCTAGTGGTTTTTTGTTCACATGCAGCATTTTGACATTGATTTTCTGTTTTTTTTTTTTTTCATTTTTTTATCTGATTTTTTTAAAAATGGTTTTTTCAATTCACTCATAGTCCATTCTAGGTCTAGTTTTTCTGTTTAGTCAATGAAAATTCTTTGAATTGTACGCCAGAACTTGTCCTGCTATGTTTTTTTACTTCGTCGAACTTTTTTTCGCTTTACCATTTTGCCGCTTTTTCGACATTTTGCGTGAAATCTTTTTGACTTCTGTAGGCTATTTTCTCTCTTCTCTCATTCTGCTAAAATTGAATTTGAACATCAATTGCTCAGCAAAGGAATTCAAAATGAACCGAGTCAGTATAAAAAATTGAAGTCAGAAATAGAAACGGGTTTAACCCATAAAGCCCAATTTTAGATGCCCGCTATTTAAATGTTGTTCCTATAAGTCTTAGTTACCATCTCTTATGCTTATTGGTATTGATAGTAGCCCCTGTAGCCTCTCTCTAAGAAACAGAAGTATGTTCAACTACGAAATGCCATCAAAATAAATCGGACTTAAAAAATGTTTTTGTACAAAAATCTTTTTTTCGATATCTTCTATTCTTTCAATCCCAATCATGCTTATTGGAATCAACGGCGGCTATTTTCCGGCAATCTGCCGGGTATGTTTGATGTTTAAGTTCACTCAAATGGGCTAATACGTCTCAGAAAGGAAATTTTGCCAGCGTATTCAAACCTTAACTGTGCCTGCTATTAAACTCCAAACACAATTAAAAAGGAATACATTGCATTTTTGACGTTGCACACGTTGCATAATATTTCTTAAGTTGTAGCGTTCGGAGAAAAGACTGCCTGAAATACTAAATGAAGACAGTGGTACTTTGTCCGTTAAAAATATTACAAAGACAACACCTGTTTTTTCGATTTCGTTCATTTTGGTAGGCAATTAATACTTCGAACGTAAACAGCCCAAATTTTTCATAAAAGAAAAATCGTTACTATTTTTGCAGGTTGAACTTGTTTTTTTTATTGGGTATCTTTTTTGTTTTGGCTATCTCGCTTCCGACAGACTATTGAGTCGGAAATTTTTAATAAGTTTTGGCCAATGTTTAGCTGCCAGGAAATTTTTCGGACGCAAATTTTGTAGATTTTAAGGAAAAATGTCTACCCTTAACTGTGCCTGCTATTAAACTCCAGGTCTAATTAAAAAGCAAACATAGCTTTGTTGGCATTTTAAATAGTTTTTAATCAGAAGCCACGAGTTTCAAGAAAAGACTGCCTGAAGTACTAAATGAAGACTGTGAATAAAAAGTAAATTTTCAAGGGAATAAAAAGTCCGCCTATATATGCTAGTCGGAAGAAGGCTGCAACAAATTACGTTTTTCTCACGACGCTAACATCAGCTTCTTGCGCGAATCGTTCAATCGCACATGACTTATCCCACTCAAAATGACCTTCCCTCGATCTCAAATTGATTTTTGTTCACTTTGATGGAGGAGTTGAGGTCAGATGATATCCAGTTGAAAGTTATTTGAAGGCAGCTTTACCTTGTATAAGACTAGATCAATTAGAGATTAGAACAACAAACTTTTTAAAAGTTTCTTTCGGTCTCAAATCTTCTCAATGATAATTTAAAACTAGGTTTCTAAGAGCTATGGAAGTTTTTTCTGGCAGCTTCCACCTATATTTATTAATTTTGACATTCTAAAGTTCTTGACGTCCTTATTTTGCAGACCTTATTCTTGGCGATTTTGACGAACTTCGTTTAAAGGGGGGGGGGGTTCAAAAATTACATGCCGTAAACTGTAAGTCCACGTTTTGAATTGGATATGAATGGAAGTGTTTCATATCAAGCCTGAATAACTTTTATTCAACCCGAATATCATTTGGCTTGTACCTGTGCTGATTTTTTGTTATTGTTAATTGCTCTCGAACGAAGTTTGAGGCAATTATTGTAAACGTGCTGGTCTTTTTATAAGCAAAATTTTTGTGTGACCTTTTCTAGAATATTCTATGACTTTTCAAGTGGATTTTTCAAGCTTCACTTCAATTGTTTTCATTCTGAAATGAAGGTTGTGGGTAATATAAAATAGATTGATAGCGGCTGAATAACGACGCGGTTGTAGCTTAGTGGATAAGATTACTGACTGCTACCCTGGAGGTGCGAACACTTCGCGGGTTGGAACACCTATCAGCTCCCAGTTTTTGCACCCAAAAAATTTCTAAGCTGCATTAAATTGCACCCCGCTTGTTCTTTTTGTCAGGATTGTTTCACCGTGTTATGAATTCACCGTTATGAATTCATGTTATTAATTAACCGTTGGTTGTCAGTCAGTTAAACTCCGTGCCTTGCACTTTGAACTTTCCTCCTCAAACTTTCGTAGTGTCACTTTTTCAAACGCTTCTAAGACCTTAAAACAGCATTTTCCATTCTTGCCTTTTCAGAGGGAAGTTTTCAGAGAAGGTCACTTTTCGCTCTTGCTGTTCTTTTTTGTTCATTTCGCACTTGTGTATATTTGTTGTATACCCGAAATGTCAAACTTTTTGCCAAATAACTTTTTGCTCAGTTTGGTCTAAAGTAAATTGCCACAGTAAGGAAGCGAATGGAACGTAATACTATAGCAATTTTTAATTTCGATTTGTGACAACATCAAAAATTATTTTGAGACCCTTCGCTTTTTTATTTAGCTTGATGTCAGACTTTCTGTCAACTGTTCTTGTTTGCAAATTATCTTTTTGTAAGAACTTTTAAATAAGTGAGGCAGATGCTCTATTATTGTTTTTAGTACAGACGGTGTACCAGGCGGACTTTGTGAACACTCCCATTAGCTGCGACTGTTACTGTTTCGACGAATCTGAACGTAGTTCTAAAAAGGAACGATCAGTTCAATGTTTACCCGAATTATATTTCGATGTTATTACATTCTGCTTGTTATTGAGCTACATTCCCTCACCCAAAGAGCGACTCAATTTCTGTTCAAAAGCGCGAAAATTGCTCAAGTTCAATGGTTTGTTACTCATCACTGAAACACAAAGTGTGACGCCGCATAATAACTTGATGTTGATGAAACAGTGGAAATGCGAAATCGAAAATCTCGGGTTCCGTAGGATAGCGTACGAGAATCAGACTCACATACATGCCATGGCTTTTAGAAAAGTACCTTTATGGTTGCGAAGATGTTCGTTTGAAGGCAATGATTTGCCGAGAACGAAATTGAACAAACGACCTATATACACTTTGCAGGGGGGATTGTCAATTAATCAGGATTGTCAGAAGCAGGCTAAAAAGAGGCAGGCAAGTGAGATAGTGTTGGGAGAACATGGCGTGTCTGATTGTGGCAATGATGGCGAGAGTGTGAAGGGAGATAAATTTAGTTGGGGTAATGGACATGGCCTAATGGCCACCACCACTGCTCAATTGGACATCAATGGGAAGCGGGCAAGGCTGATGGTGGATGGAACGGAGGAGGAGGAGGAGAGATTGTTGGGAGCGGGCAGCTAAATGGGACTAATTTTGGCTTGGATTCCATTGGGATATTATACGCTCGGAGGCATTTGTGTTGTGGGCACCACGCTCAACTGAATGCGCGGGAGAGAAAGAAGAGAATTGTGGATAGAGAGAAGAAGAATGGATTGTGCCCTAACCTCCTCCTCTTTTAGCACAGTCTTCCCAACAAAGCATCACCACAACTGCCATCAGCATAACTACACAGACGAGGTTAGGGCTTCTTCATCTACAGTCTTGTGCATTCTACGTAACCCACTTTTTTCTATCTATCGCTTGTACGCGTTCTATTTCTGTGTGTGGACGTGTCTAGCATTGATGGGGTTGTTGTTGCTGTTTCCTATTTATTCTTTTTTGCGACTAATGTGAGCGTGTCTGAGAATTCAGTCGCACCTATTACGTCACTCTCAATGATTTGAGTTGGGCCGTGGCGGGCACAGCAGGAGTAGAGCAGATAAGGTAGTTAAATATACACATGCAAATGTGAATTATTAAGAGATTGTATAATCAAATGAGAGAACGAGAGAGAGGGAGAGAGAGAGAGAGGGAGAGGGTGCATGGAATAATAGTGTGGTTGCCATGGAAAGAGTGGTTGGTGCTTAATGGGGATATTTTTACTTATGGTTATTACTGAGTTATTACTGCTCCTCTATGATACGTATGCGAGTTGTGTTTGCTTGAAAAGACTATATAGTGAAGCACAGGGAGAATAGGGCACAACATGTATGTATAAATGTATGTGTGTAAGTGTATGAGCACCTGAAGTAAGAGTGATATGTACTTATAGGGGTTATATTTGGAATAACAAAATAATCAAATATCCCCTATTTGTGCATATGCCTCTAATCGGTGCACGAAACACACACTCACGCTAACTGCCCTTCTGCTAACACTACCTATACTACTACTTAATACTACCACCACTACTGCTACTTCTACTAGTAGTCACCCCGTGTTAACCTACAACCCCCCTCCCTCTCGCTTACCTTTACTTTCAACACTCAGCCTTATTTCAAATATCCAAGTAAATATTCCATGTCGCTTAAAACTAAAAAGCCTGTATCCCTAATATTAGTTACAAGCAAAATCCATAACTTAATGCAGTTATAGCTAAGATAGATAGATAGACGTTGTTAGCGACTATTGGGTTGCAGAGACTAACTCCTAAACTGCGGCTACTATGTGTGGCTCTTTCTATCCACGGCACCCCCCATCCTGCTTTGTTTTGCGCAGTTCCTTTCATTTGTGTTCTAAATCCCATTTTCCCCTCTAACTAACCCACGCGGCTACTTTACTACTACTGGGCATTCGTGTGATTGAGCACCGCCACCACCGCACAGTTCTTTCTCCATTCTTTGCTTGCGTATTCTATTCTAGCTATGTTTGTTGTATTATATATAGACTGCTAAAGAAAGTGAGTAGTTATCGATCGATCGATGGGTAGCCACGCAACGAGACCCACACTAAACATAGCAAGTGCGGCGCTTGTTTCCTTCCCCCGTTCTTGTCTTCCCAAAATATTCATTCCTATTTCTTCCTTTCTTTCCCTTCCCCCGTCCCTTGTTATCCTCATTGCGAAATTGTTCTGGTTACTCTTTCCACAACTCACACAAAATAGAACGCCGCGTGTACTCTTGTCAAATATAGAAGCGCCGAGATTATTCCCAAATTTTCCATTGGACCTTTCAAAGTACAACTAGTGGCTGTAGGAACAGTATTGGCTCTTGTGTGATTAAGTAGTGTGTTGTTAGTTGAACCAGTTGTAGTAGTAGTAGTTGTTGTGTTGTGTGTGATTTATTTCTACATTGGAAAGATATACTGTGAGCCCAGCTAGCTTTTTCCAACTCTGGTTGCATTATACAAGTAGCTATACATAGCTAGCTACCTTCAACATAACACACACATATATAAACTCACCACTTACACTCACTACCTTGGCTATTTTCATTTCCACTCTTATTTCTCCTTTATTCGCTCCCTTGCCGCTCTTAAAACAGCTACCTTTAGTATAGCCAGAGATTTTGTGTGCATTTGCAATGCGAAAAGAGAGAACAATTTACAGCAAAAATACTGTGGAACATAAGTAACGTTGGCCAGAGTTGGGAGCTGACAGTTTGTGCCAAATCGGTTTGAATTTGAACCTCTATTGCAATCTTGCTAAATTGACTGAAATTGTAAAAATCATCAGACCAGTCTCCCGAAAACCACTTAACCCCCTCCCCCTTTCACCTGGCACTGTTCTATTGCGTGTTCCATTCTGCGCTGTTATAGAAATCCCCCATAACTATGCCACACAACAGAAATACATTCACGTATGAATTCATACCATTGTCAGTTGAGTGCCTGTGTTAGTCGAGATTGCGCATAACAGTTCTTCTTTCTATTTCATTCCTTTCTTTTCCTTTTTGGTTGTAGCTGACACTTGCTCTTCGCTTCTGTCTCTGCGGAATGTTAGTTGCGTCAAATTCACCAACCAACCAACCGAACCATGGTCTATACTTGATCTATCCCTCTCTCATACACATTTGCATACTGTCGTTACGGCCAGCTATCTGGCTGTGGGTTACAGCTCTGGCTATGGTTAGCTGCGCGATATCTTAAGGGATTGCCTTTCAATTCATTTCGTTCCTTTTCCTCTTAGAGTAGCAACAATAACACCACCACCATTTTCCTTCATTCATTCACTCACTTTCCATTCCTGCATTTGCTGCTGCTGTGGCTGTGATCCATGTTTCTTTATTTCATTTTATACAGTAAGGAGCACAAAGTAGCCCTCAATTGAGATCCCAGTTGGGCTTGCCTCTTTACCCCCCCCCCCCTCTCCCCTCCCATTCGATCCCTCTGCTCTTTCTTTCTGGCGTTGGTGGTTGTTGAGCTAACTTAACTTCACTCACAGGTAATGATTAACACTTTTATTTACAGGCTTACCTCTCTCTCGCTCTCTTTCTAGCTCTGATAAAATTCTTCATTCAATGTGACTACTTTTGCACACTCACACTACTGCTCTACTTTTGCTCAACGAAGCCTTCAAAACTTGAACAACAACTTTTCTACATTCGAATAACTTTGTGCCCACCTTTTCTCGCTTTCACCCTGCTGGTTGTGTAAAAAGTTCCACCAGATATATAGCCAGTACACATTATTCTGCTTAAACTTATCTATCTTAATGCTCTTTTTCAACGAGGAGCTAACCCGCCCTCCTCGTTTCTGGCCCGTGAGATCCACTAATCGTATCCTGACATACCCGCCCACAATCCCCCTTCACCCGCTTATCCCTCATGAAACAGGATAGCATGGGTTAGTTACATGATCAATTGTAGTCCCCCTGATCCTGTTGTAGCCACATAAGTGGAGTGTTAACTCTGCTATCTAATGTGCCCGATGCTTTTTTGCTGCCTTGTCAGTTGAAATGAGTGATATGTACTTATAGGGGTTAGTAGACTCAACTGATCTCTGTCAGAAACCACAACCACGACTGGACCACACCACATTTGTAGCGTCTACCACTGTGACTGTTCTCTATCAATAGATGATACACACAGGTAGATTGGTCGGTGATGGGATGGTTGGTTGGTTGTATTCTGAACAGTAATCTAACCCCTCTATGTGCATATTCCTATCCAATAGACACGATAACCATACTCTAAAACCCCATAACCTGTCCCGCTTTCAGCGAAGTTCTTACACTGTAAATAGTTATGCATATGGCTTATCTAACTGCTTTTCCTTATTTACATCACGACCAGGTTCGTACCATTTTAATAATTTTTCTGTTCCTTCTCAAATAATAGTAGTTAACTATAGTTCGGAAGGTTTAGATTTATGGTAGCTTAGAGAAGGTTGGAACTTTGAGCCTCAATACAGGTACCATATCATTTTTTAGAAATCATTTGAAGCAATTAAAAAAGTTGCAATATTTTGAATTATGTTAACATGCACTTTTAAGCTTGTGATATGTACTTATAAGGGTTGTGTGTAAAAAGGTGAATGTTCTGAAGAACTAAGCCAATTAACAACCCTTGTTGGTGCATATTTCTGGCTCAAGTGTACGACATAACATACCCTTCACTCCCTCTGCTCTGCCCTTTGTTGATCAATTATTCGTGATCACCTCTGTTGTGTTCTGATTGGCACTATCAGTTAAACTGCCTCCAAACTTTGAATGATTGGACTAGGCATGATAAATAACTGTCGAATGGAAAAGCCACATGTTTCAGACTAACACCTCATCCGAAACGGAATCGCAAAAGACAACTTATGAGCATAGAGAGAATTCGAAGAAATGGATATGAGGAAATATTTCAGTATTATCTGTTTTGGTGCTTCACATTTTTATCTCTATTATTATCCATTCTTGAATCACATCGGGTTTCCTTTGATTTTATTATCCTCGAAGCAAGTTTATAATTTCGGAGACAATTAAGTATTTCTCACGCTAGTTTTCTTGTTAGTTAACTAAACTCGACGTGTAGTAGTTGCTAATCTCTACTGACAATAAGGTCTGTAAGGGTCAGAGCTTAACAAAACGGTCGCAAGAAATTGCTTTAGGAAAACCATTTTTATAAAAAAATAACCGCCATGATAGCTGTGTCAATTTTTCCAGGAAACGAACGTAAATTTCAAAATCACACCAAGAATTTGGAAGTACAAAGCCGTACCTAATGCTCTAGTCTGTTTAATTGCTGCAAGAGCAATATTTGAGCCGAACTTTTACTGGTCCTCTAGTTTCCAAGACTGGAAGAGGATTGTTGGTTTTAAGTTTTGACGACGTGTTGTTACGGTGGTGTTTTCAATTGCTCTCGAACGATCCCTCTGGGCTCTGGATTTTTGCTCCGCGTGTCGTTCGAGAGCAATTTGTTCGACGTTAGTTGGTTCATGTTTTTCAAAGGGGTTCAGTTTTTATTAGAAGGTTTTTCAAAGTACAATTCTATTTGTTTCGAGCTTTTTTTAAATTGCTCACGAACAAAGTTTGAAGCAATTATTGTAAACGTGTTTTTTTTTTCAAAATTTTCGGATGACCGTTTTATTCTGAAAAAGTTTTCGTTTTCACCTCTTGATGCTTTTCAAGCTTGACTTCTTGATGTTTTTGCTTGACCTAACTTGATCATATTGAAAAATTAAGTATGCATTGCAAAATTAAGTGATTTTAAACTTAGAGATTCTAAGTGACTGATAGCCGAGTGGTAATTGCTGCAGTCTAGCACGGAGCTGGTGGGTTCGAATCCCTCGCTGGTCGGATTTTTTGCACCCATGAAGAAAACGGACGAGGACATCACCCTCTGAGATCAGGACATTGTACTAATGAAGTTCTCACGAAAAAAATTCACTCGTAACTTTTCGAACCGTTGCACTTTCCTTCGCCTATTATATAATAAAATATATTTTTTAATCAAAAATGTATTTATCAAACAAATCCAATTTTATAAAAGTTCACTTAAAATTGTAACTTGCATAATTTTTGGAAATTTGCAATAAAAAAGTCCGAATTACATACTAAAAATTCACAACTTGATAGCAAAACACATATGTTAGTTTTACATGCGAATGCTTGGCAGCATAATTTCCACTTGTTTTACTTCGGTGTTAAATACTATAATGTTTTTGTTCGCTTCTATAAAATTTCCACTTACTATTCCTAAATATTGCCTTGGTCAGTTGGTTTTATTAAATATTGGCATTGGCAGGAACTGAAATTTACTGATTTATTTTTCAACCAAGGTTGCATATTTTTTCTTGTTTGCAATTGAGGCCTGAGATTTTGAGTTTCCCGTATCTGCTTCGATTGTGCTGCTTACTCGTTTTTACCTTAAGACGACGTGCTCGATTAGAGCTTTTTGCGGTTTGATTTGTGGGCTTTACTATTTTTGATTTAATTCGTTATGTTAATTTCGTTGCTATCATTTGGGTCTTTAGGTCATTCAAATTGGACATTTATTATTTGGGCAAAAGGAAAGATTTTTGCATAATCCAATCGATCTTCAGATTTCTAAGCAGTTGAACGCAATTGGTAGCAATTATTACAAAGGGTACAATCGAATTGTGGCAAAAGTAGTTTTGTTTTAAATAGTTCTCAGCCGGCCATTATTTTCGTTGTTTTTTTTTTACAATCCAATGAAATTTTTCGTATTTGTGCTTTGTCGTATTTGTGCTTTGTCGTATTTGTGCTTCGTCGTATTTGTGCTACAATCAAAAGAATTTGAATGATATTGGTGCTGTTTGTATATCGATCCAGAGAATTAGGATTGTATTGGTACTTGTTTATTTTTGAGACCTTCAAACATCTTTTGATGACTTTCAAAACGGTGTAAACAGGCAGGCGTTAAGTTGCATTTAGTACTTAAGCTGGGTTTAGTAGTCGTTGAAATGATTATTGTGGTGAATTTAGCTGGGAAGGCCTAAATTTAAAGTGAAAAGATCGCTTTTGTTTCGGTTCTTAGGGATATTATAACTTTAATGAAGCCTGAATTTAAAAATAATTGTATTTGTCTTAAGACACGAAGCTGCGGAGGTACAAAAATTTTTCCTTAATCAATTGTAATGTTTCATTGAAGTTATTCTGAACTTGGCGTTGTTAATAGTTGTTTTTGTCTTTCAACTGTGTTGGTCCATATTGCTTTTAAATGTTTTGTGTTGGTCCATAATGCTTGCATTGAGTAGCAGAGCCGACATACTCCTACTCAATTGAACTCCTGCAAAATCTTTATTGTTGATATTTCTGCAGTACTAAATTGATAATTGTACGAAACTAAAGTTTGCTGAATTAATGAATCGAAGCTAAATTTAATCAGCAGTAGTACTTACCCGAAATCGACGATTTTGCAATTTTATGAACAGATTTCAATTTTTACGGAGACGTGTATTAGCTTTAGCTTTGAACGTTTCTCTGAAAAGATATAACTGGCAGATAAAATGGCCCCGACTTAAAATTGCGATAATCTTGTTCAAATGGTGAATTTGCCAAAGCCAGGATGAATCGTGCCAGAAAGGATTAAAATGATCAGATCAGGTTTCGAGAGAAAATCCTACCTTTCTTTGTCGTTGTTGAGCTCCGCCCTCATCTATATTTTTGACTTAACTGTCTTTTGACTTATATTTTTGCAAAGTGTTAATCAAAAATAGAGGTTTGAGTTTAAAAAAATCACCTAGTTTAAAAAAGCACCTAGTAACAACGTCAATACGCAATCAGATAAAACCTTAGCATCAGTGAATAACTTTTTCCTAACTATAGAGCAGACGGAAATTTTCCGTAATGAGACCAGGTATCAAGTTGACAAAAAGAAGTAATGAGGTGGAATTCAAAAATCAACATTTTTTCAAACCGAATAATTTCAAAAAGTCTTAAAAATCACTAGCTGTCAACAAAATAATTCTTGATAAGTTTACTTAACAGTTATAATGAAACCAATAGGACCTGTTTTTGGTATGATTAAGCCATAGCAACAAATTACAAACATTGCGAAAACACAAGTTAGCGAAGCCAGTATATTTATTAGCTATTATCTGAATATTGTATTTTTATTTCCATTTCTATTTTTACAAATTCAGCTTAAATTATTCTGAAGTAGTAAATAATTTCAATTGGGCCACACTTGAAAATCACCAGGAACTGTTAATACGCGACTGCTAAAGGAAAAGAAAAAGAAACACAAAAATACATCTCACAACTTTTTATGAAAACGCATATTTTCCAAGAAACAAAACATCAGTTACGTCATAATATCAGTAAACATGTTGATTTTTAGAATACAGGGAACTTTATGGGACATCTCATTGATGTGAAAACAAATGTGAACAAATACATTAAAACCACGAAGTTTTTAAGAAAAAACGTAGTATCAACGCCAGTAAATTCAATAAATTTCAATGGAAGCTAATAAATACGCTAAGTTATGCCTCGGTGAGACAACAAGGTTGTATGTCATTTATAAGTACTCAATATGACATTACAATAAGTCATCGACTATGAAAACCAACAAATACAGGAAAACTCTAAAGTTTAAGTAGAAAAGTTCGAGAAAAAATAGTCGAAGCCATTTAAAATATAAGCTTTTCTCTGAAAACTTTGTATTGTCCATAGAATGCAACTAAGCCAATGCAACTATCAATATTAGGATATTGTGTAAAGATTCCAAAAGGAACCAAAATTACGAAAAAAATGCAAAATTTTTTTCAAAAAAATCATGAACCGTGCATCGAAGTCCAATATCTAGTAGTTAAAACCGCTAACTATATTGATTTCAGTTGAATAAGAAAAAAAGAGGTTCCTGTAATTGCTCAGACTGACTTACTTTTCTGGTAAATTAGTTTAAGATTGGTTAATGTTAAAAAAAATTCCCGAAAGACCATTTTTAATTAGTCTTAACAGACATTAAATTCAATGGCTTTCATTGGAAGTCAATAGACACGCTCATTTATGCCTCGATTGGAGGACAAGGATGTTTGTCATACATAGGTAATCAATAGCACATCACAATAAGTCTTATGACTATGGAAACAGCAACAACAAATACAAGAAAAGCGAAAAATTCAGTAAAATAGAAGAAAGTGTCGGAACCATTTAAACCATAAGATTTTCTCTGAAATATTTATCCAAGATCCAATGAACCTCCTCTCTAAGCCATTGGAGATATTAAGATCAGGATAATATACAATTTCAAGAGGAACCAATAACAAGAAAATATCCAAAAAGTTTTAAAAAAAAATTTTGTGAAGAAATCGTGTGGCATTGAAGTCATATAACAAATAGTAAGAAGATGGAACCGCTAAGCAGATTATTTTTGGCTTCAACAGAAAGGAAGGGGGTCCTGTGATTACTGAGATTGACTTAAAATTCACGAAAATACGTTTATGATTGGTGTATGATAAAAAACTCGAAATTTTTTTTTAAAATCCTAACATCTATTAGCTGTCCGCTCAAAGCTCTAGATAAGTTAACCTAATGCTCATCACGATTTCTATTACAGTTTTAGTCAACGAGTTTATGCCATAGGACTCCAAAGTTTAGTAAAACCTCAAAAAGGAAATCAAAATTCCATTTAAAATTACAAAAACTCGAAGCCAAAAAACACGAACAGTTCCTTGAAAACAAGTTTTTTGTTGATTAGGCTTCAGTGGACTTTAAATCAGGTTTGTTATAACCTCGATATGAAAGATGACTAGTCTGTGGTTCACTTCAAAAAAATTTGAAAAGTTTTCTAGAAAAAGCTCTCAGATAGATTCGATTTTTTTGATAGTAAACTTCCCTACGAGACCAGAACTAGTCTTTTTTTCTCGCCTTTCGTCTTTTAGGAATCCAAAATTATTTCATTTTGTGGCGTGAAATGTAATTTAATATTAACATTTTTAATAAAAAAGATCCTAATTTGATGAAAAATTACACTAAAAGTGAACAAAGTCATGGCAAACATCCGGTGTTCACACAAAACTTCAATCCTCGATAACTCCTCGAAAAAAAAAACGAAATTCAGAAAAAATCTTTTTAGTTACGAAGTCTACGCTGGACGAGCTTTTTAATGATACCACTCACATTTCTCTATGTTCAATATATCGATCGGCCAAAATTGTCTGAACAAAAAAACCCATTTGAGTATATAGTTCCTCCCCCCACAAGTGGGGTAGGAACAAAAAAGATTTTGAACAACTTCTTTGTTAGTCGCGCTTCATAGAGGGCTTGTTGAAATTGTTGAATTTTGTCAGGACGGGTTTTTGACATTTAGAAGTGAAAATATAGTACGTACCATAATGAAGCAACAACACGGAAAAACTTATCAGGACAATGTCTGAAAAGAAATGTTGGACAGATACTATCAGTTCAAGGTTTCTGATCTTTAGGCCTCCCCCTCAGTCGGTTAGCTCTTTTGGAGGTCATTTCATCATCAATTTAGCTTTTCCGTAACCCAATGTTTATCGAATCTCTTCTTGAAATAATCTAAACAATCGCTTCGGGTGGCTTCTTGCTGTAGATCATTCCATTCTTTCGGGTCTTTGACTGTGAAGAATTTTTTTTATTAACAATTCTGAAGTATCAGTAGATGTTTCTTTCTACTCTCTGTTATTCCTATCTAACATTCCTTTGCCAGCTTTAGGATATGTTCTCTTCGTTAAGATATTGCCAGGCGTCTCAGTCTTTCTTCGTTTGGACCCGATCGACCGTACAAGCATTGTTGTCCTCCTTTGCACCTTTTGGATGATTTGGTTAGCTTTCTGAGGCATGAATTCCAAACTTCGGCTGCATAATCAAGATGAGGTTGTACCACAGCTGTGTAGAGCTTGGTAAACACTTTCAGAGGCCGTTTCTTGAATGACATTGAGATTACAAAAGGGCAGAAAGTTCCAGAATTGTGTGCATAACTCAGTTTTGTGAGCCTTAAAATTGGGAAAATTTTTAAATATCGAGCTCTTGCCAAAGCCAGGATTAATCCTTGTTGCAAAGTTAATAAATTATCAGTTTATAGAGCTTTGCAACAAGCTCAGCAAATGGTTTTCCTTGTTCATACCCGGAAAAGGGATTAATCCTTGTTCCAAATCTGTAATAATTATCATGTTTCAGATTTCCTAATTCTCAACTGAAAGTACCAATTCCCGCCTTTATGTTCACTATCCCGCCTTTACCTTGATTTTAGGCAATTTTTCAAGCTTTTTTCGGACCGTTTTAGCAAATTTTAGTGTTACTTTAAGCAAAAGAGATTTTTAATTTGACACATTGAAAAACAGGTGAACAGATTCAGAAACCTTAATTTAAGGTTCAATGCTACCTACAGACAGATAAACGTACTGGCTATGAAGGTAGAATTCAGAAAAGAAGATACTCAGAAGTATTGAATAATTTGTCCCGTTATTGGAGGAATGAAGAAAGATTTTCAACAATGCTCATTTTTTTAATGTCTTCGAAGCTCCTCATTTATTAATGTCTTCAAAACACTGAAATTTAGAGAATCTCGTTAAGGATGATCGTTAATGTGCATTCGCACATAAATTTATAATATTAAATTTGATATATATTTTCACTTTAAAATGAGCAACTCGACCGTATTTACTTTCAAAAGTATTAAAAAGTATTAGTTCATGCTTTCTAAATTAAGCTTTGATTTAGAAAGCATGAACTACTATTTTAATATGAAAATTACTTCTGCTTCATTTGGTAACTCTGCTTCCTTTGGTACACAGTTAGCCCAAAAATAAGATGAGCGCGTCCGAAGCCTTAAGGAGGAACATAGAAAAAACCAAAAATTGAAGTATTTTTAAAAAATTGGTGTATGAACGAAAAGAAAGTCGCCAAAGCAAATAACTGTGGTGGAGTAAAAATGGCGCATTAGATTGATGAGATGTGCAAATATTAAGAAAGCCAGTCAGGACAAACAGCAAAATCAAACAACAGCAACAACAAAAATTAATTACATCAAAAACTTCATGTCCGTTTTAAAAAATAAAACTTAACAAAGTCAAAATAGCGTCAGATAAAACTGATATTAAACAAAATAACTTGTTATTCACCAGAAAAGATAAGGGAGTAGTCAATAAAAAGGCTTGGTAACAATTAGACAATAAAGAACAGAAACAGTAAAGTTGAAAAATTCGCTTATTTTAAAAAAAAAATTAATTTCGAAATAATGAAAACCATTAGAAATCAAATAAAATATCCCAAAGGTGTACAATTACCAGTGCTTCAATAGAGGGAATTAAGAGCTGCGGTATTCAATTTTTTCTACGCGGTTACAAAAAGAACAAAGACAACAAACAAAAAATCAAATAAAACTTGGCAGAAAACGCTTTCGAAATCGTAAAGCCATACTATGGCCATCAAAATGTGTTCAATTGCACTTTCTGCAACCACCGATAATGTATTATGTGACCTCTCGTTAATGAAGCTAGGTAACAAGTAGACAAAATGGAAAACAAAATGTAAAAATAAGTAACACTTTTATTTTTTTTTTCGAAAAAAATTGTTTCCAAAGACATGAACGCCATTAATTACAGAATAAAAGAATTAGGTTCGTGTCTTCTTCCAAAAAAAGTCCATGATAATTGCAATTATCCAGAATATGTCTTATGCCTACAAAAAGATCGTCAAACATGACAAAAATCAAAAATTAATTTACTTTTTTTTTAAGTGTCGAAGCCTGTAAAGTCAACGAATTCTTTAAAAACATTAGATTGTGTGACACTAATCCCCTTTTGAAACCTTCCTTTGACAACAATAATGTCATGATTGGCCTGTAATTAACAAGAAAAGATAACAAACAGACAATAAAAGGAACAAAATTTCGAAGTTAAAAAGTTTTTTTTAATTTGGAAACCAATTGTTTTCATAGTCATGAAAGTTATCAGCTATCTACTAAAATCAGAATATCGTCTCATCTATTCTTCCATGAAAAGGCAATGAAACCGGGTCATTGTACTGTAAAATTTAATGCGACTAAAAAGACGAAGTAAAAACGGCAGTTAAAGACCATTTAAAAAAATCAATTAATTCTTCGAGAAAGTAGTGTCGAAAATCATAATCTATATCTTCAAACATTTTGATAACATCAATTGTGCCTTATTTTGAAAGCCAATAATGTGATATATGAACTTTCAATAACGTGATAATGTGACAAAACTAGAAAACGTGAAAAATGGGCAAATACCTAAAAAGTAAGAAATTTTGAAATCTAGTTGTATCAAAGCCAGTAGCCATAACTTGAGGCGTAAAACCGCAATAAAAATTGAATTTGATTTCAATAGAAAGAAAAAGCATTCTTTCATTGCAGACAATAAGATACAAGGCGACCAAAGAAAGAGAAAAATAGAGGCAAAAGTTCAATAAGTCATTATTTATTAGAAAATCAAATCTTTTAAAAGTCAAAACGACCATAAGCTTTCAAGTAATCAACTAGATAAAATAATGTGGAGCTAATTAGGAACCCAATTGGAACTATCATTAGTGAGCTTTTTTGACATGTTCTGTTATTTAATTATTGTAGAAGAGATCGAATTTTTTTTTATAAAAAAGACCGACTGTTTACAATCCGAATTATTTTTTGATTATACCAGTTCAAGATTGGTCAAAACTAGCCCTGCTAATGCTGTTTGTTCTTTAAGAACACTTAATTATTCGAATGTTACAGATATTGATTTTTTGTTAGTTGAAAAATCAAAAATAGATGCTGCGTTTTTGATAATCAACGAATAAATTTAGCAAAAAACGGCGAAGTTTTAATTACAGAGCACTCTCAACGGAATTTAAAGTAAATAAAATCCCATTTTGAATCTACAAAATTGTGTTTGGGTCTGTTTTTCCTGTAAATTTATTCAAAATGGACTAAGGAAACTTATTTCGTGCTGTTTTTGAAGAAAAAGTCTTAATTTTGAAATATTTAGCCAGAATTTTTGACAAAAAAATAAAAAAAAATGCCTACAATATTTTTTTGATTTTGTTTTTATAAATAAAAATCAACAACACTTTCAAAAAATTTTTTTAAATTTTAGCAAAATAGGCGAAGTTTTATTCAAAAATTCCGGAAAAAGTGAATAAATTCTCGCCGGGATTCACACTATTTGGACAAGCTTTCTAATGATACCAGTCTCAACTCTCTACGATGAATATATCGATCGGCCGAAATTAACTGAACAAAAAAAAACCCGTTTGAGTATATAGTTCCTTCTCCCTCAAGAGGGGTCGGAACAACAACTGTACTGTGAAAGAACAATAGAAAGTGGAAGGACTAAAATTTCACTAATTTTTGTATTAAACTACATTGCGACAAAGTTATAACAAGCAGATCATATCAGCTGCAAACAATGAAGAGGTAAGCTTGTTCTCTTTTATAAAACCAATAGCACCTCTCGTTGATGACACCAAGTTTGAAGACAATAAGAATATTAACTTATGCCTGCAACACTCAAAAAGAGGCGAATAATTCGCAGTCATAAAAATATTAGAAGAACTTAGAAAAACGAGAGTGTCCCAATACTATCCAAATTACGCTTGTAAGAATATCGGGGCATATCGTGAATTAGAATTCAAAAACATTTACTGATTTGAGTGTTGACTAATGAGAAGACACCATTTGATAGTCAACAAATCCTATAAATTACTGAGAACAAGTAGAACCGAATGAAAATGTGAGAACGTAAATTTTTTGACAAAAACTATTACTGTTATCAAGCCAGTTAAGTCTTAATAAAATCACGCTTCATCTCCGAAGAACACGACTTAAAATTATAAACACCGCTTAAAACACCACTTAAAACGCTTTTTTAACCTCAAAAACACTCGAAAAAAATGAAGAGAAAAATGTTACCAATGGATGTCAAATGGTCGCATGAAAATTTTTAACTTTTGTTTAAAACGTTGTCAAAAATTTTAATGCTTTCAGCTTTCTTACATTTTTGTTTCTTGTTTTACTGACTGCAACATGACTATGATTAAACCCCTCATTTGGTTTCATCGACATCAAAATGTTGAACGAAATTCAACAGATCTTATGAAAAGCAAATCAAAACAACTCTAAAATTCGGAACCCTAACCTGACCGGCGGGCAATTGCAAATTAAGACGAAATACGGGGACAGAAAAACAGTCCATCCATTATAGAGAAATATTGGTTTAAATTAGCAAAAAGCCGGCAAAATTTTAATATAAGAGCACTCTTGAATTGGAAGTAAAAATAGTTGGCAAAGATTTTGCCAGCAGTTTTTATGTTTCTACTTTGGTCAAACTTGGAGAAAATGGTTTTAAAAAGCATATTTGTTGCCATTTTAATGAAAATAGGCCTTTTATTATTAGCCGAAAATGTCGGCTCTAACAGTTTAAAGTGCCGCTTTGTTAAATTTAAAACCAATGACACCATCATTTACAACTTCATTGTTAGCAACATCATCAAATTAGAGTAAAAATACAGAAAATTTGAACAAAAATAGTGAAAGTCAGCCACTAAAATTTTAATCCACGATAAACCCTCGAAAAAGACGAATTAAAAACTATCTTTAATCACATATTCTGCGCTTGATGGGCTTTCTAATGACACCACTCAAAATTCTACGATAAATATATCCTATAGCTCCTCCCCCACTCCAGACCCCCACCCACTGAATGAAGTTGAAACAAAAATGGATTTTAGCTTTTATTGAAGATATTGGACCGATGGGAGACAATTTCTTTTTAGGAAAAGTAAAGGGAGGTTAGAAAACGGCAGAAAATACCAGAATCCTGCCCATCACTCAAATTTGCCGGACTAATTGTGGATTTGCATAATAAGGAATATGAACGTGAAAGAAGTTGATGAAATTGTAGAGAAAGCTCCCCTAAAAACTTCTTAGCACATATCGTCAACCTTGACGGAAAATAATTTTTTATTTGGACCGAAAAGGAAAAAAGGACATGGCAAATTCAATGGTAGGCAATAAAAAATCCCCTTAGTTGTTTCCTTGCATACTGGTTGAGGTGGTTCGACGTGCATATTTTTAAATCTAAAGGTTACCCAGTAAGTTCACAAATCAAGTTGGTTTTACCTTATATGTACGCGAGTTAAAAAGGTCGCACACAAAAGAAGTAGCAATACAATTCCAGTTCATTTGATTTCAAAACAAACTGAATGTGCAAGATTATCTGAGTGTGTTTCAATGCGGCTGTTAAAAGCTTATTTATAGTTTTGGTATTTGATTATTTGTTGTTTTTTATATAGTTTTTTTGACACCGCCATTGTACCTGTCCGATATTTTTGGAGCAGCCCGCATTAACTGAAGGGGAAAAGTAGTTATTTTGCCATTTTTAAAGGATGCAATGCGTTTGCTCAATTTATAGAGGATTGGAATATTGATACCATATTGCTATGATAATTTTTTCTCTTTTAGAGGTTTCTGCTATTTTAAACGGTAAATCGGTTTAATGTTCCACGCCAATCGCTTCAATTTCATCCTTGCTTTTAGAGGTTTCTGCTATTTCAAACGGTAAATCGGTTTAATGTTCCACGCCAATCGCTTCAATTTCATCCAAGAAATCAACCTTGCTCATTGTCGATATTTTGTCTAACTTGTTTTTGGGAACACATATTATCAAATGGCGTAAAATTAAACAGAGAATGTCATCTTTGCTTGTAAATAATTTAGGTTTTATAAAGATAAATTTTTATTTATTGAAATAAAATTTTTGGTTGTAATTTCTGATTGCTGCAAAGCAACCTTCTCTCGAAAAACCTGGAAAAGTAAGAGTAAGTCATAACGTTTGTACTTTATTAGAAGTACTTTTTCGCCTCTCAAACAGAGCTTGGAGCACTTAATTTAAATTTGTTGGTATTTGTCATCAATTTTTTGTCTCGTGATTTTTTATCATTATATTGCTCTCATCCAAAATTGCACATTGCTGAACTCAATTGGGCGCGATAACCAACTCGAATTTCTGCTTATTCATTTATAACTTGTGTTTCATTTGCTAAATTGTTTTGGTCTATTAGACAGTAGCGTAGCGATAGCAATGGCTGATATTGGTTGCTTATTTTTTTCTACTTTTCAAATTTTCTAATTATATTGTCTTTTCTAGGACCCGAAGAGGATTACTGGTTGTCCATCTTTTTAATTGCTCTTGAACAAAGATTGAGACAACTATTGTAAACGTGTCCTTTTTATGAAATTTTTGCTTGAATGTTTTGTTCGAGAACTTTATTTCGATTCCACTTGTTGAGTGCTTGAGTGAATGTTTTACTCCTGGCTTCTGGCTTTTAGCGTTACCTAAATTGCTCTTATTCAAAGATTAAGTCTTATGCTAAAACGAAATTGATTCTAGGAATAGAGGGCACAAGAGAGTGATAGCCGAGTGGTTAGTGATTCTTTCTTGTAGGCAAGTGGTCGGAGTTTTTGAAGCCCTCTTTTGTTCAGAGTTTTTGGAACTCTCTGAATTGTATTGCCCCGCTTGCCGTTGAAGAACAATTTGTCCGACGATATTCGATTTATGTTTTAGTAAGTAATTTTTGTTGCGTTGTATTTTAAGCAGTAAGTCCTATTAATGTAATTGCAGAAACGTTTTATATTAGAAAATAATGAAAATTAATTAGTAAAAATTAATTTTTCTTACCTGAGTGAGCTTCATTTTTGCTCAAGTTCGTTGATTCTACCTTTTATATTTCTTACCAAAAATTAATCAACTAAGATACACTAACAACATTGGTTGGCGTTTTGGTATTTGATCGGATTTTGAAACGGCTCTGTAAAGTGGCGTCCTATATTCTGTGTTCAAATCGGATGAGGAATGGCTTTCACCAGTTTTGTGGTAACACTTGCTTGGTTTTTCTTCATTGGTTATGGCACTGCTAGCTTCCAAGATTTCTAAATTTTTGACAATTTTCTAATTATGGCGGTTATGTTTGTTTTATTGACGCGGAAGTACCTAGGTCCTTTTTTGTCTCTTATTTTTCATTGCTTATTAGTAAATGACAGTGTTAACTGTTCTTGTCACTTTCATAAATTTTAATTGGATTTGTTTTTGCATGTGGAGGTTTCTATTTTGGCTGTTTTTAAGACATCAATACGTATATTTATAATTTATAGATGAGCATTATTTGCAGCTACCTCTCTAAAATATATTAACAGACGCGAGATATTCGAACTACTTGTTTTGGGATTATTTTCTATCTGTTCGGTATGCAGTCCAAATTCGCTTCCAAAGCAAAATCAGGTAATTGCTTTTAGAATAAAGATGCAATTTTTGATTGCCGAATTATGGTGGAAATTTGATTGACGCTAAGGCAACAAAGATCATTTTAAAAAAATCCCAACACTCAGGGTAGCGAAATTTCAATGCTTAAGTTTTATGAAAAGCCCATTTGCGGAGAGAAAAAATAGGGAGTCACAGTACTCCTCTAGGATATAAAATCAAGAGAAGCAAAGATTTTGCGCCTTTATAGATTAGTTAGATTAATTTTTTGAAAGTGGGAACAACAAATTCGAATTATTCGACGCCCCAGAGAAATACAAATTAAAAAGCCAAGGCATTGATTTCAATGCCAGGTTTACCAATTTAATCAAGCCATAGACTAGTGGAATAGAAGCAAATTGACCGTACCAAAATTTCAACTGTTTCAATACTATTAATTTCTGGCCAAGCCGGTTTTTGGCCATTTTGAAACAAAAATCTCTAAACCCGACGGTTGCGGGAACAAAATAATGTACCCCAAATGGAGTATTCGAAGTGGTAAGTTTCTTCCAAAAACGCATGTCAAAAATTTTTACAGAAAGACGGCAGGTCGTTCACACATGGTAAAACGCAGAGGCCCAGGAATTGAAGCTTGTGATACAGCACAGCTTAATTCTAACCAGAAAGATGGTTCACTCTTTCAATCAACGCATCCCAATCTTTTAATCAATTATAAACTGAACCAACTAAGACAATTTTCTATTACACCGTATCTCTCTGGTTTACCAGAAAGTTGTTGTGATTTATAGTGTCGAATGACTTCTTTAAGTCCAAAAAACTAACAATAGTTTTTAGGTTCTGCTTCTTTCGGAGAGTTTCTATGAGCTCAACTAAAGCATCCATCGTACTGCGTTTCCGGCTGAATCTAAATTGCTTTATTTATCATATAAAATTGTCAAATTAGTAGAGTTCGTTTCAGATTATACGCTCATATAGTTTACTATATACACATGAAACTATCGTTTGCAAGTCGAGCTGGAAAACTTCAGGTTTGAATTTGAAGGTTTTTTGAAAGCTCATGGTACTGTGAAGTTGCTTGTTCTGCTATTTTATTCAGTTATTGCATAGTTCTACATCAGTTGATGACTTACTCCAATTTAAAATTTATTCAGCAACAGAAGTGTTCTAGAGAAAAGTCGAATTGGTTTAAAAGTTTAATATCGACGGTTTAAATGTATGCTCACAATTTTGGGCATGTAATGTTTAAAGACTTGATCCCCATACGGCGGAAAACATTATTGCAGGCGTCTGTATTCTCCAGATCGGTAATAATCAATTTCCACTCTGAACATGTAAAAATAGGAAGCTGGCCTTCTGGTTTTTCACCACAAAGGTGATTAAATATTTGATATGTCTCAAATTTCAAAACTTTCGTAGTAGTTTTGTTTGATAAATTTCTTTTCTCTTCAAGAATTGTCACGCTATTTTAAAAATGCTGCAGTGTCTTGCATCAGTATCAGTATCCTGAGTCTATAAGGTTTGTTACGTCATGCTTTCAAGTTTTTTCAGCGATAAGAAAACCAATTTCGAATTCCTTTCCTAAAAAGTTTGCTAGGGGCAAGCTTCAGTTGCTTCTGTAAATAAAAATTTGCATACTTCCATTTGTATGAACTCTGCGAACGCTAGATTTGGATCCAGCTGAGAATGGATGTTGTCTATTCTCAGAGTGAGCGCATCTCCTAGCCAGAAGGTGGTTTTCTTGGATCGCTGCGTGTGTTCTTAACCTATTGTCTCTCTGATAAACTTCCTTTGTTTATTATTTTTAGACCTCCATTTAAAAATGACAGGACGGTGATCAAAGTAGTTCTGGTGCCCAAGTATATCAACAGTGTGATATAGATTTTGTGAAATCAAATGTTCAATAGAACTCTTGGAAAATTCTGCAATACTTGCAGCTGCATTCCGGTTTAGTTTGAAGCCATTGGTTGATATACGGTTAATTTAGATTTTTAATAATTGGTTATCTTTTAAAATATGAATGTCACAATCACCAGAAAGAATCTTTAGCTTCGTTTGCGGCGATTCCTTTTTATTTGAGATCATTTTTTGGTTTTATTGGTATTATTTGATAACACGAAGTTCTTTTGTTTCAGAGCACGAATTTCTTGTGTTCTCAAACAAATGCTTCTCAAACACAAGCAAAATGCTTCCCAAATGTTTCTCAAACACAAATGCTCAAACAAATGCAACAACAAAAAGTTGCATCCCTAATCCATATTTAGCCAATAAAATTATCAGGTTTCCTTGTGTTTAGAAAGATTATCTGAGCCCTGATGCCGTCATAAAGAAAACAAACGTTTTTATATTCATCCAAACATACCAAATTCTCTTTTAATTAGTTAACTGGATTATCGCTGTTCTTCTGAATTTTACGATGATGGGCTTATAACAGCCAGTGAGCGGCAAAAAATCTTACGTTTTAACGTTACGTTTATTTTCTTTGCTACAGTAGCAATGAAATAAGCTGCCTCTGTACAAGATTCTCTTCCCAATTACTCAGATCCATTTTCCGGGTTGGCCGGAATTTTGTTTTTCACTGCGTTCAACTGTCCGATTTAGTTTTTTGTCTCCGATGTAATTTTCAACATTGTTTGAAATTGTTCCATCTCCCTGTTATATGTGTTGCGAATGACCGTGAAACTACAGAGGTGGAGGTTTTTCACTGTCATTGTCTTGAGGGCTTTTGTCCATTTTGTCAGTTTCAGCTAATTCATCACTGATGTTGGTTACTTCATCTGTTATGGAGCTGTTCTGGCAGATATTGAAGATTTGAGCATCTGGGTTACAATTTACAGAGGTACAGTATGACGAACTCTGAAAAAATATGGGAGTTCAGGTTTGAATTTGAAGGTTTTTTGAAAGCTCATGGTACTGCGAAGTTGCTTGTTCTGCTATTTTATTCAGTTATTGCATAGTTCTAAATCAGTTGATGACTTACTCCAATTTAAATTTTATTCAGCAACAGAAGTGTTCTAGAGAAAAATCGAATTGGTTTAAAAGTTTAAAATCGACGGTTTAAATGTATGCTCACAATTTTGGGCATGTAGTGTTTACAGACTTGATCCCCACACGGCGGAAAACATTATTGCAGGCGTCTGTATTCTCCAGTTCGGTAATATTCAATTTCCACTCTGAACATGTAAAAATTGGAAGCTGGCCTTCTGGTTTTTCACCACAAAGGTGATTAATTATTTGATATGTCTCAAATTTCAAAATTTTCGTAGTAGTTTTGTTTGATAAGTTTCTTTTCTCTTCAAGAATTGTCACGCTATTTTAAAAATGCTGCAGTGTCTTGCATCAGTATCAGTATCCTGAGTCTATGAGGTTTGTTACGTCATGCTTTCAAGTTTTTTCAGCGATAAGAAAACCAATTTCGAATTCTTTTCATAAAAATTTTGCTAGGGGCAAGCTTCAGTTGCTTCTGTAAATAAAAATTTCCATACTTCCATTTGTATGAACTCTGCGAACGCTAGATTTCGATCCAGCTGAGAATGGATGTTGTCTATTCTCAGAGTGAGCGCATCTCCTAGCCAGAAGGTGGTTTTCTTGGAGCGCTGCGTGTGTTCTTAACCTATTGTCTCTCTGATAAACTTCCTTTGTTTATTATTTTTAGACCTCCATTTAAAAATGACAGGACGGTGATCAAAGTAGTTCTGGTGCCCAAGTATATCAACAGTGTGATATAGATTTTGTGAAATCAAATGTTCAATAGAACTCATGGAAATTTCTGCAATACTTGCAGCTGCATTCCGGTTTAGTTTGAAGGCATTGGTTGATATACGGTTAATTTAGATTTTTATCAATTGGTTATCTTTAAAAATATGAATGTCACAATCACCAGAAAGAATCTTTAGCTTCGTTTGCGGCGATTCCTTTTTATTTGAGATCATTTTTTGGTTTTATTGGTATTATTTGAGAACACGAAGTTCTTTTGTTTCAGAGCATGAATTTCTTGTGTTCTCAAACAAATGCTTCTCAAACACAAGCAAAATGCTTCCCAAATGTTTCTCAAACACAAATGCTCAAACAAATGCAGCAACAAAAAGTTGCATCCCTAATCCTTATTTAGCCAATAAAATTATCAGGTTTCCTTGTGTTTAGAAAGATTATCTGAGCCCTGATGCCGTCATAAAGAATACAAACGTTTTTATATTTATCCAAACATACCAAATTCTCTTTTAATTAATTAACTGGATTATCGCTGTTCTTCTGAATTTTACGATGATGGGCTTATAACAGCCAGTGAGCGGCAAAAAATCTTACGTTTTAATGTTACGTTTATTTTCTTTGCTACAGTAGCAATGAAATAAGCTGCCTCTGTACAAGATTCTCTTCCCAATTACTCAGATCCATTTTCCGGGTGGCCGGAATTCTGTTTTTCACTGCGTTCAACTGTCGGATTTAGTTTTTTGTCTCCGATGTAATTTTCAACATTGTTTGAAATTGTTCCATCTCCCTGTTATATGTTTTTCGAATGACCGTGAAACTACAGAGATGGAGATTTTTCACTGTCATTGTCTTGAGGGCTTTTGTCCATTTTGTCAGGTTCAGCTAATTCATCACTCATGTTGGTTACTTCATCTGTTATGGAGCTGTTCTGGCAGATATTGAAGATTTGAGCATCTGGGTTACAATTTACAGAGGTGCAGTATGACGAACTCTGAAAAAAAATGGGAGTTCAGGTTTGAATTTGAAGGCTTTTTGAAAGCTCATGGTACTGCGAATTTGCTTGTTCTGCTATTTTATTCAGTTATTGCATAGTTCTACATCAGTTGATGAGTTACTCCAATTTAAATTTTATTCAGCAACAGAAGTGTTCTAGAGAAAAATCGAATTGGTTTAAAAGTTTAAAATCGACGGTTTAAATGTATGCTCACAATTTTGGGCATGTAGTGTTTACAGACTTGATCCCCACACGGCGGAAAACATTATTGCAGGCGTCTGTATTCTCCAGTTCGGTAATATTCAATTTCCACTCTAAACATGTAAAAATTGGAAGCTGGCCTTCTGGTTTTTTACCACAAAGGTGATTAAATATTTGATATGTCTCAAATTTCAAAATTTTCGTAGTAGTTTTGTTTGATAAGTTTCTTTTCTCTTCAAGAATTGTCACGCTATTTTAAAAATGCTGCAGTGTCTTGCATCAGTATCAGTATCCTGAGTCTATAAGGTTTGTTACGTCATGCTTTCAAGTTTTTTCAGCGATAAGAAAACCAATTTCGAATTCCTTTCCTAAAAAGTTTGCTAGGGGCAAGCTTCAGTTGCTTCTGTAAATAAAAATTTCCATACTTCCATTTGTATGAACTCTGCGAACGCTAGATTTGGATCCAGCTGAGAATGGATGTTGTCTATTCTCAGAGTGAGCGCATCTCCTAGCCAGAAGGTGTTTTCTTGGAGCGCTGCGTGTGTTCTTAACCTATTGTCTCTCTGATAAACTTCCTTTGTTTATTATTTTTAGACCTCCATTTAAAAATGACAGGACGGTGATCAAAGTAAGTCTGGTTACCAAGTATATCAACAGTGTGATATAGATTTTGTGAACTCAAATGTTCAATAGAACTCTTGGAAAATTCTGCAATACTTGCAGCTGCATTCCGGTTTAGTTTGAAGCCATTGGTTGATATACGGTTAATTTAGATTTATATCAATTGGTTATCTTTTAAAATATCAATGTCACAATCACCAGAAAGAATCTTAAGCTTCGTTTGCGGCGATTCCTTTTTATTTGAGATCATTTTTTGGTTTTATTGGTATTATTTGAGAACACGAAGTTCTTTTGTTTCAGAGCACGAATTTCTTGTGTTCTCAAACAAATGCTTCTCAAACACAAGCAAAATGCTTCCCAAATGTTTCTCAAACACAAATGCTCAAAAAAATGCAACAACAAAAAGTTGCATCCCTAATCCATATTTAGCCAATAAAATTTTCAGGTTTCCTTGTGTTTAGAAAGATTATCTGAGCCCTGATGCCGTCATAAAGAATACAAACGTTTTTATTTTTATCCATACATACCAAATTCTCTTTTAATTAAGCAACTGGATTATCGCTGTTCTTCTGAATTTTACGATGATGGGCTTATAACAGCCAGTGAGCGCTGCGTGAGCGGCAACAAATCTTACGTTTTAATGGTACGTTTATTTTCTTTGCTACAGTAGCAATGAAATAAGCTGCCTCTGTACAAGATTCTCTTCCCAATTACTCAGATCCATTTTCCGGGTTGGCCGGAATTTTGTTTTTCACTGCGTTCAACTGTCCGATTTAGTTTTTTGTCTCCGATGTAATTTTCAACATTGTTTGAAATTGTTCCATCTCCCTGTTATATGTTTTTCGAATGACCGTGAAACTACAGAGATGGAGATTTTTCACTGTCATTGTCTTGAGGGCTTTTGTCCATTTTGTCAGATTCAGCTAATTCATCACTGATGTTGGTTACTTCATCTGTTATGGAGCTGTTCTGGCAGATATTGAAGATTTGAGCATCTGGGTTACAATTTACAGAGGTACAGTATGACGAACTCTGAAAAAATATGGGAGTTCAGGTTTGAATTTGAAGGTTTTTTGAAAGCTCATGGTACTGCGAAGTTGCTTGTTCTGCTATTTTATTCAGTTATTGAATAGTTCTACATCAGTTGATGACTTACTCGAATTTAAATTTTATTCAGCAACAGAAGTGTTCTAGAGAAAAATCGAATTGGTTTAAAAGTTTAAAATCGACGGTTTAAATGTATGCTCACAATTTTGGGCATGTAATGTTTACAGACTTGATCCCCATACGGCGGAAAACATTATTGCAGGCGTCTGTATTCTCCAGTTCGATAATATTCAATTTCCACTCTGAACATATAAAAATTGGAAGCTGGCCTTCTGGTTTTTCACCACAAAGGTGATTAAATATTTGATATGTCTCAAATTTCAAAATTTTCGTAGTAGTTTTGTTTGATAAGTTTCTTTTCTCTTCAAGAATTGTCACGCTATTTTAAAAATGCGGCAGTGTCTTGCATCAGTATCAGTATCTTGAGTCTATGAGGTTTGTTACGTCATGCTTTCCAGTTTTTTCAGCGATAAGAAAACCAATTTCGAATTCCTTTCATAAAAAGTTTGCTAGGGGCAAGCTTCAGTTGCTTCTGTAAATAAAAATTTCCATACTTCCATTTGTATGAACTCTGCGAACGCTAGATTTCGATCCAGCTGAGAATGGATGTTGTCTATTCTCAGAGTGAGCGCATCTCCTAGCCAGAAGGTGGTTTTCTTGGAGCGCTGCGTGTGTTCTTAACCTATTGTCTCTCTGATAAACTTCCTTTGTTTATTATTTTTAGACCTCCATTTAAAAATGACAGGACGGTGATCAAAGTAGTTCTGGTGCCCAAGTATATCAACAGTGTGATATAGATTTTGTGAACTCAAATGTTCAATAGAACTCTTGGAAAATTCTGCAATACTTGCAGCTGCATTCCGGTTTAGTTTGAAGCCATTGGTTGATATACGTTTAATTTAGATTTTTATCAATTGGTTATCTTTTAAAATGTCAATGTCACAATCACCAGAAAGAATCTTTAGCTTCGTTTGCGGCGATTCCTTTTTATTTGAGATCATTTTTTGGTTTTATTGGTATTATTTGAGAACACGGCGATTCCTTTTTATTTGAGATCATTTTTTGGTTTTATTGGTTTTATTTGAGAACACGAAGTTCTTTTGTTTCAGAGCACGAATTTCTTGTGTTCTCAAACAAATGCTTCTCAAACACAAGCAAAATGCTTCCCAAATGTTTCTCAAACACAAATGCTCAAACAAATGCAACAACAAAAAGTTGCATCCCTAATCCATATTTAGCCAATAAAATTTTCAGGTTTCCTTGTGTTTAGAAAGATTATCTGAGCCCTGATGCCGTCATAAAGAATACAAACGTTTTTATATTTATCCATACATACCAAATTCTCTTTTAATTAAGCACCTGGATTATCGCTGTTCTTCTGAATTTTACGATGATGGGCTTATAACAGCCAGTGAGCGCTGCGTGAGCGGCAAAAAATCTTACGTTTTAATGGTACGTTTATTTTCTTTGCTACAGTAGCAATGAAATAAGCTGCCTCTGTACAAGATTCTCTTCCCAATTACTCCGATCCATTTTCCGGGTTGGCCGGAATTTTGTTTTTCACTGCGTTCAACTGTCCGATTTAGTTTTTTGTCTCCGATGTAATTTTCAACATTGTTTGAAATTGTTCCATCTCCCTGTTATATGTTTTGCGAATGACCGTGAAACTACAGAGATGGAGATTTTTTGCTGTTATTGTCTTGAGGGCTTTTGTCCATTTTGTCAGATTCAGCTAATTCATCACTGATGTTGGTTACTCCATCTGTTATGGAGCTGTTCTGGCAGATATTGAAGATTTGAGCATCTGGGTTACAATTTACAGAGGTACAGTATGACGAACTCTGAAAAAATATGGGAGTTCAGGTTTGAATTTGAAGTTTTTTTGAAAGCTCATGGTACTGCGAAGTTGCTTGTTCTGCTATTTTATTCAGTTATTGCATAGTTCTACATCAGTTGATGACTTACTCCAATTTAAAATTTATTCAGCAACAGAAGTGTTCAAGAGAAAAATTGAATTGGTTTAAAAGTTTAAAATCGACGGTTTAAATGTATGCTCACAATTTTGGGCATGTAATGTTTAAAGACTTGATCCCCCTACGGCGGAAAACATTATTGCAGGCGTCTGTATTCTCCAGATCGGTAATAATCAATTTCCACTCTGAACATGTAAAAATAGGAAGCTGGCCTTCTGGTTTTTCACCACAAAGGTGATTAAGTATTTGATATGTCTCAAATTTCAAAATTTTCGTAGTAGTTATGTTTGATAAGTTTCTTTTCTCTTCAAGAATTGTCACTCTATTTTAAAAATGCTGCAGTGTCTTGCATCAGTATCAGTATCCTGAGTCTATGAGGTTTGTTACGTCATGCTTTCAAGTTTTTTCAGCGATAAGAAAACCAATTTCGAATTCCTTTCCTAAAACGTTTGCTAGGGGCAAGCTTCAGTTGCTTCTGTAAATAAAAATTTCCATACTTCCATTTGTATGAACTCTGCGAACGCTAGATTTGGATCCAGCTGAGAATGGATGTTGTCTATTCTCAGAGTGAGCGCATCTCCTAGCCAGAAGGTGGTTTTCTTGGAGCGCTGCGTGTGTTCTTAACCTATTGTCTCTCTGATAAACTTCCTTTGTTTTTTAATTTTAGACCTCCATTTAAAAATGACAGGACGGTGATCAAAGTAGTTCTGGTGCCCAAGTATTCAACAGTGTGATATAGATTTTGTGAAATCAAATGTTCAATAGAACTCTTGGAAAATTCTGCAATACTTGCAGCTGCATTCCGGTTTAGTTCGAAGCCATTGGTTGATATACGGTTATTTTAGATTTTTATCAATTGGTTATCTTTTAAAATATCAATGTCACAATCACCAGAAAGAATCTTTAGCTTCGTTTGCGGCGATTCCTTTTTATTTGAGATCATTTTTTGGTTTTATAGGTATTATTTGAGAACACGAAGTTCTTTTGTTTCAGAGCACGAATTTCTTGTGTTCTCAAACAAATGCTTCTCAAACACAAGCAAAATGCTTCCCAAATGTTTCTCAAACACAAATGCTCAAACAAATGCAACAACAAAAAGTTGCATCCCTAATCCATATTTAGCCAATAAAATTATCAGGTTTCCTTGTGTTTAGAAAGATTATCTGAGCCCTGATGCCGTCATAAAGAATACAAAGGTTTTTATATTTATCCAAACATACCAAATTTTCTTTTAATTAAGCAACTGGATTATCGCTGTTCTTCTGAATTTTACGATGATGGGCTTATAACAGCCAGTGAGCGCTGCGTGAGCGGCAAAAAATCTTACGTTTTAATGTTACGTTTATTTTCTTTGCTACAGTAGCAATGAAATAAGCTGCCTCTGTACAAGATTCTCTTCCCAGTTACTCAGATCCATTTTCCGGGTAGGCCGGAATTTTGTTTTTCACTGCGTTCAACTGTCCGATTTAGTTTTTTGTCTCCGATGTAATTTTCAACATTGTTTGAAATTGTTCCATCTCCCTGTTATATGTTTTGCGAATGACAGTGAAACTACAGAGATGGAGATTTTTCACTGTCATTGTCTTGAGGGCTTTTGTCCATTTTGTCAGATTCAGCTAATTCATCACTGATGTTGGTTACTTCATCTGTTATGGAGCTGTTCTGGCAGATATTGAAGATTTGAGCATCTGGGTTACAATTTACAGAGGTACAGTATGACGAACTCTGAAAAAATATGGGAGTTCAGGTTTGAATTTGAAGGTTTTTTGAAAGCTCATGGTACTGCGAAGTTGCTTGTTCTGCTATTTTATTCAGTTATTGCATAGTTCTAAATCAGTTGATGACTTACTCCAATTTAAATTTTATTCAGCAACAGAAGTGTTCTAGAGAAAAATCGAATTGGTTTAAAAGTTTAAAATCGACGGTTTAAATGTATGCTCACAATTTTGGGCATGTAGTGTTTACAGACTTGATCCCCACACGGCGGAAAACATTATTGCAGGCGTCTGTATTCTCCAGTTCGGTAATATTCAATTTCCACTCTAAACATGTAAAAATTGGAAGCTGGCCTTCTGGTTTTTTACCACAAAGGTGATTAAATATTTGATATGTCTCAAATTTCAAAATTTTCGTAGTAGTTTTGTTTGATAAGTTTCTTTTCTCTTCAAGAATTGTCACGCTATTTTAAAAATGCTGCAGTGTCTTGCATCAGTATCAGTATCCTGAGTCTATAAGGTTTGTTACGTCATGCTTTCAAGTTTTTTCAGCGATAAGAAAACCAATTTCGAATTCCTTTCCTAAAAAGTTTGCTAGGGGCAAGCTTCAGTTGCTTCTGTAAATAAAAATTTCCATACTTCCATTTGTATGAACTCTGCGAACGCTAGATTTGGATCCAGCTGAGAATGGATGTTGTCTATTCTCAGAGTGAGCGCATCTCCTAGCCAGAAGGTGTTTTCTTGGAGCGCTGCGTGTGTTCTTAACCTATTGTCTCTCTGATAAACTTCCTTTGTTTATTATTTTTAGACCTCCATTTATAAATGACAGGACGGTGATCAAAGTAAGTCTGGTTACCAAGTATATCAACAGTGTGATATAGATTTTGTGAACTCAAATGTTCAATAGAACTCTTGGAAAATTCTGCAATACTTGCAGCTGCATTCCGGTTTAGTTTGAAGCCATTGGTTGATATACGGTTAATTTAGATTTATATCAATTGGTTATCTTTGACAAACAGAGTTCTGACAACAGATCAATCATTTGATATTTGTAATGCTTTTTAAAAATTATTCAGGTGTGCATAGCTTCTTTGTGCCATAGTGTTTTCTTGTCAATTAATTGAAACAGGAGGATACAATAGAATATAAACTCTGTGAGCGCAATATAAAATATAAAAAGTTTTTTTAATTCTAGTTCCTCGTGCATATTGCAATGTTTTGCTATGTATGTTATCTTTTTGGCGACTTCTGGAGATATTGTTAGTACTAGTATGCAAAAGTTTTCAACGAATCTTCAGTACATTTTTTTTTGCTTTTTAAAATTTTTGTCTGTTTTGCTTTATTTGGAAATTCTATTTTTGAGTAGATTTTGTTGAAAGCTGTTCGTGTTAGTTGATTAACGCTTAAGTTTCCAACATAAATTTTGTTTATTTCTAATTTTCCTTTCTCGAGTTTTCGGTGCTAGTTAAAGGTGAAAATTAGCGTGTAACTATAAGTGTTTGTAGCTTTTAGTTGTGGCGTCTTGTTTAAAATATATTTGTGCTTAATGTTTTCAATAAATAACTATTTCCGATTTCCTGTGCTAAATTTTGCAATTTCTTGTGCTTTTGCCGATCATATGACCATAACTTTACGTGGACTCAAAGCGTTTGGTTTTCCAGGTCCTGCTTAGTTGCTACGGATTTCAAACTACTGAAGTACTTGAACGAATTGATAACTGTGTTTTTGAATATTAGTGATTTATTAGTTTTTCTCAACTGTTTATGGTAACACGAAGTGTAGTGATTTAATAGTTTACATTGTTCTTGTTCGTAATGTTTCACTCATAAAGAGACCAATTAAATAGTATTTTTAATTTTTTGGCTGTATTGTCTCAGCTGCCTTTTTAAACTTCATTATTTATTGGTGCTGTAACACTGCAGCCTTCGGTTGAATAATCTGTGACCTTTCATGTTCTCCGATCACAACGTGATCACAAGTTTTGAGACGGGATAAACAGGCAAAGCCAGTGGACAATAGGTCACTTCGCTGTCTCAATGCTTGCTGCTCGTGTCTAATACGTGCCGAGGTTGCGGAGAAGGCAAAATTGAAGTTTAAGGTTAAAAGGGGTGTTTTAGTTGTTTCAGATCTCATTGATACTTCATCATTTTTTGCATTGAGTTGACTTTTAGCGATTTTGACAGTTCCGTTTGCTTTATGTCGCTCTCAGGACTTTAGGTTTTGTTAAGTTATTTAGCTGCTAGCTTTCATAGTTATTGTGAGTTTTTTTTTCATTTTTTAGAAAAATTTATTTTTATAGCTGATTTGTTAAAAGCTACTAGAGACCTTAATTTTTTGGTCGTCAACTTTTCTTTGCGATATGGGACGTCACGCTCATTTCAAATCAACTTTTATTCAGTTATTCATGCCACTTTCCTGTTGCATTGCGTGTGACATCGTTTACAACTTCAATTGCTGACCATTCTATCTAATTATTTTGGGTTCGTAGAAGCTTCATGTTTGCTCAAGTTTTGCCTATTTCCAGCATTGGGCTAGAGCAAATTTGTTTTGATAATGTGGTTGCCCTAATTTGCCGTAGTTTTTGGAGTATTATGGACATTAGTGAATACTAATTAGTATTATGGAAGATTTTACCGTAGTTTTTTGTTTGCATTTTATTATCAAATGAAGGAATTTGGCTTTTGTTAGTGTATGGCGCGGCAGAGAATTCTTGAAAGCAGGGGTTTTTCAAGAATTCTCTGCCGCGCCATACACTTTTGCAGCAATTTGACTGTTTCTCGTGTTTTTACTATTTTTTTGGCGAAATTTTACTGACTCCGATGAATTTAATTGAAGGGTGAATATATGCTTTTGTATGAATTGATCTTTGGTGATCCTGTTGACTTTGATACTGTTTTGAAACTGTCTCGAAAAAAATGATATGTGAAAAAAACTGACCCTCAATTTTTTTGTCCACTTGTAAATTATTCTCATTAATAAGAAGTAATAGGGGTTAATAACCAAGCGTCTATGCTTGTTCTTAGTTGTTTCGGTCTTTGGAGTTTTTTTGAGAGTTTGTATTCAGTGTTTTCAAATTTTAACAACATTAATTTAGGAATTTGTGTTTTTCAGGATTTTCTGTTTTTGCTCTTAAATATTCCGAGTTTGTATGATATGATCCATGTTTGTATGATTTGACTAATGTGTTTGAACATGCGGTTGATGATTGCCTCGGGTAATTCTTGACATAAGTGCTTCATCACTTAGTTTGTGATTATCAAGCTTGGTTGAACTTGCGTTATCGATTTTGATTTATAAGTTGAGTGCAGAGCTGATATTTGCAAATTTCGTGAGCACCATAAATCTAGATCGAGTTTTGGAATCTGATTGGAAATAATCCGAAAGGACACCAGCTGAATTTTGTTGAAATTGTTTTCTCAGATGCCTTGAAGTTTGAAAATGAAGGTGGAAACATAATAAATTTTAATTTCTGAATCTCATTTATCGTTGTGTTGTAAAATTAGGTTTTTACTTGATTAAGTTTTCTCTTTTCGTAATGCAGAAACCTTTTTTGTTTGCTTTATCATTTGTAGTTCTTTTCTAGATTTCATTCAGTTTAAAATAAGAAAAGTGATCTCACTTGTATTCACCCTTTTTTCATGTCAGCCTGTCTTCAAGAATCTATCAAACTTTAAAATTAAATTTATTGAGTGTTGCAATTGCGATGTATATTTTTAAATAGGTGTGAGTATATAGGTGCATAGATGTTGCTGCCTCAATTTGTTTTACAACAACTAGCGAGTTTGTTAACTTTGTTGTAATTTTGTTACTGGTTGTGATTGTCTATTTTTTGCTCCTACATTGTATTGTTACTCACTTGCAATACGGAGATTGCTCATTAAAGTTCTAACGAGGCCTATTAATTCTACGTAATGTCACTTTTAATGATTTGCTTTGAAACCATTTATTTATTACAAAATTTTAAAAGTTAATTAGTAAAATTTAGTTTTGAGTTTATAAATTTTAATTTTAAAAGTTAATTAGTAAAATTTATTTTTGAGTTTATAAATTTTAATTTTAAAAGTTAATTAGTGAATTTTTTTCAGTTTTGACAGAAGTTTTTTTGTAGGTTTATTACAGTCAGACGTTTGCGTAATGAATGTTTCCATAGCTTGCAGTTAAAACATGAAAGAAGCTCATGAGCCGCTGGAGTCCATAGCATGTGTTTTTTTGACTGGACACAAAAAAAATACCTGAATTTTCAGTTCTGACCATTTTTTTTTTGGTTTCATCCCTTCAATCTCATTTATTAAATTCTTCTTCAAGTTAATAATGAGGCAAATCTGAATCTAATTTTCTCTATCAATTGTGAGATAAGTATGGATATCAAGTTGATGTCATTTGGTTCCGTAAAAATTTGTCGAGTTTTGTCTTTATTTGGTTTTTCACTCGTTTGTTGTTTTGGTTAAATTTAATTATTACAATTGGATTTATTGATTATTTTGATTGCTGATGGGCCCAACAGGCTTTCTGAAAAAGCGAAAATTAAACTTCCGATTTTGTCCATTTGATAGCAAATTGTTAAATTTCTGCTTCCAATGTATTATCAGATTATGAAGAAATTTTGCCCTGCAATATTATTTTGTCATTTCGCAAATTGATTTGATTAGCAACTTTTTGGTTTTTTCTGTTTTTACAAGATTTTTCTGTTTGTTCATTTGTGTGCTTGTATGAAATGATGACCAATTTGGTAGAAAATAACAATGGCAAATGGCCTCAATCATGGCTTACTTGGTGATTACATAGCGTGGGTCACCTCTAATTTATTTTGATCTGAATTTGCGGTCTCAAATTGGATTTCTAAGTGGAAGTCATTGTTTTTACTTATACACCCACTTATAACTCTAAATTGATATTTTAAAATATATTTGAAATTTAAATGCACTTGTTACCTAAAAGACATCACCGTTTGAGATTTAGTTTTAAAAAGGAGATGTTGATTTCTGATCTTATTTTTTGTTTTTTTTTCGTGGGTGTGGTTTTGTTTGCTTGATTGTGCATTCTCGAGGAAAAGGACAATTTTTTCAATGGCGTGAACCATTTTTTCGTCTGCCCTTTTTTAAGATTAATTAGCAAACTATGAACCGCTTCTTTAAAGGCAGTATGTCTGCTTCAATTGATAGACGATTGAGTCAATATTGTGAATCAGTGGAGTTGGAACATTGTGGGATCACATATTAGCGAGCCTCTTGGTTCTGTTATGTTGCCGTGTTGATACCAAGTGAAAAAACTAAAACATTGCGACTGTCCGATTTGTTGAAATTTCACTTTCGTTATATGGTAATTAAGGAATATTGTCGTCTTAATTAAACTTTGTAGCCACAATTTGATCATGCTTAAACAGTTCAAAAGAGACTGTATTGGGTAAGGTATTAAAAGAGAAACACACCTAAAAATCAATTAATGCAAGAATAATTGGTTTGGTTTTAGCAAGATGGGGGTTGAAATAATTTTACACTTGGCAAATTTACATACAATTAAGTTGGTTTTGAAGTTCTAACTCGCCCATGTATGAATGAATGCACATTTTTTTGCTGAAGGGGGTATTAGTGGTTTTTTGTGAGATTGTTAGATGTCAAAATGATATGGACAAAGTTTGAGCAAAAACTGTTAATGACCACTTACTTTTCTCAGGTTTTTTATCAGCATAAATCTGAGTGATATTCTAGCAATTATGCAATCTGTATTATATTGTTTTATTTGCAGCTAACATGACATCTTTGCTGAACTATCTTTTGTTTTGCTGAACCAATTTAGTGTAGATTTGTGATTAAGCGATTTCGTAGTGATTAACTTTGTATCTTGCTGGCATATGTTTCAACTGTTTGGTTTGAATTAGATAAACAAATATTCTTTCGCTGTTGGCCTATTTTGAGGTGAATAATCCCTTGACAAACCCTAGTAAATTGTGAAGCGACGTGTTCAGTTTTCTGCAGATTTGTGATGTTGTTTAAAATTGTTTGACTGCTCTGAAACGCTAGACGACTGTTTTCCTTGCGACTAAATTGGAAGAAAGTGGTGTATGAATCACAGCAGAGGGCTTAATCATGGACGGCAGCAGCGACGAGGAGGAAGAGATGGAAATGGACTGCGACCTCATGTTCGAATTTGACTTGGAACCGGTCACCAAACTGAACTTCGCCAACGCTAATATCAACCAAAACGAAGAAGAGGAAGATGATTCTGGCCACGATTATGATGACGAAGGCGACAGCGATGCTGATAATTTTGATCACGGTGCAAACTCGGTCGGGTTTGCTGTCAGAGATGATCACCCCAGGCAGTACCACAAATCTGATTCTGGTTTCTCTGGCGACTCTTATGATCGCTCCTCCAGTGCCCAGCCTTTTAAAGTGACAGTCAATAACAAGCTATCATCTGAGACTAGCGAACATGATGGTAATGGCACATCGGAGAAAGGTGATTGGTCAATTCAAGTTCACACCGACTCTAGTACGACCATTGCTAAAGTAGAAGTAGATACATTAAAAGTTGGTACGGACGAACTACATATAAACAGTGATGGCAAAGCAAAGAGTAGAAAAAATTCGAGAAGAGCCAGCGCTGTTCAGTTCACTGATAACACAATTACTATTCCGAGTGTTACAGACAATAAAGCAGAATCGAGTGTAAAAAATCAAGGTAGAAGGCTATCGATCAAACCAGCAGCTGATTCAGAATCGGCGGAGAGTCAGCCGAAACCAGAGCAATATAAGAGACGAAAGTCAATCATAAAAGAGTTGCCAGGTATTGTGGGATCGAGACCAATGATGTTGCAAAAGAGACTGAGAGCGGCTGTTGCCAAGGCCAAGGAGAGAGGTGACCCCTGGAAGAAGTTCCACATTGAGGAGTTGCCGGGGCAGCTGGCCACCAGGTATCGCTACAATGCTAAGAAGAGCGAATGGGTCGAAGATCAGGCAAGTCATCAAGTATAGTCTTTGAATCGAACGATACGGAGCTTGTCCGCATGAACTTGTAGTCCATAGAATCCAGATGGAGCTTTGTCCTGTCTGAGGGAACGATAAGGGATTTTTTGAAAAAGTATGCCATTTCACTTTACTATATCTAATATAGGAGCAGCTGTATGATACAGCGTAATTTTATGGGGCAGAAAGCCGGAAATATTCATTTTTGCTATTACAAAAACTCTGTATTCAACTTGAATCTTTGCCGTTCTATTACTGGTCGGCTAATGACCTGTTCCTGTTTCTCTGGAGCGCTATTTGTCTTTGAATTGTTCAACGCCACTTGGTTAGAACCACTAAACCATTTCACTTTGCATGTTTTTATGTACCTTGTTTTGACTGTTTCAAGAAAAACATCAAGTATTTTTAATTCATCAAGGGTATTCTTTCAATTTTTTCCAACGTCATACTCCTTGCCGCAGAAACTAAATTAAAAACAACACATTGGCCATAAAATTGTACTCTGTGAGCGCCTTCAACATATTCTACTTCTGTATTTTTCGGAGTAATATAGCGGAATCAAAGTTGACTAAATAAAACGCGACAAAGTTTGTAAACGTTGTTATAGAAATAAGCATTATTCGTCATTTTGGTTTGTGTCTGCGTCCTAGAAAGCTCTTTGCTAATTTTTTTATTGTAGTATATTGACGTTCTTGTTCGGAACCAGCAAAGTGAACTTTTTCGAAAAAAAAAGTTTTTTGAGAATAACATTTTGAGAATAAACTGATGAGATTGACATTTTTCAGTTGTTTATTTTGTTTTCCCTTTAGTTTTTCCACATTTAGATCTTTTATTACAGTGATTTTTGGTATAAATTAACATGTGTCTTGCGGCATATGTGATAGTTTTGCACGTAGCTGCAAAAACAAAACAAAGCAAGAATATCAAAATTTTGGTGATTGATATATTTCTACTGCATTTAGATCTGTAGTGCCGAATATTATTTCTTGGGCTTCTCCAGTTACCTGATGTTTGCTGTTACGTCCTTTGGCAGCAACAGTTGAATTGTTGTTATTTTAGAAAAAAAATATGTAAGATATTTTTTTGGGAACTAACAATCCATATCGCAGTTTTAGGATTCCGGCAAACAAAAGTTGAACGTCTGTTTTTAGTGCACCGACAAAGTGCGACGGGTCAGCAAATTTTTAGGTGTATTTTTCTTCTTGATTTTATAATTATTTAAGAGTTTGTTAAGCTCCTTTTTGGAAGATACGATTTTTTTTACATTGAAATGGCGTTGAAATAAGTTTTCCTTCTTCGTTTGTTGCACAGCCTCCCGTTGTTCGTTATAGCTAGAGAATAATAATGGTTTCATCAGTCCGTAGTGCTTACTGGACTAAAACGGCAAATTCCAAAAACCTTTTTTCAAATTTTGAGTGTCAATAGTTTCCATCAGTTGGCTACACTGCTGAAGCAGTGTACTGTGTCATTGAGTTGCTATGAGCCTACATTTTATAGGACTGCTGAAAAATCAGTTTCAGCCTTTAAGGTTATGTGCTTTGCAGGAATGATGCGTTGTTATTAAATGCCAAGTGTTGTGCTCCAATTAATTTCAATTAGTTGAACTGGAATTTAGAGTCAGAATTTATTTAGAAGAAAAAACGAATGCGGAAAGAAGGACATTGAAAAAAATCTGCTTTGTCTCGTTTTGTGATGGTAGTTTTACATCAGTTTAATTTTATTCATCTCAAGTTGTTCTTAGCTGGACACTGTGGTTGTTCCTATGCTGTTTTAAAGCTCAAATATACAGTGTTTTAAAACTGAATTGCTTGAATTCTTTAGAGAAAATTTTCTAGAGAATTGTTTCAAATTTCAAACTCAAAGATATGTTTCAAATTTTTTGTAGAGTATTTGAAACATATCTTTGAGTTTAACTATTTTTGCTCAAGGAGGCCTTCAATGTTTCGGTTAAAAGATAAGTCAATTAATCAGACAAATTTTATTTTGTCAAGTTAGTGTTCCTTGGAAGGTAACGGACTCAACAAAAAATGCCTTTATGTTCTTGTAATCGTTGTACTAGTTGAAGGTCAATCGAAAATATATAAGTTTTTATCTTTGTTTTTTAGTTGTAAGCTGAGTGGAGCTATATTGCAGTGCTCTTGGTTTTTTTAGAATTCAAAAAATTTGAATTGTATTTGGGCGCTGTATTTTTTTCAGATCTGTTCGCACATTTTGATGATTTCTGCAGTGCGAAAAAGCGAATGGTTTTTGGCGTGATATTTCTTCACTCTAATTTTAAAGTAGATTGAGAAAACGGCGTTTGAACATAAATTCGCGTTCTTGATAGTGCTTTTTGTTTATTCACATGTGGTAATTTCACTTTGATTTTTACTGTTTTTCGATTTTCTGGATTGCATTTTTCTAAATGGTTTTTCCAATCCATTCATTGTTCATTGTAGGCCTAGTTTTTTGTTTGAACCAAATTTATTTTCTAGCTACTGGTTTTTTTTGTTCACATGCGGCATTTTGACATATATTTTCAGTTTTTTAAATTTTTTTATCTGATTTTTTTTGGAAATGGCTTTCCCAATTCACTCATAGTCCGTTTTAGGTGTAGTCTTTTCTTTATTCATTAAAATTTGTTCTTAAATTTTTTTGAATTGTACGTCAGGACTTGTCCTGCTTTTGTTTTTTTTTCTATTTCGTCGTCTGACGTTCTTTTCGTTTTACATTTGTTCAAACAACAAAGCTGAAAAAGTCAATTTTTCTGAATGACTTCTTCCTCTGACTAACGACTTTTGTGCGCGTGACGTCGTTTCTCTCTCTCTCTCTCTACCAAATTTTTTTTAGCGTGATTAGACTTTGATCATACTTGACGTAACTCACTCAATAAAATGACTTTACACTTTAAAACTTAAGTTTAATTTGAATTAAAAGGTCAAAGGAACTCAAATGTGTTATGAAGGTCCCTAATAAAGAGGCTTCTGTGGAATGAATTTTAACCAGCTTTATTAATTTATCGCTGAATGTTTTTAACATAACTTATTGAGTGGCGTCATTTTTTTCAACTTAGATCTGTATCTGTTCTATCTCTATTATACGGCAGGCAAGTCTATTTTGCAGCTATTCCGGCAATCTGCTGGCTATGGTTCTTAATTTTGGTCTAATTAATAGCCGCCCTCATCTTCTCAGCCGGCTATTATAGCGCTCCTATTTTTTTTATTTCGTCGAATAAAAAATTGTTTCGCTTTACCTCATTTTGCCGCTTTTTCAACATTTTGCGTGCTATCTTTTTGACTTCTCTAGGCTATTTTCTCTTCTCTCATTCTGCTAAAAGTGATTTTGAACATCAGTTGCTCAGCAAAGCAATTCAAAATGAACAGAGTCAGTATAAAAAATTGAAGTCAGAAGTAGAAACGGGATAAACCCATAAAGCCCAATTTTAGATGCCCGCTATTTGAACGTCGTTACTATAAGTCTAAGTTACCATCTCTAATGCTTATTGGTATTGGTAGTAGCCCCTCTAGCCTCTCTCTAAGAAACAGAAGTACGTTATGTTCAACTACGAAATGCCATCAAAATAAATTGGACTTAAAAAATGTTTTTGTACAAAAATCTTTTTTTTCAATATCTATTCTTTCAATCCCAATCATGCTTATTGGAATCAACGGCGGCTATTTTCCGGCAATCTGCCGGGTATGTTTAACATCTGTAAAGCTTCAATGAAATAGGCATTTCAAAAACATAAAACTTTTTTCATTTTTGTCTAAAAACTTATGCATTCGCCCTTCTTGCAGTGGCTTTGTGAGCTTTGTTTTATTTCATCTCAAATTGCCTGTATTTTTTTTCGTTTTTGAGAATTCAAGTTTTGTATGTATTTGGAATCGAGAAATGAAAAAGTTATAATTTGCATCTTGAAAATTTGTTAAACGAGATTCATCTAGTTGAGGGAATTTTTCATTCTGGTTGCCTGAAAATAAAATCATTAAAATTTGGAATATCGAAAAAAACCTGACTTTCAGTTGTATTAAAAGTAATCTCGTCTGAAAAATGAGGGACAGCCAGCGATTTCGAAGAAATCCATTTGAAACTTCTTCTTTGACAATTTTCTATGCATTGTCTGTGTCAATAGCTTGCAATAGTATTAGAACAATGGATAACTAAATTTTGTTCAACGATAAAAATGCTTTTGTATTCAGCCAAACCTTTTAACAAACAAACGTAACAGGTGATAGTGAAGATGGAATCGGAATCGTTTGCCCGTGGGGCAATGCGAGGCTGTCACAGGATGAAGAAGTTGTCCACGCTGCTCAGCCAGGATTGGAAGGGAGCTGCAAACTATGTGGCCAAGAAGTACCTCGAGGATGTCACTGAGGACATCTACTTCGAGGATGTCAAATTGCAGATGGATGCAAAGGTAACCGGACATGCAAGCAGTGGCTGAATTGTAATTTTAAGTTTCTGGCGTATTTCTGACACAATTTTTCTAGGCAGTCTAGCCATCTTGACGTTTCGTGTATGTATAGGCTCTCCCATAAATTTGGATTAATAAGTTTGCAGAAACGACAAAACGTGCAACGGAGGAATAATGTTAATTTGACTACCAAAAGGTTTTTCGTGTAACTCGATTTCATGTTTTTAATAGCCGCCCTCATCTTCTCAGCCGGCTATTATAGCGCTTCTATTTTTACGACTCGAAGAAGAGTATTGGTTTTCTTCAGGTTTTTACGACTCGAAGAGGAGTATTGGTTTTCTTAAGGTTTTTTTTTACCGGAAGTACTATTCGTTCAGACGATGTTTTGACCTAAAAGCGAAAGCGAGTAAAATTGCAGTGTGAACTAATTTTTTCCGAGCGAGAGAAGTTTTTTGATCATGCGCTTAGTTTAGTGAATGACTTTTTGACACTGAAAAGTAGTTTTTGACTGAATGGCACATATAGATAACCGTTTTTACCCGTTTTTTCGTCTAAGTGGCCTAGTTTTTTTGCTTGTAATTTGGTTTTTTGTATAAATAATTGTTAATCGAGGCTATGTTGAAATGTAAACCCCGGAAATTGATGGCACAGTATTTTGCATAGCCTGAAATTGCGTTTCAAATGCGAAATTGGCGCATATTTCTTGATTTTTTAGTTAATTTTTGGCTTTTTTTTCTATTAATTTCTTCATTTTTGGATCTTTTAGCTGTTTTTTGTCAAAAATCATTTAATATGGCAACTTCCCTTTGATAATTCATATACTCAATGCCTCTTTCTACCTCGATGTAATTTTGTTTCATAAAATTGTACATTTGCTAATCCGATTTTCGTAGTTTTTTGCCAATTTTTTTTCAGTTTTTTGTTTGTATTTTGCTTTTAATTACTAGAAATAGTATTTTGGGGAACATGAGGGACTTTAATTTTGTTTCAATAAAAATGCAATCATTTTTTGGTGTTAAGTTTTTGAAAAAACAGATAAATTTTTTTCATAAATGCAATCTTAAATATTTTTTGACAACTTTTTTGCAAAATGTTTCATTGTTTCACATGTCTGAATTCTGCTTTTTCTTGTTTTATTCTCTTGAGCAAGTTGGATTTTTGTCTCGAATGACTCGTTGTCTTTTCTATGTCTCGAATGCTGATCAATGAAATGTACTCGTTTTTCTTGATTTTTTTTTTGATTAACTTTCAAAAATCAAGAATTGGTCTTTTTGTTACGGTGTTCCTAACGTTGTGTCCATATTCTTCACTTTCTCGTTTGTATCATTCTCATTCTAGTTTTGTCCTGGCACCTACTTTTATTTTCGTTATATTGACTTTTTCAGTTAAAAAATTGAATTAGTTCAGGTTTTTCTTAGATCTTGGTTTAATCGGTTTGCAATTGATTTAATTCAAAATAAAGCAGTACTGGGAGTTTGCTAGAAAGTCTTTTCCAACATTTCTACTTTTTACTATTCATTTCAATTTTCTTCCGGGCTTGGTATTGTTCTTAGACGATTTTTTGCCTTTGAATGTTCTGTTGCTTTTGTTTTTCTATGATTAATTTAATTTTTGAATTAGTATGAAATCATGTTGTCTAGCATATATACAACAAGGAAGAATTATGTATTATTTTTGTCTTAATTGCCGTGATTAGAAATCTAATTGTAGTGGTTCTCTGATTCTTATGTTTGAGCACTCTTTTGAATAATTTTGTCTTTCCTGTCTTTTTTGAAAAGTTTTTATCTGCCGTTTGCTTTCGCGATCTTTTTGAGATTAGAATCAATAATTATCTGAGGGCAATTGATGGCCCTCTTAGCTTTGTCAGGCTATCAGTTTTTTGACCATCCTAAAAATTTCACTTTTTTAACGTTACCAAACGTTTTCGATAATAAAATTTTGCTGCATTTTCTTTCTCTTGGTGACAGTGGTTTAAATTTCACCGATTTTTAGATCAGACCTGGGGAGGTAATGAGTTATAGATTTAATACAAAAGGTAATGGCTTCAGCTTTTTGTGAAGTTTTGGTGATTCGAGTCGCTTTCGGAATTCTTCCGGCTATGTTTTTTTACCGGAAGTACTATTCGTTCAGACGCTGTTTTGACCTAAAAGCGTAAGTGAGTAAAATTGCCGTGTGAACTAATTTTTTTCTGAGTGAGAGAAGTTTTTTGATCATGCGCTGCGTTTAGTGAATGACTTTTTGACTTCGAAAAGTAGTTTTTGACTGAATGGCACATATAGATAACCGTTTTTAGCCGTTTTTTCGTCCTAATGGCCCAATTTTTTTGCTTGTAATTTGATTTTTTGTAGAAATTATTTTTTCGATGCTATTTTGAAATGTCAACTCGGAAATTGATACCACTGTGTTTTGCAGAGCCTGAAAATGCGTTTCAAGTTCAAAATTGGCACATATTTCTTGATTTTTTAGGTAATTTTTGTTTTTCTATTAATTTTGCCATTTTTGGATCTTTTAACCGTCTGTTTGTCAAAAATCAGTTAATATGGCGACTTCTTTTTGAAAATTCATATACCCAACGCATCTTTCTACCTCGATATAATTTTGTTTTATGAAATTGTACATATGCTAATCCGATTTTGGTAGTTTTTTCCGATTTTTGTCAGTTTTTTGGTTTCTAATTTGGTTTTAAATACTAGAAATAGTCTTTTAGTGCGAGATGAGGGATTTCAGTTTCGTTTCCATAAAAGTTCAATCATTTTTTGGCGTTAAGTTTTTGAAAAACATTTAAAACTTTTTCATGCAGTCTTAAAAGTTTTTTGACCATTTTTTTGCAAAATGTATTCGTTTTTCTTGATTTTTGAATTTGATTTTTAACTTTCAAAAATCAAGAATGACTTTCTGTTACGGTGTTCCTTACATTGTGCCCATATTCTTCACATTCTAGTTAGTATCATTCCAGCTTTGTTGTGGTACATACATTTTTTTCGTTACATTAATTTTTTTCAGTTGTTAAAAATTGGAATGATTTCTGCCTTTTCTTAGATTTTCGTCATTTCTTTGGTTTGCAATTGATTTCATTCAACATTTGGCAGTACTGAGAGTTTGCTAGCAAGATTTTTCCAAAATTTGCACTTATTATTTTTTACTGCAACTTTCTTCTGGCCTTGGTATTAATTTAAACGATTTTTTGTCTTTGAATATTCTTCTGCTGCTTATGTCTTTTCTATGATCAATTTAATTTTTGAATTAGTGTGAAATCATGTTGTCTAGCATATGTACAGTAAGGAAGAATTATGTGCTGTATTTGGTCTTGTTTGCATCGTTTAGAAGTGTAATTTCAGTAGTTTTCTAATTCTTCATTTTGAGCATTGTTTTTTGAAAAGATTTAACTTAGTTTCTAATATTATTATCTGCCGTTTGTTTTCCCGATCTTTGAGATTAGAATCGTGAATTATTTATGGGCAATTGATAGCCTTGTCAATATTTTTAACCTATCAGTATTTTGACCATCTTAATTTTTTCGGATTTTTTTTTTAACATTACCAAACGTTTTCAATATTATAAAATTTTGCTGCATTTTGTTTCTCTTGGTAACAGTGGTTTAAGTTTCACCAATGTTTAGATCAGACCTCGGGAGGTAACGAGTTAATGGTTTAATACAAAAGGTAATGGCTTCCGCTGCAATTAAGGTTTTGTATGTGAAGTTTTGACGCTTCGAGTCGGTTCCGGAATTCTTCCGGCTTTGTTTTTTTTTCCTTCGTCGAACTTTTTTTCGCTTTACCCATTTTACCGCTTTTTCGACATTTTGCGTGAAATCTTTTTCACTTCTCTAGGCTAGTTTCACTCTTCGTCATTCTGCTCAAAGTCCTTTTAAACAGCAGCTGCTCAGCAAAGCAATTCAAAATGAAGAGAGTCAGTATAAAAAAATCAAAGTCAGAAATAGAAACGAGATAAACCCATAAAGCCCATTTTTAGATGCCCGGTACTTTTAAACTTTGTTCTCATAAGTTTTAATTACTATCTATAATGCTTATTGGTATTGATACTAGACCCTGTAGCCTCTCACTGAGAGACAGGAGTATGCTCAATTACGAAATGACATCAAAATAAATCGCACTTAAAAATGTTTTTATACAAAAATCAATTGTGTTGATATTTTCTTTTCTTTCAATCGCAATAGAGTTATGGGAATCAACGGCGGCTATTTTCCGGCAATCTGCCGGGTATATTTCTGCATTTGTGGTTTCGAATTTTGAACTTCGAGCTGTCCAATGATTTTGAAACGTTGCTGGTTTCAACATTATGGAACATGCTATATGCATAAATTGGAATTTGTAATATAAAACTTGGAATTGATTATCATACCAAGTCAACAAAATTTTCTCAAAATTTTATGTTACCAAGCCCCAGTTTAAATGGCAAATGCTTATTTTATCAATATGGGATTTTGTTGGCCAGGTGTGGTCAGAGGTGTACAACCGGATGAGTCCCCCTAAACAGATAGACATATTCCAAATGTGTGTGATCCGGATGCAGGAGGGAGGCCAGCTGTACCATGTGGAACACTTCATTGAAGGAGAGTACATCAAATACAACAGCAACAGTGGATTTGTGGATGAACACATGAGACACACTCCTCACGCATTCAGTCACTTCACCTTCGAACACTCAGGTCATTGTTTGTTTCCTAACAAGCGTTATTTTCAATTGGTTGCGTTCACAATGCTATGACCAATCAAGGCCAGTTTGCAGATTGTAATGGCTATTTGCCAGCTACGTAAAATACAATCTCAGTGGTATCTGTTTGCATTTTAGGACACAAACTTATCGTGGTCGATATCCAGGGTGTAGGGGACCTGTATACGGACCCCCAGATTCACACATCAGAAGGAACCGAGTACGGCGATGGCAATCTGGGCACCAAAGGAATGGCCCTCTTTTTTCACTCGCACCTTTGCAATCCAATATGTGATCTCCTCAAATTGAGCAAGTTCGATCTCAGTGAAACTGAGTTGGCAGAGATCAAAAATGGTTCCTCCAAGTGTATGTCTCCTGCCACAACTGTCATCAACCCCAATCGAAGGAACAGATGTTCCAGCTCGATCTCCAGCTTGTCACCGGCCTCAGAACATGCCGAGAAACAGTTCTCGTTTGACAACACAAGTATTTTCAACGTTCCAAGTTCTCCCATAAAGAGATCCAGTCGTCCAGGGTCAATGTCTCAGAGTCCGACAGATGCCGATAATCGTTTTGGTTGCCGCCGACTTGGACATCAAGATTCCCTATCAATCGACGTTGGTAGTCCAAATGACGAGCATTTTGAGGCTCTGTTGAAGTGTCACAGACCGTCGACTGTGAATGGAATTGAGGACATTGCCAAGTTGATGGAATCGTTGGAGTCCGAGTCCGTGTTGGGAAAAATCCACTTTGAACTTGCAAAGTATCATGAATTGGGTCGATTCATTAATGAAGGTGAAATAGATGCAGAATCGGCATTGTTCCATTTAGGTATGACATTTGACCGTTTGTTTCCCTACCAGGACGGAAAAGTAGAGTGGTTGTCGGAGTCTTTATTTTTATCGAAAAAAAAACCGGTTTTCAAGAGGTTTATGAAGTATCGCTTCAGGATACAATTTATAATACAAGCTTTTAATAGGCAAAGATCGTCTCTTCTTGATAGAATCGCTGAAATTACAAATTAGAACTAAATGGTGGCTGAAAATCTATTGCATCTATTTGTTCTTGAAAGTCTTTAAAACTTAGGGTACTTGCAAACTTTTCCAGTATACTTACAAACTTTTCTAGTATTGATCGCACATATATAATCATTCTATCGAGTGAGGATAAACATGGAAATATTTAAGAATGCACAAACGTGGTTCGGAGTACATAGTTGATATTGATTTGGAACTATTTGAAATTGACTAATTCTGCTGTATTTCCTAGACATAGCAGCCCAGTTGGAGAATGGAGAAGCAACCAAGTGCCTTGCCCAGATTTACCTGCAGAGGGAGAATGATGTGCTGCCTTCTGTGAGTGTAGTTGAGAGTGAGGAGAACACAAACAAAGGCATCGACTACATGATACAGAGTGCACAGAAGGGAGACAGAAATGCCCAGGTGACCTCAACTGTCTCAAGTACAGCATGGCACATATTGGATAAATTCTTATTGGGGACATGATGTTTTTGGCCAACAAATTCTTTATGAGTTTGCTTTTTCAGAACTGTCATTCCAATCCCCAAATTTTTCCATTTTCCAATTTGCGCAAAGTTCGGGTTTTAATTGCCCTCGAACAAAAATTGAAGCAATTTTTGTAGCCGGGTGTCTTTATGCAAATGGTTTGTTTGACGATTTTTGTTTATAGCTGCGAAGCTGTAAGCTGAGCGAAGCTATATTGCGGTGCTCTTGGTTTTTTACTCGAAGAGGAGTATTGGTTTTCTTAAGGTTTTTTTTACGACTCGAAGAGGAGTATTGGTTTTCTCTCGGTTTTTTTTTACAGTAAGTAGATTTGTTCACGCGGCATTTTGACCTAAAAGCAAAAATGAGAAAAGCTGTCTTGGTGAACAGATTTTCGCTAAGCGAGAGAAGTGTTTTGATCATGCGCTGCGTTTAGTGAATGACTTTTTGACTTTGAAAAGTAGTTTTTGACTGAAATGCACATAAAGATAACCGTTTTTAGCCGTTTTTTCGTCTAACTGGCCCAAATTTTTTGCTTTTAATTTGGTTCCTTGTAGAAATAAATTTTATTCGATACTATATTGAAATGTCAACCTCGGAAATTGATGCCAGTGTTTTGCAGAGCCTGAAAATGCGTTTCAAGTTGAAAATTGGTACATAATTCTTGATTTTTTGGTAATTTTTGGCTTTTTTCTTTTAATTTCTTCTTTTTTGGATCTTTTAACCGTTTTTTTGTCAAAAATCAGTTAATATAGCAATTTCTCTCACTGAAAATTCCTATAGTCAACGCCTCTTTCTACCTCGTTTGTATTTTGTTTGTAATTGCTAGAAATAGATTTTTGTGCAACATGAGGGACTTTAATTTCGTTTCAATAAAAATTCAATCATTTTTTGGCGTTAAGTTTTGAGAAAACAGTTAAATCTTTTTCATAAATGCAGTCTTAACTTAAAAGTTCTTTGACCATTTTTTTGCAAAATGTTTCAATGTTTCTTATTTATGAATTCTGCTTTTTCCTACTTTTTGGTGTCTTTTTGGAGGATAGATTTTTGTATCGGATGACTAGTTATCTTTTCTCTGTCTTGAATGCTGAACGATGAAATGTATTCGTTTTTCTTGAATTTTTTAAATTGGTTTTAAACTTTCAAAAATCAAGAAACTCCTTTTGTTACGGTTTTCCTTACATTGTGCCTATATTCTTCATATTCTAGTTGTTATCATTCTAGCTTTGTCCTGGCACCTAATTTTATTTTCGGTATATTGATTTTTTAGTTGTAAAAAATGAACGATTTCAGCTTTTTCTTAGATTTTTGTCATTTCTTTGGTGTGCAATTGATTTCATTCGACAAAAGGCAGTACTGAGAGTTTGATAGCAAGCTTCTTCCAAAATTTCCACGTATGACTATCTACGGCAGCTTTCTTCCGGCCTTTGTGTTAATTTAAACGATTTTTTGTTTTTGAATATTCTTCTGCTGCTTATGTCTTTTCTATGAACAATTTTATTTTTTGATTTAGTATGAAATCATGTTGTCTAGCTTATGTACAAAGAGGAACAGTATGTGTGTGTTGTTTTTTGTCTTAATCGTAGTGATTGATTAGAAGTGTAATTATAGGTGTTTTCTGATTCTTAAATTTGAGCTTTCTTTTTTGAAAAGATTTAACTTAGTTTCTGAGATTATTATCTGCCGTTTGCTTTCGCGATCTTTTTCAGATTAGAATCATGAATTATTTGAGGGCTATTGATAACCTCGCCAGCTTTTTCAGACTATTAAGTTTCTGACCACCTTAATTATTTTGGATTTTTTAATGTTACCAAACGTTTTTAATAATATAAAATTTTGCTGCATTTTGTTTCTCTTGTTGACAGTGGTTTAAGTTTCACCAATTTTTTAGCAGACCTGGAGAGGTAGAGAGTTAATGGTTTGATACAAAAGGTAGTGGCTTACGCTGCAATTACGGTTTTGTTAGCGAAGTTTTTACGCTTCGAGTCGCTTCCGGAATTCTTCCGGCTATGTTTTTTAACGGAAGTACTATTCGTTCAGACGCTGTTTTAACCTAAAAGCGAAAGTGAGTAAAATTGCCGTGTGAACTAATTTTTTCTGAGCAAGAGGAGTTTTTTGATCATGCGCTGCGTTTGGTGAATGACTTTTCGACTTTGAAAAGCAGTTTTTGACTGAATGGCACATATAGATAACCGTTTTTAGCCGTTTTTTCGTCTAAGTGGCCCAGTTTGTTTGCTCGTAATTTGGGAGAAATGATTTTTATTCGATGCTATATTGAAATGTAAACCTTGGAAATTGATACCACAGTGTTTTGCAGAGCCTGAAAAAGCGTTTCAATTTCAAACTTAGCACATATTTCTTGATTTTTTGGTTTTTTTTGGCTTTTTTCTATTAATTTCTTCATTTTTGAATCTTTCAGCCCTCTTTTTGTCAAAAATCAGTTAAAATGGCAACTCCCCTTTGATAATTCATATACTCAGCGCCTCCTTCTACCTCGGTGTAATTTTGTTTTGTAAAATTGTACATATGTACATATCCGATTTTGGTAGTTTTTTTTTCCAATTTTTGTCAGTTTTTTGTTTGTCTTTTGGTTTTAATTACTAGAAATAGTTTTTTTGTGCAACACAAGGAACTTAAATTTAGTTTCAATAAAAATTCATTCATTTTCTGGCGTTAAGGTCTTGGAAATCAGTTAAAAATTTCTTCATTAATGCAATCTTAAAAATTTTTTGACCATTTTTCTGCAAAATGTTCCAATGTTTCGTATGTTTGAATTCTGCTTTTCATTTTTTCTGTTGTTCCGTTCAGGAGGATGGATAGTTTTCTCGGATGAACCGTTGTCTTTTTGATGTCTCGAATGCTGAGCAATGAAATGTATTCGTTTTTCTTGAATTACTTTGATTTTTAGCTTTCAAAAATCAAGAATTAGTCTTTTTGTTAAGGTGTTCATTACATTGTGTCCATATTCTTCACATTCTAATTTGTATCATCGCTGTTTTGACCTAAAAGCGAAAGTGAGTAAAATTGCCATGTGAACTAATTTTTTTCTAAGCGAGAGAAGTTTTTTGATCATGTGCTGCGTTTAGTGAATGACTTTTTGACTTTGAAAAGTACATTTTGACTGAATGGCACATATAGATAACCGTTTTTAGCAGTTTTTTCGTCTAAGTGGCCCAATTTTTTTGCTTATTTGGTTTTTTGTAGAAATGTTTTTTATTCGATGCTATGATGAAATGTGATCTTCAGCAATTGATACCACAGCGTTTTGCGAAGCCTGAAAATGCGTTTAAAGTTCTAAATTGGCACATATTTTTTGATTTTGAGTTAATTTTTGGCCTTTTTTCTAATATTTTTTAATAGCCGCCCTCATCTTCTCAGCCGGCTATTTTAGCGCTCCTATTTTTTTTTTTACTTCGTCGAATAAAAAAATGTTTCGCTTTACCTCATTTTGCCGCCTTTTTAACATTTTGCGTGAAATCTTTTTGACTTCTCTAGGCTAGTTTCTCTCTTCTCTCATTCTGCTAAAAGTGATTTTGAACATCAGTTGCTCAGCAAAGCAATTCAAAATGAACAGAGTCAGTATAAAAAATTGAAGTCAGAAGTAGAAACGGGATAAACCCATAAAGCCCAATTTTAGATGCCCGCTAATTGAACGTCGTTCCTGTAAGTCTTAGTTACCATCTCTAATGCTTATTGGTATTGATAGTAGCCCCTGTAGCCTCTCTCTAAAACAGTAGTTTGTTCATCACGAAATGCCATCAAAATAAATCGGACTTAAAAAAATGTTTTTGCACAAAAATCTTTTTTTTTTTCAATATCTTCTGTTATTTCAATCCCAATCATGCTTATTGGAATCAACGGCGGCTATTTTCCGGCAATCTGCGGGGTATGTTTTCATTTTTGGATCTTTTAAGATTTTTTTGCCAAAAATCATTTAATATGACAGATTTCTTTTGACTATTCATATACTCAACACCTCTTTCTACCTCGGTGTAATTGTTTTATAAAATTGTACATATGCTAATCCGATTTTGGTAGTTTTTTCCGATTTTTGTCAGTTTTTTTGTTCGTATTTTGGTTTTAATTACTAGAAAGTCTTTTTGTGCAACATGAGGGACTTTAATTTCGTTTCAATAAAAATTCAATCATTTTTTGGCGTTAAGTTTTGAGAAAACAGTTAAATCTTTTTCATAAATGCAGTCTTAACTTAAAAGTTCTTTGACCATTTTTTTGCAAAATGTTTCAATGTTTCTTATTTATGAATTCTGCTTTTTCCTACTTTTTGGTGTCTTTTAGGAGGATAGATCTTTTGTATCGGATGACTAGTAAGCTTTTCTATGTCTCGAATGCTGAACAATGAAATGTATTCGTTTTTCTTGATTTTTGTATTTTGATTTTTAACTTTCAAAAATCAAGAATGTATTTTTGTTACGGTGTTCCTCACATTGTGTCCATATTCTTCACATTCTAGTTGGTATCATTCTAGCTTTGTCCTGGCACCTCTTTATGGCGTTTTTTTTGGTTGATTGGTTTTTTCAGTTGTTAAAAAAGTGAATGATTTTAGCTTTTTCTTAGATTTTCGTCATTTCTTTGGTTTGCAATTGATTTCATTCAACATAAGGCAGTACTGAGAGTTTGCTAGCAAGCATTTTCCTAAACTTCCACTTAATACTATCTACAGCAACTTTTTGCTGGCCTTGGTGTTAATAAACAATTTTTTGCCTTTGAATTTTCTTCTGCTGCTTATGTCTTTTGTATTATCAATTTAATTTTTGATTTAGTTTGAAATCATGTTGTCTAGCATATGTAGATTAAGGGAGAAGTGTGTGCTGTTTTTTTGTGTCGTAATTGCAGTGATTAGAAATGTATATATAGTGGTTTTCTGTTTCTTAAATTGGAGCATTCTTTTTTTAAAAGATTTAACTTAGTTTCTAAGATTTATCTGCCGTTTGCTTTCCCGATCTTATTGAGATTAGAATCATGAATTATTTGAGGGCAATTGATAGCCCTGTCAGCTATTTCAGCCCATCAGTATTTTGACCTTCTTATCTATTTCGGATTTTTTAACGTTACCAAACATTTTCAATAAAATAAGATTTTGCTGCATTTTGTTTCTCTTGGTGACAGTGGTTTAAGTTTCTACAATTTTTAGATCAGACATGGGGAGGTAATGAGTTAATGGTTTAATACAAAAGGTAATGAATGCCTTCCGCTGAAGTTACGGTTTTGTTTGTGAAGTTTTTGACGCTTCGAGTCGCTTCCGGAATTCTTCCGGCTATGTTTTTTTTTTCGTCGTCTGACGCTTTTTTCGTTTTACATTTGTTCACACAGCAAAGCTGAAAAAGTCAATTTTTCTGAATGACTTCTTCCTCTCACTAACGGCATTTGCGCGCGTGACGTCATTTCTCATTCGCTTTAGCAAATGTTTTTTGGGTTATTTGCGTGATTAGATTTTGATCATACGTGACTTACCTCACTCAATAAAATGACTTTTGCACTTCAAAACTTAAGTTTAATTTGAATTTGTTTAAGGTCAAAGGAACTCATTTGTGCAGTAAAGGTCCCTAATAAGAGGCTTCTGCGCAATGAATTTTGACAAGCTTTATTAATTTATCGCTAAATGTTTTTTGTTTTTTTTTTGAGCGGCGTCGATTTTTTTTTCAATTTAGATCTGTATCTGTTTCTATCTCTATTATATGGCACGCAGGTCTATTCTTTCGCAGCTATTCCGGCAATCCGCCGGCTATGTTTATAAATATTCTTTCGCTGTAAACGTTATGAGCTGGTGAAATCCGAGGGCAATGCTAAGTTCAGTATGGTTCAGCAAAGCTGCTGAGTAACACTTGGGGCAAAAATTCATTGGTGTTCCCCATCCCTTCCCTTTTATTATCGGCTATTTAAGTTAACCTCCTAAGCTTAATCGAACTCAAGCAAAGTAAATTGCTTGCCGGTTGTTCAAAAGCAATTCGTGAGATGATAGTAGGATATGTTTAATTGCTCTCAAACGAAGTTTTTAGCAATTATGTCCTGTCGGTCTTTTTAATGTGATTTTTCGCTTGACCGAATTTTTGTCCTCTAAAACGGGATAAACAGGTAGCGCCCAGCGGGCATTAAGTGCTCTTAGAGCCTTTCAGTCCACCAGTCTCCAAGTGTGCTATTCACAGAAACTGTTTTAGAGACTTATACTTATGGTGTGAAGGGCTGTTCTTAGAGGCTAAGACCCCCCCCACTTGACCCCACCCTCCCCCTCCCCCCACCAACTATCTCCGCCCCCGTTGTTGCCTCCACCCCATTGTTGCCCCCCATCACCCCCGGTGGCTAGCTACTGACGAATCCAACCACTCGCCGGTTTTTTGAGAGCAATTCGCTCGACGTTAGCCGGCTATGTTTAGCAATTGTCTTCAAAACCATTTTTTTCAAAGTGAGGATTTTCCGAGAACATATTTTAAGCAAACACAATTAGGAAATCATCATCATACTCTTCGAGAAGAAAATCACACGAAGCAGACAGTTTTTTTAAGCTCAAACCACAATGATTAGATTCAGTTTTAAAGAGAGAACACCACTAGCAGGTAATTAATAGCCGTCGTGAGCCTCTCAAACGACTATTATTTGGGCGCTCTCTTTTTTCCCCATTCTCTTTACCTTTTGATCACGTTTTACTTAAGTCATGATTTTCACGCTTGACTTCTGACTTTTTTTCACTCACTGTTTCAACTGAATGGATTTTAAATTCTTTCTTGCACTGATTTACGCAATTTAGTGAATACGATCAAAGCCAAAAGAGCATAATAAAAGAAGACGGGATTAACCGATAAAGCCTGGTCAGTAATTTATTGAAAATTAGGCTATCGACGTTCATTAGAGTGTTTGCTAGCTAATATCGGTATTAAGTTTATTAGCTTTCAGTTTAGAAGCTGAGTGAAGTATAGTTTTAGAATCTAACTGAAACTGCTCGCCAAATTAGAACACTTTTTGATACTGAAAAAAGACAGAAAAAAAATCAGTCAATTTGTCTCTTCTTTTTTTTTCTTTTTCTTTCAATCCCGATGTGCATCAAGTGCGTCAGCGGCGGCTATTTTCCGGCATTCTGCCGGCTATGTTTTGTATTAGTAGGCGCCGTAAAACTTGAACGTTGCAATTTTACAATTTTTACCCATAAAATTTTGAAAAGCTTAGCAAGAATGACAAAACTGAAGCTAGGATGCCATTTTTAGCCAAGCTATAAACTGGTGGCAAAGAAAAATATGGTAGTAGCTAATGTCGCGCGACCGCAGTAGTCAGGGGACCTAGTTATTCTCATTAAATTTTGTATTTCTAAATTACACTCTTCGATCCAAAATTGAGTGGTGGGGCATCGTATTGGAATCGAAGATGTTAGCATAAAAAAATTTTGGTTGACATCTTCCCTAAATAATTTAAAAGATTACTGCGCAAAATTATGACAGGTAAAATGGACACTATTGAAATATTGGTTATTATTTTTCGTCTTTACGTCTTTCTCATTTGTATTCCCAAAGCAAACAAACATAATAATACACTAAGATCAAAAATTTGTTTATCGCCGGTGGCGAGGTAAAAAATGATGCTTTTAAAACGTTTGTTTCAAATATTTTTATTCTCTTATTAAAAAAAGTGTTAACCCTTCTTCCCAGTGCGTATCAGAGATGCTAATAGATTGGCTTTTATTAATAGCCGTACAGCGATAGCTGAGGCTATTATTGACCTTCTCTTGGTTTTTTTTTTATTTCGTAGTCCAAATTTTTGCTACGAGCATATGAGGTCATAATCACTTCAAATCTGTTGTTTATTCATTCGTTCATGCAATTTCAACTGAATTGCGCGCTTGACGCCATTTTTCACTCTCATTGAAGCCAGTGTTTTGTTCATTTGTGTGCTAAGTTTTTGGTGACGCGTGACTTAACGTACTCTCAAAAATGACGTCCGGACTCTGAAACAGATTTTCTTTACTTTAATTCAAAGATATAAGGTCAAGTGAGTGCGTGTCACTCTGTTTAATAGCCGCACAGCGGTAGCTGGGGCTATTATTGGCCTTCTCTTTGTTTTTTACAATTCAAAGAATTTGAATTGTATTGGGGCGCTGTCTTTTTTTTAAGATCTGTTCACACATTTTCATGATTTTGAAGTCAAATTGGAGTGGTAATTTTGGCCACGCCGAAACAGGAAGTGGAGCGAAAAAGCGAGTGGTTTTGCGGCGTGAATTTTTTCCGCTGTGTTTGAACAAAAATTCGCTTTCTCGCTAGTGGTTTTTTGTTCACATGCGGCAATTTCACTTTGGTTTTTACTATTTTTTTTCGATTTTTTGGATCGGATTTTTTTCTAAATGGGTTTCCCAATCCATTCATAGTTCATTCCAGGTCTAGTTTTCTGTTTAGTCAATGACAACTCTTTGAATTGTACGTCAGGACTTGTCGTGCTATGTTTTTTTATTTCATCGTCATGAGTTTTGTTACGACCATATGGCGTCACAGCCACTTTTTGTTCATTCGTTCGTGCAATTTCAACTGAATTGCATGTGTGACGTCATTTTTCGCTCTTAGTGGAGCGAGTTTTGTGTTCATGCGCGTGATTAAATTTTTGGTCACACTTGACTTACCTCACTCTTAAAAATGACTTCCTCACTTTGAAATTGACTTTTATTTACTTTATTTCAAAGAGATAAGGTCAGATGGGTGTGTGTCACTCTAAATGAAGGTTATTTGAGATCAGCTAATAGAGGCAGCAATAACTTATGCAGATTTTTAATCAAAATATAACAGATCAGCCTTCAAGGAAAAGACGAATTTTTTTGGTCTGTCTTTTTTACTGTTTTTTTTTAGACTGCCGATCTACGAATCTATTGCGGCTATTTTCTGGCAATTTGCCAGCTATGTTTGAAGGTTTTGATGGTTTTTTGAGAGCAGCTAATAGAAGCAGCAATATGTAGATTCTTAATCAAAATATAACATCTCAATATTTAATAAAAAAGAATTTTTCGGTCTGTGTTTTTTCTGTCTTTTTGAGACTACTGATCTACGAAGCTGTTGCGGCTATTTTGTGGCAATGTGCCAGTTGTGTTTAAAACACGTAATTATTGCTCATTTCCTGGTTGCGTTAATTTTTCTCCAAGAAGCTTAATTTATCACTTCTCTTCTGTAGGTGTACATGGCCAAGGCGTTCGAAACAGGGTTCGGGTTGGGAACAAGTAGAGAGAAGGACTGGAGAGAATCTGCTCTCTATTATGAAATGGCAATCAATTCGCCCTCTGGTGGTTGCGTTGGAACAGATGAGCCAAGTTATAAACTGATGGCCTCCTTAGCTAATTTGTACCAATTGGGAGGATTTCAGTTAGAGAAAGACCCAAGTCAGGCGGGTGATTTGTACAACGAAGCAGCAGAAACGGCTATGGCCGAGTTCAAAGGGTCGCTGGCAACAAAGTATTTCGAGCTGGCTGAGCTTGCATGGGCAGAAATGGAAGAGGAGTGACTGACGTGTTGTTGTTGTTTCGTTACTGACAAACAATTTGAGTCAGCAGAATGTAAAATTCAGCTAAAATTCTGGAGTGGGATTTTTTATTTTGGGTTAAGAAGCTGCTCAACTTAGTTGCACTGTTGCGTCAAGTATTAGTATGAAGAGAAGTGTTACTGATGTACTGTGATTATGGTTACGTCATACCGATTTCTATAAATTAAAAAGTTGAAGAAATGAGCAAAAAGTTTACTGAAAAGATAAACGGTATGAAATGTACTTTCAAGTACCGGGTTTAAATGAAGTAAATTTTTTTAAAAAAATTAATTTGTTTTGAGTAGCCTCTTAATGGTCGCGATGTTGGGAGTGTATATTTGAACGAAAACTCATGAACGCAGTTGTAATCTTTGTTGTAATGCAAAAATGGCTCCACAAAAAGCTATTCTCAGAATCTGAAAGTGACTAACTCAGTTTGGGAACGTTTCTCAGAGTTTTCTGATGACTAACTATATTTGAAGATGTGTATTTATTTGAAGCCTTATGATTATGCTGTTGTGCGTAGAAACAGTAATGTTTCGTGGTTGCAAAAAGAGCAGAAGAGACTTAAATTTGACACTTTAGAGAACTGTCCTTGCCAACCACCCCCCACCGTACCATGATGCCATGAATAAAGTTTGTAATTCATAGACAAGCAGGATCACAGTTCGCATTTTGTTCTGATACGGGTTTTCAATATCGTAATGAGAGGTGGGGTTACCCATTTCAAATCAAGTATATACATTTATATTGGGAGGGGGCAACGGTCAATTAGAGGAGGTCAGTTTCTAATTAAACAGTTGCAAAAATGTGTTATCCCTCTGTTTCGTTTCAGTAACTTATGTTTGACTTTGTACCTCTCAGCTTCGTTTGACGCAAAATGCTTCTTAACCGGGCTGCCGTTAAAGATATAGTTCTCTCTTCTCTATCTTCGCAAAACTCTGTATATCTTCAGAAAACTTGATTATATAAATAATATCTTTGTTATTTTTATTGCTTCAAAATTTAAACGTTCTTGTTGTATAGTTTTCGTTTGCTTTAAAGCAATATGTATGCAATGGCTCGTAATCATAGTTTTCACTACTTAATAGGTAGCCAGTCATCTTTCATAGTGGGTGCTTATCAATTATAGTAAAACAGAATATCTTAGCTGAATGGAAGATGAAAGCAAAACAGCAACTTTCTTTTTACTTTGTAGGAGAAATTATTTCAGTAATTGCTCTCGAACTTTGATACAGTTGTAAGTCTGTTGTAAGAATGTCTGTCCCTTTTCGAGGCTGTAAAAAGCCATTAATTTTTGTCAGAGAAACCGTTGGGAGTATCAAAAGCGACTTATATGCATTTGTCTTTTTTGGCAGACAAAAAGGAAACCTCCTTAGCATATTCTAGAAAGATAATTGTAGTACAATTTGAAGGACACAGACACAAACAAAATCACACACACACACACACACACACACACACACACACACACACACACACACACACACACTCACTGCACATACAAAGAAAATCACATAGATACAAACCCAGGCACCAAAAAAAACATTGAAATTTTTTTTTTGGCAACTGATCTTTACTCAAGGTTCGTCAGTCAATTAGGTTTTCTTTGTTATAGGTTTCTTTGTTATAGGTTTCTTTTCTATATAACAAGATGTGGATTGGTTGAGGCAAGTGTTTCGGTAATTGTAATTTTGACTTTATACTATTTAATTGCTCTTGAACGAAGTTCATAGCAATTATTGTAAACTTGTATGTCTTTTTTTATGCAAAATTTTCGCTTGACAGTTTTGACTTATCCAGTGACTCTTACGCCCTTGACTTTTTGCGTTTCGCGTGATCTAAAATTCTCTGTCAATCACAATTTGAAGCAGCTGAATTCAATTGGCGGCAATTTAATACTAGAAGCCAAATGAAAAGTGCGCCGAAACTGGTGCCATTTTTCACTTTAAGTCTTAATAGTGGTATATCTTAACTTCTAATATTGTTATTTGAAGCCAACTATTGAACTTCTCAGTCCCATTTAGGGTCCCCCTCCCCTCCCCTCCCTCCCCCCCCCGACTAAAGCAATTTGCAATTGATTAGAGCTCCCACTAGTCGTTCGAGACGTTCGAGAGCAATTCTTCCGACGTTTAGTCGGTTATGTTTTCAATTTTTTTATTTCTGACAGTTTTACACTCTGCCCCTATTTTTTTCTAACATTTACAGGAACTAAGTATCTCAGACTAACTTTCTCTCTCTCCCTCTTACAAAAAGATACCCTATACAATGCTTTACGTAACGCTGCAATTTAAAGCCGCTGTTTGTAAGATGTTATATGTAATTTTTCTGTCTTCTTCTATTTCGGACCATTTCTGCACTGTGCCTCTATCTGTGCCTCCATTTAAAGGAAATAACTCTCTCAGACTGTAAGTTTCTGTCTCTCTCTCCCTCCTTCTCTCCTACACACATACCACATACACTACAATACATACCCTCGCACTTATTAACATATACTCAAAAGCGTACGCACACATGCACACAATCAAAAACACAAAATATTCCGACACAGTAAAACTTCTAAAAAAATTCTTTAGGGAAATTATCTTCACTCGTGGTTTGTCACTACAATTTAATCTTTTTGAATTTTCGTTCATAGTTTTGTACAGTTTTTGCACTCTGCTTCTAATTTTGTCCTACATTGAACTAACTATCTTTTTCTAAAACACACATAACACACACATTACATACACGCACACACATACATACACCCACACAAGCGCACGCACATAAGCACAAACACAAAGCTCGATACCAAAAAAATTTACAATTTTTTCTTTCTGGCAACTGGTCAATTCTCATGGTTCCTTCCCGTTATTTTTAGTCTTGTTTATTTTATTTCAAAATTAGTTGTGGACTTTTTGAGGTAATTGCACCGCTATTTTTAAAATTGACACTATAATTTGGAATCGACTCTCTGAAATTTTGTTGTTTTTGGTGTGTTGTTTTTGGTGTGTTGTTTTTGGTGTTTCATGAGAAGAAAGAACCAATTCATTTTGTTTTTTCAAAATCTCGCAAATGTGCTACCACCTGCATAAAAAAACAGTATTAGTTCTCAACAAATTTAAAACCGCAATTTTTAGCAAATGCTACGTAAGTTTTAAAATTTTAAGGTTTTTGACAGTTTTTTGTACTCTGTCTCTACTTGTCTACTTGCGTCTAACATGTACGATATCGTTAATGTCTGTCCTCAAAGACACTTAACTTAAAGTTTACTTGAGAACAATTTATTATGAGTAATTTTCACGTTTCGGTTTTTCCATGTTTTTTTTGAACAGTTTCACTTCCAATATTCTTCATAAAAACTTCATTTTTTATTTGGAGAATTTCACAACCAATACACTATTTAGTAATTTTAAAGCAGAGAGAAATTTAAAGTCATTTTCTATTTTAAAAAAATTATAAATATTTTTTAACCTTGCTATCAATGCACCCTATAACTCTCAAATTCTGTTTTGCATCATACTAGAGGAGACTAGTTCGAACGATCTGCTCCGATAACATAAGGAATACAAATAGAAAATAAAGAAAAGATGAGAAAAGATAGTTCCATTTCCGAGCATTTCTGCGCTGTGCCTCTATTTGTGTCTAATTTTTAAAGGAACTAACTGTCTCAGTCTAACTTACTCTCTTTCACACACACATATACCACATACACTAAATTACGTACAGACGCACTTATAAACATAAATACACAAGTGCACGCACATATACACAATAAAAAACACAAAAAAATTCCGACACAAAGAATAACTTTAAAAAATATTCTTTAGGCAAATGATCTTCCGTCGTGGTTTAACACTACAATTTAAACTTTTTGAAATTTTTTCCATTTTAGTTTCGTACAGTTTTTGCACTCTGCCTTTAATTGTGTCTTACATTGAATTAAATTACCCTTTCTAAAACACACATACACACACATTACATACACGCACACACATACATGCTACATCTACGCAAGCGCTCGCACGCAAGCACAAATACAAAGCATGATACCACACAAATATACGAAGCTTTTCTGGCAACTGGTCATTTCTCATGGTTCGTTCCCGTTCTTGTTTGTATTATTTGAAATTAAATTGTGGACTTTTTGAGGTAATTGCATCGGTAATTTTAAAATTGACGCTATAACTTGAAATCGAGTTCAATGAATTTTTTTCCAAAAGGTTTATCGTTTCTGATGTTTTATGAGAAGATGGGACCAATTCATTTTGTTTTTCAAAATCTGGCAAAGTTGCTACCATAAGAAAATCGGTATTAATTTTCAACAAATTCTACACATAACTCTCTATGGCATTCTGTATGGCATTATACTAGAGGAGACGAGTTCGAATGATCTGCTCCGACAACACAAAGAATCCAAATAGAAAAGGTAGGAAAAGTTTTCATCTTTACTTTTCAATAAAAAATGTGATTGATCTGATGTTCTTTTTATGAAAACTGTTTTTTAACGTCTCAGTGGTTTTTAAAACACTGATATGGTGATTTCTACTGAAATAAGATGTGCAGCAAAAATAACTGTAGAGTTCAGAAAAGAGTACATTTTTCTGCTTTCAGTTATTTCAATGTTGATTTTTGCTATTTTGATAGCTCTAAGCTGCCTGAAGTCTTCTATTTTCTAAAAATCTGTTCCATACATAAAATATTGGTTCTTACATTATTTTTTCATCAGCAGAAACAGAGAGAGATGGAAAATAATTTTAGACGAAGTTTATAATGAACAATTATTTTTTTCGAAGTTTTTGGTCGAATACTCAACTTTTATGCTTGGAACAGTACAGAAATGATCCTGACACTCAAAACTCCCTTCAACCTACCTAATTTTACAATAAGTTTCTCCGTTTGTTTTATCTTAAGTTTCAACGCGATCTGTCGCCAGCGATTTTTTCTTCGATTTTTCCTTCATAATTTTAAAGCGTTCGCCCTTCTTAAATTTTTTATAAAATTCAAAACTGGATCCTGTTGACTACAATGTTTTTCCTGTACAATGCATACACAAAAAGTGAAAATCTGACTGAAAATAGCCAGCCTGGCATGTATATAATACCCCATTTTTTAAAAAGTTGTTGGAACAATAAAAAGTAAATTGAACAACTTTTCAAACCCTTCTGTGAATTTTTTGCACTATATGCCCCCACAACACCCCCACATAACACCCAAGCTTTGGCCCCAGACTGATGGCTACAGGCTACAGTACAATCAAGTCCCATGGCTTCAAGTCTTTTATTTATTGGCAATTTTAAGCTACAGCTTCATTATCATTTGAGCTTCTTGATAATCATTAATTGCTAGCAAACAAACTTTGCAAAAGTTATGTGTTTCCTACTTGTCTTAAATTCCGGCGAAATTTGTTTTTCTTCCGATTGGTTACGAGCTGATCCGATGAAACTCAGTGACTAAATGATCCGATAATTTTTGCTTTTATGTTCTCGAAGATGCACTTCTTTTCGAAGACATGGTTTAAAACCTATTTTTGTAGTCTGTTAACTTTGTATTCTTTTCGGGTCTTTTCTTACGTTAGCTTTTTTGATTGAATATTATTTATTAATTGACCTCGAACGAGTCTGCAGAACTTTTGTTTCCATGTGTAACTTTTTATCGTTTTTTAGCTACCAATTTGGGATCAATTCTGCCCCCCGTGTTTTCCTTATGACCCCGCAATTAATTTGTGCTGTCATAAGCAGGTTACTATGTGAAATATAGCACGTGCCTCTGGGGGCATAAAAACTATATCCCCCCTAAGCAGGGGTACCGAAACAGAACAGATCCACTATTTGGATTTTCATTTTTTTGCCGTGGACATCCATCTTGCGTAATCTAAATTGCTCTTTAAAATTTGTTAGCAACCGAACTTAATTTGTGGAAACTTACTAAGACCAAGTCAAATAAATAATGACCTATTTTCCCCAATAAAACATGTTGCAATCAAACCCCCTTCTCGGCGCCAATCAAACCATCAAGTCCTATCAATGTCAAATTTTGTTGCGTTCTAGTTTTTGGAAAAATAGGAATTTTAAAATACTTTTGCGTGGTGTCAAAATATGAAGCCGGGAGCTGTTGCAAAAATTAAATGTTTCTTGTACACCTGTAATGTTTCTTATCAACTTTGTTTGTTAATATTATTTATAGGAGTGAATCCTTAATACACATTGCTTTTGATCATCAAATTGATTGAACTTTGACTTACCCTGACTTTGGTGCCAATATTATTGGTCTCTCGGGTGCTAGGTTAGGTCGCAAAAAGAGATTAATTCCTCGCTTAAGTGATCAATGGATATTACTCTGCTGAGGTTCATATTGCCTTGCCTGCTGGTTTTTGGCATTTATGCGACATTTATACGAGAGTGCAAAACGCACCAATAATTTTATCTATTTTATTAATTGCTCTCGAACGTGTTTCTTAGTGAAATGTTAGTTATCCCCCTGACTGAAGCAGCCTGCGATAGATTCGAGCTCCCTTTAGTCGTCCGAGAGCAATTCTTCCGACATTAGTCGATTATTTTGAACGGATAATTGCATCTAATATGGGACACTTTCTGTACTTGAGGCAGTCAATGCACTACTCTTGAATTTCTACTTCTGGAGCTACAAGAGCTTTGAATACTTATGATATATCGACCTGCCGAAATAGACAGCTCTCAGTTGATAGTTTTTGATGGTTTTATGTGGAACACCATCATGATTGCGGTTTCGGGAGAATAAAAGAAAGCGTATAGGAGTTTAGTTTGATTTGAACCGGTGTCTTTTTGAGGGTTCGCTTTCTCGTGGTAGTGGTTTTAATCAGTATACGAATTTCTCTGATAAATTATTGGATTTAATCTGTTTTTGCTTTCCCTATAATTTCAATTTTGCATACATGGTTCTCGATTTTTCTGATCGTGTTTCAAATTTTCTACTTTTTGGTTTTTCCATTTTCGGTTCTAACAAAACTTACTTTTTGTTTTATTCCTTCGTATTTTCTTAAAGTTTCAACTGATTTTAGTTCAAACTATTTTTCTGCACTGCATTCAAAAATCGCCGTCGCTTCGTCAAGTTAAGTTTAATGGAATCTTTAAAAGTCTATCCTGGGTCGCAATGCTCTTGATCATCAAAAATTTTGAACTATATGAATATTTTGGTGCAAATATGATGCGTCTCTCAGTTATTAGGTAAGGTGAATTAGATGGAAGGTGAATTTACACTAATTGTATAATTGTTGTCTTGACTGCTTCTCTTTGGTATATTAAGATCTCAGGTCTTTTAATTTCGCATGATTTTGAAAATGATTGTACGTGGTATCAATTTTTGAAGAAATGGAACTGCAAAAGGCTCCAAAAAATGAATGTCCCACGTACAGCTGTAATGCTCCTCTGGAGTTTTCTTCTAGACATTGTTTTTCCCTAATAGTTATCATTTAAGTAGTATTTATATAATATCATAGTATTTATCAAATTCTGTCTTTAGTACACATTTTTTGATGATCAAAGTTTAATGGAACGCAAACTGCATTTAATTTTTTTGTTTGGATTTCTTCCTACTTCCTTTTAGGCCATGGTCAAAGCAGTAGATTTCGAATCAGCATTTTCTTGCTTTTTTGATTTGGAATTTTGTGTCGAGTAGTGATGTGACTCATTGGAATTGGAATTCGAAATGATTTATAATACAAAATTTTAAATTTGGTAGATGAAAAGTGCGAAATTACCAAAAATTGTGTTTTTCACTCATTTCAAGTATCAATGCTCACAAGTTCATTTGATGTAAACTTGGCAAATTTAGTTTTCAGGACATTGTGAAAGAGCTCAATAGAGCCTTCGCCTTCCTGTGAAATTATTTTCTTATTGGTTTTTTTTTCAAAAAATCGGCTAATCCGTCGGTAATTTTTTTTTTAAAAAAACGTTAAACTTGATGATTTTCATAAGTCGCGCTTTACCGTGCTTCTGACTGGCTGATCTAACACATTTGAATCAACTTGATCTAGATATTTTAGGCGGTTTAGCCAGAAGGAAATTGATTGTGATGGCGTACTAAATTTTCTACTCAACAGCTTAGTCGCTCTACCACTTCAACTTCACCTACATCTCTAAGTTCGTGTTTTCCTGTTTAAATTTTTTTTGCGGCTTTAAGTCTTCAGCTGAATATAGTGCATTAAAGAACGTACTCGATACAGCTCCGAAAAAAATGGTTCAATTTTTTTAATAATCGAAACAGCTGTTGAAATATTAAACGAGACTGAGATGTTCGCGTCAAGCGTTTTGCGAACTCATCGTGTTCTCCCAATGAAATACATAAAAAGTTATCCAGTTTGTTCTCTGGTTCCACAAATTTTATTACTGGAAAATGATCTGGAAGTGTTAATCAGAAAAGACATTTTTGTTATTTTTCCTACCCACTTTAGCTGGGGAGGAACTATATAGTGGAATGGATTTTTGTTGAGTTAATTTTGACCGATCGATATATTCATCGTTGAGGGTTGTGAGTGGTATCATTAGAAAGACCGTCCAACGTAGAATAGTTAATTAAAAAGATTTTGTAATTTCGTTGTTTCCGTGTATTTATTGAGGTTAAAAATTTATTGAACATTTTACCGATTTTCGTTGTTTTTGTGCACATTTTCCGTTTTTATCAATTTTTTTTTGCAAAAAATAGGTAGAAATTATTAGTGATAGTGTTGTTAGTTTTACCTCTAAAGATAGAAGAGTGTTGTTGAACAATTTGATCAAATTTTTGGCTAAAATTGTTGGTAATTTTTTCAAAGTACAGCTTTTTCGTAAATTGCGCCAAAAAAGTCTTTAGCGCACTTTGTTTAAATTTGCCGGAATAACACACCTAAAAATTTCTGACATAATTTTCGTTAACTCCAAAGAAAACTTGTTCTCTTTGCACTTCCTTTGAGAATGTTATTGAAATAAAACAGATTTTAATGTATCTAATGAAATTAATTTTTTTGCGGTTCACGTTTTAAACTGACTTTTCGGCTGGGATATTACGAGGTTTCACACAAAATTGATTTTCGGACATTATCCCATTATCGTTTTGCACGGTGTTGACACCGTCTTCTAGTAGAATTTAATAGCGTTTTTCAACAATTTTTGTCTAAAATTGTCGGTCTTTTTGTTGTCTCATAAAAAGTTCTGTAAAATTGCAGGTCTTAGCGGCTTCCTTTTAATGAACAAAGGAATGTATTTATTGATTTCAGTTGGTAGCTAGACTTTTCCATGGCTTTTCTATGAAATCAAATGTTTTATCACTTTATTCGTTTTCAAAGAAGGATTTACTGGTTTTATCCGTGATTTACGGAATAGATTATGGTTTTATTGGCTTCGACACCGTTTTTTAAAAATGTTTATTTTAAATGTATGGTTTTTGCCGGTATTTGTCGTTTGTTTATGTATGCGACATATTCTGGATAATGACAGGTTTCAATTTCTCCATATGGAGGTATAATTGAACATAAAACTATTTAAAGATTTCAGCTGATATCAAAATGGTTTTCATTAATTCAAAATTATTTACTTTATTCATTATTATAAATAATTTATTCAAACGTTTTTTAACTTTGCCGTTTTTGTTCTTCTTTGTCTACTTTGAGTCTCATTGAGGATCGGTCCCATGTTTTTGTTTTTTAGGTGAATTAGAAATTATTTGGATCAGCTCAGCTTTTTTTCACGCTATTTTGAATTGGTTGTTAATTTTTTAATTAGAGTTTTGGATGTAATGTTTGCTATTTTTGATTTTTTTTGTTTCTCTTGTCTTGTACTCTTAATAATGGAAGGTCTCATCGGCTTTGCAAGGTGGCATTGTTTACGTTAATAAGTGATTTGAGTTGGTAATTTTTTTTGTTCGTACACCAGTTATTTTTGAACAATATTTGAATTTTTGAAAGTATGCTATCTCTTCCTCATTCGGTAGACAATTACGCCAAAAAATGTTGATGACCGGGGTCGGAACATTATGTTCAAACTCACATTACCAAGCTTCCTTGTTGGATTCATATTTCACTGCAAACAAACTCGGAGATATTCGTATTGAAAATCGGGATTTGGCGTGCGGATGTTTTTTTTGCAGACTGCTGATAGTCAATAGTGACCAAAATAAGAATTCGATAATAAATATTTTTGCAGATAGCAGAAATGTGAAACTTTGCGCTTCAATTGAAACATGAGTAGAACTTCCGTAAAACGTTGTCTTATAGTCTGTGGTAGGAAATCTGTGGCAGAACTGAGCAACGGGAAACAGTGCTTTCGACAGCCCATTAGATCTCTATCAAGTGGTTCCTGCTTCACTGGGTCAAGTGCTTGCCGTGGCAAATTTATTTCCAAACCCATTATTAGTCACCATTCTTGGAGCCAAGTACTGACCAGGACTTGTTCAGTCCAAATTGACTCCAAATTACTTGACGGCAATGAGCATGAGGTAAGATCAGGTCCTCTGTTCGATTACCTGGAGGTGACGTCAGAGGAAGCCAATGCAAGTACAGAGCACCCTATTAAGTTTGATTCGAGGCAGGAGAAAGTGGCTGAGAGGCTGCAGCATCTGTACGAACAATTGAAGGAGGAAGTTGATGAGGTTAAGGAACAATCTTCTCACGTGATCATTGATCCCACGGAGGAAGAATCTCTATACACACAGGTGGGCTAAAATTGGTGTTAGGTGAAAAATAGAAGAACGGTAAGTATTACCTCCCGCGCACTTCTGTTTTTTAATAGCAGCTAAGAGAAAACTGAGAACATTGCTAATCTTCTCGTGCGTGGAATTTGTACACCACGCACGAGCGTGGCAAGGGAGCAATGGCAGCCTTCTTTTAATCATTCGAGTAGAGTTTGTACTTAAAATGAAGTAAAAAAACTGATCCAACAAATTTTTAGCTGAGCTATACACATTTTGCTCATTCTATGGCATTCTGACTTTGAGTGTTTTTTCAAGTGAGCAGTGCACATGGAAAACCGATTTTGCCTTTTTTGCCCATTTTTTTTACATAATCCTTGGATTCATCTTTCATTATAAAATTTAGTTTTGATCAAGTCCTCAGAATTAACAAAAAACTATAGAATTTTTGTGCTTAACTCGGGTTTTATTGGGATTTTTTTCTTTTACAGTTCAAAGCTTTTGAATTTTATTGGGACACTGTCTTTTTTTACGGCTCGCAGAGCAGTATAGGCGGAGCTTCTTTGATCGACAATTGTTTATTTGAAACACGAAATGCAGCTCTCGAAAGCAAAATTTTTAGGAACTTTCAAACAAAGAAAAGAGCAGACAAGAGTGAATCGGGTTCTAGTCTGACCATAATTTTAATAGAGATGGAGAGAGAGAGAGAGAAAAGAGAAAAAAAAGAAAAAGGAGAAAATTTTTCGAGTCCAGAGATTTTTTCTACGCGAGGCCTTTAGAACTTTTTAAACTAGCTTGAGTTTTTTTTACGATGGTTTTGGTAGGTCACAGTTTAATTCTTAACATTGGTTTTGAGCTTTATAGTTAATGTAGGTATTTTTGGTTTTTGTGATTTTGTTTTGCGTTTTCAACAATTTGGACTTTTTCGACTCCTTGTTTTTCTAATTATCATGTTGATAAAAAACTTTTTGACTCGCATACAATTTCGAGGTAATGCACTTTTCAATTATACATTTTTTTTGGAATTTACTATTTTTCGAGTTCTGTTACACATTTGGGTTCTTTTTTGTACATGAAATTCAAATTGAGCTTTTATATTTTACTTCGTAAATCAAAATAAGTTGCGTGTTGATTTCGTTTTCCCTTATTTTATACAAGGCTGAGAGTTGTCATTTGATTAGAAAACGGTTCAAACAAAATTTTTAGATGCCCTTCTATTTTTTAATGTTCCTTTTTTGCTAATAATTCGCTTATGGAGAAGTCAGATAAGCCTTCTCACCAATACATATAGAAAAGGAGCGTACTTCCTGATATTCTTAAGTTCTTTTTTCAAAAGTGTTTGTCAATTATGTTTTTTTTTCTATTTACATTGCAGTCACAATTGAGGTTATGAGCAACATTTACGCTAATTTGTTTGGATGGAAACTAATTGTTGCTGAATAATTTTTCCGGGTGAAACTTTTGATAGAAATTTATTTAGTTCGGTTTTTACCTCAGGTGAAATTTGAAGCATTGCGATGTGCATTGTGTGTGGGCTAGACAATAATTGTAATTGGCTTTTTAAGGTTTAAATTATGGTTCGTCATATCAAGCTACCTGATAAATCTGGTAGAACGGTCCTTGTATATTTTAGCTTAAAGTAAAAAACAAATAGGTAGTTTGCTGCTGTCTTTTTTAGGTAATTTGCTGCTGAATTTAGCTAAGTTTAGGTAATTTGCTGCTGAATTTAGCTGCTGTCTTTTTGAACCTACACTGCACAAAAACTTGATATCGCTCAATCTCCAGGTTTTATCTCAAAATATTTTTTATCGGATTCTCTTCGTTTTTTTATTTTGAAAATAGCTTAAACTAGTTTTTTGGATCAATTTTGTACATTGATTTAGTACTTGGGTGGCAATTCATCCTTTGATTTTTGTAAATGTTCTAAGAATCTGATTTGTATTGGGGCGCTCTCTTTTTTAAGATCCCTAGACACATTTTATCATTTTAGAAGTCAAATTGAAGTGATGATTTTTGTCATGCCGAAACTGGAATTGAAGCGAAAACACGAGTGGTTTTGCGGCGTGAAATTTTTTTGCTCGATTTTTGAAGTGGAGTAAGAAAGCGGTGTTCGATTAAAAGTTAGCTCTCTCTTGTGATTTTTGTCTTCTGTTTTTACTGTTCTTTCTATTTTTTAGCGTATTTTTGCTAAATGGTATTCCCAATCCTATCATAGTCCATTCTAGGGTGTAGTTTTGTTCAGTCGAAGAAAATTTTTTTAATTGTATGTCAGGACTTGTCCTGATATATTTTGACGTTTTTTTCCCTGTCATTGAGAAATCGTTGGATTAGTGATTAAGTCACGCTGGAGTAGTAAGATTTTGAATTGTATTGGGTTGCTATCTTTTTTTAAGATCATTGGACACATTTTTATGATTTTTTAAGTCAAAATGAAGTGATGATTTTCGTCATACCGAAACAGGAATAAGGAGCGAAAAAGCGAGTTGTTTTTTTTTGCAGCGTGAAACTTTTTCACTCTAATTTTAAAGCAGAGTGAGAAAACAGGGTTTGCACAAAATTTTGCTTTCTCGCTAGTGGTTTTTTTGTTCACATGCGGCAATTTCACATTGACTTTTAATGTTTGTTTATGATCCAATTCTTTTGTAAATGAATTTCACAATCCCCTCACAGTCCATTCTAGGTCTAGTTTTTGGCTTTGTTATTGAAACTTTTTTTGAATAGGTCAGGACTTTAACAAATCTTCGCACCTCTTCTTCACTTGTTTTAAAATTTTTATAATTTAATTTTAAGTGAAAACTTTTTGATTAATGTTCTAATCGTTTCTTTTAACTTTTTCTGATCGGTTGTTTTTTGAGAATGCATTACAAAGTCTCGTTTCTTATTTCAGTTTTTTATTTTCTCGATCAATTTAATTCAGGGCGTTGTATGATGTTTTTTTTTTCGTTATACAATTTCTTAGTGTATATATAGTATCTGCTTTCTTAATGAAGAAGAAAGTCAATCTTATCTTATGCAAAGTCGGATGGCTTTCATCGTCACTGCTCTATCATCTCTCGGACTCTGCCGAGCTTTAATCTACAGTGCAAAAATTTAATTTGACCTGATGGGATAGGATATTCCTGTTTCAGATATTTGGAACGTCGGAAGACCTCAATGCTCACAGACTCAAGGGGTTTTACATTCACGGATCAGTTGGTAAGCGCGTGGTTCAATGCCAATTTGCTTCTGTTACCCAAAGTGAAAATCGGAATTTCATATTGTGGTAACGGTCTATTACAAAATATGCCAAAATATGTCTCGGATACATGACGCAGTCTACATTATTTCTAGGTTATATGATGAAGACACTGAATACTTCTGAATGAGGCTAAAATTGACACCCTCCTCCTGGCTTGTTGATTAAGAACAATTCAAAGACATTTGTCTCCCTCTTTTGGTAATGCTTATTACATTTGGCAATGAATTATCATGTGTCTAGGGTGTGGAAAGACGATGTTGATGGATCTGTTCTTCGACAGTTGTCCAACTCCTGATAAACTGCGTATCCATTTTCACGAATTCATGGTGGATGTGCACAAACGAATCCACAAGGCCAAGCAGGAGTATTACCAGAGTAGGAAGAATCGTACCAGAGGGAGTGGAGGAGAGAGGGCATTTGGTTTGTTCAGGCCTCATCAGCACTCTGGCCGAGAAGAGGCTTTTGATCCGATTCCCCCTGTGGCAGATGCCATCGTGCAGAAGTACAGAGTCATATGCTTTGATGAGTTTCAGGTAACAGCTCCAAAAGTGGTCAAACGTTTGCTAGCGAAGTCAATAATTTCAGAATAGTTTGAATGACGTATTTTTAGACTGAGATCGCTTTTCAAAGTTCGTTCATTTTGGAATTAAATGGGAATTTCTGAGGGCGATTAAACTTAATTCACTTATATAATTCACGATATAATTCACGAATTTGATTCACGGGGAAACTGGCAAAAATAAATAGCCTATATTTACTGATTGAAGGTTGTGTAATTTTTGTTGCAGGTGACTGACATAGCTGATGCAATGATTCTGCGCAGTCTCTTCACCAATCTTTTCCAGAGGGGTCTCATCATGATAGCAACCTCCAACAGAGCACCGAAAGGTAAACAACACTTTAACCTATCTTGACCGGGTTGGCAGTTTCTCAAAGACCTATCGATGTGTAAATGAAATTCCATGGCCGAACAATACTCACCATATTTATAACAGCAGTCATTTTCTATTCGTGATATGGGAGTTATTGATCGTTGTGGAAGCTCACGTTGAACGTTTTTAATAGCCGCGAAGCGATAGCGGCTATTATTGGGGACATCGTTGTTTTTTTTACAACTCAAAGGATTTGAATTGTATTGGTGCGCTGTCTTTTTTAAGATCTGTTCACGCTTTTTTTTCGGCTTTTTCACGTCAGTGAGAAGTCGAATTAGAGTGGTGATTTTGGTCACACTGAAATATTAAAGAGAGTGAAAAATTGAGTAGGTTTGAGGCGTGACTTTTTTCAAAATACCTTTAAAGTGGAGTGAGAAATTGGTGTTCGAACAATTCGGCGGTTTTGAGATGATTTTTTTTCAGGTGCGTCAATTTGACTTCGGTTTTCAGAGTTTTCTCTCCTTCAGTAATTTTAGGACGGTACATATGTCTTCTAATTGTGCCTATTCGCCTTTGTTTGAAATCATTAAGTGGCAGCTAAAACTTGTTATGACTTTGCCACTATTTGATGTCATAAAATATTGGTGAATTTTAGATTTAGCCCCATTTTTAAAAATTATCTATTGTCCTTCCAATTACTATCATCAATGACAGGTCTGATTGTGTGCTAATGAGGCATAAATTAACCTGATTAATGGCTCGAGTTAATAGCTAGTGGTTTTCATGACCTTGACACTACTTTTTCTCAAAAATTGTGAGTGAATTTTCGAATTCTGCAAGTATTTATTAATAGCCGCACAGCTATAGTTGGGGCTATTATTGGCCTTCTCTTGGTTTTTTTTATTTCGTCGGTCGCGATTTTTGTTACCACCATATGACGTCACAACAACTTCAAATCTGCTTATTGTTCATTCGTTCATGTCATTTAAACTGAAACGCGTACGTGACGTCTTTTTTCGCTCTTTGTGGAGAGAATTTTTTTTTGATCATTTGCGTGATTAAATTTTTGGTCACACTTGACTTACCTCACTCACAAAAATGACTTCCTCACTTTGAAATTGACTTTTTTTACTTTAATTCAAAGAGACAAGGTCAAATGGGCGTGTGTCACTCTAAATGAAGGTTATTGGAGAGCAGCTAATATAGGCAGCAAAAATTTATACAGATTTTGAATCAAAATATAACATATCAGCCTTCAATGAAAAGACGAACTTTTTTTGGTCTGTCTTTTTAACTGTTTTTTTTTGAGACTGCAGATCTATGAAGCTATTGCGGCTATTTTCGGACAATTTACCAGCTATGTTTGTACTTTTTGATTTCTTATCATTTAATCTCATTGGGGACAGGTCTCTGATGCTGCTAATAGGAAATAAGCTTAGCGATTTAATCGTTTTTGTTCAAAGCTAGTGCTTTTTTGACTTTCACACTAATTGTCTTCAATAATAGTTATCGAATTTTTTGGTTTTTTCTTTTCCGCTTGGTCATCTTTTCTCTGTGTCTCATTGGTTGCTAACAAGCCTATTGCTTTTTGTGACTTGTACTTTTATTCGTATTTTTAAAAATCTTACTCATTTTTAAATTTGCTGGTATTTGTTGTACTTATTGCTGTCTTATCATTCATTCTCATTGATGACAGGTCTCATCAACATTGAATGACAGGTTGCTGATGAGAAGTAGAGCAATATAGTTCGCAGTTTGAGTTCATAGCAGTTGTTTTCTGATGTTGATCCTGTCTTTTCGGAAAAATGAAAGTTGAGTTTTTAGTCTTGCTTGTTTTTATTGTTCTGGTGTTTTTTATTGCTTAAACTCATTAATAACAGCTCTCATTTGCCTTTTAAAATGGAGTTAGTGATGATCAGGTATTAAATTAATACAATTCTTTGAATTTATTTCAGGACTTGTCCTGCTATGTTTTTTAGTTCGTCGTCTCCATCGATGATTCTTCCGAACTGACTTCTAGGAATTGACTTTTTAAATGACTTCAGTGACTTCTACTGCTATAAAATATGTGTGCATGACGTCATTTCTGCTTTTGGTTCAATTGAGTGACTAACCTCACTCAACAAAATGACTTCTGAACTCATGGAACTTTAAATTTTATGAATATTTACTAATTAAAGGTCAATAGTTTGCATCTAAGTAGTGCCAAACTTATATGCTCTAATTCTTGAGTATCAGTCTTGAGTTTTTGATTTCGAACATCAATTTTGAAAAAGCTCTTAAGGTTTTTTTCCTTATAGATCGTATGTGTCATAAAATTGACAGACCGAATCTAATCCAAAAAGTCTAGTGGTCTATTAAAGGCTGGTGATCGATCTGTCTATCTTATTTCCTTATTTGTTTCAATTCATGGAAGGCCAAAATTGTCTATCGGGGCTTTTTTATATTTTGAAAAATGAATTTTAAATTCTCTTATGGGCCCCTAAAAACTAACTCGGGGAACAATTTTATCGAAATCATGCATTAAATTTTTCCTCACAAATATCAGAGCAAAGTTTTGTCAAACAAACCTAAATTAGTAATCCTTATTCTCCACGACTGCATGTTGATGTCAGTAATAAAATGATAGAAAAACATCCCCATTTTTAAAAGAAATTGGATGAAACTATATGAATAATTTTGCAGCGTACTGAATGGCTCTCATGAAAACAAGTTGAAGTCCTTCAGTTGTAAATTTGACATTCGAATGCTAGCAAACTGATGGAGATGGTGCAAGAAATTTTAATTGAATCATTAATACTTTTTCCCCTTGAAACCTTAAAATGAGAGAGCAAAAATGGATTGGATTGGAAGTTTGAACAATGTCTGCAAAAAAAAAGAAAAAAAGTTGGGAGCGGTCTGAAGAACAATAGAAATTTGTTAGAAGAGTAATGATAAAGTGCTAGAGTTTTATGAAAAGAAAGTCGCTCACGAGACTGGTCACGAGAACCGTAGATTTTTCAAGAATGTTGGCGATGTCGTAAACAAAAACTCATAAGATGAAACGGCCGAAAATATATTCTTTGAGGAAAACATCGAGAATCTGAATGTTTTATTACATCGTTAGGCAGTCATATGGCGAAGACGTTTCCTTCACCAAAACAAACTCAGAGGGCAAACCGATAAAATCACTCTTTTTCACAAAAATTTTGAAGGAGTTTGTTGCATCAATCGCCAAGTCATAGAATAGAGCTCATTCTGCATGAGCTTAAACTACGTTTGAACTAAGTTTTTGAGCCAGGAGTTTTTCCAAATGCATTGAATTTTGCGTCAATAGTTCCAATTTTAAAGAAGGTGACAGAAACGTCCCTGAAAAATGCAGACCAGAATCACATCTGCCAATTATTGGAAAAAAGTTCTGATTTTTTTTTTACTTTTGATGAAAACAACCTTAATTGAAAAGGACGAGATCACCAAATGCATGTGTTCAGATCTATATTATGTATTTCCGATCAACTCAAAACCCTAAAGAGGCATGCCTTTATCACTATGTTGGAAGATGTTAGAAAAAGTAAATAAACACGAAGCTTTTAGCGACTTCAAGATAACATTTTTAAAGCTGAAAAAGCTTTCGATACAGTTGATTGTTCCATCCTTTCAGAGAAATATTTAGATTTTGCTTGAGGAGGAAACGATTCAGCGAATTGGAGTCGCTTCTAGGAGACAGAAGTCAACTAATAAACTAAAAATCTTTAAAACCAAGAAAAGTAACATTTGGTATATCTCAACGATCCACTCTTGTTCCGGTACTATTCTTTTTAGTTCAAATGAAATTTTGTGTAACAATGTAGAAAAAATGCGATATCTATTTGCTGGTGATACATCTATTAGAACCAAAGGTACAAAAACAACGATAGATAGCAAACACCGGCTGACTTTATAATTGTTCCGACCCTCTTGAGGGGGGAGGAACTATATACTCAAATGGGTTTTTTTTGTTCCGTGAATTTTCGCCGCTCGAAATATTCATCGTAGAGAGTTGAGACTGGTATCATTAGAAAGCTCGTCCAGCGTAGAATACGGAATTAAAAAGATTTTTTAAATTTTCGTTTTCTACAGGGAGTTATCGAGGTTTAAACTTCTGAGAAAAGAAGAGTGAATTCACGTTGTTTTTATTCACATTTTCCGGAATTTTTTGCCTAAATTTTCGTCAATTTTGCTCAAAATTTGTTATAATTTTTCAGAATAGTGTCGTTGATTTTATTTTTGAAGACGAACAAGCTTTGTTGATTGTTTTGTTTTAATTTTTTTTTTGTCAAAAAATCTGGATAAACATTTCAAAATTTAGCCTTTTTCATCAAAAACAGCACGAAATAAGCTACTTTAGTCCACTTTGATTAAATTTGCCGACAGTACACCCCCAAACAACACTCATACAATCTTTGTAGTCTCAGAGGGGGGCTATTTCTACTTCAGAGTCCGCTGAGAGTGCTCTGTAGTTAAAACTTTGCCTTTTTTGCTAACTTTACTCGTTGATTATCAAAAATGAAGAATTTATTTTGAGTTTTCAACTAACAAATTATCTATATCTACAACATTCGAAAAATCAATTGTTCCTAACGGACAATAAGCATTAGCAGGGATAGTTTTGGGCCATTCTTGGACTGTTACAATCCAAAAAAAAATCGGGTTGTAATCAGTCGGTCTTTTTTTTTAAAAAAAGACCTTTTTTTTAATAATAAAGAACAAAACATATCAAATCAAAGCTCAGGAGTGATAGGTCCAACCAATTCGCTTGCTAAGCAGCTCCAAGCTAATGCATTTAGTTTTTTAATTGAAAGTTTACGGTTGTTTCTTTTTTTAAAAATAACTGACTTTTCAATAAATAATAGCTTAATTAACTTTTCCTCTATTTTTTTCTTAATTTGTTCAACTTTGAGCTTAGTGTCAGCAAAGAAAGACTGATTCTTCTTTCTACTGATTTAACATTTATTCTCGGTGGCAGTTTAAAGCCTGAAGTTATTGTTTTCTGGCTTTGATTCTACAAGATTTCAGATTTTTTTTGTTTTGATATTTGCCAGTTTTTCTTGTTTTCTAATTTTGTCACATTATCATATTTTTGACAGTTCTCATGTCACCTTATTAGCATTTAGAATAAGGCACAATTGAACATATTAAAATCCTGAAAGATATACATCATCGTTTTAACGGCCTCGACGCCTCTTTCTTGAAGAAATCAATTGAATTTTTTAATTTTTGTCTCTAACTGTCATTTATACTTTGTCGTTTCGGTCGTATGAAATTTTCTGTATAGTGATAGCTTTCATTGGCTTTTCATGGAAGAATAGAAGAAGCGATATTCTGATATTAGTAGATAGCTGATGGCTTTCATGGATCCAAAATTAAAAAAAAACTTTTTAACTTTGCAATTTTGTTCTTTTTATGTTTCTTTTTGTTACCTAATCTCGTTAGTTAATTACAGGTCAAATATGACCTTATGGGTGACAAGGGAATAAAAGGGATTGGTGTCCCAAAATCTTTTTTTAAAGAATTTGTTATGACCTTAATGGCTTCGACACCGGTTTTTCACAAAAAAAAAGTAAAATTAGTTTGGTTTTTGTCATATTTGACGTTCTTTTTTAGATGCAAGAAATATTCTGGATAATTACAGGTCTCGAGGGCTTCCTTTTCATGAATAAATGACCCTATTTAAATAGCTCTTTTTGTAATTAATGCCTTTCATGACATTGAATGTAATTTTGTTTCAAAAAAAAAATTAAAAGTATTACATACTTTAGCACTTCGCTTTTTTGTCTTCTTGTTACCTAGTCTTACTAATGAATGGCCACGTACTACATTATAGCTGTTTGAAAAAGGCGCAATCAAATATATTTTGAATGCCAAAATTTGGCTTGACGGTTTTGACAGCGTTTTCTGGCAAGTTTCATTTGAAATTTTGTTTGTTCTTTGTTGTTCTTTTTAGCCGCTTTAAAAAATGAATAAGACAGGTCCTAATGCCCTTCTAGAGAAGCAGTGGTAATCGTAAATTTGTGGTAATATTAATTGATTCCTAATGGTATTTATTACTTTGAAGGTAACTGTTTCAAAAAATTAAGTTAATTTTTTTACTTTACTGTTTTTGTTCTTTTTTGTATAATTGTTACCAAACCTTTTTATGGACTGGTCACATATGTTTTCTGGTGATTTATAAGTTATTTTTGTTTAGTTTTAGGTTTATCTGACGGTATGTTGACTTCGTTATTAAATTTAGTTTTTAAGAGGGACATAAATTTTTTGATGTAATTAATATTTGTTGTTGTTGTTGTTGTTTGATTTTGCTGTTCGTCTTGACTCGCTTTCTTAATATTGACATCTTTTTTGGGATTCGCAAAAAATAATTTTTGGGTTTTTCTATCTGTTCCTCATTTGGTAGACAATTATCCCAAAATTGTGGATGGGCGGGGTCGGAACCTTATGTGCCATCGCACATTACCGAGCCGCCTTGTTTCACATAGTGGTGCAGAAAAATGCAAAAATAAACACGGAATTTGATCATTGTAAAAAATGTAGCAGAAATATCAGCAGCTTCTCAATGAACTTTCAAGAAGTGGAAAATATGAACAGCTTCAAGTACCTAGGTGTGTCATACTTGATCACCAGCTAAATTTCAGAGAAACTTTTCAAAAACTGAACGAATTCACAAAAACTGAACGAATTTTGAAAAGTTTCAGAGAAACTTTTCAAAAACTGTTTTCATAGTTCGAGAAACTTTAACATCGCCGATGGTTAAAGCATTTCACACATAAGTGGAGCCATTAAATCATTATGGCGTCCTACCTAACGGCGCAAGAAACAAAAGAACCCGATTGCTTATTGTTTTCCTTAAGGTTACCTGTTTTAGGGGGAAAAATGGCTCAACTTCAAACTTACGCAAAAAATAGAGTATACAACAGTCCGGAACTCCAAATCTATAAATTGCTAATATTTGCGACGAGATTATTTCGAAATGGCAAAATTAAGCACCTAAAAGAATCTTAGCATCGTCTTCCCTAAGCTCTGTGGAACATGTCACAGCTAGCATGAGTAAATTTTTCAACCGCTTCTTAGCTTTGGACTGCATATTGTTTGCAAATTTAAAAAATATGAAAAGTAAACAGCAGAACAATTTGCCCACGTTTTTCTGAAATAACGCGTTCGTAGTCATTAAGAACCAATTTTTGGGTAAATCAACCTCATAGTATCCAAAACTGCCCTTGTTGATCTTGCCAATTGGATGTTGACGATCCATACATACTTTTTGATGTTTTGCTAGCAGAACGATGAGCTCAGAGAATTATTCTTCGGGTTCAGTGATGTCCTTTCGAAAAATTTCTGAAGTACTAAAATAGTGAATTGTTTTCAATAATATAAGTAATTTCTTAGGTGAATCTGTAAAAATTTGTTTATCGACGGCAGTTGACAGCATAGCACTTTGACATATCTGTGATAAGGGAGGAGTTTCCAGCGCTTTCAACGTAGCAGCTTTAATTCTGCGTAATTCAACTCAGAGTCACCTCGAATTCCTTTTAGAACCATACACTAATTTTTTTTTCATCCGTGACATTCATTGCCCCGGCATGCGCTCGATGAGATTGATCGAGTGTTTTAGTCAAAATCACAACAGTGATTTTTGCTTTCATATTTTTTTCCAAAGATTTCTTTTAAGATGCCAATACTTATAAACTTTCCACGATAAATAGGTGAAATCCGTTATCCCTAAAGCCAAGGTAGGGGATCAGCACCGGATCATTTTTCAACAGGTGACCGGATCCAGCGCTGTTAAATAAGTCTGCGAAAAGCTTTTTGTGTCGCACCCCTAAGATCAATTTTTTCGTATTCACTGTTTTCTAAACTTGTCAGGTAATTTGCTGAGCTAACAAAAGTAGATCTAAGTTTGTTAAGAAGCAACTCCTCTTCTGACACAAAGTTTTAGTCAAAGAATTTGGCCATTGCTTTTAAAATGCCGATGTCTGATGAATTCCTATTACCTAATGCTCAAATCTATGGAACAACTCTTGTATAGATGATTACAAACGAATTTTTTCGAGAATTTCTGATTGTATATTCAGTAAACTCATCGTGCAAAAGTTTGTCACATCAGTTTTATTCACATCTTTATTTGATTTTTGTGCCTATTTTCTCGAAATTGGAAGTGCAATTGCACTATGGTACCAAAAATCTGCCTGCAGCATGAGTTCTGTTCTTTACTCATGGTTTCAGCTGTGCAAGAATTATTTGTAATAAGGCGTGCAAACAATTTGAAAATTGCTCTATGTGCTTAATCAGAGAAGATGATTTATTCGCTTTGTTCTTCCACGGTAGACCCGCAAATGTCAATCTGAATAAGATAAGATAATGTATTCGTTCAAAACTGTGTATTAACTTTCTCAAGAAGCCTTAATCTTTCTGTCAGAGTGTAGTACTTACTGATGAAATTAGAGTGCGCATCTTCAGCGACGGAATGGTTCTAGTTCTGAAGAAATGGAGCAAGATGCCTTAAAAAACAAAATAAGGCAAAAAGTTCGAACAATAAAAATTACGAAAAATTGCGTTTATAAACATTGAGTGGGAGGTACTGAATTGACCAGCATAGAATTAGTAACTAGTTCCAACTAAAATTTGTTGAAGCAATTTTGAACTAGATTACAAAAACAGACCGTTGTTTTGAAAATCTAGAAGAAAAGAGTCGGAATTTTAAACGGAATTGAGCTGATGTCGTTAAGAACTTCTATTAAATCTATACAAACTGTCTACTAGATGTTTAAAAAGCTACGGGCGTAACGATTCGTTACTAGAGAGCTCAAAGTTTTGTCCGATTTGATGTTTGTTGCGCCTTTTAAGAAATTCGTCAAGTATACGTAGTTTTTTCGGGTAGCGTAGTGTGCATAGAATTCCTTGGAATTTTTTCTTTGTTTTTCAGTGGGTCCTGTTTTTGATCGGAATATATGTCTAAAAATCAATCCCAGCGATATTCTTGCAATTTTCATGCTATGTTTTCTAAAGTTTTCTAAAATTTTGATTCCATTTTCAATTTAGTTTTTTTGCCAATAATCTTTTTCCACAATTGCAATGTTGCTAGTGTGTGGAGTTCAAATTTCACTTGAAATTCTTGAAATTAATAATGCCCGAGTAAAATCCTCTTCTTCTGCTATGTACGTTTTTATGCACGAGTTCAGACTGAACTGTTTTTTCCATATCTTTTTGTTTGGTACATGTCCGCACAGCTTATCGTAGTCAATTTCGTATTGCTCCGTCAGGTTTTGTCATGTTTTTAGCGGTATTTTTTAGATCTGTATAAGAATGGGTTGCAGAGAGCCAACTTTGTGCCTTTCATTGGTGTGCTGAAGAAACACTGTGAGGAGATCTGTCTTGACTCTGACACCGACTACAGGCTGCAAGGTAAGAATACGAGTGTTTATTGATGCGGCATACGAGACGTATTTTTAAATGTTTATTGATGAGATTACCCAAATTGCACTTCTGCACAACGCTCATTCCGTTGTTTGTATTGATACTGAATAAAAAATGTCTAAGAATGCATAAATTTTCAGTTGCAATTACGATCTTACTTAATTGCCTCAAAGCGTCAACATGGTGTTCAGACTCTCCTTAATTATTGGTCTAATTCTTAAATAATTTTTTTAAAATTTATCTTATGATACAGTTAATTTATGGGCTGCCCTACACTTAGTATTTCCCTGTTCGCAATTCAATTCTCTAGAATTAAGCAAGGTGTTGTTAAAGGCATCGTAAATCATCAGCAGTATTTTTGTTTCAGGCAAACCCAAACAGACCTTCTTTGTGTAAGTCACTCTTTCCATCTTCAAATATTGCTATAAACTAGCATTGTGACAACTGTTCAAAATAATGCATGTTATGCTAGTCTTCGGTGAGAAACGCCGCCGCAATAGAAAGCCATTGCTTGACCGGGTAAAGGATATTAACTCAAATATACTGTGATTTGTGCGGCGCTTCAGTTTAATTATAGTTTGTGGTGTTTCATTTAGTCGAGTTGTGTCTTTTTTATTTACGAAAAATTTTCGTTTGACCGTTGCTGAACGATCTCAAACATTCTTTCGCTACTTGAGTGATTTAAGTTGACTTTTCGTCTTCAGCTGGGGGCATTAGGTCTCGGAATAGTTCTTGTAGAGGTTGAGTAGGCTCTGTGTACGGTTCAGCAAAGCTGCTGATGAACGCTTGAGGAGGCAGATTTTAGATTAGGGTTATTCATTTTAGAGCATGAAAATGAATACTAAGCTGGCTTGCTTCTCAGAGCGGAAGTTTGCTGCAGAAGATCATGTCATTCTTATTCCGCAATTGCTTCGATGTTTAACGGTTATTTGAAGTAAATTTTGCATTTCTTTGTTTATCTTCTTTGTCGTTGGTATCTCTATTTATGGTAGTTATCATTTATTGAATTTTTGTACCATCCGATTAAGGAATAGGGTTGAATGTTTTTGAGTTCTCAGTAAGCTAAATTGTTTTTTTTTATTCACTATTTTATGCAACTAGTGCCAAAATTGGTTTCATCTTTTCACTAAAATGTATGTTATTATACTGTCTATAATAACTTATAATAGCGTCACCAGAAGCCCAAATGTGTGACAAACTTTACAACAGATCCGATTCCCCCTTTGTTGTTTGACATTCATCGGATATGTCTATTCTACTATTTTAGTAACTATTTCAGGGCAAATTATTTTTATTACTTAATTATTACTAGATCATTTAAAGGATTTTGCCTTTATATTCAAAAGTATAAATGTTTTTCTTTGAAGATGTTTAATTGCTCTCAAACGAATTTTTAGCAATTGTTTTTAGCAATTATTTTTAGTCATGTGGATTTTTTTATGCGATTTTGTGCTCGACCAATTTTCCGTCTGACCCTTTTAATTTTTCGTCCCCAAAAACGGGATAAACAGGTTGAGCTCGGAGTCCATTAAGTTGTCATAGAGCATTGCTTCTTATTAGTATGCGATCCACCAAACCTGGTTATGAAGGGCTGGCTGTTCTTAAGAGTTTGACCTTCTTACTTTACCCCCCCCCCCCCCCTGCCTTCATCCCCTCACCTCACTCCCTCCACCTCTCCCGTTATACAACAAGCCCCCCGCCGCGCGCTCACACCCCCAGGCTCACCACACGCCTTCTTCAGTTCAACTTAAGCGATCCTCCCTAAACTGCAGCCGCTCTTCAGTTATTTGCGAGCAATTCACCCGACGGTAGTCGGTTATGTTAAATTTTGTGACCTATCAGTCGAGTTTTATCTACCGAGATTTTTTTCTGGATCTTGTCTATCCTAGGTTAAGTTCATTATGGGGTCAGCTATCAATATGTTTGGCGGGCTTGAAATGTACGAAGCGTAGTTCAATCTTGGAATGTACAGACTTGTCCGAGGTTTTTGGATTCAACAATAATTTGATTTCCTTGCCAATAGCTTCGTTTTAGCTTCAACGACTGTATGTTGAGATTTTTTCGTCTAATTGAGGTTTTTTTGGGGGAAGCATCTTTTGACAATCAATGGAAAGCAGATATAAGTTGATCTTCGTGCCAAAAGATTGACCATTTTGCTATCGGAGACGATCGTTTTTCTGATAACAATTAGAAGACGTACGGAGAGTCTTGGAAAATAAGAACTATTTCATCTGAAAATTTGAGTGTTGATGACATCATGAAGTACACAGGAATTTCGAGTCAAACTATAGTCTTAGTTAGAAAAATAAGAAATTTGAACTTACCAGTTTAATCAGACAGGAGCAAATTGATTCAAGTCCTTAAATTGATATGAATGAATCTTCAGAAAATGGTGTTGTGAATCAATACTCATTTCAAACTGATGATTCTAAAAGGTTAATATTAGATGTAAAATCTTCCGGGCGTGTATGGGATTATTATGATACCAGCGGAAGTGAATGAATTCTTAGAAAAATGCAGATATATTCTATATATGGTATGCGAGTGATTTTTGGACTTTTGCAGAAGCAAACCATATTGGGTAACCCTTGCGATCCCCACTAAAAGTCTTCGTGCTTAGATTAGTTTTGTATCTTGATTTCTTTGCAGTGATAATGGATATATATATATATATATATATATATATATATATATATATATATATATATATATATATATATATATATATGTAGCTGATTTTTCATCCCGAAAATCAAATCACCATCTTGATCTATTATTCAGATCCTTCCTTTAAATCCCCAAATTTTATTGTAAATTATCATTTTCTCTCATTTGAGAGAAGTTAATTCTTTTACTTAGTTAAAAACGCTTTTCATTCCGCCTGCGAAAGTCCATAACACAACACTCAAATTTGGTACGCTTAGTTTAGTGTCTTAAGTCCTTATTGATAGTCTAATAGGGAAGCAGTACTTAATAGTGTTTATCTGATGACCAATTCAAGTGATTATTTTTTTTGCTTGAATCAAAATTTTCTGGCTCAAAATAGCTGCCATTTGAGGCTGGCAAGCGGTTTTGCACGACTTAATTTAAGACAGAATACTATCAAAGTCAAAGCGGAAGTGTTCCTATGGTAACTCTTACTTTTTAGTTATTCCCTAGGAGGGTTTCTCCTAACGTTTAGGTTTCCGGTGCGATTGTTTCCCTTTTCAAAATATTTTCTAAGTGTTCGGGTTCGTAAGCGTCTGGTATGCTGCTGAGAAAAGAAAATTTTAAAGTTCTGAAGATGGTGAATAGTGTTGAGTTTTACAAGAATCAATTTTACAACGAATAATAATTCGTGCGATGCATTTCAGATTTATACCTTTTATTTATATTTTCGTCCAATCAGAATTGAGTTCATTCTATTAATATATAGAAAATATTTCCCAAGTTTTTTTTCAGTCTGAGTGTTCATGCTCGATAGTTCCACAAAATATTATTCACGGGTCCGGTTTAATTATTTAGAATGAACATTCCTTATTGGACTGTAACACTTCATTTGGACACTGGGTAGGGTAGAGCCCACTGTCGTTTGAGAGCATGCTGGTGATTTTTGGTTTTGGCGTAAGGTCGAAATTCATTATTTCCAAGGATGAGTTTTAATGTTTTATTAAAACCACAATATTCAAATTCTTGCTGCTTTCATTATTGTGATTTTATTGGTTGACTCTGCTATGAAAATCCTGATACCGTTCAAAACTTTATCGACTGTAAAGGATCGTTGAAAACTTTGCCGTGTGATGAAAAGCTGAATTGTACATACATTTTAATACTCTTCCTACCCTTCGGTTTTTGTCTCTGGTGCTTGGAATCTATTCCGTTCCCCAACCCCCACACCTCCCCCTCTCCCCCCCCCCCGCGCTTTTATCTAAAGCCCCCAGGCGCACGTGCTATTTTTTTTAAAGTAACGTGCTACATAACAGCATATAATTTGTAAGGGGGCGTAAAAAACACTGGGGGGGGGGGGGGATAGATCCGGTTTTTGATATAAAAAAATTTTATTGCAAATCTATTTCAAGCAGGATTTAGAAGTGAATTTAGAGCTGTAGTTGATGCTCGATACTTAGTACATGTTGCGATTACTGTTCGTCAACTTGTGCTATCAACTGGACTTTAATTAAATGGAGTACAAAAGTGCGACCCAGGTGTTTTGGGACAGGTAGATATTTCTAGCCGCAAGTAATGAACAGTGGTGGTGGTGGGGGGGGGGGGGGGTATAGTGGAGGGGTAAAAAGCCGGATGGTGTCAAGGGAAGCTGGATTTGTGGTGAATGCGCGAGTGCAGTGTTATGTCTGTGTGTGAACTAGTGTGGGTGAGTTGTCACACACTCCTTAGAGGATGCCCACTGCCAGGGCCACCTTTCCACACGTCTCTGTCTACAACACAGCTACACTACACTAGAGACTGTACCTACTACACTGCGGCATATCTACTGAATTGTGTTGTGAACACTCTTGTATGGTATTTACTAGTAGTGCTCGCTTGCTTTCTCTTACAGTGTGTGACATTGTGAGTGTAGTAATGAACAGTCTCCGAGGCAGATTCGAACTAGCGGTCCTCTCGTACAAGCTTGTATTTGTGATTAAATCGAAGTATCCCTTTGACTAAGCCGGCCTGATTCTCGTAAACAAGCTGAATATAAAGCTAGTTTCAGCTATATTTGCGTGTTTAAGCACCACCATAGCTTTGCTTTCTTATTTGTTTTACCACGCTAGATGTATAATGTGTTATGAACAGCAACAACGGCGGCGTATAAACAAGCAGTACAAAACTAGTAATATGAATGATGGTAAATAAGACGACAGCAAAGGAGGCCTAAACAGTTTGATGAAATGAGGTTTCAATGGTTACTCAAATATACGCCTGACCAGCCAACTTATTTAAGTTCATTGTAATTGTTGCAATTGGTGTCACCGATATGCAAAATATCGTGAAAACGAAGCAGTCGTTTCAGACCTTCATGTAGAGGTAACATTTCAAGATCTATATGTTGTTTTTTGGGATCTTTTCTGTTTTTGCCTTCCCCGCTCCTATATATCCAGTCTGCTTGCACCCCCAAATACGTACTTGTTGGTCCATAGAGATCCCTTATTTTAGTCATAATAAATTGCCGGCACCGGTACAAGAAGGGATGGTTTTTTGTTACCGGTTGTAAAAAAAATTACTGCCTTAAAGCCAACCCTACATTATAAGTAATTTTGAATTACTGTATGTGTTAATTTGAAAAGTTCGCTGCATCATTAAATTTTAAATGCCGTTTCTGCATAATTGTATATGTAGCAGTATGAAATGCTAACAATATGCTATGACACGTGTAAGTGGGGGTGCAAATGGACATGGCGGGGGGGGGGGGGGGCAAAACAAAAAGATTCGTTTTTTGGATCTTTTCTGCTAGCGCCCCCCCGCTTAGTTAGGCACCCCCCATTTATAAATGTGTAAACATATTGTTAAAGCTAAGTAATCTTATACGTGAACATATATGAGCAATATGCATTTACTAAAAGCTAGCACAGCTATGATTTGAAAGTATTACGTATTCAACCAAAAGTTGTTGCATATAACGTAAACATCAATAAAAATTTCTGCATTAGATCATTTTTGATGTTATCGGCTACAATAGGGCTTGATTTTTTAAACCTTTTTAAGGAAACTAATCTAAAAGTGCCTTCAATCTACCTAGACACCCTTGTTTCAATGAAATGCAAATATCGCTCTTACAATTCGCGAAAACTTAGGTTTTGGGGGGTGCAAATTTTAACGGCTATATAAGGCTGGGGGGGGGGGGGGGGCGCTAGCAGAAAAGATCCCGTTTTTTGTTAGCCAATTCGGGATTTTTGGTTTATGAGCTATTATCTCCCTTTTGCCGTCTTAGATAAGTTTGTCCCTGAAATGAATTTTATTTAGGCTTAGAAAAGTTTTGTATGCTACAAAAGCAAAAACTAATTGCACGATTTTCAAACAAGCTGGATGCAGTAGATTCCTGGTGATTGCCAATACAGAACTGGTAATTTATTGCAAATTATAGGTAATATTTTATTATAACCAATTTAAGCACACGTTTGTCTGTGGTGGTCTCGGAAAAATAACTTGAACAACTAATGCAACCGAGTTCATTTTTAAAAAGCGGTGTCCTGTTTTTCATTCCTATTATTTTAACCTCCTATGTTTGAACCCCGATTTTATAACCCTTAGTCATTTCATCCGATTTTATTCTGTAAATTAATGGCTCAAATTTGTCAAGAAAAAAAGCTAAATACTCGAGTTTTAAAAGTAAAATTACAAACATTAGAGAATAGGTATCTCTTCTAGTGGATAATAGGGCGATTGAAAAGTGGATGGAACTCTAGAAACTTTCTTGTTTTATTTCCAATTTGAAATCATGATAACTGCTGACTTCGAGTTTTTTAAAAGAATTGTTTTGTTGAAGGCCATGAGTTTTAGTTAAGAGTAAGTAAATTTACCACTGCCTGGAATTGCTCAAAATGTCAAAGCGACCCCTGCCGCATTTGCACAAGATTGCCAACTTTTTCTCGTAAACGGTGAACACAATCGTAATGCTTCTATTGGAAAGTCAGCCACTCAAAAATTCATGAAAGAGATCAAAGAGACCTGACTTAGAATTTAACGCCCGCACAAGCTGTAGCCTCCTCTGTTTCATTAGTAACCGGAGTTCTCTCGACATAGCATGCGTTGCCGTCAAAACCAATCTGACTATTGCAGCGCTTAAGAAACAGTATGCAAACAGTAATAATGCATGAACCGGTGGATCGGCATATTTTTCATATTCGATATAGTTAGTTTTTACAGTTTGACAGCGGAAAAGATTACCAGGACCTTATCTTAAGTTTTTGGTAATCCAAGTATGCTATCAGTACTCGAAGGCTCTAAATTTAGTTCGCGCATGGAATTTTTAAGTTACCATTTTTAATTGCTCTCAAACGAAGTTTGCAGCAATTATATTAGTCCTGTCGGTCTTTTTTATGCGATTTTTCGCTTGACCAATTTTTCGTCCGACTAATTTAACTTTTCGTCCTCAACAACGGGATAAACAGCTAGATAACGGGCATTAGGTGCTCTTAGAGCCTTTCAGCTCACTGGTCTTTAAGCATGCAATTCACAGAATCTGTTTTTGAGACTTATACTTATGGTGCGAAGGGTGGTTCTTGAGTGTTTTCCCCACTGTTGCCCCCCACTGTTGCCACCCCATCAGTCCCCCGGTGCACCACCACCCACTGCGCTGCGCTCACTTACGCTCCTTCAATTAAGCTAAAGCTAGCCTCACTAAACCGTTCCTTGCTACTGACGAAGCCAGCCGCTCGCCGGTCGTTTGAGAGCAATTCGCCCGTCGTTAGTCGGTCATGTTTATTAACTCTTTTCTATTATTCATACTTTTTTTCTTCCCGAATTTAACATTTTTCTCCGGCAATGTTTAGATTTTAAAACAATAACTCTTTTCTGTCTCGATTTTTCATCGTAGTAGGTTACAATTTATTAGTATGTTCTTAAAAACTTTTTTTTTAATTTTCACTTCTTTTTTAGTTATAGCTTAAGAAGTTGAATCGGGAGACAAACTTTCGGTGGTGCAATAAGGGTTATGTGGAGTCCTTAGGTTCAGTCAACGTAGAACCCTAAGAACCGGGGATTATTTAACCATGATTTTGCGGTAATTTTAAGAAACCGGGTTCATACATATTTTGAAATAAGAAACACAGCTTAAATGAAATGGGCTGTGCAATTGCGTACAATGTTTAGCCCGAAAGTTTTGACTTTACGGCTCCTTGTTATCCAAAGGAGTTCGTATTAAAAAAGAAACTCTTATTGACGGAATTACGTCAGCCTACTTGTCAATGCTCTAAAAAAAGTATTTGGCTGGTATTGCAGGTCTGTTGTTTTTATTGTAAGTTTCATCATTTTTTGTCTGTCTGACAATTGACTTTTCATTTCAATCTTCTGAGCATAGATTGGGTCTTTCCCATAATATACATAAATACAGCGCCGAGGAACATATTTTGATTTATTGCACATATGTTATCTAATTATTTGTTAACGAGGTTTTTGAGCAATATCACTTCAGCACATTCTGCCATACGGTGCCGCGGAGAATTTATAACATGCCAGCACATTTCATTTGTAGGTCATTTCCAGCATTCCAGGCTTTCTTGCCTCGCAGTTAAACGTTTCAACATGATCACCAGGCTATGATAAAAGTACAAATGTAGGCCTCCACTCATGTAGAGGATAGCTGCTCAAAAACTGATCATTGGGTCGCTGAAATAAGGGGAGGGGAGGTATATATTTCTTCAAAGAGGCTTCCAGGTACTTCCTTTTAAAAGATCTGCGCAGCCTTCCAGAGCAAGTTAGGGCTTTCTTTCTGTTGCTCTAGAATTGGGCCTCGTTGTTCATGAAGTTCCCTTGATTTAGACCAGAGGACGCCGAATTATTCACTATGGCCTTCCGAACAGCAAGACGTTTCGGGGCAATGGGCCAGTCTATACTTTCCATGTCCCCCGATGTCTGACTTCATTGTTTTTGAGTTACGGGTTCATTTTTTTACACGCAGGAGTGTACTGAAAACCAATTTTGTCACGCCATCCGTCTCATTTTTATTTTTAGAGTAAGTTCTGGAGCGTAAAACAAGAGCGATCTTAGAGTCATGGATTTTTTGCTTAGAGAAGCTAAAGTTATTTCTCTCAGAGTCTATAGTGGTCAACCAACATGAGTGGAGTCTTGGAGTTTCGAATGTTTAATTGTTCTCAAACGAAATCTGTGGAAATTATATTAGTCGTGCGGTCTTTTCTTAATTCTCTAAGTTAAGTATTGGTTTTCTACAGGTTTTTGTGGCCGAAGCTATGTTGTTCATGACTTGAACTTTTGATTTGTTTTCGAACATTGACGTCTGTTTTAGAACGTTGACTCCTGTTTTTTCTTAAATGGGCCTTCAACTGTAGCTTAGTTACTAAAAAATAGTAACCAGGAAATGCTGGCTTTACTCAAGTGCGGAAGATCATTTTGAGCTGTTTTCTTGCCACAACAGTCCTTCCTCTCTATATAAACCACAGAAAACTCACCCGGCCTCACCCCCTCTACCGGCTGTTTTTTAATGAGATTTCTTGCTTGTTTCGTCTGACCCGTTTACTTTCCGCCCTCAAAAGCAGGATAAACTGGTAACGCCGGTGGGGCATTAAGTTTTCTTGGAGCCTTTCGGCTTCCTGGACACTAAGTATTTGATTCGCCGAAACTGTTTTGGAGACAGTAACCGCTGGCCAGTCATTTGAGGACAATTCTTCCGACGTTAGTCGGTTATGTTTTTTTTTCTGGCGCTGATATTTGTTCTAACTGATTTTATAACTCGTTGTTCAGCTTGTGACGCTAAAACTACTAAATATTAGTTTACTATACTGTTAACAATTTACAATATGATATTGAAAATCGAAGCAAAGGTGAGAGAAAAGGAACTTTTACCCCGTTTAAATGATTTAATTGGTCTCAAAATGACCTATTAATTTTAAAACCACAGTGCAGATGAGGACCCCAGCTCTGACAGGAAACAAGTCTTTATCCACCTGCCATTGTTTCAAAGCAATCCGTCAGATATTTATCGGTAATTTCTGATATTTTTTCCTGATTTTAATTTCAAACTGTACGGTAACGGTACGGTCAACAAACGTTTTTTTTGCATATATATTCACTGTAAATGATTATAAGGCTTTAAAATATACTTGATTTCAAAAGTTAGCTCTACCAGTAAAATTTAACAGTTTCGGTTTTTAAAAGACAATGTCAGGTTGTAATTAATGGTTCTATTTGAGTGGTGTGTTTAGTGGTGAGTGTAAAGAGACAGATCGCATTTTGGACAAGTACTTCAACTCACTTGTCAATGCACAGTCCACCTCCACCAACTCAACTGTCACCAATTCTAGTGATCAACAACAACCTTCTATTTCAACACTATCAACATCATCATCATCCTCTTCAGGGACCAGGACATCAGTAGCTGACAGGCATCTTGTTACAATTTATTAACCCTCATTTCATTCTTTAAAACGGTTTCAATTAAAACGGATTACAATAAAGCAACAAGAAATTTTTCTTAGGTTCTAAATATCACCATTCTTTTGCAGAAAAGTCTAGTTTACCTTAAATTCATACCTGTTAACAAGATGAACTAAATGTGATCAGGAGTGAACCAGTACCAACAGCATCTTCATCGTCATCAGAAGCAGCATTTGATGTGGATGAAGATGATGGAGAGGACGAAGTGTCCCTGGTAGTTCCCTTCACTCTGCGAGTCCTCAAGCGAGAAGTAGTCTTTCACAAGACATGCGGAGGAGTGCTTGATTGCACTTTCGACGATCTTTGTGCAAAGGTTACATTTCTTGCAGTACACGCAAAATTAATTTCCTTTAATGGACTGCCAGTTTTTCTCGTATGTTTTGGTGTTCCACATCAATCAAAGTGCTGCGGAGCTGTAAGCTGAGCGCAGCGATGTTCTCGGCCTTTTACAATTACTACTGAAAGAATTTATCTTCAAAAAATGGAATATGGCTCTCCTGTATTTTTTTTTATAAGATCTGACCTCAAATTCTTGCTGTCTTCGAGATTTTAAAACGGAATAGAACTGATGAATCTTGAGATCTCTAGAAGAGTGGCTGTTTAATAGCCGCCCTCATCTTCTCAGCCGGCTATTATTGCGCTCCTATTTCTTTTACAATTCAAAGAGTTTGAATTGTATTGGGGCGCTGTCTTTTTATTACGACTCGAAGAGGAGTATTGGAGAAGTCCTTTTTTTTAATCACTTTAGTTGGAGTGAATTTTGAAGCGGGAAATGAAACGCGTGAAAAAATTTGGAGTGATTTTGGTGCTGAACACAAGTGAAGAGCAGAGCGAAAAGAGAGTGGTTTTTGTTCATACCGCTGTTCTTGAGAGAGCGAGAAATTGATGTGTGAAAAAATTTTCTGTAAACGAGCGAAATTTTTTTGTTCACGTGCGGCATTTTAAAGCAGTTTTTTTTATTTGTTTTCGTTAAGAGGTTTGGTTATGATTTTGTTTTAATTTTAGGCTGGTTTCGGTATTGGTTTGAATGTTTCTGGATATTCATATGAATTTTATGATAATTCGGTGATTTTTAATGTATTTTGCTGATTTTCGGGCTAATTTTTGACGATTATTTTGTTTTACTGGCTCAAATGGGTATTGAAGAAACTCCTTCTAATTGAGCAATATTATAATAACAATTGGTTACAGTTTTGTGGGTAAGAATCATTTTTTTGTTGAGAAATATGACAAAAAAATGGTGAAAATTGGAACTATTTTTCTTATTTTTTTTGCAGTTTTTCGCTTTTTTTAGTCTTTAGCTAAGTTTCTCTGCCTATTATGACTTGCCTATTGTTTTGCGAGCATCTGGATACCCTATTGGCTGAAGGGAATTTTTCTTTGGATTTATGTTTTTTGAAATATTAAAAAAAATTAGTAACTTTTTCCAGTTTTTCAGTGAAAGTTGTTTTTAAGAGCTTTTTTTTCATAATTTAGCCTAAAGTATTTTTTCAAAATTCACATAAGTGGTTTTTGTAAGTACTAGTTGGTTTCATGAAGTTATTTTGGCAGAGATCGTTTTCTTCGGGATCTCAATTTTTAAAAAAATTTGATCAGATTTTTTATCATATTTTAACAGATTTGATTTTATTGTTTTTACTTTTGTTTCATGACTTTGTTTCAAGATAATCATAAATTAGTGGGGGCACGTTTTGTTTGATGAGTAGTTGGATGGCGTTTAAATGGATTTTCATTTCGAGTCGTTTCCGGAATTCTTCCGGCTATGTTTTTTTTTAAGATCTGTTCACACATTTTCATGATTTTTGAAGTCAAAATGGAGGAGTGATTTTGGTCACGCCGAAACAGGAAATGGAGCGAAAAAGCGAGTGGTTTTGCGGCGTGAATTTTTTTGCTCTAATTTTAAAGTAGAGTGAGAAAACGGTGTTTGAACAAAAATTCGGTTTCTCGGTAGTGGTTTTTTGTTCACATGCGGCAATTTCACTCTGATTTTTACTGTTTTTTCGATTTTTTGGATCGGATTTTTTTCTAAATGGTTTTCCCAATCCATTCATATTTCATTCCAGGTCTAGTTATCTGTTTAGTCAATGACAATTCTTTGAATTGTACGTCAGGATTTTTCCTGCTATGTTTTTTTTTACTTCGTCGAACTTTTTTTCGCTTTACCATTTTGCCGCTTTTTCGACATTTTGCGTGAAATCTTTTTGACTTCTGTAGAATAGTTTCTCTCTTCACTCATTCTGCAAAAAGTGAATTTGAAGATCAGTTGCTCAGCAAAGCAATTCAAAATGAACAGAGTCAGTATAAAAAATTGAAGTCAGAAATAGAAACGGGATAAACCCATAAAGCCCAATTTTAGATGCCCGCTATTTGAACGTCGTTCCTATTATCCTTAGTTACCATCTCTTATGCTCATTGGTGTTGATAGTAGCCCCTGTAGCCTCTCTTTAAGAAACAGAAGTGTGTTCAACTACGAAATGCCATCGAAATAAATCGGATTTGAAAAATTTTTTTGTACAAAAATATTTTTTTTTTCAATATCTTCTATTCGTTCAATCCCAATCATGCTTATTGGAATCAACGGCGGCTATTTTCCGGCAATCTGCCGGGTATGTTTATAGCTGCGAAGCTTTAAGCTGAGCGGAGCTATATTGCGATGCTCCTGGTTGTTTTTACAATTCAAAGAATTTGAATTGTTTTGGGGCGCTGTCTTTTTACGACTCGAAGAGTAGTATAGGGTTTCTTCAGGTTTTTTTTTACCGGAAGTACTATTTATTCAAATGGCCTTTTGACCTAAAAGCGAAAATGAGTCAAATTTCCGTATGAACAATTTTTTCTGAGCGAGAGAAGTTATTTCATTATCCAGTGCGTTGAGTGAATGCTTTTTCGGCTTTGAAGTGTTTTTGAGAGAATGACTGATACAGATAACCGTTTTTAGCTGTTTTTTCCGTCCAGTTGGCCCAATTTTTTTATTAATAGCCGCAAAGCGATAGCTGAGGCTATTAGTGGCCTTCTCTTGGTTTTTTTTTATTCCTTAGTCAAGATTTTTGTTACGACCATATAACGTCACAATCTCCTCTTTGTTCATTTGTTCATGCAATTTCAACTGAATTGCGTGCGTGACGTCATTTTTTCATTCTTAATGGAGCAAGTTTTTTTTGTTCATTCACGTGATTAAGTTAGTCACACATGACTTATCTCACTCTCAAAAATGACTTTCTCAGTCTGAAATTGACTTTTCGTTGCTATAATTCAAAGAGATTAGGTCAAGTGAATGTATATCACTCTAATTGAAGGTTCTTTAAGAGCAGCGAATAGAAGCAGCAATAAGTTATGCACATTCTTTGTCAAAACTGAACATCACAGCCTTTTATGAAAAGAATAAATTTCTTTTTTGGTCTGTCTTTTTTTGAGACTGCAGATCTACAAAGCTATCGCGGCTGTTTTCTGGCACTCTACCTGCTATGTTTGTAAATTTTTTCTGTCGAATAAGTTTCCATCTATGCTGCATGACTATGTAGCCTTTTGAAATTACTACCACAATGTTTTCGAGCGCCCAATATTGTTTCAAGCGCAAAATTGGAACATATTTCTTTTGGCTTTTCCATTAATTTTTGGCTTTTTTCCATTAATTTATTTTTTTTGGAGCTTTGAGTGGTTATTTCTACCCTTTCAGTAAACGTGGCAATATAATTTTGATAATTTATGATTTGAATCCCTCTTTTTGACGTGAAATATTCTTGTTTTTACAAAATTGTACATTTGGCAATTTTTGTCGAAGTTTTTTAAGTTTTTTGTGTGTAGGTTGCAGTTAAATACTATTAAAACCCTTTAAAGAACTCTTCATGTGCACTGTCAGCTATTTTAATTTCGTTTTAGTTTTATTTCAAGTGTTTTTTTGTGATAAGCCTTTGATATTGTGTGAAAGATTTGATCATTTATTATGCATTTCTTTTCAATTTAATTGTTTTTTGAAATTGAACTCTTTTCAGTTCTTTCTGAGACAGGAACATGGGTATGCATTTTTTTGAGATTCCATTGGGAAATAACGAAAAATCTGGGTTTTTCTGCTCAAATTGTTTTCAATTATATTTCTAATTAGAAATTCCATGTTGATTTTTAATTCTAAGTTTTGAAAGTTACGATTTCTTTTTCTTTTCTTTATTACAATGTATGTATTCACACTGTAGCATGTATCTTTCCAACCATCTCCTAACGTTTAGAGTTTTTATGGCCCTGGTTTTATTAGTTTTAAAATATTGATTTGAACTAATAATTTAAGTCCTGATTTTTGTTTTTAAAATTTTCATTTGCTTCGTTTGTTTTCAGTTTTTCGCTTATTTTTATAATACAATATAGCCCTTAGTTTTTGCTAGGCTTTTTCTTAAAATTTTTGAATGACAGTTTTGTTTGATTATTCATAGATCTACGTTTTGGTAATATTTTCCTTTTGAATTTTGATTTTTTTTAAGTCTTTCATGATTAATTATGATTAAAACCATAATTACTGCGATAGTTTTTATGGTATAAAATAAGGTTTTTATTGCGAAAAATTACGGAAGTTGATTAAGTTTGATCGGAAAATTACGGAAGTTTTTTAGTTATCTTTTTTAGTAACTACCAGTTAATTTTTAATTTTTTTTCAGAGAGGCAAAAATTCGCTTTCTCGCTAGTGTTTTTTTTTGTTTTTTTTTGTGCACATGTGACATTATTGCTTCGATTTTTACTGTTTTTTATTTTAGAATTTTTTAATGGTTGGCCCAATCCAATCATAGTCCATTCTCGGTAGTTTTTTTTCCGTCGATGAATTTTTTTTGAATTGTAGGTCAGGACTCGTTTTCTGTTTCGTTCTCTGACGCAATCTTCTCGTTTTACATTTGTTCACACAGCAAAGCTGAAAAAAAGTAATTTTTTGAATGACTACTTATTCTTACTAACGGCTTTTGCGCGCGTGATGTCATTTCTCACCCTCTGTAGCAAAAGTGATAAAGTCATTTGCGTCATTACATTTTGATCATACGTGATTTACCTCATTCAATAAAATGACTTTTGCACTTTAAAACTTAAGTCTAATTCTAATTTGAATTAGTTTAATGTCAAAGGAATTGATGTGTACTGTAAAGTTCCCCAATGAAAGATGTAATGAATGTTAAAAAGCTTTATTAATTTATCGTTGCATATGTTTTTACAAAGCTTTTTGAGCGGCGTCGATTTTTTAAATTAAGAACAGCATCTGTTTCTTTTTTATACGGCACGCATATTAAGGCTTAGGGTTCTCTTGGAACCCTAAGCCTTAATATGCTGTAAGAATGTGATTCACCAAAACTGTTTCGAGGGGACAATTTCATGGTGCGAAGGGTGGTTCATAATCTTGACCCCCCTCAATCACTTCACCCCCCAGCAATCAGTCCCCCTTACCCCCTCAACACTCCCATTGTCCACCCTCCTTCACATCTCGATTAGAACATCCTCTCATCCATTCTTCGCCAACCTACCCCCTCGCTGACAAGGTACTGATAGCCGAGTGGTTAATGCATCCGTCGAGGTGTCGGAATTGGACTCAGGAGTTCGGGGCTCGAATCCTACCGTGGGCATAGAAAAATTATCTAGGCTACAGCCCCTGAATTAAAGTGTGCTGCATGTCATTCGTGAGCAATTTTTCCAACGTTTGTCAATTTATTTTTTTTTAAAACGCGTTGAACATTCCTATTTGAAAAATTTTGTTGAACATGTTTCGCAAGCGATTTTTTTTGCACATGCAGCACTCTTGACTTAATTTCAGTTTTTTCTTGAGTGCTATTTATATGATACACGTGTGATCCAATTGCGCTTATTTGCAATCGTTGGAACTCATCATAGGGCAGCTTATGCTTTTTATTCAAAACTATATGTCATAGAATATTAGCGAATAATTGATTTTTCGATTTATGTTTTTTGAAAAACGCATTGAAAATTCCTATTTGAAAAATTTTTGTTTTTGCAAACAATTTTTTTGCACATGCAGCACTCTGACTTAATTTGTTTTTTTTCTTGAGTGCTATTTATATGATATACGTGTGATCTAATTGCCCTTATTTGCAATCGTGGGAACTCATCAAAGGGCAGCTTATGCTTTTTATTCAAAACTATTTGTTTTCATAGAATATTAGCGAATAATTGATTTTTGCCCCGTTTTATCATTCGTTTCTTATCATTTATGACAGGTCTCACTGGTTGCTAAGGAGCACTAAATTAACCCTATTGTTTGAGATCGCGGCTAGCGGTTTTGTGACTTTGATACTTTGTTCTCAAATTTTTTTTAATGATTTTGTAGTTTTGCTGGTATTTGTGGTACTTTTTGTTGTCTTATTAGTGAAGCTCAATAAGGACAGATTTCATAGGTTGCTAATATAGTAAACTTATTTTTCAATTATTTTAGTTTCGCGAGTATTTAATGTTCAATTTGATGCTGTATTTCTTTGTTTCTTTAATGACTGTTGTGGTCTGTTGCTAGGGATTCCTAATTTAACGGAAGTAATGGTATCTGTTCATTATTTTTTGCTTTTTGTCTTATACGCTTTTCGTTATTAAAACATGTTGCTAAATTTTTGAGTTTCGTTAGTGCTTTTTGTGAGTTTTGCTCTCCTATCACTTAAGCTGATCAGTGACAAGTTTCATTGGTTGCTAATGAGACTTGCTTCTAAATAGTAGCTTGAGTCCACAGCAGTTGTTTTTTATATTCTGACCCTATTGGAGGTATATCTTAAATCTTGCAGGTTTTTGTCGTTTTTCTGGTGGTCTTGGCTCTTATTCGAAAAATTGCGTATTCATACTGCACTCTGAGTGTGGCGCATTTTAGATCAATATATTGGTCCTAACTTTTAGCTAAGGTCTTCCTTTGATGGGATGCCCTTTTTTTCGAAATGTAAGTGATATTGATAGCCGTGCCTTCATTTGTAAGGCTATTGTCCCTTCTTCCGCCATTAGACTTGCTAAAGGGTATTTTATGTTTTCTTAGGTTTCCTGATGTGCCGTGGTTAAGGATTTTAGCATGCAATTAGGAGGTTCTTTTAGTTTGAAACCACTGGCTTTCAAATATATTCTGATTTTTTTTAGTTTTTCCTTTTTTGCTTTGTCTCTCATTGATTTCCAGAAGCTTGTTGTATTGTATACTCATTATACTATATATATAGAGCCAATATTCTCAAAAAGTGTTATTTTTAGTTGTTAGTTGTTCTGATCAGGTCATTAGTTAATTCTTTTCATTCGACTGTAACTCAGTCGTGTTTTGTTTCACGTCGTCCTGCTGTGTTTTGTTTTGAGGAGTCCGGCTGTATTTTGTAGATGCCCGCTACTTGAACTTTGTTGTCGTTAGTCTTAGATACCATCTCTAATGTTTTTTGCGTATATACTTCGCACTTTAAAAATGTTGAATCCCTTTTTCAATCTTTTTTGTAAAAAAGCAATCGTATGAATTTTTTTAGCTGTGTCATATTTGCTTACCTTGATTCTACCTTACCTTGTTGTAGCCCCTTGGCGCCGCGGACTATCTTGGATTGTGTGAACATTTCCACACAGTCATCCTACGCAACATACCACTGCTCACAGCTTTCAAGAAGACAGAAGCCAGACGATTCATCACTCTCATTGACGCATTCTACGACCACAAGGTAACGTCTCATTTTTACACTTGGTTATTTTCTAGTGAAATAATTTCTCCACACTTTTGACTCAACATATGAAATGTTACAGTATTTTTTAAGCATTGGTTACTTGGTCAGGCTGCTTTGCCGAGTTACACATATACTTTTTGCGAAAAGCAAGACTTATTAAAAAGATTTTACGTCGCTAGCATCAATCAAATTGAAATAAAGGAATTATATTACAACAGGAGATAAAGGAATTATACAGATCAAAAGCAAAAGATTGTAAGTTTCTCAAAATGACATATTTGAAGCAATTGCTCGCAACTATTCTAATGGCCGATAATCGGGTGTGGCACAAACAATTCACTTTATTCTGCCGTGATTCTCAGTTGCTTTAACATTGTGCTTCCCCCTTTTGTTGCGCCACGGAAAATTCTTGAAGCGCTTGTCGCGTATGGCCTCCAAGAATTTCCAAACATCGGGCGTGCTAATTTGAAGCATTAATTTGACGCGGACGCACATAAACGGTCCGCCGTTTTTAGTTCTGCGTTAACCTTGTGGTGTTTTAGGGACAATTTTTTGCTTGAGAACTTCAAATATTCGCCAATGTGATTGTATTGTTAGAAGTTGTGAACTCTGAGATCATTAGAGGTCATTTAATATGACTTAAATAACACATAGTATTATTTTCAGTTTGATAGTGAGTTAATGATGGAATTCTTTCATTGCACCTCCTTTTCTTCTACGCACAATAACTGAAACTATCTTTTCATCTCTGGGTTTTTTTTCCATCGGGTAGAATATGTGTTGCAGTTCATGCACAAATTCTGACAACTGTTTATATGAATTAAATGTTGATTATGTATGAGAAAACTAACAATGCTGATTTTGCTCAATATACTGATGTTGCTATAGCGCAACAAGTAGTATGAAATTTAGTTTTAATTTCTTGTCAAATTGTTGGCAACTTTCTCGAATTTCTAAAAAAAACCACTGGGTTTACATTATTTTTAGGTTCGGCTTCTCTGCTCGGGAGCGGGAACTGTTGAGGAAATATTTGCGGGATGTACTACCACCCCCTCCCCTGATTCGGTGGATCTGAGTCACCACCTGGAAAGTCTCGGATCTATGCAGCTCAGTTCCTCCTCCTCGTCTGATGGAGGGAAAGTGGAGACAGCGAGTATCTTCACAGGAGAGGATGAGGTGTTTGCCTCTCAGAGGACTTTGTCGAGATTGTTGCAGATGCAGACTGAAGAGTACTGGAGTGCTTGTGAAGAACAGTTTCACCAAAAGAGAAAACTATAACTTTTAACTTAAATGATAGATAGTAACTGGTGTGGAATTATCTGATCTGTTTATGTTAATCTAAATCTTGCCCTTCTTGCTTCTTCGGAGCTGGTTTTTGAAATGATGGATTTTTGCTATTGGAACGATGAGACTGATATTGTTGAACGGAAAATAAATGTTACCGGAGATCTAAAATGAGTGACTATAATCGGAAAAAGATCAAAATTGTAGCAGACTTGCGCCCGGGAGTTTTCACATTCCATCTGCACCCGTTGCTTAGCGGTCATATAACGTATAGGTAGCCCCCGCCGCTATCACCGTAAGTATACCATAAATGGGGCTATAATTCTGTGGGGTGGGGGCTATATTGGGAAAGACCCGCGCTCTGTGATAAGCACCTCCATCATCCACAATCACTCTTGTTTGGTTTTATTTTGGTTGGAAGAAACTGGTCTGACTAAGAAGCTGAGCTGAAAGTGTTTTTGGAGATATGGTGGATTCTAGTGTTGTTTATATGTCTCGAAAGTGTCAATTGAATGGGTGGATATAGTTGTTATGTTCTGGTTTAAATAATTGATTGTTTTTTATATTTAACTGGAAGACTTTCATATTCAGATCTGCTCTGTAGATGTTTTAGCTTTACTATTTGTTTTTATTTATTGCAAAAATTTAACCAGAATTGTTTTGAAAGACATCACCAGTTCGCTAGATTAGTGAGGAGGGCTTATCGAGGTTAACCTGACTAATGCAAGAAAATTACAGTTTACTCACCTGGTTCAGTGGTACACAACAACTTAAGATCTTTAACTTATGCAGCATATCTGAACGAGTGCTAAATGGGTGGTATCTTTGTTAGCCTTGCAAGAAATTTTCCAGATAATTAGTTAGCTGTATATCTCTTGGCTGAAAATGGGCATTCATTACAAATTAACTATGGTCATTCTTCTTTATGTGAGTGTTAAGATCCAGAAAAAGTAGACCAGAGTCGAAGTCATTGAGATTAAATTTTGCTACCATCTAACAATATTTTATCTATTTTTAAGGGCCCCGAAACAAACTGGTGCTCAATCCTCGTTCGTGGCATGTTGGCAGTCCCTAACTCAAGCTTTTTTTAAACGATTTTAAAGCTAAGAGTGCCATTTTTGATCAAGTATTATTGGTTCTTTTGTTATAGGGTTATGGAAGTACTGAAAGTGCACCAATCAGTTATAAAATTCCCACAAGTTTCCACACATTTTGCAATTTCCTGCAAAATTACTTACAAGGCAGTTTTCTCCGACGATTATCTGAAAGCCCAGTGATGGAGAGAGAGAGTACATTTTTTTCGAGGGAAGATAATTGGAAATTTCGGTCCTGAAGCAGAAAAAATCGGGAGTCACGGTGTACAGAAATTTACAGAAATTTAGTTTCAAGTTTTAGCCCTCCCAAAGATTAGTAAGATCTGCTCTCTTCAAAGAAGACATGATCAGAGCAGCAACTGAATCGAAATAATTCAGACCTCAAGAAATTGAAAAATTTAGCGAGATTAAGAATCCTAATGCCAGAATGGAAAAAAGTTTTCAGTCGAGCAACAGGCTAGTTGTATAGAAAACAAATAGTGCTACTAAAAGTTTAATGGGTTTTCTTCCGCATTGAACAATTTTCGGCCAGGAGTCTACAATTAAATTTCAGTAAAATTTCTAAAACACAAATGACGGGACCAAAACCAGTCTCATTGAAAACTAGATCAAAATGCGCTCTTAGAGCTAAAAAAACAAAGGGGGAGGGATTTCATTAATTGCTCTTGAACAATTTTTGAGGCAATTATTAAAGATATGTCTTCTTAATGCACAATTCTTGAGTGACTTCACGCTTCCTAATTGAGAAACTATGTCTTGCTGAAACAAAAACGATTATAAGATCAGCCATCTCTAGGGACTGACAGCCGAGTTGTTAATGCTTTACACCACAACTCCCGAGGGCGTGGGTTCGAATCTTTCTCAAGTCTGATATTTTGCAACCACTCAAAATTTATCTAAGCTCCAGCCGCGTATAATATAAAATGCCCGTAGTTCAAGAGCAATTTGTCCGGCGATTGTCAGTTTATGGTTGAACTGCTCTATGAGCGGTTTTCCAAAGAGTAAGAATTGTTGGACCAATGGATGTTGTTTTCCATAAATAGTACACCAAATCAGTGTGCTAAGCTGTGACGGCATGCTGATTGTTCCAAACTAAAAAAAACATATTTTTTGAATTTCTGCACTTTGTTTTCAAAACTTCCTAGAATTTTTTCAATGCAATCAATGAAATTTAACGTTTTTTGAGTGAATCTGCGAAAGCGTTGATTGAGCTGTTCAAACTGTTTATATATCGATTAGCATGGTTCCTGAAGTAGAGCAGTGGTTTCAAAAATTTCTGTTTTTTTATATGAAATTTCTTTCAAATAGAATTTTTGGCAATAATATTAATAGTCCTCTGTTCTTTTTATTAATTGCTCTCAAACGAAGTTTGTAGCAACCATATTAGTCCTGTCGGTCTTTTTTAATGCGATCTTTCGCTAGACCGCTTTTCGTCTCACGCTTTTGACTTTTCGTCCTCAAAAACGGGATAAACAGGTAGCGCCCAGCGGCATTAAGTGTTCTTAGAGCCTTTCAGCTCTGTTTCAGCTCAAACTGTTTTGGAGACTTATACTTATACTTATGGTGTGAAGGGCGGTTCTTAGAGGTTGAAGACACCCCAATGTTAACCCCCCCCCCATTGCCTATTCCCCCCTTGTTGACCCCCCCTATAAGTTTCTGAAAAATTTTTTATGGCCCTGGAATAGTTCTTCAACTTTTTAATGTCACAAATTTTAGCAATTTTTTGATAAAACATGCTTTTTTTATTTTTTTTAAAATTTTTTTGTTTTCTTAATTTTCAGCCACGAAACCTCCTCTAGGGTTTGAAAAAAGGTTACTGAATAATTTCTAGATTAACTGGAATGTCTTGCAAGATTTTAACATCACGAATTTAAGCATTTTTTTGATATTTTTTTTCCAATTTTTTGACATTTATAGTCTTTATTCAGATTTTTTGAGCCTCAAGGGTCAAAAAGCCATCGTTAGAGTTTGATAATAAGTTACTGGAAAATTTTATTTGGTCATGGTTTAAATTTCAACTTTTTAATAAGTTTAAGTTTTAGCAAAATTTTTAAAAAAACACTTGCAATTTTTTTGAAGTTTTTTAAACTTTTTGTCATTTTTTAGGTTTCTCTTGCCTCAAGTAGCACGGAACTTCCTTTAGGGTTTGATAATAGGTTACTGCATAGCTTATAGATGTAACTTATGGAATGTTCTTCAAGATTTTAATATCACGATTTTAAGATTTTAAAATAATTGCAATTTTTCATATTTTTGAATTTTTCTCGGCAACAGATGCCATGGGACGTCCTCCAAGGTTTGATAATAAGCTGCTGCATAGTTTCTAGAGTTAATGGGATGTTGATCAATATTTTTTTGTGACTCCAGTTTTAGTAATATTTGGATAAAATTTAAACTTTTCAAATTTTTGGAAATTTTTTCATGTTCCAAGTGTATGGATCTTTATAAGCCTGTGAAACTATTTCAGGCTTAAAACGGGGATACCGGATAGTCTCTTGAGACAATGAAATGACTCCTAAGACGTTAGTGTTTTGTGTTCTTGCAATATTTTCTTAAAATTTGAAAATTCAATATTTTTTGTCCTTTTCTGAGTTTAACGACCATTACTGGCCAACGAAACTTTTCAAGTCTCAGAGATGAGTTACTTGACAGAACTTTCGAGACAGAAAATGGTTTTGAACTTTTCGTCTGACCCATGTGACTTTCGTCTTCAGAAATGGGATAAAGAGCTAGCGCCCTGAAGTCACTAAACCGTGGCTAGCTGTTGACCAAGCCAACCGCTCGCCGGTCGTTTGAGAGCAATTCGCCCGACGTTAGTCGGTTATGTTTGCTATTTTTGTCAGACCATTTCTTTGTCTGAAGCTTTAAGTTCTACTCACAAACGAGATAAACATCTGAAGCCCAGAGGACATTGTCGGTGAGCACTGTTAGAGCATCAGAAGTGTACAATTTAGCGATGATGCTGAGAAAACACAATCATTTTGTAAAGCGCAGTTTTTGGTCTTTTCGGAACCACTCTTCCGGTTCCCCCACTACCAGGCAGACCATTACCAACTCTAACCGCTCCCCGCTCATTTGAGTGCAATTCCCAGGATGCTTGTTGGTCATATTTTTCCAAAGGTTTTGGGCCAATTAAATGAATCAGACCAGATTTCTGAACGTCTGTTAATATTATATATCCAATCAACTAAAACATTTGTCTGCATAAATTAGGAACCTCAGTCCTTAATTTGCGAAGATTTCTATATTCATATGTTTACAGTGTTTAGATAAAAGCTAACACCATTCCATAGGCAAAAAAATATTGCGTAGGTTTTATCTGTGTTGAGAAATTTAGTTTTTTAAAATTCTTTTTATTAATTGCTCTCAACCAAAGCTTGTAGCAATTAAATTAGTCCTGTCGGTCTTTTTTAATGCGATTACTCGCTCGACCGATTTTTCGTCTTGACTCATTTGACTTTTTGTCCTCAAAAACGGGATAAACAGGTAGCGCCCAGTTGGCATCAAGTGCTCTTAGAGCCTTTCAGCTCACTAGTCTCCAAGTATGCTTTTCACAGAAACTGTTTTGGAGACTTATAGTTATGGTGTGAAGAGCGGTTCTTAGAGTTTGAAACCTCTCACCAGCCCCCTCATTCACCCCCCCTCCCAATCCACAACCCTGCACAGGGTCCCAAAGACCCACCATTGCCGAAAGACCCTCCATTGTTGCCATCCCCCACTGTTGCCCCCCATCAGTTCCCTCGCCGCTGCGCTCAAGTAAGCTAAAGCTAGACTTGCTAAAACGTGGCTTGCAAATGACAAAGCCAATCTCTCGTCGGTCCTTTGAGAGCAATTCGCCCGGCGTTAGTCGGTTATGTTTATTTCTTTTTTAAATTATTTTTAGCTGTTCATATGTTAAAACGTATGCAAATGGGGAGGAAAAATTTGGCAGGCAAAATAAAACCACGAATAAATTATACAAATTAAACTTTTTTCATGAAGCAAATGTTACTGCGCAATTTTACTGCGTCAGAGAAGGTAGACAGTTGTGTGGAAGTGGAAGAAATAATTAGCATTTCATTAGGTTTTCTACCACAATGTGCTTTGAAGGGCGAAATCTGTGTTTATTGTCTACCTACTCCAAAATGGTATATAACAGGTTTCAGAAAGGATTCCAAAATGAAGGATTTGGCGAATTCTTTGTTACATGCATATCGGCGTTTTGACATTTGAGTAAGGTTTATACGAGACCAACCGATCGAAGATTATGAACAGATGTGCCTATTATGTCAAAATTTTTACGGGTGCAAAGAGAATTAACTTTATTACCGAGTAAACATCTAATAATAATAATAATAATAATAATAATAATAATAATAATAATAATAATAATAATAATAATAATAATAATAATAATTGTGGTTTCTGCGTAATCGCAGTGGAACAGCATTAGGCCTACAGTAGCCTGTTTTCAGCTGCCCTTTTTCTTATTCTTATTTTTTTCTTATTCTTATATCTAGCTTGAGCAAGTCTAGTTGAGCAACTGTTATACTTAATCCTATTGAATACTTTAGGATTCGCGTTGCGAATACTTGTGTCGAGATTACGATAGGAATTGCTAGGCGAATACACAATTACTTGTGTAATACGAATTCTGATTATTGGAGACGCGGCGCGAATCCGTTGTTAAGTCTAGCTTAAGATTATGAAGAGCGTTTGCAGAGTAACTTGAATTCAGATAACTAAATGAAATTATGATTACTTATGATAAACTAGTATGAACAAAATATGAAAAAATTTAGTAGACTTACGGGAATATTAATATAGGTGAATAAATAGAAGTCATAACTTTTAGTTATAAAACGCATGATATAATTATAGATATAGAGGATAAATAATTTAGTACACATAGGAGTTTCGATATATAATAGGTATCCATACGTATCACATTTCCCTCGTGACAAAAAAAATTTTAATGTATTTACAATTTTTAGATTAACACAAAACATGTAACCGAGTTGGATGAACAAAACTGAACACAAAGTTGTAGAAGTACTACGAATGTGAAATTTAAGAATAATTAACAATGAAAATTTTAGCATATGCGAGGCTTATACCTCTAAGAACATTCAATTGCACATAAGCTGTGTGAGTTAATGCATATAAATTATCATCACTTGACGGATAATTACAGCACATAAGATTCTCAATTTTTAATAATTTTGGAATTGCAAAGCGAATACGCTTCAAAATTCTGAACATGGAAACCGAGTACATGAAATGAAATAGATTTAGCGCACATACAGTAATGAATGGATTCACAGGGCAAATACTTGAATAAATGTAAAACTGACAATAGGAAAGCAAATGTTATAAATTAAAGCAAAGTTAACATTAATTTTAGATTAAAAGTGGAAACAAGGTTAAATAAATGAATTGAGTTTTTGACAGTTTTGTTGAGTTTTTAACTTAAATCTCATTTTCTGCATCCCAAACAGATAGTTCTCTCTCTTGTTCATATTCATGGTATCGAACTCTAGAATCTGGTGGCGAAACTTGGCCGATTTGAATTTCCGGTCTTGGGGGAGATGTGATTCTTGAATGTTCCGCATTTTGAATCATGGCTACTACTGTATTTGCGGTTGCTGCCTCTTGCTTCTCTTTTTTCGATTTACGTTTTTTCTGTTAACCGGAACTGGTAGAAGTCAAGGAACTTGTAGGCGAAATATCCGCGTCCGTGAAACCGTAGAATTGGGGTCGATTTCGTTTTCGGGTTCCTTGTTGTTTTTGTGGTTCGGGATGTGTGTCTTGAGACTGTTCGTTTTGAGAGGAAGACGTTTGCGGAGCGGGTACTATTGATATTAATTGTTGTTCCTGAACTGTCGCATTATCATTGTCGTTGATTGGAGCTGCATTTCGACGACTTTTGGGCTGTGGTTTTGTAGGTTTGCGTACAGTGAGGGCTCTAGACACGTTTGAATTGACTGAGGAAACAACTGAGGTGGTGTCTCGATGCCGATGTCGAATTTTGATTTCCCCTCGCTTTTGTTTTTTAATGTCGTTGCTGTGCTTGGCAATCTTTATTTCAGTTGTCTGTTCATAAGGCGCAGGACGCCTTTGTGCATACGTCCAGAGATTTGTAGATCTTTCAGCCTTGGTGCCAAACTTTGCCAGATCACTATCTCTGACTTTGACTGGCGTTCGCCCCGGTTCATTAATTATGGTTGTCGTGGGGGAGGATTCAGTGAAGAATGAGCCGGGTTTTAAAACTTCATAAAGCCCAGCAAGTTGTCGTTTCGCCCTCTTTTTGTTTGGTATCTTTCTGGCCAGCTTCACACTTAATGATTTTTCTGTTCTCGGAATGGGGTTCGTAAGTTTGGGGTGGATTATGAACCGCGATTCCTTGTCGTCAGAGTCGCGGTACCGGAGGCCTGCGTCTTGTTGTTCTTTATTCATAGCCGTCTCAATTTCCAGATCGCTTCTCTCCGGGTTGACCCATCCAGCATCATCGAGGTATTTGGCTACAGGAACTGTATCAGCATCTAAATAGTGATTAATAATTTTTTCATATGTTAAATTTAGACTTGATGGACATGTGCTAATATTACGCAACGGAGTATTCACCAGACGACCAAAATGAGCTTCGAATGGAGTTATCTGTGTTGTTTTCTGTCTTGTTATTCGTAAGTCAAAAACTATCTGTTTAATTGCTTTAGATGTAGAAAATGAATCTTTATTTTCAGTTTTCATACAGGATAACCGCCGTTTAATTGTCTGTACCATTCGCTCCACTAATCCAATTGCTCTATGGTCTCCGACTGGCGCGTCGAGAATGTTAATGTTATTTTCATTACAATAGTTTGTAACTTGTTTACCTACTAAACAAGTAGCTTGATCTAGGCGGATTGTTCGCGGGATTCCATAAGTATAAGCATAATCGCGGAGAAATTTTACCACATTTGTCCCATTTGCATGTTCAAAAATTCGAGCTGTTGGATACTTTGAATAACTATCTATACATGTCAGAAAGTAAATATCTTTATCTTTATCATTTGTTATCGGGCCCCCAAAGTCAATTTGAATTTCTTCATTTGGTTCTTGACAAGCCTTGTGAGGATATCATTTAGATTTTGGTATAATAAGTTTCAAATTCTTACCAATATCTGTACACGGACCGCAGTCTGATGGTTTGGCGAGAATCTATCTATGCATATATGGCCACCATGCATACTGAGATAATGAAATCATGCCCCAACTACCAGGATGGGTCATGTGTATGGATTCCAGTACCGCGTCCTTTATCGAATTAGGTATGGCGACGCGCTCATCCACACACAAACAACCGGACCTCACGTGAAGGTCCTTCCAGAACGAATATATATAGGGGCTAACTTCCTTACAGCGGTTCTCGTCGTCTTGGAGGACACAATCTCTAATTTCTTTTAATACTGCGTCCTTACTTGTTAGGACGGCTAAGAAGGGTTTTGTAAATAGTTGGTTTAAGTTACTTTCAAAAATTTCCTCTTTGGACAATTCAATGTCTTGTATTTCGGGTGATGATGAAATTGGGGTGTGAATGTTAGGGCTTGTACTGGTTGTCGCTATAGGGGTTGATTGGGTGCGGAAAGTTACTTTGGGAGCAGTAGTAGGAGTTGGGGGGTTAGATTGAGGCACTTCTTTTGCGGACATTGTTATGTGGTTCACTTTATTTTCTGTTTTTGCGGCTGAATTACAATTAAATTTATTTGGCTGGATTCGTGATGCGGATGCAGTAGTGTTTTTAATCAATTGATTTGCAAGGCAATTAAAGTTGGAAATGAATTCAGAATTGTAATTGTTTATTTGTGCTCGAGGAATGAGTGGATTAATTGAGGTATTTGAGTTATTCGTGCTAATTTTAGCAGGTTTGCAACTGTGGACGCGCGTCTTGTTTTTTGTTGGTTATAATTACTGGTTATGTGCCGCTTTTGGAAAGGAATTTTATTCGCGTGACTAAATAATGATGTAATTGCGTCGCGAATACGGGAAATTGTTGCTACCATGAATTCCTCATCGTATTGATTGACACTTTTAGCGTTTTGATTTGGTTGACGCGAAATATAATCAACTAAACCCATTCTGGTACCAGGAATATGTTCGATGTTAAAATCAAATGGTAACAAACGATCAATCCATCGTGTTAATCTACTGTTGTAGGATTTATTAGAACGGTGTGATTTTAGAACTGAAAGAAGTGCTCTGTGGTCTGTTAAAACTGTGAAAGTCTTCCAAAATAAATAATATTTAAAATATTCAATGGCCCACACCACCCCAAGTAATTCAAGTTAATTTATACTATAGCGTTCTTCGTTGCTATTAAGAAAACGAGACGCAAAAGCTACTGTTTTCCACCCTTCACAATCTAATTGTTCAAGCGCAGCGCCTAAACCTTGGCGAGATGCATCGCATTTGATCCGCGTTTCCAGTGTTGGATTAAAATGAGTGTTTTCCGTAGCATTTGCAATAACAGTTTTGATGTGTTCAAAATGTAATTGATGAGTTTCATTCCAAATAAATTTTTCGTTTTTCTTTAATAATGGCCGAAGAGGATGGCATATTTTGGCAAGATTGGGTATAAATTTGCTTAAGTGATGAACACTACCTAAGAATGATCGTAATTGTTTCAATGTTTTTGGAGCTTTGATTTCCGCTATTGCCGCTGTTTTAGATTCTTTAGGTTTAACATCACTCTGTGAGAATGTGAAGCCAAGCCAATTTATTTGATGTTTTGCGAAATGACATTTACTCAAATTAATTCGAAGGTTATCGGATTCGAGTTTTTGGAGACATTTGTACACGTATTTGAGGTGCGATTCCTTGGTACCTTTGCTAACTACAATTATGTCATCCAGAAAACAGTATGTGTTAGTTAGTCCAACCAATGTGTAATCCATTGCCTTTTGAAACTCAGCCGGCATATCCGTAAGGCCATAAAATCCCGTTTTAAAACGATTTGTGCCAGTTGCATCGCCGCAAATGATATTAAAATTGCAATGACGTGCGGTATCCGGATGCAGTTTTAATTGACTATAGGCATATTTTAAATCAATCGTTGAAAATTAGACATGATCTCCTAGGTTTGAATTATTAATATGTTGTGAGATTGAATCGATAAGACTATCTATATTTGGCATTTGGTACTTGTTTTTGTGGATCGCTTTATTTAATATTTTTGAATCAAGAGCTAACTTTACAGATTTGTCCTTTTTGACCGTGATTACAATGGGAAAAATGTAGTTTTTATCCGAACATTCTTGTAATTTTTCGATGTGTCCTTGTTCAGAAAGTTTCTTTAGCTCAGCAGATACTTTGTCTAGTAAATTTATAGGAACACGACGGCCCTTTTGGTGGGATGGAGTAGAGTGTTTGAGGAATTTTGAACGAACTGTATGTACTTTGGACTTACCAATTCTGGAGATTAGATCGGGATAATCAATAGCAATCTGTTTTTTGATTGGGCAATATTCTTGATCTACCTGATTAATTGTTACATTGTTACTTGATTGATGTATTGAGAGTCCAAGAGCTGGAAACAAATCTTTACCCAATAGAGAACGATGTCCGTCTGCCACTACTTGAATTTCTATTGCATTTGCGTACCAATTACTGCTTTGAATTGAAGTTTGAAGAATGCCCACCGTATGAATAGGTTCGTTTGAAAATGTTTTCAATTGTTTAGGATTCGCTTCGCGTATCCACTTCGATTTTGAATCATGGGAAATGATGGAGTTTGCCAAGGATTCATTTATTATTGTGCATACGCTGCCCGAATCCACCAAAACATTTGTTGATGTTTTACCAAGGATTACGGGAAGATTGATTGCATCCACTGAGGTTGTGGAATCTGTTGAAGATACTGCTGCTACAAAATTATCTTCATCTGAAGAATAGTTTGATTCCAAATTAGGATCAAAGTTAGCCGAAATCTGATTGACATCTTCATTTTGATCGTCCTTTTCTACGTTATTGACCCGCGGTTTAGGTTTTGGGTAGGAATTGGGATCTTTAGGTTTTCGGCAAACTTTTGCGAAGTGGTTCTCAATACCACTGTTATTGCATCTTTTCCCCCGAGCGGGAGATTTATTTCGGTGGTCAGAGGTCCAATTGGATCCACAGAAATGGCAGGTTGTTGGCTTTTTCCGTGCTGTTGTATTCATATTGGAGAAAGGGATTGCATTTGCGATGCGCATCCGTTGTACTTGGTTAACAGTTGAATGTGACCCGGTTTTACTTGCATTCATTTTTAATTGGTTGAGCGTACCCATCTCGATATTGATCGCTATTGCCAATGCTTTTTCCGGGTCTACTGTTTCTTTAAGGAGCTCATTTTGAATGTCTTCATTTTGCATGTTTGCGATAAAGACGTCCCGGATGATCGTGTCTCCTTTATCTCCAAGGTCACAGTTTTCCGAAAGTTCTTTGAGATGTCCATAGAATTTCTCAATAGGTTCTCCCTTTTGCTGTTTTCGGGTGAGGAAGAGGTATCTATCAAGGTTATATTGTGGATCCGAATGAAGGTTGTATTGAGAATATCCCAGAGATCTTTCGTTGAAATTGTTTCAAGATTGATGGTCGAATTCTTTGAGTTGAATACGCGCCGACCTTCCATGCTTAAGCTCAAGTACATCAAAGAGGATGCTTTCCGATCACATAACTTCCACGTTTTATCACCGCAAAGTATACCAACTGCTGTAACTCGTTGACACTGATTCTTCCACGCTGTTTTTGCTTGTTCATTGCGGGTACGTCGGTCTCGCTCTGATTGTGCCGTCGGGTTGTCAACTGCATCTTCATATGCTGGTTCAGGAGGTAAGAGGACATGGTCTGGGGGGTCCAATAAGAGGAGATCCACTTCAATTCCTTCTCGGGCGAGAATTGCGAGTTTCAATTGTATTCTTCAAAACTCCCAGCGAATTGGGGGTTCTAGTGTTGCCTTTTCCCAAAAGGGTTGAATTCCAAGTGGGGATTTGCCGCTGTCCTTTGTCGCTGACTGCGCCATGTTATACTTAATCGTATTGAATACTTTAGGATTCGCGTTGCGAATACTTGTGTCGAGATTACGATAGGAATTGCTAGGCGATTACACAATTACTTGTGTAATACGAATTCTGATTATTGGAGACGCGGCGCGAATCCGTTGTTAAGTCTAGCTTAAGATTATGAAGAGCGTTTGCAGAGTAACTTGAATTCAGATAACTAAATGAAATTATGATTACTTATGATAAACTAGTATGAACAAAATATGAAATAATTTAGTAGACTTACGGGAATATTAATATAGGTGAATAAATAGAAGTCATAACTTTTAGTTATAAAACGCATGATATAATTATAGATATAGAGGATAAATAATTTAGTACACATAGGAGTTTCGATATATAATAGGTATCCATACGTATCACAGCAACAAACACCATCCGATTTATAAATTTTGCAGCCATAATTAAGAGGCCATAAAATCCAGTTTCAAACAACCCGTTTCAGTCAATTCACTCATTATATTAAAAATGACAGCGGTTCGTTTTATCAAGATGTAGATGGAGTTCGCTATACGCAAATTTAAGGTCGACTGTCAAAAATAGGTTACTTTTGATACGGGAATAGACTTAAATGTTGGGAAATTGAATCTACTAGGGTAACTTATGTCGGCATTTGATAATTATTCCTGTCAGTGGCTCTATTGTGTACTTCTAAGGCCAACTTAATGGTCTGATCTTTGTTAACTGTCGCAACTATTGAGAGAACGAAACACTGACCGGGGCAATATCTTAATCCATCAATGTTTTTCTTCAAGTAAATTTGTTAATTCAGAGTTGACTTTATCTTTTAAAAATGATTGGATTTCGTCGTCTTATTTGATGTTTAGATTCGAAAATTTCATGAAATTCTAAGCATGCAAAATCGATCTTTGGGCTGCTAGTATGTTGTAGATTAGGAGATAAGTAGAACATTTGGCAAGCAATTTTAATGCGGAAATTGTGCAAAGACAAATTTTTGCCTCATGTTATCGGAGATGATTTTGTGACGGCAAGAGCCAGTTTGTTGAAGTCAGTTTCGTCAGGTCAAAAGTCCCATGCGGGCTAAAACTACTGCAAATGTTCCATTGGGAATATGCCAACGATTACTGTAGGCTGGTGCATGTATTCATCATTGTGTCATTGTTGGCTCACTGGAACTCCTCTAATCAACTAATTTCAGTTGTTTTGTAGGAGACTGAGTTCAGCTCTCGCGTTTTTCTACATACTCTTTCAAGTTTTTCTTGAAATTGATTGTGGTTGAATTGTTTTCAAGGTGCTTGCATTTTTCCTTATGTCTCGGTACCCGACAAAAACCACTGTTCCGACAGTGAGTAGACGACAAATGGGAAACATATTCCGGGATGATAAACGAGGAGAAACCATTTGTTTGTTGCGAATTGATAGCAATTACGCTGGGCGAAATCATGGGATTTTCATGGGCGAAATCATGGGCGTATTCATGGGATTTTTATGGGCGAAATCATGGGAGTATTCATGAGATTTTCATGGGCGAAATCATGGGCGTATTCCTGGGATTTTCATGGGCGAAATCATGAGCGTATTCATGGGATTTTCATGGGCGAAATCATGGGCGTATTCATGGGATTTTCATGGGCGAAATCATGGGCGCGTATTCATGAGATTTTCATGGGCGAAATCATGGGTGAATTCATGGGATTTTCATGGGCGAAATCATGGGCGAATTCATGGGATTTTCATGGGCGAAATCACGGGCGTATTCATGGGATTTTCATGGGCGAAAACATGGGCGTATTCATGGGATTTTCATGGGCGAAATCATGGGCGTATTCGTGGGATTTTTATGGGCGAAATCATGGGCGTATTCCTGGGATTTTCATGGGCGAAATCATGAGCGTATTCATGGGATTTTCATGGGCGAAATCATGGGCGTATTCATGGGATTTTCATGGGCGAAATCATGGGCGCGTATTCATGAGATTTTCATGGGCGAAATCATGGGTGAATTCATGGGATTTTCATGGGCGAAATCATGGGCGTATTCATGAGATTTTCAAGGGCGAAATCATGGGCGTATTCATGGGATTTTCATGGGCGAAAACATGGCCGTATTCATGGGATTTTCATGGGCGAAATCATGGGCGTATTCGTGGGATTTTCATGGGCGAAATCATAGGCGTATTCATGGGATTTTCACGGGCGAAATCATGGGCGTATTCATGGGATTTTCATGGGCGAAATCATGGGCGTATCAGTGGGATTTTCATGGGCGGAATCATGGGCGTATTCATGGGATTTTCATGGGCGAAATCATGGGCGTATTCATGGGATTTTCATGGGCGAAATCATAGGCGTATCAATGGGATTTTCATGGGCGAAATCATGGGCGTATTCATGGGATCTTCATGGGTGAAATCATGGGCGTATCAATGGGATTTTCATGGGCGAAATCATGGGCGTATTCATGGGATTTTCATGGGCGAAATCAGGGGCGTATTCACGGGATTTTTATGGGCGAAATCATTGGCGTATTCATGGGATTTTCATGCGCAGAATCATGGGCATATTAATTGGATTTTCATGGGCAAAATCCATGGGCGTATTAATGGGATTTTCATGGGCGAAATAATGGGCGTATTCATGGGATTTTCATGGGCGAAATCATGGGCGTATTCATGGAATTTTCATGGGCGAAATCATGGGCGTATTCATGGGATTTTCATGGGCGTATTCATGGGATTTTCATGGGTGAAATCATGGGCGTATTCATGGGATTTTCAAGGGTGAAATCATGGGCGTATTCATGGGATTTTCATGGGCGAAAACATGGCCGTATTCATGGGATTTTCATGGGCGAGTTCATGGGCATATTCATGGGATTTTCATGGGCGAAATCATGGGCGTATTCATGGGATCTTCATGGGTGAAATCATGGGCGTATCAATGGGATTTTCATGGGCGAAATCATGGGCGTATTCATGGGATTTTCATGGGCGAAATCAGGGGCGTATTCACGGGATTTTTATGGGCGAAATCATTGGCGTATTCATGGGATTTTCATGCGCAGAATCATGGGCATATTAATTGGATTTTCATGGGCAAAATCCATGGGCGTATTAATGGGATTTTCATGGGCGAAATAATGGGCGTATTCATGGGATTTTCATGGGCGAAATCATGGGCGTATTCATGGAATTTTCATGGGCGAAATCATGGGCGTATTCATGGGATTTTCATGGGCGTATTCATGGGATTTTCATGGGTGAAATCATGGGCGTATTCATGGGATTTTCAAGGGTGAAATCATGGGCGTATTCATGGGATTTTCATGGGCGAAAACATGGCCGTATTCATGGGATTTTCATGGGCGAGTTCATGGGCATATTCATGGGATTTTCATGGGCGAAATCATGGGCGTATTCATGGGATTTTCACGGGCGAAATCATGGGCGTATTCATGGAATTTTCATGGGCGAAATCATGGGCGTATTCATAGGCGAAATCATGGGCGTATTCATGGGATTTTCATGGGCGAAATCATGGGCGTATTCATGCAATTTTCATGGGCGAAATCATGGGCGTATTAATGGGATTTTCATGGGCAAAATCATAGGCGTATTCATGGGATTTTCATGGGCGAAATCATGGGCGTATTCATGGCATTTTCATGGGCGAAATCATGGGCTTATCAATGGGATTTTCATGGGCGAAATCATGGGCGTATTCATGGGATTTTCATGGGCGAAATCATGGGCGTATTCATGGGATTTTCATGGGCAAAATTATGGGCATATTAATTGGACTTTCATGCGCGGAATCATGGGCGTATTAATGGGATTTTCATGGGCGAAATCATGGGCGTATTCATGGGATTTTCATGGGCGAAATCATGGGCGTATTCATGGAATTTTCACGGGCGAAATCATGGGCGTATTCATGGAATTTTCATGGGCGAAATCATGGGCGTATTCATAGGCGAAATCATGGGCGTATTCATGGGATTTTCATGGGCGAAATCATGGGCGTATTCATGGGATTTTCATGGGCGTATTCATGGGATTTTCATGGGTGAAATCATGGGCGTATTCATGGGATTTTCAAGGGTGAAATCATGGGCGTGTTCATGGGATTTTCATGGGCGAAAACATGGCCGTATTCATGGGATTTTCGTGGGCGAATTCATGGGCGTATTCATGGGATTTTCATGGGCGAAATCATGGGCGTATTCATGGGATTTTCACGGGCGAAATCATGGGCGTATTCATGGAATTTTCATGGGCGAAATCATGGGCGTATTCATAGGCGAAATCATGGGCTTATTCATGGGATTTTCATGGGCGAAATCATGGGCGTATTCATGCAATATTCATGGGCGAAATCATGGGCGTATTAATGGGATTTTCATGGGCGAAATCATTGGCGTATTCATGGGATTTTCATGGGCGAAATCATGGGCGTATTCATGGCATTTTCATGGGCCAAATCATGGGCTTATCAATGGGATTTTCATGGGCGAAATCATGGGCGTATTCATGGGAATTTCATGGGCGAAATCATGGGCGTATTCACGGGATTTTCATGGGCGAAATCATGGGCGTATTCATGGGACTTTCATGGGCAAAATCATGGGCATATTAATTGGACTTTCATGCGCGGAATCATGGGCGTATTAATGGGATTTTCATGGGCGAAATCATGGGCGTATTCATGGGATTTTCATGGGCGAAATCATGGGCGTATTCATGGAATTTTCACGGGCGAAATCATGGGCGTATTCATGGAATTTTCATGGGCGAAATCATGGGCGTATTCATAGGCGAAATCATGAGCGTATTCATGGGATTTTCATGGGCGAAATCATGGGCGTATTCATGCAATTTTCATGGGCGAAATCATGGGCGTATTAATGGGATTTTCATGGGCGAAATCATAGGCGTATTCATGGGATTTTCATGGGCGAAATCATGGGCTTATCAATGGGATTTTCATGGGCGAAATCATGGGCGTATTCATGGGATTTTCATGGGCGAAATCATGGGCGTATTCACGGGATTTTCATGGGCGAAATCATGGGCGTATTCATGGGATTTTCATGGGCAAAATCATGGGCATAATAATTGGACTTTCATGCGCGGAATCATGGGCGTATTAATGGGATCTTCATGGGCGAAATCATGGGCGTATTCATGGAATTTTCATGGGCGAAATCATGAGCGTATTCATGGAATTTTCATGGGCGAAATCATGGGCGTATTCATGGGATTTTCATGGGCGTATTCATGGGATTTTCATGGGCGTATTCATGGGATTTTCATGGGTGAAATCATGGGCGTATTCATGGGATTTTGAGGGTAAAACCATGGGCGTATTCATGGGATTTTCATGGGCGAAATCATGGGCGTATTCATGGGATTTTCATTGGCGAAATCATGGGCGTATTCATGGTATTTTCATGGGAGAAATCATGGGATTTTCATGGGCGAAATAATGGGCGTATTCATGGGATTTTCATGGGCAAAATCATGGGCGTATTCATGGAATTTTCATGGACGAAATCATGGGCGTATTCATGGGATTTTCACGGGCGAAATCATGGGCGTATTCATGGGATTTTCATGGGCGAAATCATGGGCTTATCAATGGGATTTTCATGGGCGAAATCATGGGCGTATTCATGGGATTTTCATGGGCGAAATCATGGGCGTATTCACGGGATTTTCATGGGCGAAATCATGGGCGTATTCATGGGATTTTCATGGGCAAAATCATGGGCATAATAATTGGACTTTCATGCGCGGAATCATGGGCGTATTAATGGGATCTTCATGGGCGAAATCATGGGCGTATTCATGGAATTTTCATGGGCGAAATCATGAGCGTATTCATGGAATTTTCATGGGCGAAATCATGGGCGTATTCATGGGATTTTCATGGGCGTATTCATGGGATTTTCATGGGCGTATTCATGGGATTTTCATGGGTGAAATCATGGGCGTATTCATGGGATTTTGAGGGTAAAACCATGGGCGTATTCATGGGATTTTCATGGGCGAAATCATGGGCGTATTCATGGGATTTTCATTGGCGAAATCATGGGCGTATTCATGGTATTTTCATGGGAGAAATCATGGGATTTTCATGGGCGAAATAATGGGCGTATTCATGGGATTTTCATGGGCAAAATCATGGGCGTATTCATGGAATTTTCATGGACGAAATCATGGGCGTATTCATGGGATTTTCACGGGCGAAATCATGGGCGTATTCATGGGATTTTCATGGGCGAAATCATGGGCGTATTTATGGGAATTTCATGGGAGAAATCATGGTCGTATTCATGAGATTTTTATGGGCAAAATCATGGGCGTATTCATGGGATTTTCATGGGCGAAATCATGGGCGTATTAATGGGATTTTCATGGGCGAAATCATGGGCGTATTCATGGGATTTTCATGGGCAAAATCATGGGCGTATTCATGGAATTTTCATGGGCGAAATCATGGGCGTATCGATGGGATTTTCATGGGCAAAATCATGGGCGTATTCATGGGATTTTTATGGGCGAAATCATGGGCGTATTCACGGGATTTTCATGGGCGAAATCATGGGCGTATTCATGGGATTTTCATGGGCAAAATCATGGGCATATTAATTAGATTTTCATGGGCGAAATCATGGGCGTATTAATGAGATTTTCATGGGCGAAATCATGGGCGTATTCATGGGATTTTCATGGGCGAAATCATGGGCGTATTCATGGAATTTTCATGGGCGAAATCATGGGCGTATTCATGGGATTTTCATGGGCGTATTCACGGGATTTTCATGGGCGAAATCATGGGCGTATTCATGGGATTTTCATGGGCAAAATCATGGGCATATTAATTAGATTTTCATGGGCAAAATCATGGGCGTATTAATGAGATTTTCATGGGCGAAATCATGGGCGTATTCATGGGATTTTCATGGGCAAAACCATGGGCGTATTCACGGGATTTTCATGGGCGAAATCATGGGCGTATTCATGGGATTTTCATGGGCAAAATCATGGGCATATTAATTAGATTTTCATGGGCGAAATCATGGGCGTATTAATGAAATTTTCATGGGCGAAATCATGGGCGTATTCATGGGATTTTCATGGGCGAAATCATGGGCGTATTCATGGAATTTTCATGGGCGAAATCATGGGCGTATTCATGGGATTTTCATGGGCGTTTTCATGGAATTTTCATGGGTGAAATCATGGGCGTATTCATGGGATTTTCATGGGCGAATTTATGGGCGTATTAATGGGATTTTCATGAGCGAAATCATGGGCGTATTCATGGGATTTTCATTGGTGAAATCATGGGCGTATTCATGGTATTTTCATGGGAGAAATCATGGGATTTTCATGGGCGAAATCATGGGCGTATTCATGGGATTTTCATGGGCAAAATCATGGGCGTATTCATGGGATTTTCATGGGCGAAATCATGGGCGTATTCATGGGATTTTCACGGGCGAAATCATGGGCGTATTCATGGGATTTTCATGGGCGAAATCATGGGCGTATTCATGGGAATTTCATGGGCAAAATCATGGGCGTATTCATGAGATTTTTATGGGCGAAATCATGGGCGTATTCATGGGATTTTCATGGGCGAAATCATGGGCGTATCAATGGGATTTTCATGGGCAAAATCATGGGCGTATTCATGGGATTTTCATGGGCGAAATCATGGGCGTATTCATGGAATTTTCATGGGCGAAATCATGGGCGTATCAATGGGATTTTCATGGGCGAAATCATGGGCGTATTCATGGAATTTTTATGGGCGAAATCATGGGCGTATTCACGGGATTTTCATGGGCGAAATCATGGGCGTATTCATGGGATTTTCATGGGCAAAATCATGGGCATATTAATTAGATTTTCATGGGCGAAATCATGGGCATATTAATGAGATTTCCATGGGCGAAATCATGGGCGTATTCATGGGATTTTCATGGGCGAAATCATGGGCGTATTCATGGAATTTTCATGGGCGAAATCATGGGCGTATTCATGGGATTTTCATGGGCGTATTCATGGGATTTTCATGGGTGAAATCATGGGCGTATTCATGGGATTTTAATGGGTGAAATCATGGGCGTATTCATGGGATTTTCATGGGCGAAATCATGGGCGTATTCATGGGATTTTCATTGGCAAAATCATGTACGTATCAATGGGATTTTCGTGGGCAAAATCATGGGCGTATTCATGGGACTTTCATGGGCAAAATCATGGGCATATCAATGGGATTTTCATGGGCGAAATCATGGGCGTATTCATGGGATTTTCACGGGCGAAATCATGGGCGTATTCATGGGATTTTCATGGGCGAAATCATGGGCGTATTCATGGGAATTTCATGGGCGAAATCATGGGCGTATTCATGAGATTTTTATGGGCGAAATCATGGGCGTATTCATGGGATTTTCATGGGCGAAATCATGGGCGTATTAATCGGATTTTCATGGGCGAAATCATGGGCGTATTCATGGGATTTTCGTGGGCGAAATCATGGGCGTATTCATGGGATTTTCATGGGCGAAATCATGGGCGTATCAATGGGATTTTCATGGGCGAAATCATGAACGTATTCATGGGATTTTTATGGGCGAAATCATGGGCGTATTCACGGGATTTTCATGGGCGAAATCATGGGCGTATTCATGGGATTTTCATGGGCAAAATCATGGGCATATTAATTGGACTTTCATGCGCGGAATCATGGGCGTATTAATGGGATTTTCATGGACGAAATCATGGGCGCATTCATGGGATTTTCATGGGCGAAATTATGGGCGTATTCATGGAATTTTTATGGGCGTATTCATGGGATTTTCATGGGTGAAATCATGGGCGTATTCATGGGATTTTCAAGTGTGAAATCATGGGCGTATTCATAGGATTTTCATGGGCGAAATCATGCGCGTATTCATGGGATTTTCATTGGCGAAATCATGGGCGTATTCATGGTATTTTCATGGGAGAAATCATGGGATTTTCATGGGCGAAATCATGGGCGTATTCATGGGATTTTCATGGGCAAAATCATGGGCGTATTCATGGGATTTTCATGGGCGAAATCATGGGCGTATTCATGGGATTTTCACGGGCGAAATCATGGGCGTATTCATGGGATTTTCATGGGCGAAATCATGGGCGTATTCATGGGAATTTCATGGGCAAAATCATGGGCGTATTCATGAGATTTTTATGGGCGAAATCATGGGCGTATTCATGGGATTTTCATGGGCGAAATCATGGGCGTATTAATGGGATTTTCATGGGCGAAATCATGGGCGTATTCATGGGATTTTCATGGGCGAAATCATGGGCGTATTCATGGGATTTTCATGGGCGAAATCATGGGTGTATCAATGGGATTTTCATGGGCGAAATCATGGGCGTATTCATGGGATTTTTATGGGCAAAATCATGGGCGTATTCACGGGATTTTCATGGGCGAAATCATGGGCGTATTCATGGGATTTTCATGGGCAAAATCATGGGCATATTAATTAGATTTTCAGTGGCGAAATCATGGGCGTGTTAATGAGATTTTCATGGGCGAAATCATGGGCGTATTCATGGGAAGTTCATGGGTGAAATCATGGGCGTATTCATGGGATTTTCATGGGTGAAATCATGGGCGTATTCATGGGATTTTCATGGGCGAAATCATGGGCGTATTCATGGGATTTTCATTGGCAAAATCATGGGCGTATCAATGGGATTTTCTTGGGCGAAATCATGGGCGTATTCATGGAATTTTCATGGGCGAAATCATGAGCGTATTCACCGGATTTTCATGGGCGAAATCGTGGGCGTATTCATGAGATTTTCATGGGCAAAATCATGGGCATATCAATGGGATTTTCTTGGGCGAAATCATGGGAGTATTCATGGGATTTTAATGGGCGAAATCATGAGCGTATTCACCGGATTTTCATGGGCGAAATCATGGGCGTATTCATGAGATTTTCATGGGCAAAATCATGGGCATATTAATTGGATTTTCATGGGCGAAATCATGGGCGTATTCATGGGATTTTCATGGGCGAAATCATGGGCGGATTCGTGGGCTTTTCATGGGCGAAATAATGGGCAAATTCATGGGATTTTCATGGGCGAAATCATAGGCGTATTCATGGGATTTTCATGGGCGAAATCATGGGCGTAATCATGGGATTTTCATGGGCTAAATCGTGGGCGTATTCATGGTACTTTCATGGGAGAAATCATGGGATTTTCATGGGCGAAATCATGGGCGTATTCATGGGATTTTCATGGGCAAAATCATGGGCGAAATCATGAGCGTATTCATGGGATTTTCATGGGCGAAATTATGGGCGTATTCATGGGAATTTCATGGGCGAAATCATGGGCGTATTCATGAGATTTTTATGGGCGAAATCATGGGCGTATTCATGGGATTTTCATGGGCGAAATCATGGGCGTATTAATGGGATTTTCATGGGCGAAATCATGGGCTTATTCATGGGATTTTCATGGGCGAAATCATGGGCGTATTCATGGGATTTTCATGGGCGAAATCATGGGCGTATCAATGGGATTTTCATGGGCGAAATCATGGGCGTATTCATGGGATTTTTATGGGCGAAATCATGGGCGTATTCACGGGATTCATATGGGCGAAATCATGGGCGTATTCATGGAATTTTCATGGGCAAAATCATGGGCATATTAATTGGACTTTCATGCGCGGAATCATGGGCGTATTAATGGGATTTTCATGGGCCAAATCATGGGCGTATTCGTGGGATTTTCATGGGCGAAATCATGGGCGTATTCATGGAATTTTTATGGCCGAAATCATGGGCGTATTCAAGGGATTTTCATGGGTGAAATCATGGGCGTATTCATGGGATTTTCAAGGGTGAAATCATAGGCGTATTCATGGGATTTTCATGGGCGAAATCATGGGCGTATTCATGGGATTTTCATTGGCGAAATCATGGGCGTTTTCATGGTATTTTCATGGGAGAAATCACGGGATTTTCATGGGCGAAATCATGGGCGTATTCATGGGATTTTCATGGGCAAAATCATGGGCGTATTCATGGGATTTTCATGGGCGAAATCATGGGCGTATTCATGGGATTTTCACGGGCGAAATCATGGGCGTATTCATGGGATTTTTATGGGCGAAATCATGGGCGTATTCACGGGATTTTCATGGGCGAAATCATGGGCGTATTCATGGGATTTTCATGAGTAAAATCATGGGCATATTAATTAGATTTTCATGGGCGAAATCATGGGCGTATTAATGAGATTTTCATGGGCGAAATCATGGGCGTATTCATGGGATTTTCATGGGCAAAATTATGGGCGTATTCATGGAATTTTTATGGGCGAAATCATGGGCGTATTCATGGGATTTTCATGGGCGTATTCATGGGATTTTCATGGGTGAAATCATGGGCGTATTCATGGGATTTTCATGGGTGAAATCATGGGCGTATTCATGGAATTTTCATGGGCGAAATCATGGGCGTATCCATGGGATTTTCATTGGCAAAATCATGGGCGTATCAATGGGATTTTCTTGGGCGAAATCATGGGCGTATTCATGGGATTTTCATGGGCGAAATCATGAGCGTATTCACCGGATTTTCATGGGCGAAATCATGGGCGTATTCATGAGATTTTCATGGGCAAAATCATGGGCATATCAATGGGATTCTCTTGGGCGAAATCATGGGCGTATTCATGGGATTTTAATGGGCGAAATCATGAGCGTATTCACCGGATTTTCATGGGCGAAATCATGGGCGTATTCATGAGATTTTCATGGGCAAAATCATGGGCATATTAATTGGATTTTCATGGGCGAAATCATGGGCGTATTCATGGGATTTTTATGGGTGAAATCATGGGCGGATTCATGGGCTTTTCATGGGCGAAATAATGGGCGTATTCATGGAATTTTCATGGGCGAAATCATAGGCGTATTCATGGGATTTTCATGGGCGAAATCATGGGCGTATTTATGAGATTTTTATGGGCTAAATCGTGGGCGTATTCATGGTATTTTCATGGGAGAAATCATGGGATTTTCATGGGCGAAATCATGGGCGTATTCATGGGATTTTCATGGGCAAAATCATGGGCGTATCAATGGGATTTTCGTGGGCGAAATCATGGGCGTATTCATGGGATTTTCATGGGCGAAATCATGGGCGTATCAATGGGATTTTCATGGGCGAAATCATGGGCGTATTCATGGGATTTTTATGGGCGAAATCATGGGCGTATTTAGGGGATTTTCATGGGCGAAATCATGAGCGTATTCATGGGATTTTCATGGGCAAAGTCATGGGCATATTAATTAGATTTTCATGGGCGAAATCATTGGCGTATTAATGAGATTTTCATGGGCGAAATCATGGGCGTATTCATGGGATTTTCATGGGCGAAATCATGGGCGTATTCATGGAATTTTCATGGGCGAAATCATGGGCGTATTCATGGTATTTTCATGGGCGTATTCATGGGATTTTCATGGGTGAAATCATGGGCGTATTCATGGGATTTTCATGGGTGAAATCATGGGCGTATTCATGGGATTTTCATGGGCGAAATCATGGGCGTATTCATGGGATTTTCGTTGGCAAAATCATGGGCGTATCAATGGGATTTTCTTGGGCGAAATCATGGGCGTATTCATGGGATTTTCATGGACGAAATCATGGGCGTATTCACCGGATTTTCATTGGCGAAATCATGGGCGTATTCATGAGATTTTCATGGGCAAAATCATGGGCATATCAATGGGATTCTCTTGGGCGAAATCATGGGCGTATTCATGGGATTTTTATGGGCGAAATCATGAGCGTATTCAACGGATTTTCATGGGCGAAATCATGGGCGTATTCATGAGATTTTCATGCGCAAAGTCATGGGCATATTAATTGGATTTTTATGGGCGAAATCATGGGCGTATTCATGGGATTTTCATGGGCGAAATCATGGGCGGTTCATGGGCTTTTCATGGGCAAAATAATGGGCGTATTCATGGGATTTTCATGGGCGAAATCATGGGCGCATTCATGGGATTTTCATGGGCAAAATCATGGGCGTATTCATGGGATTTTCATGGGCTATATCCTGGGCGTATTCATGGTATTTTCATAGGAGAAATCATGGGACTTTCATGGGCGAAATCATGGGCGTATCAATGGGATTTTCTTGGGCGAAATCATGGGCGTATTCATGGGATTTTCATGGGCGAAATCATGAGCGTATTCACCGGATTTTCATGGGCGAAATCATGGGCGTATTCATGAGATTTTCATGGGCAAAATCATGAGCATATTAATTGGATTTTCATGGGCAAAATTATGGGCGTATTCATGGGATTTTCATGGGCGAAATCATGGGCGGATTCATGGGCTTTTCATAGGCGAAATAACGGGCGTATTCATGGGATTTTCATGGGCGAAATCATGGGCGTATTCATGGGATTTTCATGGGCGAAATCATGGGCGTATTCATGGGATTTTCATGGGCTAAAACGTGGGCGTATTCATGGGATTTTTATGGGCAAAATCATGGGCGTATTCATGGCTTTTTCATGGGCGAAATCATGGACGTTTTCATGGGATTTTAGTGGGCAAAATTATGGGCGTATTAATGGGATTTTCATGGGCGAAATCATGGGCGTATTCATGAGATTTTCATGGGCGAAATCATGGGCGTATTCATGGAATTTTCATGGGCGCTATCATGGGCGTATTCATGGGATTTTCATGGGCGAAATCATGGGCGTATTAATGAGATTTTCATGGGCGAAATCATGGGCGTATTCATGGGATTTTCATGGGCGAAATCATGGGCGTATTCATGGAATTTTCATGGGCGAAATCATGGGCGTATTCATGGGATTTTCATGGGCGTATTCATGGGATTTTCATGGGTGAAATCATGGGCGTATTCATGGAATTTTCATGGGTGAAATCATGGGCGTTTTCATGGGATTTTCATTGGCAAAATCATGGGCGTATCAATGGGATTTTCTTGGGCGAAATCATGGGCGTATTCATGGGATTTTCATGGGCGAAATCATGAGCATATTCACCGGATTTTCATGGGCGAAATCATGGGCGTATTCATGAGACTTTCATGGGCAAAATCATGGGCATATCAATGGGATTTTCTTGGGCGAAATCATGGGCGTATTCATGGGATTTTCATGGGCGAAATCATGAGCGTATTCACTGGATTTTCATGGGCGAAATCATGGGCGTATTCATGAGATTTTCATGGGCAAAATCATGGGCATATTAATTGGATTTTCATGGGCGAAATCATGGGCGTATTCATGGGATTTTCATGGGCGAAATCATGGGCGGATTCATGGGCTTTTCATGGGCGAAATAATGGGCGTATTCATGGGATTTTCATGGGCGAAATCATGGGCGTATTCATGGGATTTTCATGGGCGAAATCATGGGCGTATTCATGGGATTTTCATGGGCTAAATCGTGGTCGTATTCATGGTATTTTCATAGGAGAAATCATGGGATTTTCATGGGCGAAATCATGGGCGTATCAATGGGATTTTCTTGGGCGAAATCATGGGCGTATTCATGGGATTTTCATGGGCGAAATCATGAGCAAAAATCACCGGATTTTCATGGGCGAAATCATGGGCGTATTCATGAGATTTTCATGGGCAAAATCATGAGCATATTAATTGGATTTTCATGGGCGAAATCATGGGCGTATTCATGGGATTTTCATGGGCGAAATCATGGGCGGATTCATGGGCTTTTCATGGGCGAAATCATGGGCGTATTCATGGGATTTTCATGGGCGAAATCATGAGCATATTCACCGGATTTTCATGGGCGAAATCATGGGCGTATTCATAAGACTTTCATGGGCAAAATCATGGGCATATCAATGGGATTTTCTTGGGCGAAATCATGGGCGTATTCATGGGATTTTCATGGGCGAAATCATAAGCGTACTCACTGGATCTTCATGGGCGAAATCATGGGCGTATTCATGAGATTTTCATGGGCAAAATCATGGGCATATTAATTGGATTTTCATGGGCGAAATCATGGGCGTATTCATGAGATTTTCATGGGCGAAATCATGGGCGGATTCATGGGCTTTTCATGGGCGAAATAATGAGCGTATTCATGGGATTTTCATGGGCGAAATCATGGGCGTATTCATGGGATTTTCATGGGCGAAATCATGGGCGTATTCATGGGACTTTCATGGGCTAAATCGTGGTCGTATTCATGGTATTTTCATAGGAGAAATCATGGGATTTTCATGGGCGAAATCATGAGCAAAATTCACCGGATTTTCATGGGCGAAATCATGGGCGTATTCATGAGATTTTCATGGGCAAAATCATGAGCATATTAATTGGATTTTCATGGGCGAAATCATGGGCGTATTCATGGGATTTTCATGGGCGAAATCATGGGCGGATTCATGGGCTTTTCATGGGCAAAATCATGGGCGTATTCATGGGATTTTCATGGGCGAAATCATGAGCATATTCACCGGATTTTCATGGGCGAAATCATGGGCGTATTCATGAGACTTTCATGGGCAAAATCATGGGCATATCAATGGGATTTTCTTGGGCGAAATCATGGGCGTATTCATGGGATTTTCATGGGCGAAATCATGAGCGTATTCACTGGATCTTCATGGGCAAAATCATGGGCGTATTCATGAGATTTTCATGGGCAAAATCATGGGCATATTAATTGGATTTTCATGGGCGAAATCATGGGCGTATTCATGGGATTTTCATGGGCGAAATCATGGGCGGATTCATGGGCTTTTCATGGGCGAAATAATGGGCGTATTCATGGGATTTTCATGGGCGAAATCATGGGCGTATTCATGGGATTTTCATGGGCGAAATCATGGGCGTATTCATGGGATTTTCATGGGCTAAATCGTGGTCGTATTCATGGTATTTTCATAGGAGAAATCATGGGATTTTCATGGGCGAAATTATGGGCGTATTCATGAGACTTTCATGGGCAAAATCATGGGCATATCAATGGGATTTTCTTGGGCGAAATCATGGGCGTATTCATGGGATTTTCATGGGCGAAATCATAAGCGTATTCACTGAATTTTCATGGGCGAAATCATGGGCCTATTCAAGAGATTTTCATGGGCAAAATCATGGGCATATTAATTGGATTTTCATGGGCGAAATCATGGGCGTATTCATGAGATTTTCATGGGCAAAATCATGGGCATATTATTTGGATTTTCATGGACGAAATCATGGGCGTATTCATGGGATTTTCATGGGCGAAATCATGGGCGGATTCATGGGCTTTTCATGGGCGAAATAATGGGCGTATTCATGGGATTTTCATGGGCGAAATCATGGGCGTATTCATGGGATTTTCATGGGCGAAATCATGGGCGTATTCATGGGATTTTCATGGGCTAAATCGTGGTCGTATTCATGGTATTTTCATAGGAGAAATCATGGGATTTTCATGGGCGAAATCATGGGCGTATTCATGAGACTTTCATGGGCAAAATCATGGGCATATCAATGGGACTTTCTTGGGCGAAATCATGGGCGTATTCATGGGATTTTCATGGGCGAAATCATGAGCGTATTCACTGGATTTTCATGGGCGAAATCATGGGCGTATTCATGAGATTTTCATGGGCAAAATCATGGGCATATTAATTGGATTTTCATGGGCAAAATCATGGGCGTATTCATGGGATTTTCATGGGCGAAATCATGGGCGGATTCATGGGCTTTTCATGGGCGAAATAATGGGCGTATTCATGGGATTTTCATGGGCTAAATCGTGGTCGTATTCATGGTATTTTCATAGGAGAAATCATGGGATTTTCATGGGCGAAATCATGGGCGTATTCATGGGATTTTCATGGGCCAAATCATTGGCGTATCAATGGGATTTTCTTGGGCGAAATCATGGGCGTATTCATGGGATTTTCATGGGCGAAATCATGAGCAAAATTCACCGGATTTTCATGGGCGAAATCATGGGCGTATTCATGAGATTTTCATGGGCAAAATCATGAGCATATTAATTGGATTTTCATGGGCCAAATCATGGGCGTATTCATGGGATTTTCATGGGCGAAATCATGGGCGGATTCATGGGCTTTTCATGGGCGAAAAATTGGGCGTATTCATGGGATTTTCATGGGCGAAATCATAGGCGTATTCATTGGATTTTCATGGGCGAAATCATGGGCCTATTCATGGGATTTTCATGGGCTAAATCGTGGGCGTATTCATGGGATTTTCATGGGCGAAATCATGGGCGTATTCATGGCTTTTTCATGGGCGAAATCATGGACGTTTTCATAGGATTTTAATGGGCAAAATTATGGGCGTATTAATGGGATTTTCATGGGCGAAATCATGGGCGTATTCATGGGATTTTCATGGGCGAAATCATGGGCGTATTCATGGAATTTTCATGGGCGCTATCATGGGCGTATTCATGGGATTTTCATGGGCGAAATCATGGGCGTATTCATGGGATTTTCATGGGTGAAATCATGGGCGTATCCATGGGATTTTCATGGGCGAAATCATGAGCGTATTCATGGGATTTTCATGGGCAAAATCATGGGCGTATTCATGGGATTTTCATGGGAGAAATCATGGGCGTATTCATGGAATTTTCATGGGCAAAATCAAGGGCGTATTCAAGGGATTTTCATGGGCAAAATCATGGGCGTTTTCATGGGATTTTCATGGGCGAAATCATGGGCGTATCAATGGGATTTTTTTGGGCGAAATCATGGGCGTATTCATGGGATTTTCATGGGCGAAATATGAGCGTATTCACCGGAATTTCATGGGCGAAATCATGGGCGTATTCATGAGATTTTCATGGGCAAAATCATGGGCATATTAATTGGATTTTCATGGGCGAAATCATGGGCGTATTCATGGGATTTTCATGGGCGAAATCATGGGCGTATTCATGGGATTTTCATGGGCGAAATCATGGGCGTATTCATGGCTTTTTCGTGGGCGTATTCATAGGATTTTCATGGGAGAAATCATGGGCGTATTCATGGGATTTTCATGGGCAAAATCAAGGGCGTATTCATGGGATTTTCATGGGCAAAATCATGGGCGTTTTCATGGGATTTTCATGGGCGAAATCATGGGCGTATCAATGGGATTTTCTTGGGCGAAATCATGGGCGTATTCATGGGATTTTCATGGGCGAAATCATGAGCGTATTCACCGGATTTTCATGGGCGAAATCATGGGCGTATTCATGAGATTTTCATGGGCAAAATCATGGGCGTATCAATGGGATTTTCTTGGGCGAAATCATGGGCGTATTCATGGGATTTTCATGGGCGAAATCATGAGTGTATTCACCGGATTTTCATGGGCGAAATCATGGGCGTATTCATGAGATTTTCATGGGCAAAATCATGGGCATATTAATTGGATTTTCATGGGCGAAATCATGGGCGTATTCATGGAATTTTCATGGGCGCTATCATGAGCGTATTCATGGGATTTTCATGGGCGAAATCATGGGCGTATTCATGGGATTTTTATGGGTGAAATCATGGGCGTATCCATGGGATTTTCATGGACGAAATCATGAGCGTATTCATGGGATTTTCATGGGCAAAATCATGGGCGTATTCATGGGATTTTCATGGGAGAAATCATGGGCGTATTCATGGGATTTTCATGGGCAAAATCAAGGGCGTATTCATGGGGTTTTCATGGGCAAAATCATGGGCGTTTTCATGGGATTTTCATGGGCGAAAACATGGGCGTACCAATGGGATTTTCTTGGGCGAAATCATGGGCGTATTCATGGAATTTTCATGGGCGCTATCATGAGCGTATTCATGGGTTTTTTATGGGCGAAATCATGGGCGTGTTAATGGGATTTTCATGGGCGAAATCATGGGCATATTCATGGGATTTTCATGGGCGAAGTCATGGGCGTATTCATGGAATTTTCATGGGCGCTATCATGAGCGTATTCATGGGATTTTCATGGGCGAAATCATGGGCGTATCCATGGGATTTTCATGGACGAAATCATGAGCGTATTCATGGGATTTTCATGGGCAAAATCATGGGCGTATTCATGAGATTTTCATGGGAGAAATCATGGGCGTATTCATGAGATTTTCATGGGCAAAATCAAGGGCGTATTCATGGGGTTTTCATGGGCAAAATCATGGGCGTTTTCATGGGATTTTCATGGGCGAAAACATGGGCGTATCAATGGGATTTTCTTGGGTGAAATCATGGGCGTATTCATTGGATTTTCAGTGCGAAATCATGAGCGTATTCACCGGATTTTCATGGGCGAAATCATGGGCGTATTCATGGGATTTTCATGGGCAAAATCAAGGGCGTATTCATGGGATTTTCACGGGCAAAATCATGGGCGTTTTCATGGGATTTTCATGGGCGAAATCATGGGCGTATCAATGGGATTTTCTTGGGCGAAATCATGGGCGTATTCATGGAATTTTCATGGGCGCTATCATGAGCGTATTCATGGGATTTTCATGGGCGAAATCATGGGCGTGTTAATGGGATTTTCATGGGCGAAATCATGGGCATATTCATGGGATTTTCATGGGCGAAATCATGGGCGTATTCATGGAATTTTCATGGGCGCTATCATGAGCGTATTCATGGGATTTTCATGGGCGAAATCATGGGCGTATTCATGGGATTTTTATGGGTGAAATCATGGGCGTATCCATGGGATTTTCATGGACGAAATCATGAGCGTATTCATGGGATTTTCATGGGCAAAATCATGGGCGTATTCATGGGATTTTCATGGGAGAAATCATGGGCGTATTCGTGGGATTTTCATGGGCAAAATCAAGGGCGTATTCATGGGGTTTTCATGGGCAAAATCATGGGCGTTTTAATGGGATTTTCATGGGCGAAAACATGGGCGTATCAATGGGATTTTCTTGGGCGAAATCATGGGCGTATTCATTGGATTTTTAGTGCGAAATCATGAGCGTATTCACCGGATTTTCATGGGCGCTATCATGAGCGTATTCATGGGATTTTCATGGGCGAAATCATGGGCGTATTCATGGGATTTTTATGGGTGAAATCATGGGCGTATCCATGGGATTTTCATGGACGAAATCATGAGCGTATTCATGGGATTTTCATGGGCAAAATCATGGGCGTATTCATGGGATTTTCATGGGAGAAATCATGGGCGTATTCGTGGGATTTTCATGGGCAAAATCAAGGGCGTATTCATGGGGTTTTCATGGGCAAAATCATGGGCGTTTTAATGGGATTTTCATGGGCGAAAACATGGGCGTATCAATGGGATTTTCTTGGGCGAAATCATGGGCGTATTCATTGGATTTTTAGTGCGAAATCATGAGCGTATTCACCGGATTTTCATGGGCGAAATCATGGGCGTATTCATGGGATTTTCATGGGCAAAATCAAGGGCGTATTCATGGAATTTTTATGGGCAAAATCATGGGCGTTTTCATGGGATTTTCATGGGCGAAATCATGGGCGTATCAATGAGATTTTCTTGGGCGAAATCATGGGCGTATTCATGGGATTTTCATGGGCGAAATCATGAGCGTATTCACCGGATTTTCATGGGCGAAATCATGGGCGTATTCATGAGATTTTCATGGGCAAAATCATGGGCGTATCAATGGGATTTTCTTGGGCGAAATCATGGGCGTATTCATGGGACTTTCATGGGCGAAATCATGAGTGTATTCACCGGATTTTCATGGGCGAAATCATGGGCGTATTCATGAGATTTTCATGGGCAAAATCATGGGCATATTAATTGGATTTTCATGGGCGAAATCATGGGCGTATTCATGGAATTTTCATGGGCGCTATCATGAGCGTATTCTTGGGATTTTCATGGGCGAAATCACGGGCGTGTTAATGGGATTTTCTTGGGCGAAATCATGGGCATATTCATGGGATTTTCATGGGCGAAATCATGGGCGTATTCATGGAATTTTCATGGGCGCTATCATGAGCGTATTCATGGGATTTTCATGGGCGAAATCATGGGCGTATTCATAAGATTTTTATGGGTGAAATCATGGGCGTATCCATGGGATTTTCATGGACGAAATCATGAGCGTATTCATGGGATTTTCATGGGCAAAATCATGGGCGTATTCATGGGATTTTCATGGGAGAAATCATGGGCGTATTCATGGGATTTTCATGGGCAAAATCAAGGGCGTATTCATGGGGTTTTCATGGGCAAAATCATGGGCGTTTTCATGGGATTTTCATGGGCGAAAACATGGGCGTATCAATGGGATTTTCTTGGGCGAAATCATGGGCGTATTCATTGGATTTTCAGTGCGAAATCATGAGCGTATTCACCGGATTTTCATGGGCGAAATCATGGGCGTATTCATGGGATTTTCATGGGCAAAATCAAGGGCGTATTCATGGGATTTTCGTGGGCAAAATCATGGGCGTTTTCATGGGATTTTCATGGGCGAAATCATGGGCGTATCAATGGGATTTTCTTGGGCGAAATCATGGGCGTATTCATGGAATTTTCATGGGCGCTATCATGAGCGTAATCATGGGATTTTCATGGGCGAAATCATGGGCGTATTCATGGAATTTTCATGGGCGCTATCATGAGCGTATTCATGGGATTTTCATGGGCGAAATCATGGGCGTATCAATGGGATTTTCTTGGGCGAAATCATGGGCGTATTCATTGGATTTTCAGTGCGAAATCATGAGCGTATTCACCGGATTTTCATGGGCGAAATCATGGGCGTATTCATGGGATTTTCATGGGCAAAATCAAGGGCGTTTTCATGGGATTTTCATGGGCAAAATCATGGGCGTTTTCATGTGATTTTCATGGGCGAAATCATGGGCGTATCAATGGGATTTTCTTGGGCGAAATCATGGGCGTATTCATGGGATTTTCATGGGCGAAATCATGAGCGTATTCACCGGATTTTCATGGGCGAAATCATGGGCGTATTCATGAGATTTTCATGGGCAAAATCATGGGCGTATCAATGGGATTTTCTTGGGCGAAATCATGGGCGTATTCATGGGATTTTCATGGGCGAAATCATGAGTGTATTCACCGGATTTTCATGGGCAAAATCATGGGCGTATTCATGAGATTTTCATGGGCAAAATCATGGGCATATTAATTGGATTTTCATGGGCGAAATCATGGGCGTTTTCATGGAATTTTCATGGGCGCTATCATGAGCGTATTCATGGGATTTTCATGGGCGAAATCATGGGCGTGTTAATGGGATTTTCATGGGCGAAATCATGGGCATATTCATGGGATTTTCATGGGCGAAATCATGGGCGTATTCATGGAATTTTCATGGGCGCTATCATGAGCGTATTCATGGGATTTTCATGGGCGAAATCATGGGCGTATTCATGGGATTTTTATGGGTGAAATCATGGGCGTATCCATGGGATTTTCATGGACGAAATCATGAGCGTATTCATGGGATTTTCATGGGCAAAATCATGGGCGTATTCATGGGATTTTCATGGGAGAAATCATGGGCGTATTCATGGGATTTTCATGGGCAAAATCAAGGGCGTATTCATGGGGTTTTCATGGGCAAAATCATGGGCGTTTTCATGGGATTTTCATGGGCGAAAACATGGGCGTATCAATGGGATTTTCTTGGGCGAAATCATGGGCGTATTCATTGGATTTTCAGTGCAAAATCATGAGCGTATTCACCGGATTTTCATGGGCGAAATCATGCGCGTATTCATGGGATTTTCATGGGCAAAATCAAGGGCGTATTCATGGGATTTTCATGGGCAAAATCATGGGCGTTTTCATGGGATTTTCATGGGCGAAATCATGGGCGTATCAATGGGATTTTCTTGGGCGAAATCATGGGCGTATTCATGGAATTTTCATGGGCGCTATCATGAGCGTATTCATGGGATTTTCATGGGCGAAATCATGGGCGTATTCATGGAATTTTCATGGGCGCTATCATGAGCGTATTCATGGGATTTTCATGGGCGAAATCATGGGCGTATCAATGGGATTTTCTTGGGCGAAATCATGGGCGTATTCATTGGATTTTCAGTGCGAAATCATGAGCGTATTCACCGGATTTTCATGGGCGAAATCATGGGCGTTTTCATGGGATTTTCATGGGCAAAATCAAGGGCGTATTCATGGGATTTTCATGGGCAAAATCATGGGCGTTTTCATGGGATTTTCATGGGCGAAATCATGGGCGTATTAATGGGATTTTCTTGGGCGAAATCATGGGCGTATTCATGGGATTTTCATGGGCGAAATCATGAGCGTATTCACCGGATTTTCATGGGCGAAATCATGGGCGTATTCATGAGATTTTCATGGGCAAAATCATGGGCATATTAATTGGATTTTTATGGGCGAAATCATGGGCGTATTCATGGAATTTTCATGGGCGCTAACATGAGCGTATTCATGGGATTTTCATGGGCGAAATCATGGGCGTGTTAATGGGATTTTCATGGGCGAAATCATGGGCATATTCATGGGATTTTCATGGGCGAAATCATGGGCGTATTCATGGAATTTTCATGGGCGCTATCATGTGCGTATTCATGGGATTTTCATGGGCGAAATCATGGGCGTATTCATGGGATTTTTATGGGTGAAAACATGGGCGTATCCATGGGATTTTCATGGAGGAAATCATGAGCGTATTCATGGGATTTTCATGGGCAAAATCATGGGCGTATTCATGGGATTTTCATGGGAGAAATCATGGGCGTATTCATGGGATTTTCATGGGCAAAATCAAGGGCGTATTCATGGGGTTTTCATGGGCAAAATCATGGGCGTATTCATTGGATTTTCAGTGCGAAATCATGAGCGTATTCACCGGATTTTCATGGGCGAAATCATGGGCGTATTCATGGGATTTTCATGGGCAAAATCAAGGGCGTATTCATGGGATTTTCATGGGCAAAATCATGGGCGTTTTCATGGGATTTTCATGGGCGAAATCATGGGCGTATCAATGGGATTTTCTTGGGCGAAATCATGGGCGTATTCATGGAATTTTCATGGGCGCTATCATGAGCGTATTCATGGGATTTTCATGGGCGAAATCATGGGCGTATTCATGGAATTTTCATGGGCGCTATCATGAGCGTATTCATGGGATTTTCATGGGCGAAATCATGGGCGTATCAATGGGATTTTCTTGGGCGAAATCATGGGCGTATTCATTGGATTTTCAGTGCGAAATCATGAGCGTATTCACCGGATTTTCATGGGCGAAATCATGGGCGTATTCATGGGATTTTCATGGGCAAAATCAAGGGCGTATTCATGGGATTTTCATGGGCAAAATCATGGGCGTTTTCATGGGATTTTCATGGGCGAAATCATGGGCGTATCAATGGGATTTTCTTGGGCGAAATCATGGGCGTATTCATGGGATTTTCATGGGCGAAATCATGAGCGTATTCACCGGATTTTCATGGGCGAAATCATGGGCGTATTCATGAGATTTTCATGGGCAAAATCATGGGCATATTAATTGGATTTTCATGGGCGAAATCATGGGCGTATTCATGGAATTTTCATGGGCGCTATCATGAGCGTATTCATGGGATTTTCATGGGCGAAATCATGGGCGTGTTAATGGGATTTTCATGGGCGAAATCATGGGCATATTCATGGGATTTTCATGGGCGAAATCATGGGCGTATTCATGGAATTTTCATGGGCGCTATCATGAGCGTATTCATGGGATTTTCATGGGCGAAATCATGGGCGTATTCATGGGATTTTTATGGGTGAAATCATGGGCGTATCCATGGGATTTTCATGGACGAAATCATGAGCGTATTCATGGGATTTTCATGGGCAAAATCATGGGCGTATTCATGGGATTTTCTTGGGAGAAATCATGGGCGTATTCATGGGATTTTCATGGGCAAAATCAAGGGCGTATTCATGGGGTTTTCATGGGCAAAATCATGGGCGTTTTCATGGGATTTTCATGGGCGAAAACATAGGCGTATCAATGGGATTTTCTTGGGCGAAATCATGGGCGTATTCATTGGATTTTCAGTGCGAAATCATGAGCGTATTCACCGGATTTTCATGGGCGAAATCATGGGCGTATTCATGGGATTTTCATGGGCAAAATCAAGGGCGTATTCATGGGATTTTCATGGGCAAAATCATGGGCGTTTTCATGGGATTTTCATGGGCAAAATCATGGGCGTATCAATGGGATTTTCTTGGGCGAAATCATAGGCGTATTCATGGAATTTTCATGGGCGCTATCATGAGCGTATTCATGGGATTTTCATGGGCGAAATCATGGGCGTATTCATGGAATTTTCATGGGCGCTACCATGAGCGTATTCATGGGATTTTCATGGGTGAAATCATGGGCGTATCAATGGGATTTTTTTGGGCGAAATCATGGGCGTATTCATTGGATTTTCAGTGCGAAATCATGAGCGTATTCCCCGGATTTTCTTGGGCGAAATCATGGGCGTATTCATGGAATTTTCATGGGCGCTATCATGAGCGTATTCATGGGATTTTCATGGGCGAAATCATGGGCGTATTCATGGAATTTTCATGGGCGCTATCATGAGCGTATTCATGGGATTTTCATGGGCGAAATCATGGGCGTATCAATGGGATTTTCTTGGGCGAAATCATGGGCGTATTCATTGGATTTTCAGTGCGAAATCATGAGCGTATTCACCAGATTTTCATGGGCGAAATCATGGGCGTATTCATGGGATTTTCATGGGCAAAATCAAGGGCGTATTCATGGGATTTTCATGGGCAAAATCATGGGCGTTTTCATGGGATTTTCATGGGCGAAATCATGGGCGTATCAATGGGATCTTCTTGGGCGAAATCATGGGCGTATTCATGGGATTTTCATGGGCGAAATCATGAGCGTATTCACCGGATTTTCATGGGCGAAATCATGGGCGTATTCATGAGATTTTCATGGGCAAAATCATGGGCGTATCAATGGGATTTTCTTGGGCGAAATCATGGGCGTATTCATGGGATTTTCATGGGCGAAATCATGAGTGTATTCACCGGATTTTCATGGGCGAAATCATGGGCGTATTCATGGGATTTTTATGGGTGAAATCATGGGCGTATCCATGGGATTTTCATGGACGAAATCATGAGCGTATTCATGGGATTTTCATGGGCAAAATCATGGGCGTATTCATGGGATTTTCATGGGAGAAATCATGGGCGTATTCATGGAATTTTCATGGGCGCTATCATGAGCGTATTCATGGGATTTTCATGGGCGAAATCATGGGCGTGTTAATGGGATTTTCATGGGCGAAATCATGGGCATATTCATGGGATTTTCATGGGCGAAATCATGGGCGTATTCATGGAATTTTCATGGGCGCTATCATGAGCATATTCATGGGATTTTCATGGGCAAAATCATGGGCATATTAATTGGATTTTCATGGGCGAAATCATGGGCGTATTCATGGAATTTTCATGGGCGCTATCATGAGCGTATTCATGGGATTTTCATGGGCGAAATCATGGGCGTGTTAATGGGATTTTCATGGGCGAAATCATGGGCATATTCATGGGATTTTCATGGGCGAAATCATGGGCGTATTCATGGAATTTTCATGGGCGCTATCATGAGCGTATTCATGGGATTTTCATGGGCGAAATCATGGGCGTATTCATGGGATTTTTATGGGTGAAATCATGGGCGTATCCATGGGATTTTCATGGACGAAATCATGAGCGTATTCATGGGATTTTCATGGGCAAAATCATGGGCGTATTCATGGGATTTTCATGGGAGAAATCATGGGCGTATTCATGGGATTTTCATGGGCAAAATCATGGGCGTATTCATGAGATTTTTATGGGCGAAATCATGGGCGTATTCATGGGATTTTCATGGGCGAAATCATGGGCGTATTAATGGGATTTTCATGGGCGAAATCATGGGCGTATTCATGGGATTTTCATGGGCGGAATCATGGGCGTATTCATGAGATTTTCATGGGCAAAATCATGGGCGTATCAATGGGATTTTCTTGGGCGAAATCATGGGCGTATTCATGGGATTTTCATGGGCGAAATCATGAGTGTATTCACCGGATTTTCATGGGCGAAATCATGGGCGTATTCATGAGATTTTCATGGGCAAAATCATGGGCATATTAATTGGATTTTAATGGGCGAAATCATGGGCGTATTCATGGAATTTTCATGGGCGCTATCATGAGCGTATTCATGGGATTTTCATGGGCGAAATCATGGGCGTGTTAATGGGATTTTCATGGGCGAAATCATGGGCATATTCATGGGATTTTCATGGGCGAAATCATGGGCGTATTCATGGAATTTTCATGGGCGCTATCATGAGCGTATTCATGGGATTTTCATGGGCGAAATCATGGGCGTATTCATGGGATTTTTATGGGTGAAATCATGGGCGTATCCATGGGATTTTCATGGACGAAATCATGAGCGTATTCATGGGATTTTCATGGGCAAAATCATGGGCGTATTCATGGGATTTTCATGGGAGAAATCATGGGCGTATTCATGGGATTTTCATGGGCAAAATCAAGGGCGTATTCATGGGGTTTTCATGGGCAAAATCATGGGCGTTTTCATGGGATTTTCATGGGCGAAAACATGGGCGTATCAATGGGATTTTCTTGGGCGAAATCATGGGCGTATTCATTGGATTTTCAGTGCGAAATCATGAGCGTATTCACCGGATTTTCATGGGCGAAATCATGGGCGTATTCATGGGATTTTCATGGGCAAAATCAAGGGCGTATTCATGGGATTTTCATGGGCAAAATCATGGGCGTTTTCATGGGATTTTCATGGGCGAAATCATGGGCGTATCAATGGGATTTTCTTGGGCGAAATCATGGGCGTATTCATGGAGTTTTCATGGGCGCTATCATGAGCGTATTCATGGGATTTTCATGGGCGAAATCATGGGCGTATTCATGGAATTTTCATGGGCGCTATCAGGAGCGTATTCATGGGATTTTCATGGGCGAAATCATGGGCGTATCAATGGGATTTTCTTGGGCGAAATCATGGGCGTATTCATTGGATTTTCAGTGCGAAATCATGAGCGTATTCACCGGATTTTCATGGGCGAAATCATGGGCGTATTCATGGGACTTTCATGGGCAAAATCAAGGGCGTATTCATGGGATTTTCATGGGCAAAATCATGGGCGTTTTCATGGGATTTTCATGGGCGAAATCATGGGCGTATCAATGGGATTTTCTTGGGCGAAATCATGGGCGTATTCATGGGATTTTCATGGGCGAAATCATGAGCGTATTCACCGGATTTTCATGGGCGAAATCATGGGCGTATTCATGAGATTTTCATGGGCAAAATCATGGGCATATTAATTGGATTTTCATGGGCGAAATCATGGGCGTATTCATGGAATTTTCATGGGCGCTATCATGAGCGTATTCATGGGATTTTCAAGGGCGAAATCATGGGCGTGTTAATGGGATTTTCATGGGCGAAATCATGGGCATATTCATGGGATTTTCATGGGCGAAATCATGGGCGTATTCATGGAATTTTCATGGGCGCTATCATGAGCGTATTCATGGGATTTTCATGGGCGAAATCATGGGCGTATTCATGGGATTTTTATGGGTGAAATCATGGGCGTATCCATGGGATTTTCATGGACGAAATCATGAGCGTATTGATGGGATTTTCATGGGCAAAATCATGGGCGTATTCATGGGATTTTCATGGGAGAAATCATGGGCGTATTCATGGGATTTTCATGGGCAAAATCAAGGGCGTATTCATGGGGTTTTCATGGGCAAAATCATGGGCGTTTTCATGGGATTTTCATGGGCGAAAACATGGGCGTATCAATGGGATTTTCTTGGGCGAAATCATGGGCGTATTCATTGGATTTTCAGTGCGAAATCATGAGCGTATTCACCGGATTTTCATGGGCGAAATCATGGGCGTATTCATGGGATTTTCATGGGCAAAATCAAGGGCGTATTCATGGGATTTTCATGGGCAAAATCATGGGCGTTTTCATGGGATTTTCATGGGCGAAATCATGGGCGTATCACTGGGATTTTCTTGGGCGAAATCATGGGCGTATTCATGGGATTTTCATGGGCGAAATCATGAGTGTATTCACCGGATTTTCATGGGCGAAATCATGGGCGTATTCATGAGATTTTCATGGGCAAAATCATGGGCATATTAATTGGATTTTCATGGGCGAAATCATGGGCGTATTCATGGAATTTTCATGGGCGCTATCATGAGCGTATTCATGGGATTTTCATGGGCGAAATCATGGGCGTGTTAATGGGATTTTCATGGGCGAAATCATGGGCATATTCATGGGATTTTCATGGGCGAAATCATGGGCGTATTCATGGAATTTTTATGGGCGCTATCATGAGCGTATTCATGGGATTTTCATGGGCGAAATCATGGGCGTATTCATGGGATTTTTATGGGTGAAATCATGGGCGTATCCATGGGATTTTCATGGACGAAATCATGAGCGTATTCATGGGATTTTCATGGGCAAAATCATGGGCGTATTCATGGGATTTTCATGGGAGAAATCATGGGCGTATTCATGGGATTTTCATGGGCAAAATCAAAGGCGTATTCATGGGGTTTTCATGGGCAAAATCATGGGCGTTTTCATGGGGTTTTCATGGGCGAAAACATGGGCGTATCAATGGGATTTTCTTGGGCGAAATCATGGGCGTATTCATTGGATTTTCAGTGCGAAATCATGAGCGTATTCACCGGATTTTCATGGGCGAAATCATGGGCGTATTCATGAGATTTTCATGGGCAAAATCATGGGCATATTAATTGGATTTTCATGGGCGAAATCATGGGCGTATTCATGGAATTTTCATGGGCGCTATCATGAGCGTATTCATGGGATTTTCATGGGCGAAATCATGGGCGTGTTAATGGGATTTTCATGGGCGAAATCATGGGCATATTCATGGGATTTTCATGGGCGAAATCATGGGCGTATTCATGGAATTTTCATGGGCGCTATCATGAGCGTATTCATGGTATTTTCATGTGCGAAATCATGGGCGTATTCATGGGATTTTTATGGGTGAAATCATGGGCGTATCCATGGGATTTTCATGGACGAAATCATGAGCGTATTCATGGGATTTTCATGGGCAAAATCATGGGCGTATTCATGGGATTTTCATGGGAGAAATCATGGGCGTATTCATGGGATTTTCATGAGCAAAATCAAGGGCGTATTCATGGGGTTTTCATGGGCAAAATCATGGGCGTTTTCATGGGATTTTCATGGGCGAAAACATGGGCGTATCAATGGGATTTTCTTGGGCGAAATCATGGGCGTATTCATTGGATTTTCAGTGCGAAATCATGAGCGTATTCACCGGATTTTCATGGGCAAAATCAAGGGCGTATTCATGGGATTTTCATGGGCAAAATCATGGGCGTTTTCATGGGGTTTTCATGGGCGAAAACATGGGCGTATCAATGGGATTTTCTTGGGCGAAATCATGGGCGTATTCATTGGATTTTCAGTGCGAAATCATGAGCGTATTCACCGGATTTTCATGGGCGAAATCATGGGCGTATTCATGAGATTTTCATGGGCAAAATCATGGGCATATTAATTGGATTTTCATGGGCGAAATCATGGGCGTATTCATGGAATTTTCATGGGCGCTATCATGAGCGTATTCATGGGATTTTCATGGGCGAAATCAGGGGCGTGTTAATGGGATTTTCATGGGCGAAATCATGGGCATATTCATGGGATTTTCATGGGCGAAATCATGGGCGTATTCATGCAATTTTCATGGGCGCTATCATGAGCGTATTGATGGGATTTTCATGGGCGAAATCATGGGCGTATTCATGGGATTTTTATGGGTGAAATCATGGGCGTATCCATGGGATTTTCATGGACGAAATCATGAGCGTATTCATGGGATTTTCATGGGCAAAATCATGGGCGTATTCATGGGATTTTCATGGGAGAAATCATGGGCGTATTCATGGGATTTTCATGGGCAAAATCAAGGGCGTATTCATGGGGTTTTCATGGGCAAAATCATGGGCGTTTTCACCGGATTTTCATGGGCGAAATCATGGGCGTATTCATGGGATTTTCATGGGCAAAATCAAGGGCGTATTCATGGGATTTTCATGGGCAAAATCAAGGGCGTATTCATGGGGTTTTCATGGGAAAAATCATGGGCGTTTTCATGGGATTTTCATGGGCGAAAACATGGGCGTATCAATGGGATTTTCTGGGGCGAAATCATGGGCGTATTCATTGGATTTTCAGTGCGAAATCATGAGCGTATTCACCGGATTTTCATGGGCGAAATCATGGGCGTATTCATGGGATTTCCATGGGCAAAATCATGGGCGTATTCATGGGATTTTCATGGGAGAAATCATGGGCGTATTCATGGGATTTTCATGGGCAAAATCAAGGGCGTATTCATGGGGTTTTCATGGGCAAAATCATGGGCGTTTTCATGGGATTTTCATGGGCGAAAATATGGGCGTATCAATGGGATTTTCTTGGGCGAAATCATGGGCGTATTCATTGGATTTTCAGTGCGAAATCATGAGCGTATTCACCGGATTTTCATGGGCAAAATCAAGGGCGTATTCATGGGATTTTCATGGGCAAAATCATGGGCGTTTTCATGGGATTTTCATGGGCGAAATCATGGGCGTATCAATGGGATTTTCTTGGGCGAAATCATGGGCGTATTCATGGGATTTTCATGGGCGAAATCATAAGTGTATTCACCGGATTTTCATGGGCGAAATCATGGGCGTATTCATGAGATTTTCATGGGCAAAATTATGGGCATATTAATTGGATTTTCAGGGGCGAAATCATGGGCGTATTCATGGAATTTTCATGGGCGCTATCATGAGCGTATTCATGGGATTTTCATGGGCGAAATCAGGGGCGTGTTAATGGGATTTTCATGGGCGAAATCATGGGCATATTCATGGGATTTTCATGGGCGAAATCATGGGCGTATTCATGCAATTTTCATGGGCGCTATCATGAGCGTATTGATGGGATTTTCATGGGCGAAATCATGGGCGTATTCATGGGATTTTTATGGGTGAAATCATGGGCGTATCCATGGGATTTTCATGGACGAAATCATGAGCGTATTCATGGGATTTTCATGGGCAAAATCATGGGCGTATTCATGGGATTTTCATGGGCGAAAACATGGGCGTATCAATGGGATTTTCTTGGGCGAAATCATGGGCGTATTCATTGGATTTTCAGTGCGAAATCATGAGCGTATTCACCGGATTTTCATGGGCGAAATCATGGGCGTATTCATGGGATTTTCATGGGCAAAATCAAGGGCGTATTCATGGGATTTTCATGGGCAAAATCAAGGGCGTATTCATGGGGTTTTCATGGGCAAAATCATGGGCGTTTTCATGGGATTTTCATGGGCGAAAACATGGGCGTATCAATGGGATTTTCTTGGGCGAAATCATGGGCGTATTCATTGGATTTTCAGTGCGAAATCATGAGCGTATTCACCGGATTTTCATGGGCGAAATCATGGGCGTATTCCTGGGATTTTCATGGGCAAAATTATGGGCATATTAATTGGATTTTCATGGGCGAAATCATGGGCGTATTCATGGAATTTTCATGGGCGCTATCATGAGCGTATTCATGGGATTTTCATTGGCGAAATCATGGGCGTTTTCATGGGATTTTCATGGGCGAAATCATGGGCGTATCAATGGGATTTTCTTGGGCAAAATCATGGGCGTATTCATGGGATTTTCATGGACAAAATCAAGGGCGTATTCATGGGATTTTCATGGGCAAAATCATGGGCGTTTTCATGGGATTTTCATGGGCGAAATCATGGGCGTATCAATGGGATTTTCTTGGGCGAAATCATGGGCGTATTCATGGGATTTTCATGGGCGAAATCATGAGTGTATTCACCGGATTTTCATGGGCGAAATCATGGGCGTATTCATGAGATTTTCATTAGCAAAATCATGGGCATATTAATTGGATTTTCATGGGCGAAATCATGGGCGTATTCATGGAAGCTTCATGGGCGCTATCATGAGCGTATTCATGGGATTTTCATGGGCGAAATCATGGGCGTGTTAATGGGATTTTCATGGGCGAAATCATGGGCATATTCATGGGATTTTCATGGGCGAAATCATGGGCGTATTCATGGAATTTTCATGGGCGCTATCATGAGCGTATTCATGGGATTTTAATGGGCGAAATCATGGGCGTATTCATGGGATTTTTATGGGTGAAATCATGGGCGTATCCATGGGATTTTCATGGACGAAATCATGAGCGTATTCATGGGATTTTCATGGGCAAAATCATGGGCGTATTCATGGGATTTTCATGGGAGAAATCATGGGCGTATTCATGGGATTTTCATGGGCAAAATCAAGGGCGTATTCATGGGGTTTTCATGGGCAAAATCATGGGCGTTTTCATGGGATTTTCATGGGCGAAAACATGGGCGTATCAATGGGATTTTCTTGGGCGAAATCATGGGCGTATTCATTGGATTTTCAGTGCGAAATCATGAGCGTATTCACCGGATTTTCATGGGCGAAATCATGGGCGTATTCATGAAATTTTCATGGGCAAAATCATGGGCATATTAATTGGATTTTCATGGGCGAAATCATGGGCGTATTCATGGGATGTTCATTGGCGAAATCATGGGCTTATTCATGGTATTTTCATGGGAGAAATCATGGGATTTTCATGGGCGAAATCATGGGCGTATTCATGGGATTTTCATGGGCAAAATCATGGGCGTACCAATGGGAGTTTCTTGGGCGAAATCATGGGCGTATTCATGGGATTTTTATGGGCGAAATCATGAGCGTATTCACCGGATTTTCATGGGCGAAATCATGGGCGTATTCGTGAGATTTTCATGGGCAAAATCATGGGCATATTAATTCGATGTTCATGCGCGAAATCATGGGCGTATTCATGGGATTTTCATGGGCGAAATCATGGGCGGATTCATGGGCTTTTCATGGGCCAAATAATGGGCGTATTCATGGGATTTTCTTGGGCGAAATCATGGGCGTATTCATGGGATTTTCATGGGCGAAATCATGGGCGTATTCATGGGATATTCATGGGCTAAATCGTGGGCGTATTCATGGGATTTTCAGGGGCGAAATCATGGGCGTATTCATGGCTTTTTCATGGGCGAAATCATAGACGTTTTCATGGGATTTTAATGGGCAAAGATATGGGCGTATTAATGGGATTTTCATGGGCGAAATCATGGGCGTATTAATAGGATTTTCATGGGCGAAATCATGAGCGTATTCATGGGATTTTCATGGGCAAAATCATGGGCGTATTCATGGGATTTTCATGGGCGAAATCATGAGCGTATTCATGGAATTTTCATGTGCGAAATCATGAGCGTATTCACCGGATTTTCATGGGCGAAATCATGGGCGTATTAATGGGATTTTCATGGGCGAAATCATGGGCGTATTCATGGGATTTTCATGGGCGAAATCATGAGCGTATTCATGGGATTTTCATGGGTGAAATCATGGGCGTATCCATGGGATTTTCATGGGCAAAATTATGGGCGTATTCATGGGATTTTTATGGGAGAAATCATGGGCCTATTCATGGGATTTTCATGGGCAAAATCAAGGGCGTATTCATGGGATTTTTATGGGCAAAATCATGGGCGTTTTCATGGGATTTTCATGAGCGAAATCATGGGCGTATTCATAGGATTTTCATGGGCAAAATCATGGGCGTATCAATGGGATTTTCTTGGGCGAAATCATGGGCGTATTCATGGGATTTTCATGTGCGAAATTATGAGCGTATTCACCGGATTTTCATGGGCGAAATCATGGGCGTATTCATGAGATTTTTATGGGCAAAATCATGGGCATATTAATTGGATTTTCATGGGCGAAATCATGGACGTTTTCATGGGATTTTCATCGGCGAAATCATGAGCGTTTTCATGGAATTTTCATGGGCAAAATCATGGGCGGATTCATGGGCTTTTCATGGGCGAAATAATGGGCGTATTCATGGGATTTTCATTGGCGAAATCATGGGCGTATTCATGGGATTTTCATGGGCGAAATCATGCGCGTATTCATGGGACTTTCATGGGCTAAATCGTGGGCGTCTTCATGGGATTTTCATGGGCGAAATCATGGGCGTATTCATGGCTTTTTCATGGGCGAAATCATGGGCGTATTCATGAAATTTTCATGGGCGAAATCATGGGCGTATTCATGGGATTTTCATCGGCGAAATCATGAGCGTTTTCATGGAATTTTCATGGGCAAAATCATGGGCGGATTCATGGGATTTTCATGGGAGAAATCATGGGCGTATTCATTGGATTTTTATGGGCAAAATCAAGGGCGTATTCATGGGATTTTCATGAGCAAAATCATGGGCGTTTTCATGGGATTTTCATGGGCAAAATCATGGGCGTATTCATGGGATTTTCATGGGCAAAATCATGGGCGGATTCATGGGCTTTTCATGGGCGAAATAATGGGCGTATTCATGGGATTTTCATTGGCGAAATCATGGGCGTATTCATGAGATTTTCATGGGCGAAATCATGGGCGTATTCATGGGACTTTCATGGGCTAAATCGTGGGCGTCTTCATGGGATTTTCATGGGCAAAATCATGGGCGTATTCATGGCTTTTTCATGGGCGAAATCATGGGCGTATTCATGGGATTTTCATGGGCAAAATCATGGGCGTATTCATGGGATTTTCACGGGCGAAATCATGAGCGTTTTCATGGGATTTTCATGGGCAAAATCATGGGCGTATTCATGGGATTTTCATGGGAGAAATCATGGGCGTATTCATGGGATTTTCATGGGCAAAATCAAGGGCGTATTCATGGAATTTTCATGGGCAAAATCATGGGCGTTTTCATGGGATTTTCATGGGCGAAATCATGGGCGTATTCATGGGATTTTCATGGGCAAAATCATGGGCGTATCAATGGGATTTTCTTGGGCGAAATCATGGGCGTATTCATGGGATTTTTATGGGCGAAATCATGGGCGTATTCATGGGATTTTCATGGGCAAAATCATGGGCGTATTCATGGGATTTTCATGGGCGAAATCATGAGCGTTTTCATGGGATTTTCATGGGCAAAATCAAGGGCGTATTCATGGAATTTTCATGGGCAAAATCATGGGCGTTTTCATGGGATTTTCATGGGCGAAATCATGGGCGTATTCATGAGATTTTCATGGGCAAAATCATGGGCGTATTCATGAGATTTTCTTGGGCAAAATTATGGGTATAATAATTGGATTTTTATGGGCGAAATAATGAGCGTATTCATGGGATTTTCATGGGCGAAATCATGGGCGTATTCATGGGATTTTCATGGGCGAAATCATGAGCGTATTCACCGGATTTTCATGGGCGAAATCATGGGCGTATTCATGAGATTTTCATGGGCAAAATCATGGGCATAATAATTGGATTTTTACGGGCGAAATCATGGGCGTATTCATGGGATTTTCATGGGCGAAATCATGGGCGGATTCATGGGCTTTTCATGGGCGAAATAATGGTCGTATTCATGGGATTTTCATGGGTGAAATCATGGGCGTATCCATGAGATTTTCATGGGCAAAATCATGGGCGTATTAATGGGATTTTCATGGGCGAAGTCATGGGCGTATTCATGGGATTTTCATGGGCAAAATCATGGGCGTATTCATGGCTTTTTCATGGGCAAAATCATGGACGTATTCATGGGATTTTAATGGGCAAAAATATGGGCGTATTAATGGGATTTTCATGGGCGAAATCATGGGCGTATTCATGGGATTTTCATGGGCGAAATCATGGGCGTATTCATGGAATTTTCATGGGCAAAACCATGGGCGTATTCATGGGATTTTCATGGGCGAAATCATGGGCGTATTCATGGGATTTTCATGGGTGAAATCATGAGCGTATCCATGGAATTTTCATGGGCGAAATCATGGGCGTATTAATGGGATTTTCATGGGCGAAGTCATGGGCGTATTCATGGGATTTTCATGGGCAAAATCATGGGCGTATTCACGGGATTTTCATGAGTGAAATCATTAGCGTATTCATGGGATTTTCATGGGCAAAATCATGGGCATATTCATGGGATTTTTATGGGCGAAATCATGGGCGTATTCATGGGATTTTCATGGGCGAAATCAAGGGCGTATTCATGAGATTTTTCATGGGCAAAATCATGGGCGTTTTCATGGAATTTTCATGGGCGAAATCATGGGCGTATTCATGGGATTTTCATGGGCAGAATCATGGGCGTATTCATGGGATTTTCATGGGCGAAATCATGGGCGTATTCAGGGGATTTTCATGAGCGGAATCATGGGCGTAATCATGGGATTTTCATGGGCGAAATCATGGGCGTATTCATGGCATTTTCATGGGCGAAGTCATGGGCGTATTCATGGGATTTTCATGGGCAAAATCATGGGCGTATTCATGGGATTTTCATGGGCGAAATCAAGGGCGTATTCATGAGATTTTCATGGGCAAAATCATGGGCGTTTTCATGGGATTTTCATGGGCGAAATCATGGGCGTATTCATGGGATTTTCATGGGCGGAATCATGGGCGTATTCATGGGATTTTCATGGGCGAAATCATGGGCGTATTCATGGCATTCTCATGGGCGAAGTCATGGGCGTATTCATGGGATTTTCATGGGCGAAATCATGGGTGTATTTATGGGAATTTCATGGGCGAAATCATGGGCGTATCTTGGGATTTTCAAGGGCGAAATCATGGGCGTATTCATGGGATTTTCATCGGCGAAATCGTCGGCGTATTCATGGGATTTTCATGGGCGAAATCATGGGCGTATTCATGGAATTTTCATGGGCGAAATCATGGGCGTACTCATGGGATTTTCATGGGCGAAATCATGGGATTTTCATGGGCAAAATCATGGGCGTATTCATGGAATTTTCACGGGCGAAATTATGGGCGTATTAATGGGATTTTCATGGGCAAAATCATGGGCGTATTCATGGGATTTTCTTGGGCGATATCATGCGCGTATTCATGGGATTTTCATGGGAGAAATCATGGGCGTATTCATGGGATTTTCATGGGCGAAATCATGGGCGTATTTATGGGATTTTCATGGGCGAAATCATGGACGTATTCATGGGATTTTCATGGGCGAAATCATGGCCGTTTTCATGAGATGTTCATGGGCGAAATCATGGGCGTATTCATGGGATTTTCATGGGCAAAATCATGGCCGTTTTCATGAGATGTTCATGGGCGAAATCATGGGCGTATTCATGGGATTTTCATGGGCAAAATCATGGGCGCATTTATGGAATTTTCATGGCGAAATCATGGGCGTATTCATGGGATTTTCGTGGGCGTATTCATGGGATTTTCATGGGTGAAATCATGGTCGTATTCATAGGATTTTCAAGGGCGAAATCATGGGCGTATTCATGGGATTTTCATGGGCGAAATCATAGGCGTATTAATGGGATTTTCATGGGCGAAATCATGGACGTATTCATGGGATTTTCATGGGCGAAATCATGGTCGTTTTCATGAGATGTTCATGGGCGAAATCATGGGCGTATTCATGGAATTTTCATGGGCAAAATCATGGGCGTACTTATGGATTTTTTATGGCAAAATCATGGGCGTATTCATGGGATTTTCGTGGGCGTATTCATGGGATTTTTATGGGTGAAATCATGGTCGTATTCATAGGATTTTCAAGGGCAAAATCATGTACGTATTCATGGGATTTTCATGGGCGAAATCATGGGCGTATTCATGGGATTTTCTTGGGCGAAATCATGGGCGTATTCATGGAATTTTCATGGGCGAAATCATGGGCGTATTCATGGGATTTTCATGGGCAAAATCATAGGCGTATTCATGGGATTTTCATGGGCGAAATCATGGGCGTATTCATGGAATTTTTATGGGCGAAATCATGGGCGTATTCATGGGATTTTCATGGGCGAAATCATGGGCGTATTTATGGGATTTTAATGGGCGAAATCATGGGCGTATTCATGGGATTTTCATGGGCGAAATCATGGGCGTATTCATGGGATTTTCATGGGCAAAATCATGGGTGTATTCATGGGATTTTCATGGGCGAAATCATGGTTGTTTTCATGGGATTTTCATGGGCGAAATCATGGGCGTATTCATGGGATTTTCATGGGCAAAATCATGGGCGTATTCATGGGATTTTCATGGGCGAAATCATGGGCGCATTCATGGGATTTTCGTGGGCGAAATCATGGGCGTATTCATGGGATTTTTATGGGCGAAATCATAGGCGTATTCATGGGATTTTCAGGAGCAAAATCATGGGCGTATTCATGGGATTTTCATCGGCGAAATCATGGGCGTATTCATGGGATTTTCATGGGCGAAATCATGGGCATATTCATGGGATTTTCATGGGCGAAATCATGGGCGTATTCATGCAATTTTCATGGGCGAAATCATGGGCGTATTCATGGGATTTTCATGGGTGAAATCATGGGCGTATTCATGGGATTTTCGTGGGCGAAATCATGGGCGTATTCATGGGATTTTTATGGGCGAAATCATAGGCGTATTCATGGGATTTTCAGGAGCAAAATCATGGGCGTACTCATGGGATTTTCATCGGCGAAATCATGGGCGTATTCATGGGATTTTCATGGGCGAAATCATGGGCATATTCATGGGATTTTCATGGGCGAAATCATGGGCGTATTCATGCAATTTTCATGGGCGAAATCATGGGCGTATTCATGGGATTTTCATGCGCGAAATCTTGGGCGTATTCATGGAATTTTCATGGGCAAAATCATGGGCATATTAATGGGATTTTCATGGGCAAAATCATAGGCGTATTCATGAGATTTTCATGGGCGAAATCATGGGCGTATTTATGGAATTTCATGGGCGAAATCATGGGCGTATTCATGGGATTTTCATGGGCGTATTCATGGGATTTTCATGGATGAAATCATGGGCGTATTCATGGGATTTTCATGGGCGAAATTATGGGCGTATTAATGGGATTTTCCTGGGCGAAATCATGGGCGTATTCATGGGATTTTCATTGGCGAAATCATGGGCTTATTCATGGGATTTTCATGGGCGAAATCATGGGCGTTTTCATGGGATTTTCATGGGCGAAATCATGGGCGTATTCATGGGATTTTCATGGGCAAAATCATGGGCGTATTAATGGGATTTTCATGGGTGAAATCATGGGCGTATTCATGAGATTTTCATGGGCGAAATTATGGGCGTATTAATGGGATTTTCATGGGCAAAATCATGGGCGTATTCATGGGATTTTTATTGGCAAAATCATGGGCGTATTCATGGGATTTTCATGGGCGAAATCATGGGCGTTTTCATGGGATTTTCATGGGCGAAATCATGGGCGTATTCATGGGATTTTCATGGGCGAAATCATGGGCGTATTCATGGGATTTTCATCGGCGAAATCATGGGCGTATTCATGAGATTTTCATGGGCAAAATCATGGGCGTACTCATGGGATTTTCATGGGCGAAATCATGGTCGTATTCATGAGATTTTCATGGGCGAAATCATGGGCGTATTCATGGGATTTTCATGGGCAAAATCATGGGCGTATTAATGGAATTTTCATGGGCGAAATCATGGGCGTATTCATGAGATTTTCATGGGCGAAATCATGGGCGTATTCATGGGATTTTCATGGGCAAAATCATGGGCGTATTAATGGGATTTTCATGGGTGAAATCATGGGCGTATTCATGAGATTTTCATGGGCGAAATTATGGGCGTATTAATGGGATTTTCATGGGCAAAATCATGGGCGTATTCATGGGATTTTTATTGGCAAAATCATGGGCGTATTCATGGGATTTTCATGGGCGAAATCATGGGCGTTTTCATGGGATTTTCATGGGCGAAATCATGGGCGTATTCATGGGATTTTCATGGTTGAAATCATGGGCGTATTCATGGGATTTTCATCGGCGAAATCATGGGCGTATTCATGAGATTTTCATGGGCAAAATCATGGGCGTACTCATGGGATTTTCATGGGCGAAATCATGGGCGTATTCATGAGATTTTCATGGGCGAAATCATGGGCGTATTCATGAGATTTTCATGGGCGAAATCATGGGCGTATTCATGGGATTTTTATGGGCGAAATCATGGGCGTATTCATGGGATTTTCATGGGCGAAATCATGGGCGTATTCATGGGATTTTCATGGGCGTATTCATGGGATTTTCATGGGCGAAATCATGGGCGTATTCATGGGATTTTCATGGGCGAAATCATGGGCGTATTCATGGGATTTTCATGGGCGAAATCATGGGCGTATTCATGGGATTTTCTTGGGCGAAATCATGGGCGTATTCATGAGATTTTCATGGGCGAAATCATGGGCGTATTCATGGGATTTTCATGGGCAAAATCATGGGTGTATTAATGGTATTTTCATGGGCGAAATCATGGGCGTATTCATGGGATTTTTATGGGCGAAATCATGGGCGTATTTATGGAATTTTCATGGGCGAAATCATGGGCGTATTCATGGGACTTTCATGGGCGTATTCATGGGATTTTCATGGGCGAAATCATGGGCGTATTCATGGGATTTTCATGGGCGTACTCATGGGATTTTCATGGGCGAAATCATGGGATTTTCATGGGCGAAATCAAGGGCGTATTCATGAAATTTTCATGGGCGAAATCATGGGCGTATTAATGGGATTTTCATGGGCGAAATCATGGGCGTATTCATGGGATTTTCATGGGCGATATCATAGATGGATTCATGGGATTTTCATGGGAGAAATCGTGGGCGTATTGATGGGATTTTCATGGGCGAAATTATGGGCGTTTTTATGGGATTTTCATGGGCAAAATCATGGGCGTATTCATGGGATTTTCATAGGCAAAATCATGGGCGTATTCATGTGATTTTCATGGGCGAAATCATGGGCGTATTCATGGGATTTTCATGGGCAAAATTATGGGCGTATTAATGGGATTTTCATGGGCGAAATCATGGGCGTATTCATGGGATTTTCATGGGCGAAATCATGGGCGTATTTATGGGATTTTCATGGGCGAAATCATGGGCGTATTCATGGCATTTTCATGGGCGCAATCATGGGCGTATTCATGGGATTTTGATGGGCGTTTTTATGGGATTTTCATGAGCGAAATCATGGGCCTATTCGTGGAATTTTCATGGGCAAAATCATGGGCGTATTCATGGGATTTTCATGGGCGAAATCATGGGCGTATACCTGGGACTTTCATGGACAAAATCGTGGGCGTATCCATGGGATTTTCATGGGCGTACTCATGGGATTTTCATGGGCGAAATCATGGGATTTTCATGGGCGAAATCAAGGGCGTATTCATGAAATTTTCATGGGCGAAATCATGGGCGTATTAATGGGATTTTCATGGGCGAAATCATGGGCGTATTCATGGGATTTTCATGGGCGATATCATAGATGGATTCATGGGATTTTCATGGGAGAAATCGTGGGCGTATTGATGGGATTTTCATGGGCGAAATTATGGGCGTTTTTATGGGATTTTCATGGGCAAAATCATGGGCGTATTCATGGGATTTTCATAGGCAAAATCATGGGCGTATTCATGTGATTTTCATGGGCGAAATCATGGGCGTATTCATGGGATTTTCATGGGCAAAATTATGGGCGTATTAATGGGATTTTCAAGGGCGAAATCATGGGCGTATTCATGGGATTTTCATGGGCGAAATCATGGGCGTATTTATGGGATTTTCATGGGCGAAATCATGGGCGTATTCATGGCATTTTCATGGGCGCAATCATGGGCGTATTCATGGGATTTTGATGGGCGTTTTTTTGGGATTTTCATGAGCGAAATCATGGGCCTATTCGTGGAATTTTCATGGGCAAAATCATGGGCGTATTCATGGGATTTTCATGGGCGAAATCATGGGCGTATACCTGGGAATTTCATGGACAAAATCGTGGGCGTATCCATGGGATTTTCATGGGCGAAATCATGGGATTTTCATGTGCGTATTCATGGGATTTTCATGGGCGTATTCATGGGATTTTCATGGGCGAAAGTATGGGCGTATTCATGGGATTTTCATTGGCGAAATCATGGGCGTATTCATGGGATTTCATGGGCGAAATCATGGGCGTATTCATGGGATTTTCATGGGCGAAATCATGGGCGTATTCATGGGATTTTCATGGGCGAAATCATGGGCGTATTCATGGGATTTTCATGGACGAAATCGTGGGCGTATTCATGGAATCTTCATGGGCGAAATCATGGGATTTTCATGTGCGTATTCATGGGATCTTCATGGGCGTATTCATGGGATTTTCATGGGCGAAAGTATGGGCGTATTCATGGGATTTTCATGGGCGAAATCATCGGCGTATTCATGGGATTTCATGGGCGAAATCATGGGCGTATTCATGGGATTTTCATGGACGAAATCATGGGCGTATTCATGGGATTTTCATGGGCGTATTTATGGGATTTTCATGGGCGAAATCATGGGCGTACTCATGGGATTTTCATGGGCGCAATCATGGGCGTATTCATGGGATTTTCATGGGCGTTTTTATGGGATTTTCATGGGCAAAATCATGTGCGTATTCGTGGGATTTTCATGGGCGAAGTCATGGGCGTATTCATGGGATTTTCATGGGCGAAATCGTGGGCGTATTCATGGGATTTTCATGGGCGAAATCATGGGATTTTCATGTGCGTATTCAAGGGATTTTCATGGGCGTATTCATGGGATTTTCATGGGCGAAAGTATGGGCGTATTCATGGGATTTCATGGGCGAAATCAAGGGCGTAATCATGGGATTTTCATGGGCAAAATCATGGGCGTATTAATGGGATTTTCATGGACGAAATCATGGGATTTTCATGGGCGAAAGTATGGGCGTATTCATGGGATTTTCATTGGCGAAATCATGGGCGTATTCATGGGATTTCATGGGCGAAATCATGGGCGTATTCATGGGATTTTCATGGGCGAAATCATGGGCGTATTCATGGGATTTTCATGGGCGAAATCATGGGCGTATTCATGGGATTTTCATGGGCGAAATCATGGGCGTATTCCTGGGATTTTCATGGACGAAATCGTGGGCGTATTCATGGAATCTTCATGGGCGAAATCATGGGATTTTCATGTGCGTATTCATGGGATTTTCATGGGCGTATTCATGGGATTTTCATGGGCGAAAGTATGGGCGTATTCATGGGATTTTCATGGGCGAAATCATCGGCGTATTCATGGGATTTCATGGGCGAAATCATGGGCGTATTCATGGGATTTTCATGGACGAAATCATGGGCGTATTCATGGGATTTTCATGGGCGAAATCATGGGCGTATTCATGGGATTTTCATGGGCGTATTTATGGGATTTTCATGGGCGAAATCATGGGCGTACTCATGGGATTTTCATGGGCGCAATCATGGGCGTATTCATGGGATTTTCATGGGCGTTTTTATGGGATTTTCATGGGCAAAATCATGTGCGTATTCGTGGGATTTTCATGGGCGAAGTCATGGGCGTATTCATGGGATTTTCATGGGCGAAATCGTGGGCGTATTCATGGGATTTTCATGGGCGAAATCATGGGATTTTCATGTGCGTATTCAAGGGATTTTCATGGGCGTATTCATGGGATTTTCATGGGCGAAAGTATGGGCGTATTCATGGGATTTCATGGGCGAAATCAAGGGCGTAATCATGGGATTTTCATGGGCAAAATCATGGGCGTATTAATGGGATTTTCATGGGCGAAATCATGGGATTTTCATGGGCGAAATCATGAGCGTATTCATGGGATTTTCATGGGCGAAATCATGGGCGTATTCATGGGATTTTCATGGGCAAAATCATGGGCGTATTCCTGGGATTTTCATGGACGAAATCGTGGGCGTATTCATGGGATTTTCATGGGCGACTTCATGGGCATTTTTATGGAATTTTCATGGGCAAAATCATGGGCGTATTCGTGGGATTTTCATGGGCAAAATCATGGGCGTAGTCATTGGATTTTCATGGGCGAAATCATGGGCGTATTCATGGGATTTTCATGGGCAAAATCATGGGATTTTCATGGGCAAAATCATGAGCGTATTCATGGGATTTTCATGGGCGAAATCATGGGCGTATTAGTGGGATTTTCATGGGCGAAATCATGGGCGTATTCATGGAATTTTCATGGGCGAAATCATTGGCATGTTCATGGAATTTTTATGGGCAAAATCATGGGCGTATTCATGGGATTTTCATGGGCGAAATCATGGGCGTATTCATGGAATTTTCATGGGCGACTTCATGGGCATTTTTATGGAATTTTCATGGGCAAAATCATGGGCGTATTCGTGGGATTTTCATGGGCAAAATCATGGGCGTAGTCATTGGATTTTCATGGGCGAAATCATGGGCGTATTCATGGGATTTTCATGGGCAAAATCATGGGATTTTCATGGGCAAAATCATGAGCGTATTCATGGGATTTTCATGGGCGAAATCATGGGCGTATTCATGGTATTTTCATGGGCGAAATCATGGGCGTATTCATGGAATTTTCATGGGCAAAATCGTGGGCGTATTCATGGGATTTTCATGGGCGAAATCATGGGCGTATTCATGCGATTTTCATGGGCGAAATCATGGGCGCAATCATGGGATTTTCATGGGCGAAATCATTGGCGTATTCATGGAATTTTCATGGGCAAAATCATGGGCGTATTAATGGGATTTTCATGGGCAAAATCATGGGCGTATTCATGGTATTTTAAAGGGCAAAATCATGGGCGTATTCATGGGATTTTTATGGGCGAAATCATGGGCGTATTCATGGAATTTTCATGGGCGAAATCATGGGCGTATTCATGGGATTTTCATGGGCGAAATCATGGGCGTATTTATGGGATTTTCATGGGCGAAATCATGGGCGTATTCATGGGATTTTTTTGGGCGAAATCATGGGCGTATTCATGGGATTTTCATGAACGAAATCATGAGCGTATTCATGGGATTTTCATGGGAGAAATCATGGGCGTATTCATGGGATTTTCATGGGCGAAATCATGGGCGTGTTCATTGGATTTTTATGGGCGAAATCATGGGTGTATTCATGGGATTTTCATGGGCGAAATCATGGGCGTATTCATGGAATTTTTATGGGCGAAATCATGGGCGTATTCATGGGATTTTCATGGGCGTATTCATGGGATTTTCATGGATGAAATCATGGGCGTATTCATGGGATTTTTATGGGCGAAATTATGGGCGTATTAATGGGATTTTCATGGGCGAAATCATGGGCGTATTCATGGGATTTTCATTGGCGAAATCATGGGCGTATTCATGGGATTTTCATGGGCGAAATCATGGGCGTTTTCATGGGATTTTCATGGGCGGAATCATGGGCGTATTCATGGGATTTTCATGGGCAAAATCATGGGCGTATTAATGGGATTTTCATGGGTGAAATCATGGGCGTATTCATGAGATTTTCATGGGCGAAATTATGGGCGTATTAATGGGATTTTCATGGGCGAAATCATGGGCGTATTCATGGGATTTTCATTGGCGAAATCATGGGCGTATTCATGGGATTTTCATGGGCGAAATCATGGGCGTTTTCATGGGATTTTCATGGGCGAAATCATGGGCGTATTCATGGGATTTTCATGGGCGAAATCATGGGCGTATTCATGGGATTTTCATCGGCGAAATCATGGGCGTATTCATGAGATTTTCATGGGCAAAATCATGGGCGTATTCATGGGATTTTCATGGGCGAAATCATGGGCGTATTCATGAGATTCTCATGGGCGAAATCATGGGCGTATTCATGGGATTTTCATGGGCAAAATCATGGGCTTGTTAATGGAATTTTCATGGGCGAAATCATGGGCGTATTCATGAGATTTTCATGGGCGAAATCATGGGCGTATTCATGGGATTTTCATGGGCGAAATGATGGGCGTATTCATGGGATTTTCATGGGCGTATTCATGGGATTTTCATGGGCGAAATCATGGGCGTATTCATGGAATTTTCATGGGCGAAATCATGGGCGTATTCATGGGATTTTCATGGGCGAAATCATGGGCGTATTCATGGGATTTTCATGGGCAAAATCATGGGCGTATTCATGAGATTTTCATGGGCGAAGTCATGGGCGTATTCATGGGATTTTCATATGCAAAATCATGGGTGTATTAATGGGATTTTCATGGGCGAAATCATGGGCGTATTCATGGGATTTTTATGGGCGAAATCATGGGCGTATTTATGGAATTTTCATGGGCGAAATCATGGGCATATTCATGGGACTTTCATGGGCGTATTCATGGGATTTTCATGGGCGAAATTATGGGCGTATTCATGGGATTTTCATGGGCGTACTCATGGGATTTTCATGGGCGAAATCATGGAATTTCCATGGGCGAAATCATGGGCGTATTCATGAAATTTTCATGGGCGAAATCATGGGCGTATTAATGGGATTTTCATGGGCGAAATCATAGGCGTATTCATGGGATTTTCATGGGCGATATCATAGATGGATTCATGGGATTTTCATGGGAGAAATCGTGGGCGTATTGATGGGATTTTCATGGGCGAAATCATGGGCGTTTTCATGGGATTTTCATGGGCAAAATCATGGGCGTATTCATAGGATTTTCATAGACAAAATCATGGGCGTATTCGTGGGATTTTCATGGGCGAAATCATAGGCGTATTCATGGGATTTTCATGGGCGATATCATAGATGGATTCATGGGATTTTCATGGGAGAAATCGTGGGCGTATTGATGGGATTTTCATGGGCGAAATCATGGGCGTTTTCATGGGATTTTCATGGGCGAAATCATGGGCGTTTTCATGGGATTTTCATGGGCGAAATCATGGGCGAAATCATGGGATTTCCATGGGCGAAATCATGGGCGTATTCACGAAATTTTCATGGGCGAAATCATGGGCGTATTAATGGGATTTTCATGGGCGAAATCATAGGCGTATTCATGGGATTTTCATGGGCGATATCATAGATGGATTCATGGGATTTTCATGGGAGAAATCGTGGGCGTATTGATGGGATTTTCATGGGCGAAATCATGGGCGTATTCATGGAATTTTCATGGGCAACTTCATGGGCATTTTTATGGAATTTTCATGGGCAAAATCATGGGCGTATTCGTGGGATTTTCATGGGCAAAATCATGGGCGTAGTCATTGGATTTTCATGGGCGAAATCATGGGCGTATTCATGGGATTTTCATGGGCAAAAGCATGGGATTTTCATGGGCAAAATCGTAAGCGTATTCATGGGATTTTCATGGGCGAAATCATGGGCGTATTCATGGTATTTTCATGGGCGAAATCATAGGCGTATTCATGGAATTTTCATGGGCAAAATCGTGGGCGTATTCATGGGATTTTCATGGGCGAAATCATGGGCGTATTCATGGGATTTTCATGGGCGAAATCATGGGCGCAATCATGGGATTTTCATGGGCGAAATCATTGGCGTATTCATGGAATTTTCATGGGCAAAATCATGGGTGTATTAATGGGGTTTTCATGGGCAAAATCATGGGCGTATTCATGGTATTTTAAAGGGCAAAATCATGGGCGTATTCATGAGATTTTTATGGGCGAAATCATGGGCGTATTCATGGAATTTTCATGGGCGAAATCATGGGCGTATTCATGGGATTTTCATGGGCAAAATCATGGGCGTATTCATGGGATTTTCATGGGCGAAATCATGGGCGTATTCATGGGATTTTTTTGGGCGAAATCATGGGCGTATTCATGGGATTTTCATGAACGAAATCATGAGCGTATTCATGGGATTTTCATGGGAAAAATCATGGGCGTATTCATGGGATTTTCATGGGCGAAATCATGGGCGTGTTCATTGGATTTTTATGGGCAAAATCATGGGCGTATTCATGGGATTTTCATGGGCAAAATCATGGGCGTATTAATGGGATTTTCATGGGTGAAATCATGGGCGTATTCATGAGATTTTCATGGGCGAAATTATGGGCGTATTAATGGGATTTTCATGGGCGAAATCATGGGCGTATTCATGGGATTTTCATTGGCGAAATCATGGGCGTATTCATGGAATTTTTATGGGCGAAATCATGGGCGTATTCATGGGACTTTCATGGGCGTATTCATGGGATTTTCATGGATGAAATCATGGGCGTATTCATGGGATTTTCATGGGCGAAATTATGGGCGTATTAATGGGATTTTCATGGGCGAAATCATGGGCGTATTCATGGGATTTTCATTGGCGAAATCATGGGCGTATTCATGGGATTTTCATGGGCGAAATCATGGGCGTTTTCGTGGGATTTTCATGGGCGAAATCATGGGCGTATTCATGGGATTTTCATGGGCAAAATCATGGGCGTATTCATGGGATTTTCATAGACAAAATCATGGGCGTATTCGTGGGATTTTCATGGGCGAAATCATAGGCGTATTCATGGGATTTTCATGGGCGATATCATAGATGGATTCATGGGATTTTCATGGGAGAAATCGTGGGCGTATTGATGGGATTTTCATGGGTGAAATCATGGGCGTTTTCATGGGATTTTCATGGGCGAAATCATGGGCGTTTTCATGGGATTTTCATGGGCGAAATCATGGGCGAAATCATGGGATTTCCATGGGCGAAATCATGGGCGTATTCATGAAATTTTCATGGGCGAAATCATGGGCGTATTAATGGAATTTTCATGGGCAAAATCATAGGCGTATTCTTGGGATTTTCATGGGCGATATCATAGATGGATTCATGGGATTTTCATGGGAGAAATCGTGGGCGTATTGATGGGATTTTCATGGGCGAAATCATGGGCGTATTCATGGAATTTTCATGGGCAACTTCATGGGCATTTTTATGGAATTTTCATGGGCAAAATCATGGGCGTATTCGTGGGATTTTCATGGGCAAAATCATGGGCGTAGTCATTGGATTTTGATGGGAGAAATCATGGGCGTATTCATGGGATTTTCATGGGCAAAAGCATGGGATTTTCATGGGCAAAATCATAAGCGTATTCATGGGATTTTCATGGGCGAAATCATGGGCGTATTCATGGTATTTTCATGGGCAAAATCATGGGCGTATTCATGGAATTTTCATGGGCAAAATCGTGGGCGTATTCATGGGATTTTCATGGGCGAAATCATGGGCGTATTCATGGGATTTTCATGGGCGAAATCATGGGCGCAATCATGGGATTTTCATGGGCGAAATCATTGGCGTATTCATGGAATTTTCATGAGCAAAATCATGGGTGTATTAATGGGGTTTTCATGGGCAAAATCATCGGCGTATTCATGGTATTTTAAAGGGCAAAATCATGGGCGTATTCATGAGATTTTTATGGGCGAAATCATGGGCGTATTCATGGAATTTTCATGGGCGAAATCATGGGCGTATTCATGGGATTTTCATGGGCGAAATCATGGGCGTATTCATGGGATTTTCATGGGCGAAATCATGGGCGTATTCATGGGATTTTGTTGGGCGAAATCATGGGCGTATTCATGGGATTTTCATGAACGAAATCATGAGCGTATTCATGGGATTTTCATGGGAAAAATCATGGGCGTATTCATGGGATTTTTATGGGCGAAATCATGGGCGTGTTCATTGGATTTTTATGGGCGAAATCATGGGCGTATTCATGGGATTTTCATGGGCGAAATCATGGGCGTATTCATGGAATTTTTATGGGCGAAATCATGGACGTATTCATGGGATTTTCATGGATGAAATCATGGGCGTATTCATGGGATTTTCATGGGCGAAATTATGGGCGTATTAATGGGATTTTCATGGGCGAAATCATGGGCGTATTCATGGGATTTTCATTGGCGAAATCATGGGCGTATTCATGGGATTTTCATGGGCGAAATCATGGGCGTTTTCATGGGATTTTCATGGGCGAAATCATGGGCGTATTCATGGGATTTTCATGGGCAAAATCATGGGCGTATTAATGGGATTTTCATGGGTGAAATCATGGGCGTATTCATGAGATTTTCATGGGCGAAATTATGGGCGTATTAATGGGATTTTCATGGGCGAAATCATGGGCGTATTCATGGGATTTTCATTGGCGAAATCATGGGCGTGTTCATGGGATTTTCATGGGCGAAATCATGGGCGTTTTCATGGGATTTTCATGGGCGAAATCATGGGCGTATTCATGGGATTTTCATGGGCGAAATCATGGGCGTATTCATGGGATTTTCATCGGCGAAATCATGGGCGTATTCATGAGATTTTCATGGGCAAAATCATGGGCGTATTCATGGGATTTTCATGGGCGAAATCATGGGCGTATTCATGAGATTTTCATGGGCGAAATCATGGGCGTATTCATGGGATTTTCATGGGCAAAATCATGGGCGTATTAATGGAATTTTCATGGGCGAAATCATGGGCGTATTCATGAGATTTTCATGGGCAAAATCATGGGCGTATTCATGGGATTTTCATGGGCGAAATCATGGGCGTATTCATGGGATTTTCATGGGCGAAATCATGGGCGTATTCATGGGATTTTCATGGGCGTATTCATGGGATTTTCATGGGCGAAATCATGGGCGTATTCATGGAATTTTCATGGGCGAAATCATGGGCGTATTCATGGGATTTTCATGGGCGAAATCATGGGCGTATTCATGGGATTTTCATGGGCGAAATCATGGGCGTATTCATGAGATTTTCATGGGCGAAATCATGGGCGTATTCATGGGGTTTTCATGGGCAAAATCATGGGTGTATTAATGGGATTTTCATGGGCGAAATCATGGGCGTATTCATGGGATTTTTATGGGCGAAATCATGGGCGTATTTATGGAATTTTCATGGGCGAAATCATGGGCGTATTCATGGGACTTTCATGGGCGTATTCATGGGATTTTCATGGCGAAATCATGGGCGTATTCATGGGATTTTCATGGGCGTACTCATGGGGTTTTCATGGGCGAAATCATGGGATTTCCATGGGCGAAATCATGGGCGTATTCATGAAATTTTCATGGGAAAAATCATGGGCGTATTAATGGGATTTTCATGGGCGAAATCATAGGCGTTTTCATGGGATTTTCATGGGCGATATCAAAGATGGATTCATGGGATTTTAATGGGCAAAATTATGGGCGTATTAATGGGATTTTCATGGGCGAAATTATGGGCGTATTAATGGGATTTTCATGGGCGAAATCATAGGCGTATTCATGGAATTTTCATGGGCGCTATCATGGGCGTATTCATGGGATTTTCATGGGCGAAATCATGGGCGTTTTCATGGGATTTTCATGGGCGAAATCATGGGCGTATTCATGGGATTTTCATGGGCGAAATCATGGGCGTATTCATGGGATTTTCATCGGCGAAATCATGGGCGTATTCATGAGATTTTCATGGGCAAAATCATGGGCGTATTCATGGGATTTTCATGGGCGAAATCATGGGCGTATTCATGAGATTTTCATGGGCGAAATCATGGGCGTATTCATGGGATTTTCATGGGCAAAATCATGGGCGTATTAATGGAATTTTCATGGGCGAAATCATGGGCGTATTCATGAGATTTTCATGGGCGAAATCATGGGCGTATTCATGGGATTCTCATGGGCGAAATCATGGGCGTATTCATGGGATTTTCATGGGCAAAATCATGGGCGTATTCATGGGATTTCCATGGGCGTATTCATGGGATTTTCATGGGCGAAATCATGGGCGTATTCATGGAATTTTCATGGGCGAAATCATGGGCGTATTCATGGGATTTTCATGGGCGAAATCATGGGCGTATTCATGGGATTTTCATGGGCGAAATCATGGGCGTATTCATGAGATTTTCATGGGCGAAATCATGGGCGTATTCATGGGATTTTCATGGGCAAAATCATGGGTGTATTAATGGGATTTTCATGGGCGAAATCATGGGCGTATTCATGGGATTTTTATGGGCGAAATCATGGGCGTATTTATGGAATTTTCATGGGCGAAATCATGGGCGTATTCATGGGACTTTCATGGGCGTATTCATGGGATTTTCATGGGCGAAATCATGGGCGTATTCATGGGATTTTCATGGGCGTACTCATGGGGTTTTCATGGGCGAAATCATGGGATTTCCATGGGCGAAATCATGGGCGTATTCATGAAATTTTCATGGGCAAAATCATGGGCGTATTAATGGGATTTTCATGGGCGAAATCATAGGCGTATTCATGGGATTTTCATGGGCGATATCATAGATGGATTCATGGGATTTTCATGGGAGAAATCGTGGGCGTATTGATGGGATTTTCATGGGCGAAATCATGGGCGTTTTCATGGGATTTTCATGGGCAAAATCATGGGCGTATTCATGGGATTTTCATAGACAAAATCATGGGCGTATTCATGTGATTTTCATGGGCAAAATCATGGGCGTATTCATGGGATTTTCATGGGCAAAATTATGGGCGTATTAATGGGATTTTCATGGGCGAAATCATGGGCGTATTCATGGGATTTTCATGGGCGAAATCATGGGCGTATTTATGGGATTTTCATGGGCGAAATCATGGGCGTATTCATGGCATTTTCATGGGCGAAATCATGGGCGTATTCATGGGACTTTGATGGGCGTTTTTATGGGATTTTCATGGGCAAAATCATGGGCGTATTCGTGGAATTTTCATGGGCGAAATCATGGGCGTATTCATGGGATTTTCATGGGCGAAATCATGGGCGTATTCCTGGGACTTTCATGGACAAAATCGTGGGCGTATCCATGGGATTTTCATGGGCGAAATCATGGGATTTTCATGTGCGTATTCATGGGATTTTTATGCGCGTATTCATGGGATTTTCATAGGCGAAAGTATGGGCGTATTCATGGGATTTTCATTGGCGAAATCATGGGCGTATTCATGGGATTTCATGGGCGAAATCATGGGCGTATTCATGGGATTTTCGTGGGCGAAATCATGGGCGTATTCATGGGATTTTCATGGGCGAAATCATGGGCGTATTCATGGGACTTTCATGGGCGAAATCATGGAAGTTTTCCTGGGATTTTCATGGACGAAATCGTGGGCGTATTCATGGAATCTTCATGGGCGAAATCATGGGATTTTCATGTGCGTATTCTTGGGATTTTCATGGGCGTATTCATGGGATTTTCATGGGCGAAAGTATGGGCGTATTCATGGGATTTTCATGGGCGAAATCATCGGCGTATTCATGGGATTTCATGGGCGAAATCATGGGCGTATTCATGGGATTTTCATGGACGAAATCATGGGCGTATTCATGGGATTTTCATGGGCAAAATCATGGGCGTATTCATGGGATTTTCATGGGCGTTTTTATGGGATTTTCATGGGCAAAATCATGTGCGTATTCGTGGGATTTTCATGGGCGAAATCATGAACGTATTCATGGGATTTTCATGGGCGAAATCGTGGGCGTATTCATGGGATTTTCATGGGCGAAATCATGGGATTTTCATGTGCGTATTCAAGGGATTTTCATGGGCGTATTCATGGGATTTTCATGGGCGAAAGTATGGGCGTATTCATGGGATTTCATGGGCGAAATCAAGGGCGTAATCATGGGATTTTCATGGGCGAAATCATGGGCGTTTTAATGGGATTTTCATGGGCGAAATCATGGGATTTTCATGGGCGAAATCATGGGCGTATTCATGGGATTTTCATGGGCGAAATCATGGGCGTATTCATGGGATTTTCATGGGCGAAATCATGGGCGTATTCCTGGGATTTTCATGGACGAAATCGTGGGCGTATTCATGGGATTTTCATGGGTGAAATCATGGGATTTTCATGTGCGTATTCATGGGATTTTCATGGGCGTATTCATGGGATTTTCATGCGCAAAAGTATGGGTGTATTCATGGGATTTTCATGGGCAAAATCAAGGGCGTATTCATGGGATTTTCATGGGCGAAATCATGGGCGTATTAATGGGATTTTCATGGGCAAAATCATGGGCGTATTCATGGAATTTTCATGGGTGAAATCATGGGCATGTTCATGGAATTTTTATGGGCAAAATCATGGGCGTATTCATGGGATTTTCATGGGCGAAATCATGGGCGTATTCATGGAATTTTCATGGGCGACTTCATGGGCATTTTTATGGAATTTTCATGGGCAAAATCATGGGCGTATTCGTGGGATTTTCATGGGCAAAATCATGGGCGTATTCATTGGATTTTCATGGGCGAAATTATGGGCGTATTCATGGGATTTTCATGGGCAAAGTCATGGGATTTTCATGGGCAAAATCATGAGCGTATTCATGGAATTTTCATGGGCGAAATCATGGGCGTATTCATGGGATTTTCATGGGCGAAATCATGGGCGTATTCATGGAATTTTCATGGGCAAAATCGTGGGCGTATTCATGGGATTTTCATGGGCGAAATCATGGGCGTATTCATGGGATTTCATGGGCGAAATCATGGGCGCAATCATGGGATTTTCATGGGCGAAATCATTGGCGTATTCATGGAATTTTCATGGGCAAAATCATGGGCGTATTAATGGGATTTTCATGGGCAACATCATGGGCGTATTCATGGTATTTTAAAGGGCAAAATCATGGGCGTATTCATGGGATTTTTATGGGCGAAATCATGGGCGTATTCATGGAATTTTCATGGGCGAAATCATGGGCGTATTCATGGGATTTTCATGGGCGAAATCATGGGCGTATTCATGGGATTTTCATGGGCGAAATCATGGGCGTATTCATGGGATTTTCATGGCCAAAATCATGGGCGTATTCATGGGATTTTTATGGGCGAAATCATGGGCGTATTCATGGGATTTTCATGAACGAAATCATGAGCGTATTCATGGGATTTTCATGGGAGAAATCATGGGCGTATTCATGGGATTTTCATGGGCGAAATCATGGGCGTGTTCATGGGATTTTCACGGGCGAAATCATGGGCGTATTCATGGAATTTTTATGGGCGAAATCATGGGCGTATTCATGGTATTTTCATGGGAGAAATCATGTGATTTTCATGGGCGAAATCATGGGCGTACTCATGGAATTTTCATGGGTAAAATCATGGGCGTATTAATGGGATTTTCATAGCGAAATCATGGGCGTATTCATGGGATTTTCATGGGCGAAATCATGAGCGTATTCATGGGATTTTTATGGGCGAAATCATGGACGTATTCTTGGAATTTTCATGGGCGAAATCATGGGCGTATTCATGGTGTTTTCATGGGCAAAACCATGGGCGTATTCATGGGATTTTTATGGGCGAAATCATGGTTGTATTCATGGAATTTTCATGGGCGAAATCATGGGCGTATTCATGGGATTTTCATGGGCGAAATCATGGGCGTATTCATGGGATTTTCTTAGGAGAAATCATGGGCGTATTCATGGGATTTTCATGGGCAAAATCATGGGCGTATTCATGGGATTTTTATGGGCGAAATCATGGGATTTTCATGGGCGAAATCATGGGCGTATTCATGGAATTTTCAAGAACGAAATCATGAGCGTATTCATGGGATTTTCATGGGCAAAATCATGGGCGTATTCATGGGATTTTCATGGGCGAAATCATAGGCGTATTCATGGGATTTTCATGGGCGAAATCATGGGCGTATTCATGGTATTTTCATTGGAGAAATCATGGGATTTTCATGGGCGAAATCATGGGCGTACTCATGGAATTTTCATGGGCAAAATCATGGGCGTATTAATGGGATTTTCATAGGCGAAATCATGGGCGTTTTCATGGGATTTTTATGGGCGAAATTATGGGCTTACTCATGGGATTTTCATGGGCGTAATCATGGGCGTATTCATGGCATTTTCATGGGCGAAATCATGGGCGTATTCATGGGATTTTCATGGGTGAAATCTTGGGCGTATTCATGGGATTTTCATGGGCGAAATCATGGGCGTATTCATGGGATTTTCATGGGCGAAATCATGGGCGTATTCATGGGATTTTCATGGGCAAAATCATTGGCGTATTAATGGGATTTTCTTGGGCGAAATCATGGGCGTATTCATGGGATTTTCATGCGCGAAATCATGGGCGTATTCATGGGATTTTTATGGGCGTATTCATGGGATTTTAATGGGCGAAATCATGGGCGTATTCATGGAATTTTCATGGACGAAATCATGGGCGTATTCATGGGATTTTCACGGTGGAAATCTTGGGCGTATTCGTGGCATTTTCATGGGCAAAATCATGGGCGTATTCATGGGATATTCATGGGCGAAATCACGGGCGTATTCATGCGCGTATTCATGGGATTTTCATGGGCGAAATCATGGGCGTATTCATGGGATTTTCATGGGCGAAATCATGGGCGTATTCATGGGATTTTCATGGGCGAAATCATGGGCGAAATCATGGGCGTATTCATGGGTTTTTCATGGGCGAAATCATGGGCGTATTCATGGGATTTTCATGGGCGAAATCATAGGCGTATTCATGGGACTTTCATGGGCGAAATCATGGGCGTATTCATGGGATTTTCATGGGCAAAGTCTTGGGCGTATACATGGGCAAAATCATGGGCGTATTCATGAGTTTTTCATGGGTGAAATCATGGGCGTATTCATGGGATTTTTATGGGCGAAATCATGGGCGTATTCATGGGATTTTAGTGGGCGAAATCATGGGCGTATTCATGGGATTTTCATGAGCGAAATCATGGGCGTATTCATGGGATTTTTATGGGCGAAATCATGGGCGTATTAATGGGATTTTCATGGGCGAAATCATGGGTGTATTCATGGGATTTTCATGGGCGAAATCATGGGCGTATTCATGGGATTTTCATGGGCGAAATAATGGGCGTATTCATGGAATTTTCATGGGCAAAATCATGGGCGTATTCATGGGATTTTCATGGGCGAAATCATGGGCGTATTCATGGGATTTTCATGGGCGAAATCATGGGCGTATTCATGAGATTTTAATTTTTGTTCTGGTTTCTTATTAGTAGTCTAATTTTGATTCCCATTCAAGTGCACGGCTTGGTTCTATTGTCCCCTTCATAAAATTCCTTTGGGCGTCAGAAACTAGCATTTTCATGATGAACACATAAAGGATTAGTATATCTTCTTGGTTTTCAATTTCGCAATTTTCAGCCAAATTTTGGTTTTTTGCAGATTTGTTCAATCGACTCTCCTTTGAGTTTTATAGTCGCAAGAAAGTCGTAAGAAGGACAAAACTATTAATGATGATATTGCGTGAACGAAAGAACGCTTATTTCGCAATATACAAGAAGTCTCTTGCAGTAGGGTTGCCTACATTCCACTGCTATGCCGTCTTTGCCACTAAAGACTCGCCTTCCTTTTACGACGCTAACATATTTAAAAAACCGCTTTCCGGTAAACCACGGTTTTTATCCGCATAGGATTTTTGATTGGAGTTCCTTATGTTGCGTTTCCTTTCAGCGGAGCTATGCTTGTTGGATGGTTTCCTCATCGGTAGGATTCATTAGCAAGTGAACGAGTCGGATTTCGGAACAAGTAGTGTGTCAGGTGTGATTTTTTTCAGGCTACCCAAGCGAATTGCACTCTCCAACTTTCCCATCCGAGAGGGTGTGCAGTATCGGTTTGTCCTAGAAGGAATATGTGCCAAGAATGATTATCTTGCGAGGTGTTTCATGATTTACCTCTCCCAGTATGCGTGGCCGTATATGCAGCGCAACAAACTCGTACGGTCCTGTGATAACGCGCATCAAACCATAATAAGTTAAATTGTTAAATCAGTCACAGAACCGTCTTAATTCAACGTTTAAACAAGGCATAGTTCTGAAGAAAGTCTATAATTTTGGCTAGTTATTTTTTATTTAAAAAGTTGAAGTAGGTTTTCGTTCCTGGGTTGTCAAATGCTCTAAAAAAATCAACTTAAATATTTGACAAAGCTAGTGAACCTAGAGTACAAAATACCTTAATAAAAATATAGAACTTCTCAACGTTCCTAGAACTGTCAGGTTGGATCAAACAGGCTGTTTAATCCGTAGGAGCGACAAAACCTTTTGTCAGAAATACAAAGGAATAAAAGATGCTCCTGCCAACGCCAAAAGAACAATTAATTTAGTAGAACAATTAAATCATACGATAAAAAGACTATTTGCAAGCATTAAAGGAGGAAAAAATACAATGCCTTTCAATTGAAGCAAAAACCATTATTTGTCAGCTGTGAAATTCTAAACAAATACTCGGAGCCTAGTACCAGTCCGTTTCAGGGCTGAATCCTCAACTTTGCATTATAAATCGAGGACCCAGTAGTGAATCAGACTATCTGAAGGCCTCTTTACTAAATCTCTCTAAGCAGTAAAAACCCAGAGAAATTTTTTATCATGTAATTTTACTTGGCATAGAAATACCACTGTTCTTTCTGACCAAAGTAAAATCATTAAAAAAAGTGCAAATTTTGAAACCGAAATTTTCGAAAATAATAAATTTTGCTCTAACGTGTCGCACGATTAAAGGTAAAAACTACAAGACTGGGAAGAGAAAACAAAGGAAGACTGGGCTTGAAGACAACTGAATGAATGACGGCGATTGAAGAAATAAGAGCCGCCCCCACCGCTTGCGAGTTCGTTCCGACATTTCAACCTGAATTGATGTATTGAGTGATATTGTCACTGCAGTGTAATACCTTGAGATGTAATACCCCCAACCCCTCCTCCCCCCAACCTACCACCACCACCGACTTTAGCACCACACGTTACCCAATTTGTGTCACCCGAGTTGTGACTAACCGTTTGTGTTCATTCACGGAGTTCTGAGGCGGCTGTAGCACGTTGTACGTGCTCCAACAGCCGCCAGATTGACCACTACCTGCCGTCAAATTCCTCACAGAGATGCGTCAGAAGTTTCAGGTGTCACGAATTTGAACGAATAGTGCAAAATATGTCCAAATAAGACCGCAATGTGATGGTGGGTGTGGGTGGGGGAGTGCAATGTGATGGTGGTGGTGGTGGGTGGGGGGGGGGGCAATGTGCCGGGTGGGAGGGGGGTTGCGTTGAGGACTATTTATGAAGAGTCAAAACAACCAGATTATTTTGACTACTGCACACAGATAATTTGTTTCAGACATATATACATATACATAAATTAACTTAACAAAACGATAGTAAATTTTTCTCTCCTCATTCAGTAGACAATTAAGTGAAAATGAGAGATCAGTAGATCAGAAAAGGTTGGAACACAATGTGCGAGCTCACATTACCTGAGCCACCTTGTTTATTTTCATTCAAAGTGATCACTTGAGTGAAGTGTCTGTTTTGATACCTGTGGATTGGTAGTCTGGGATATCAATTCGGTTAACTTTAAACAACTTTTTGATCCGTTAAAAATTGACATTTTTTGAGAAAAATTTAATATTGGATTTTTCAATTAAACAGAGTTTTCATTTTTAAGTTTATTTTCTCTTACTTATTTTTTGTTTCTTTCAGATGAGCTTTCTCGTACTTGTAGACTCAAATTTAAGAAACGCGCAGCAATATCTATACCAGGACGAGCCACTGAAAATTTTCGGGTACATTTCTTCAAAAACTGTTGAATTTTTTGTTTTGTATTTTTTTGAATCGAAAATGACTAAATTTTTCAGAGCACAAAACGACGGACAAATTGGATGTCAGAGCGAACACCTCATCGAATTAGTGCACTTCGCACGAGAGTTTACTCATATTTTAGTTATTGTTGGTGACAACGACGTAAAATTGCACAAAATTTGGTATATTCTGCAAAAATATTTAGAGTTCAAAGAGACCGTCTGGCCATCCAAGGTGAAGTTTGCTGAGAATATGCGGCGTGGTGATCTGGTTGCTCTGTTGGTTGCAAATAATAATTCTTTTGAGCGATGACTTAGCTCTTCACTACAGAAGTACAAAGCTTATAAAACCAAATGTTTTTCATGCTTATGATTGTCATTTTGATCATAAAGGCGAGGGGTATCGGCATCTAGAAGCTTTAATCCTTGCCGTATTTGAAGAACTTGTACGAAGCTGGTGATTGGTACAAGCCAACTCACTTCCTCCATCTTCATTTGTTCTATGAAATCTAAGTGAGTTTTATGTGAGTTCTATGTGAGTTCTGTGTAAACTGTTTACAGCAGCTTTGTCAACTTGTAACTTTGTCACAGTTGTTTTTAAATCATTAAAGCCGTGATGTATTTTCCTAGTTTCCCTCATCGATACCTTTCTTGGCTTGTTTCATTTATTTCAGATGTATCTGATGCAAATTTGGACTTATTTTGTACTATTCGCTCAAATTCGTGACACCTGAAACTTCTGACGCATCTCTGTGAGGAAATTGACGACAGGTAATGGTCGATCTGGCGGATGTTGGAGCAAGTACAACGTGCTACGGCCGCCTCCTAACTCCATGAATGAACACTGAAGGCTGCCACAACTCGAGTGTCACAAATCGGGTGTCACAAATCGGGTGTCACAAATCGGGTGTCACAACTCAGGTGTAACAACTCGGGTGTCACAAATTGGTGTCACTGTCACCAATCGCGCGTGCAGTGTGTCCGGTGTCAACTCGGATGTTCACGGATCCAGAGCTCGAGTATTCGCGATTTTTTAAAAACATGCATAAACTCAAACTTTATTGGATTTTCTCAAAAACTGCGATTTTGAATATTTCAGCCTATGTACTTTAATAAATTGAACCTTTTTTCAGTTCAGACAATGTTTTTCTATATACAAAAAATAAACTGAACGTCTCAATGTGCAGAAAAAAATCAGTCTGAATTTTAGGCTGTCCAGAAGAAATTTAATGCGTGACTCATCAAAATTTCATTCTGTGCAGACCAAACCCAGTCTATTTCTCAGTCTGAGCAGAAAAAAAACAGAAACGGTTTCTGAAATTTAAAATTATAGAAATTTATAAAATGCCCTGTTCAGAATTCTTGAAATTGAAATCATAATGAATTTTTTATGATTCAGTACTGAATCCTCAATACCTAATATTATTATGACACTCAGATCCGGGTAGCAACTCGGAGAACGATCAAATTTGTGACTGCAAGCACACTTTGGTAGAAAACCGAATACTCTGCTAAGAAACATAATTAATGAACCGAACCGTTTTATCAAGGTATTACAAATTTCAATAAGACACAGTTCGCTCTGTTACATTTCTGAGAGCTGAATATTTGGGAAAAGCGGGAAAAACAAAATTGAAATTGATACTGCAATAAATCTGGCGTCGCAAAATAAATCCGTGAAGCAAAAAACGTGTGAAAACTAGACGAGAGACGATGAATCACAATTCATTCTTGCCTAAGGAATTGGGCCAGCAATCTCGTTGAGCGTAGGGTCAATTTCGTGTAATCTTGTGCAAAAATAACAAAGGAAATGATCAACCAAAAGCCTGAAAGACAGTACTTGTCACTGGTATCCAAATCAACAGTCGTTAAAGTCTCTCTGACGACATCGCTGATTTAAAAAATGATCCCGGCACTGCAGAAGCCAGAGAGTTTTTAATATATAGCAAAAAAGATCAAATCGTTTCAAAGTCTTGAAAACTTGAAACAACCAGATTTTACAGAACGACCCTCGAGGTTGGAATTACGGCAAACTTTCTTTTTTGAAAACATGGTCATTAAAGATTTCAATAATTGTTGTTGTGGTAGCTGTCGCACAGAGCAGCATTTCGCGGGTAATTTTGGCGGGATACAGGCGCTTATTGCCGTTTTAACTGGTACCCTAGATTGAATTTGTAATAATGATAATAATAGGTATATTAGTAGTGTTTGACTTCAATAATTCATTCGCCAAAGATTTCAATAATCCATTCGTCACCTCGATTACTGGAAAAGAAGAATCACTGAACAGGGGCGAGATTGCTTTTTAACCAAGAATGTAAATCGATTAAAAGTGTTAGATCCATACAGACACTCATTCCGGAGGGACATATGAGTGTATAATCCGGACAAGTGTGTGTTGGCGATAGAATTTCCTCCCACACATGCTGAAAGTTGCATTAGCTGAGGACATACACGGAACACCCCGGTAGCGGTTCATCATTTGCATCTTTTGGTATCCGTGGTAGTCGTATGACACCCCGATTTACTCGTGCGGTCGTTAGAATGTTTGCCCTGCACCAAAAATTGCTAAAAGCTTTAAATCAGTCTTTTTGGCGTCGCAATTTAAGCTTCAAAAACAACGCCTAGTTCGTAACTGTCGTGGTCGATAACACGGGTCAAAGAATTCAATAAGTTGAATTTTAAATTAAATTTTGAACTGAAAATATACAAAAATTAGCTTGTATTTATAGTGGTTATCTATGCGAAAATATACAGAGAAAATTTAGATTAGCTAAAAATATTTTACATGATTGGCATGTGAATAGATCTTAACTCCGAATCCCGGAGGTGATTTTCTATTTTCATCAACATTTCATGAGAATCATATATGGCTTGCGTACAATCGAGTTCATTAGTTGGAGGTCGGTGGATATTAAAATCAGGTTTCTGTTGGTGGGAGAATTTGCTTCTGACATATGATTGATAGGTCAATAAGATAATGATAGCGCCAAAACAAAATTAGAAATGAGTTTAGTTTTGTGGCCATTACTTATCGACACAGCAATAAAGTTCATCAGGTAAGTTCTTCTTTGAAACTTTAATAAAGAATAGTTCTAAGTTTCTTGATGTTTCTTTGAAACCATCACATCCTTCCTCCTTTTTTAAGCAAGTTTGTGGGTATAGGTTCTCCAAATCTGTCGGGTTGTTTTCTGTTTCTTGTTGATGTTCTGAGGTTTCGGGTTGTTGTTGCTCTGCAAATGATGCGGCTGCAGAAGCTTCATCTTGAAGTGAAGGTCCCACATCTGTACTCTGAAGTTGTTGTTTTGATTGAGATATGGTGTCCTCTACTGCTGGTTCAATTTTCACATTGTCCTCTTCTAGTCTCGCAATTTGGTTGTCACTCACTAGAATAGTCCGTGCTGAGTTTTCGGGCTGTATGAAAGATGTGTTCAAGCCCTTCCTGATGATGAAGGTAGCAGGAACTGTCTTTGTGTTTTCGTTGGCCTTGAATAGAATGGGTTCGCACAAATCGAAATCTGCTATTGCTGGTAGTCTCACTCTGCGTCCCAACAAGAGTTCAACTGGAGTTTTGCTCCTCGTCTTTGAAGTGTTGCGATGTGTCATCAGTGCCCTTTGCAGGAATGCTCCAAATGACACATTAGGGTTGGGACTCCACGCTTGAAGTGCCCGCTTCACTGTCTGAACTGCTCTTTCAGCTAGTCCATTAGCTCTTGGATTATAGACGGGTGATTCTATTTTCTTAATTCCCAGTGATTCACACCACTGTTTAAGGTCACCACTTACAAATTCAGGACCATTATCAGAAACTAAAGTTTTTGGTATTCCGAATCTTGCAAAGATTTGACTAAGATATATTTTAACTGTTTCTGATGTTCTATTTCCCGCGGGGAAGGCTTCTATCCAACCAGAACCCGCGTCAACAATTACTAAGATATTGCCTTGGTCCTTAACATAACCCCAGTCCATGTGAAGCCGTTCCCAAACGTCGGCTTCTGGCCACGTAGAGACCGTTTTTCCCAGGCTAGGCCTGTTGAATTGACAATTCTTACATTTACTAACAAAGTGTTGAACGTCTTGGGTAATGCCAGGCCACCATGTTATCATTCTGACTGATTCCTCAGTTGCATTCATTCCTGGATGTGTCTCATGCGCTTTTGACAAAACCAAGTGTCGAAGTTTGGGTGGAATGAAAGGAACAACACCTCTGAAGATGATTCCATTATGTGAAGTAAGTGCATCTTTCTGTTGTTCGAATCCTTTTTCCGCTTCTGAACATTGTTTCCAATTGCCGCTTTTGATTCGTTTCATTATGTCCTGGAAGAGTCTGTTTGTTCCAAGTTCAGTTTTGATTTCTGCTTGGGTCACCAAATCACTGTGGGCGAAGTAGATGTTATTGATTGCGAAGCACACTCGATCGTTGTCCGATTCGTCTTCCCCAAAATCCATTCTGCTCAAAGAATCTGCATGGGGTATCTGCTCTCCTGGTGTGTACCTCAACTCATAGTCGAAACCCATTAGAGCTTTTGCCCATCTTGTGATTCTCGCTGATGCTGTCTTCGGGATCTCCTCGTCTGGTGCAAAGAGATATTTGAGTGGCTTGTGGTCAGTCTGTAGGGTAAATCGTCTTCCAAGAAGAAATCGTTTTAGTCTTGTGACCACAAACACAATTGCCAGTGCTTTACGCTCTATGTTCGAGTGGTTTTGCTCCGCTGGAGTCAATTTTTTCGATGACTGCATGTCCTTCTTGCGAAAGAACCCCGGCAATGGCTTTTTCAGAGGCGTCAGTAGTAACTGTTGCTTCTTTTTATATACTATATGGCTGTACTAGTGGGTTGGCACATAATTCATTTTTTATGTCTTCAAAGGCTTTTTGTTGCATTTTGCCCCATGAGAAATCGCTATTTCTCATGTTATTTAAGGGTAGCATTTATGTTGCAAAATCAGGAATCGTTCTTCCGTAAAAATTAGCTGGCCCATTAAACGATTCAAGTTGTTTATTGTTAGTTGGTGCTTTTGCATTTTTATTTTTTCAACATGTTTGGGATCTGGTGCTATTCCCTCCTTTGAAATGGAGTATCCCAAAAAGCTGACGCTATCGACTGGTTTTGAGTTGGATTTTTTTCTCATTAATAGTAAAGTTTTTCTCACGTAGTTGACTGTTGACTGCAAGCATTCTCTTGTCGAACTGCTCCTTGGTAGTTCCATACACCAATACATCGTCTTGAAAGATCACAACACCTTTAATTCCTTTGAGTGTTGATTCGATGCAATTCTGGAAAATTGAAGAAGAGTTTTTCAATCCCTGAGGTAGTCGGCACATCTTGAACAGTCCCTGAGATGTGTTGATTGTGCATATATCTTTAGCTTCTTCGTCAAGTTCAATTTGATAGTAGGCATCTGAGAGATCAATTTTGCCAAAGTATGAGGCCCCATGTAGGTTGTAGAAGATCGTCTCCATGTCCGGTATTGGGTAGTCCTCATCCATGACCTTGCCATTGATGTGCACTTTCAAGTCCACGCAAAGTCTCAGTTCTCCACTCTTCTTTCTCTGCCACACCACTGGAGATGCATTAGTGACTCCTCCTGGCTGTACCGGTTCAAGAATGCCTTGTCTGATCATTTGTTCCGGTTCTCTGCGACCTTGTCTTGAAGAGGTAGAGGTATTTTTCTGACTTTGCAGAACATTGGCTGTGTTCCTGGTATCAACTTCACATGAGCTTTTGTAACCCTTCACAGCAGGTAGGTGCTCGGCTGTGATGTTGTTCACGCCGTACTTGGGTAGAAGGTCTCTACCAAGTAGTCCAAATTCTTTATCAGACTGCACAACTGCAAGTTGTTTTTGAGTGAGCCTGCTTCCGTTCCACTCAACGTCACAAGTAATAAATCCCAGAAGCGTTAATTGATGACCATCATAAGCTTCAAGATGTCTTATCTTACCATCCAACTGAGGTTTACCAAGCTCAGTCCATATTTTTGATGATATCACTGTGCTATCTGCACCTGTGTCTACCTGCATTTTTACTTTGCAGTTATTTATTGAGATATATTCCCATGTCACAGACATGCTAAAGATTTGTTCTTTAGTATAAAACATTCCCGTCTCCGATGTTGGAGATGCTTGCTCTGAAGAGACATTTTCTTCTTCGCAAAAGTTATTCTGTTTATTGTACTTACCTGAATTTGGTTGGGGTCTGCTTCTACACATTTTTGAGAAGTGTCCCACCTTTTCACAGGTGTTGCATTTTTTACTTAGCGCTGGACAGGGTCTACTAGAGTGTGGCTTACCTCCACACCTAGTGCACATGTTGTTGTTTTTATTAGCCGTAATTTTTTCATTTGGTTTTCGAAAGGTCTTTTTGAAGTTGAACCGAACTTCTTCTTTCACATTAAAGGGCTTATTACCTGATGAAGAACTTGCAAAAGCCATTGCTTGACTTCTGAACTGTAAGCTCTCGGTCATTTCAGTAACCGACATTGCTGGTTTTGCTTTAATGCCGTCTAGTAGTCTAAGTTTTGCTTCAGGGTCCCTCAAACCTGAGATAAACTTTGTTTTTACCAACTCCTCTTCGGGGTTGGCCGCTGTTTTCAGTTTTTCGAAGTCACAATAGCGTGCTTCTTCTCTAAGACGTGCTAGGAAGTCGTCATTTGACTCCCCTACACCTTGTATAGCGGACAGAAATTTAGCCCTTTCTGCCGTTACTACTCTCTCTTTAGGAGAAATATAGTTTTGAAACGCCAATCTGATGTCTTTATACGGAGTGTCTCTCAAATTCCTAGGACTCATTAGGCTACTAAGTTTAATAATTGCATCTTGCCCGCACATACTAAGGAAGAGATTGGTTACCTGTAGGTCCTGTACAGTACCGTCGTTGTTGACCGTGTCCTCTTTCTTCTCTGCGCGACATTTCTCCACAAAAGACATAATCCACGCAGTAGCTGATTCTGCATTCTGTAGATCCAAAACTTGTCTGTCTGTAGCTGGTCTAGACACCATTGTCGTGGTCGATAACACGGGTCAAAGAATTCAATAAGTTGAATTTTAAATTAAATTTTGAACTGAAAAAATACAAAAGTTAGCTTGTTTTTATAGTGGTTATCTATGCGAAAATATACAGAGAAAATTTAGATTAGCTAAAAATATTTTACATGATTGGCATGTGAATAGATCTTAACTCCGAATCCCGGAGGTGATTTTCTGTTTTCATCAACATTTCATGAGAATCATATATGGCTTGGGTACAATCGAGTTCATTAGTTGGAGGTCGGTGGATGTTAAAATCAGGTTTCTGTTGGTGGGAGAATTTGCTTCTGACATATGATTGATAGGTCAATAAGATAATGATAGCGCCAAAACAAAATTAGAATTGATTTTAGTTTTGTGGCCATTACTTATCGACACAGTAATAAAGTTCGTCAGGTAAGTTCTTCTTTCGTTCTTTGAAACTTTAATAAAGAAAACTTCCAAGTTTCTTGATTTTTCTTTGAAACCATCACAGTAACAAAAAATGAAGTTAAGGTCTATAATTTTAAAAAATGAAATTTTTTTCTCGCATGCGTTGTCAAGTGCTCTAAATATGCAACATTTGAACAATTTGAAAAAAGTATGAACCGCAATGTACAAGAAATGGCTTTCGTAGAACTATCGTATTACATCAATCACATTTATTCGGTATTAAAGACGGAATATTTTGCCAGAAACACAGCATATGAATAATAGAGGCTCCTGGTAGCGATCACAGAGCAAGTGGTTTAGTAATGCGACTAATTCAAACGATAAAAAGAAGAATCGCTTTTATGAAAAATAACTTTTTAAGAGATATTTTGTGAATTTTTGTGAATGTTACTTCGTACATTTCTTTGTATTACCTTCCTCCAAACCTTATTTGGCCAAAAACAGATGAAATTTTTGAGAACATCACATTCACGTGTCTGGATTGTCTATAACTAAAAAATAACGGTCACAAAAGTTGTAAATTTCTATTCTTTCAACCCTATTTTATTTGAGACGAAACAAAAATTTTGGGTTTTCCCTTTTGCGCCTTTGCTTCCTTTGGTTTTAATGAAATGATATTTTTGCTTGCCTCGTTTAGTTTCGCCGGGAAATCTGCAATATTTGATACACCATGAACTTGGGGCAGATTGTCGGTCAGAACTAATCTCAATTGAGTGAATAAGAGTGTAATATGCCAGATTTTTCCCGTGACCACATCAGAGTCACGTAACATATACGCATGGAGCAGGCACGCCGCAACCGGTTGCATGGATTTTTCTGGAAACTTAAATTGACTTTTTTACATTGAACCGATTCATTTTCCAGATACAATAAGTCAAAAGTCAGTGCAAACAAAATGTTAAAAAGGATTTTCTTAATTTTCATGTTCGCTGTTGCGATTGTTACTTTTTTCGTCGGTTATTGTCCCATCATATGTAGCCCCTACTTTTACCTCAGACTGAAGACCAATGAAGGCGTGAACAACCACTTTGGGGTTAATGAGCGGGATAAAAAGCGAGTCAACTTAGTTAACATGACAGAGATGTTGGAGCAGTGCGAGCCAATCATGTTTGGAGAATCCGTCGACGCAAATGGGGCATACAGAGCCCAGAAGGTGAAAGAGCACGCATTTGACTTTATGCCAACACCTGACCCTGTATTTGCGAATGGAAGCATATTCCCAAGGTCACTCTTCATCATGGCTCGCCTTATCATGGGCAACATGATGGGCAGCACTCACTATTATATAATTAGGATCTTTTCCGTTTGTGCCCCCCCCCCCCCAGTACGTTATGCTCCCCCCAGTGACAGAGCACGTGTCATTATGTAAAAATATTGCACGTGCGTCTGGGGGTTGCAAATAATATGCACCCACTAAGCTGGGGGGGGGGGGGGGGGGGGGCACAAACGGAAAAGATCCTATAATTATTTGGATCTTTTCGGTTTGTCCCCCCCCCCCCCCCCCAACTACGTTATGCACCCCTAGTTTAGAATCACAAGCGCCATTACATATTAAATCATTATGTAAAAATTTTGCACGTGCAAAAACGGAAAAGATCCATTGTTTTAGCCTTTAAGACAAAGTATATGTGAACATTAGATTTTTGTTCATACCCTATAGTCTGAAGATCGTCGATTTATGAAAAGAATTTTTCGACGGTATGAGAATTTGGCTCGAAGTAAAACTTTGTCCTTCAATTTGACCTGACCGAAAACTACCCTCCTGTACTTAGGCTGGACAGTAAAAAGAGTACTCGAAATAAACTAGACAGTAAATAATGATTTTATTAGTGTCCTCAACTATGTAATGAATCAATATTTACTCAGCCCCCCCCCCCCCCCGCCTCCCCGGAATCACTGTCTTTTCATTAAGTCGAGATCCACACCAGTGTATTTGTATATCGCAGATTGCTTACAGATCTAATTTGTTTCGAAGTGCTATGCCCGCTAAGCTGGTGGGGAGGGGGAGGGGGATAGAGCTATGTTTATTTAATTTAATAAAAACGGAATGGAAAAAGGAGAACCTTGATTGAAAGTTGTGAATCATTCTGGAGCCAGCGTCAGTATTTGTACAATTTGAGAGATCCTATTGGACAGGAGGAGGGCTTTCCTATTGCATACAGCATTCTAGTGTATCACAATTTCAACCAATTAGAACAGCTGCTGTCTGCCATCTATAGACCGCAGAACTACTATTGCTTCCACGTTGACCGCAAGTCACCCAAGTCATTTCATATTAAGGTGAGTTGCATGGTTTTTAGTTTCAACATTTTGCGCTCAAAATAGTCAAAATGAAAAACAAGATGGCAAGATGAATGAGAGGGGGGTATAACGAGGGGAGGGGGGAGGGGGGGGGGGGGGTTGCGGTAGTGGGTAGTGGGGGGAGGGGAAGGAAGGGGGAGTAGTACAATTCGAAAGATCTATCGGATGAGCCCAGTTCTTGAACCAAAAGCAATATTTAGGCATCGAAATACTTCATGTGGGTAATGTGCACTTCGCGGTCTTAGAACTTAGTTCTTTTACAGTAGCGAAATTGTATAAAAACAACCTCATAGATACATCTCCTTGATTTCAAAATTGCTACATTAAACGTTCTTCAAATTCAGTCTTCTATAAAAGACAATAAACTAACTAACTGCGAAGCGCAATCAACCTAAGTCAATAGAAGGGGGTTTAAAATTTGGATTACAGAAAGAAGTTACGAATTGCAGTCTACGTTATAAACTGATTGGTGCTCAGACTATAAGACTATAGAGTTTGTCTTGGTTTGGTTTATAATAAGATTGGTATGTAGAACGTCTGTAATAGCACAGCAAAGGAAAATGACGGAGGTCTTCTAATGAACTACCCATGCTGATTTGAATTCAGACACCATGTCCTCAAAAAAATTTCAACTAAAAAGTTGGTCTACTAATCAATTATTGCCTTGCATTACTCAAAAAGCAAAAAAAAAAATGAAGACATCACGCCTGTGAAAGTAAAGAAATTGAACGTTTAATTTATTTGAAAATTATGTTTTAAATAGTCCAAATTCCCTTTTGAAATCTAAATTTAATTTCATCTAAAGACAAAAGCATTACACAATAACTTGTTGAGCATAAATGAGTTAAAAAGACACCAAAAAAAATTTTTAATTGAAAGTTATTTTTTCAAAACAGAAACCATTATTGTACAACTTTGAGAAGAAAAGGAACAAATTTATTTGGCTACTTATTTTTTCAGAAACGCTTCCAGAAACTCAAGACTACATAGAAGTTTTTCTGACAAAAATTTACATAAAAGGGTCATTGATTCAAAAACTTTCAGACGTCAACAAAAATTTTGCTAAAGCTTGCTCAAATTGTTTTAAAAGTTTATGCTTGAGAAAATGAGAAGTGCGTGCAAAATAATACTATAATTAACCATAAATATAAATAAATATACGTTAGTTGGTCATGTACTCACATTTCTCCACACAGTTCTCATAGGAAAAAAATGCTATAACTGCTGGTTTCTGGGCACCAATTTTCAACTTCGGCTAAGATGCAAACATGCAACAAAAGTTTTGGCTGAGAAATAGCAAAAAATTGTAGCAAAATTGTAAAAAAACAGCCCAATAGATACATCTCCTTGATTTCAAAATTGCTACTTTAAACGTTCTATAAAAGACATTAAACTAACTTACTGCGAAGCGCAATCAACCTAAGTCAATAGAAGGGGGTTTAAAATTTGGATAACAAAAAGTAAGTCCGAACTGCAATCTAACTTATAAACTGATTGGTGCCCAGACTATAGAGTTTGTTTTGGTTTGGTTTATGATAGGATTGGTATGTAGAACGTCTGTAATAGCACAGCAATGGAAAATGACGGAGGCCTCGTAATGAACTACTCATGCTGATTTGAATTCAGACACGATGTCCTCAAAAAAATTCAACTAAAAATTGGTCTACTAATCAATTATTGCCTTGCATTACTCAAAAA